>NC_141381.1:11463608-12128205 GCF_017979445.1 Akebia trifoliata | reverse complement strand
TTATTTTGACTTGGATTGGGTTTGTTTTGGATTGGGTTTTTGAGGGTAGGTTGGTTTTAGGTTTAGGTGGTGTGGAGTTGATTTTGGGTTAGGGATAAGATTGGAAAATAGATTTAGGAAAGAGTTGAGGGCTTGTGGGCCTTAGGTGGGTTTAGGGTGTTCACGAATTTCGAGGCGGAGCGGTGGAGGATAGATAAGGGGTGGGTTATCCCAAGTCTCACATTTTTAATTTTTTAATTTTTTTGTGTTTTTGAAGTTATTGATTTGATCAAAAATGTCACGTGTTGGCGAATCGGGCTTTTTGGGTCCGTTGTCTTATTTTGTTGGAAAATCGGTATTTCAAATGAGTCGGGGTAGATGGGAGTGTGCCGAATCCTTTTGGTGGACCTACTAACCCATTGAGAGGTGTTAGAGGCCTTGATTTTGACGAAAATTGATGATTTCAATGTTTCGGGCCTTCGAGGCCCGTTGGCCAAATCCATCGAAAGAAGTTATTTTCAGGCCCTTTCAAGTGAGGGCCCATTCAAATTGGGGTGTCTACAACCCTCTCCCTGGATATTCGTTCACCAACATATACACAACACAATAATGTAAAATGCAGACATCACCCCTCGGGTGTGACTGACATTTTACTGTTTCATACCCTTTTTCCTTTTTTTCGAATTTTACAATTTTCAATTTCTCAAATAAACTATCCACTTTCTGATATTCATCAACCTAATATGAGTTAATTGAATAATAAATCATTTTTCTAACTATGAAGTTCATTTTTATCAAAAACCTTGAAAAAGTACAAAACTTATATTAAAACGGGGTTCGAGCAGTGCACAGGACCCAACTGACAGAATTAACCCGATGAAAATTACTACCCACGTGTAATTTGTTATAAAATACAATTAAACATATCAAATATGTAAGTTCTGACGTGAATTTGAAATAACCAATTGAATTCTATATTTTTGGAAACTCACTACAAATTTTTAATAAAATTCTAAATGTAATTTTCACAATCTACGATTACTAATAGAAATTGAGAGTTCTTAACAATCTCTGTGCGAAAAGATCGTAGCACGTGTGCGAAAATTGAGGTGAACGGTACAAAAATCGACATGGACTAAATTTAGAGATGGCTGATTTTTGAGTTTCACCGATGGTTTCGAAGATCTCGATATCGTCGTCATTTCTCCCTTCTATGACGGAGGACGGTTTGATCCCGAAACGAATGAAATCCGAGGTTGAAGTTACGAAACCCCCGTATATATATACGACTATTTTTTGATGATACAGGGTGAAAAAGAAAAGAAAATGAAAGGAATTTAAGTGGATTTTGTAGATGTCGAGGCTGCGGACATTTCCTCTTCTACGTCGGAAGTCAACGACAAGCCGTTTATGAGAGATCTGAGGTTGAAATTAGAAGAAAAAATGAATTTAAAAAAAAAATTGGCTGATTTTGGTTTGTTTAAAACGAAGGTGAAAATGAAAAAAAATTAAAAAAATTTATTTATATATATCTTGGGACGAAATCGGTATTTTACCTATTGTTTCGATCGACGATAACTTAACCGTTCGGATTTCAAAAGTAATGAATGAATACTCTATTTTATTTAATTTTTTGTTCCGAATCTAATTATATGATCAATTTATACAATTTTTATCTCTAACAAAAATTTAGATTTTTGGCTTGAGGTGACCCATAAAATTGATGTCATTTTTGTTTTTAACGATAATTTGACTTTCTGTACTCCAAAAATGATAAATAAATAGTCCATATTTAATAATTTTTCGTTACGAATCCAACGGTATAATCAAATCTTAATAATTCTTGCTCTAACAAAACTTTACTATTTTAGCCTGGTCCAACTTGGTAATCGTGGATTTTGCAACTTCTATATTCGGACTCGCATTTGAGCGTGCTTACAGGTTAAGATATACTTTTTGATCATTTTGAATCCAATGGTAAGATCAAATTCCATTAAAAATGATCAGAAACATCCTAAAGTTTTACCCCGAAGTCCTACTTTTAAGATTTTCTTAAATTCCACTATTTATTTCCTCGAGATACGAATGAAAACTCAGGATTTTACATAAATAACTTTTGTTGTGTAACATGAATACGTAACATATGGTTTTTTAATCGAAGCGGATATTATCGAATCGGATACCGTAACATTCGAATTCGTATCCGAAATTCATTCGAATGTTAAAATAACATTCGAATCCGAATCCGATATCTGAAAATTTCGAATAATATCTGATTTTTCGAATTCGAATTCGAATTCGGATTTCGACTATCCATTGACACCCCTAGGTTTATTAATTTGTGGGGTGCTTATATACTTATCTATGAGATATAAAAAGTAATATCCTTTTAAGAATAATGGCATATTTGTCCATGCTCAAAAAAACAAAGGGCGCACTTGTTCGTGTTGAAAAAAATAAAGTACTTACCACTTTAACATTATTTTTTCAACATCAAAATAGTACTGAATTTTTTTTACTTATTTTCAATAATAAGTATTGAAAATATAGAGTAAACAAATATGTTATTTTGACAAAAAAATGTTAAATTTAATTTTTTTCAATAATAAATACTGAAAAATAGCACAAACAAACACTACCTAAGTGGAAGGCTGAACGTGTTCATCCTGGGAGAGATCAGAAAAGGAAAAGGCAAACCTAATTTTGATGTAGTGCTGCACATATGACCAGTGTATTGTATTTCTTTTTGGTCAGATCATTTAAGATCACGTATTTTTTGACGTGTTATTAGGATTGTTAATGTCGGTGCCTTTTTAAAAGTGGTATGTCTGTCTTATATTCTACGGCCCACAAGGACCACAACGTAGATAGGGTGTTGTATGGGCCATAAAGGAAAATATTGATGCATTCCTAAACATCATCGTTGATGTGATGTTGGTCTTTGGAAGAAGACAAAAGGGTAATAGGGTAAATGGGTAAATCCCATCAGCTCTTGTGAACTTGTAAGCAATCAAATGGCAAAGCGCATTGACTTGGAATGGCATTAGGAATTAATGCTATGAATGACGTCATCAATATGAAGATAAATAGCTGGGCGTTAAGTTGCAAAGGTGTTGATATGGCTGAGACCAACATGATATTTTCAGAATTATTTAATGGGTTCATGATCTATATAGATTTATGTAACCATGATTTGTTATCAACAACTAACAACAACTAAAATGCCTGCTTGAAAAAAGGGGAGGGGGAGGGGGAGGGGGAGGGTACTAAGGATTTAAGGAAGACACTATTTCTATCAGGTATTATTTATTGGGACGATTCAAGTGATATATGTAAAAATATATGTGAAAATAATGATTTTTCAAAATATGGATTAGAGATTTTGGATTGAGCTGATTTTTTATGAGGATGATCACTATGATGAGAAGATCAGTCTCACAAAAAATTAGCTCAATTTAAAATTTCTAAATCCATCAAAAGTGATTTATAAATTATTAACAAAAATTTGATGGTCCACATTTTAAATCATTTTTAATGAGGTTAGACGTTTCAAATTGAATTGATTTTTTTTTTTTTTTGGATGATCTTCCCATCACAAAAAATCAAGTCAATTCGAAACTTTTAATCCATATTTTAAAAATTTATTAATGTTACATTATTTTTACATATATATTTTTCATATGTCCCTTGATCTTGACTTTATTTATTATTTATATTAAAAAGATAAATATAAAAAATTTAATTTCATTACATGACTTGTCTAATGAAGTAAATAGTAATAATAATAGTAGGTGCACACATCAATAATTAATATATATTAAAATCACATTATTGTATAAAAAAATACAAGGACATGAGTCTAATTTAATTCATTCGGATCTCAATTCTTATCGAATTGCATTGAATAATTGTGTTCCTCTTGGGACTTGGGTCATACCTATAATTAAGGATCCTACGTGACTTAGGAATAGTAGATATGTACCTTTCGTGTATAAAATTGCCATTCCCCATAAAATTATGTATCTCGAGGTAATCATATATCTCTAAGATGCAGATGTACAGTTCTCGAACCCATCGTCACGTTAACAGAGTCGATCGAATCTGCCACGTGGGGGAAATCTGACTATCACACTCATTGTGAAAGGACATGTTGGAGGATAAAAAAGTTTGTTTGGCAGCTTATAAGAAAACGAAAAAAGCCGTGATTTTTGACTCCCCCACTGACAAATCCACCCGCTCACCGACTATAAATTGGACAAAGACCACCCTATGCAATGTACCTCCCAAGTCTTTCTCTCTCTCTCTGTCTAAATTCTTCTCTATATTTTTCTTCTTTTATAATTGTAAAGTAGAAGAAGATGAAGCTGTCTGTATTAGTAATAGTTTTTGGGTTAGTATTGTTTCTTAGAGAAGCACCTATGTCCATGGCAGTTACTTGCAACGTCGTCCAGTTGGCCCCTTGCGCAAGTGCGATCAAAACCGGGAATTCACCATCTGCCGCTTGTTGCACTAAGTTACGGGAGCAAAAGCCATGCCTTTGCCAGTATCTGAAGGACCCCAACCTCAAGAACTATGTCAACAGTCCAAACGCTAGGAAGGTGGCAAGCGCATGTCGTGTGCCCTTCCCCAGTTGTTAATCCAACTTCTCACTATATATATATATGAGTGAGTTGTAATAAACTCTTTTTCCTCCTTTGCTTGATGATTTTAAAGGTTGGAGTTGTGGGAGTAGTGGAATAGAATGCATGTTTTACTTATTACTATATATTATATAATAAAAGAAGAAGAATCTTTCTCCAATGTTTTTATTTCTTTAATTCAACGATGATGACTGATGAGAATGGGTTGGATTCCTTTACATTCAAGTTACGATTGATTGCAGAGTAAATATTTCGAGAGATTTATGAAAATCATAGGCTAAATTGCAAACATACCATTCAAGGATAAATTTTGTTTTAATTTTGAAACTAGTAAACGATTGATCTCCGAATTAATTTTTTTTACGATATAAGAAAATAATATTTAAAATAGCCCTTAATATTTATGATGAAACGTCACATTTTATATTTTTAATTTAACTTAATTTTATGTAGAATTTTTTTTTCTATTTGGTAAAAAAAATATAATTTAAATATTAAATCAAATTTTTTTCATTTTCAACTAAAGTAAAGTAAAGGGGAAATTTTAAAATAAAATAAAAATCTATTTCAATAAATATTTAAAAAAATTACCAAGTTTTTAAAAAAAAAAAAAAAAAAAAAAAAACCTAATTCGCAACTTGAAGTGGCGAAATTTCAAAATTGAAAAAAACTCCGCTTCAAGTGGTTAAATTTCGTTTTTATTTTTAGCTTTTCGCCACTTCTAGTGGTGTATTTTTTATTAAAAAAATATTAATTAAAGTGGAATAGTAAAATAGGGATATAGCGACGGTCACCGATCGCCGCTATAGGGAAAAAATCCGTGGCAAATACATATAACGGCAGTCACTCGAGCCATTGGTGATCGTCGCTAGAACATCCGACGTTATATGTATTATGGACGGCCAACCGCATAGTGTATTTTATTAAAGGGTCCCTATCCGTGGCCAACATTTTGGCAAACACTTTTTCAAAACATGGGTTAGAGGTCTTGGAATGGGCTGATTTTTGGTGAGGATGATCTCTACGGTGAGGAGATCATCCTCACCAAAAATCAGCTCATTCCAAAACTTCTAGCCCCATTTTACAAGTTGAAAAATCGTGAACCGTCCATTTTTTGTAAACCATTTTTTATGAGGTTAGAAGTTTTGGAATGGGCTTATTTTTGGTGAGGATGATCTCCTCGCCAAGGAGATCATCATCACCAAAAATCAGCCCATTCCAAGACCTCTAACCCATGTTTTGAAAAATGTGTTTGCCAAAATGTTTGCCAAACTGTTGGCCATTGAACGCTACTCTTTATTAAAAAAATATATGATGCCTTTAGCTACGGTCACCGACCGTCGTTATAGGAAATTTTTGTAAAAAAAAATTTGATTTTACACCTACCTCCTCACATGTTACTGAATATTGGAAATACCCCTATGTTTTGAAATTAATGACCTAAACCCCAATTACCAACATGAAAGGACCCAAATGCCCCTCGTCTTCAACTTTTATAAATTTAATTGTCATTCCAAATTCTAGTCTACAATTTGAAACTATAAAATATATTATCACTACTTATTATAATGACTTTATAAAAATATCCTCATATTCATTAAATTGAGAATTTTTCAAACTAAAATTCCTATCCACTTTCACAACAAGAATTACGATATGAGGTTTTGGCTTGAGGTCACTCCAACATGATTCAACAAGAAATTACAATTGATCAAGACTAATAACAAAAACTTACAATTTCTCTCTTCAACTTATGAGCAACACAAGTATGCGATCGTGACCATACAAATTCCTCCAGCCTACACAATAACAAAAAATTATCAATGTGTGTTGTCAGTTTTGACAAAAGTTAGATAACGTAGACAAGGTTCTTTCCCACTTCAAATTTGTTATCATTACTAGCACATCCATCCACATACATTTACCTCAAACACAGTTTTTCAAATGTATTACAGTGTGCACATGTATTGGAAGGGATATGTAATTGAAAGATTCAAAAGAGATAAACAAAAGGAAGTGAGAGGTGTTTTTACCAGCATTAGGCAACAAAGTTGTGAAACACAACACGGAACTGCGGTGGCATATATTGGTAGTTCACCTAGCCAACTGGAGGCCAAAACTGCAATTACACCACATTAGTTTAAGTATGTCTAGCATTCAATTATTTTTTATCTGGTTTTTTTTTTTGTTGACGAATTGCATTAATTTCTTTTCAAGATATAAAAAAGATGGTTCACCATTCCATACCTTCCATGCTGTCAATTGAACAGAAGGGTAGTCCTTTCTGACATTATTCCTGGCTAAACTCCATGGTCTTCCTACATGACCAAACAATATTGGCATTGATAGGCTGTACTTCATTAACTTGTGACAGTACATGTGTAAATGTTGTTTGTATTTGTGTATGTGCGTGTATTATTGTGCATGCATAGTGCAGACAACTGAAAGGGAGTCCTATTGAACTTTATTCCCAACTAAATGACCTTTCTACATGACTAAATTTTAATGATATTAAGAAGCACGACTTGCAGTTGAAAGAGTATAATATGCATAAAACAGTTCTAGTTCCATTTCTCTGTTCTGCATCAAATCTTCTAGATATAAAATACAGCTTTAGCCATAGAATATTGTAATCAATCCTCCATATAGTTGTTACAAACACATACATCATCTCACTAACTAATTACAAGATGTTGAATGCCAAACAAAACATGTAAAATGGCTGATACCTATTTCCTTTTTTTCTTTTTTTTTGTTGGGGGGAATAAAGAGTTGTAGTTGTAATTGGAAACACATATGTGAGAAGAATGGCTGATACCAACTGAGAGCACAGTCACATTCTCTATTTTTTAAGAGAAAAATTACAGCCACAGTAACAACTGAGGCAAAAGAGAGAAATTATTAACAGAAGATTTCTCTTGTCATTAAAAAGGGCAATGATTCAAATAGAAGCTGAGTTTCGCAAAGTTTAGTTTGAAAGAACAAAAAAGTATCCTGGTTCCTACAAGATGAAACCAATGCCTGAATTTAAGGCCTTGTTGGAATTAGAACTAGGGATTGCAGATGACATTGCAAGTGAAAGATACACAAGAAATGAGATTCAGAGATAGGGATTGTGTTTATGCAAGTAGTGAAATAAAAAATTGAATAGTGCTATTAAATAGAAACATAAACCTATTGAACTAATTGAATTAATTATTAAATTAGAAAAAGTGAGAAAGAGTAAAGATGACGCATCCACCATTGATTGACCCACCTTGGTCTGTCGAGTTTCTGGTTCTTGTTTCTTATTACGTTCTTTCTGAAGCGGAGGACTAGGAGAAATCTACTCGGCATCATTCATAGTATGCTTTCCTTTGTCGATTTTTTACTTACTAGAAGGAGGAATCGAAACTGGAAGTACTTCTTGAATGACATCCCTTCCAAAATAAAATTTTGCATCTGCAAAATACGTTTCTGTCTTGTCAAACAGTTGATCTTCAACTATTACACGTTTCTGCACACTATCTTGGTAATACTTGAAGCATTGATGTAACGTGGATGATACTACTCCAATTTCATGTAGTCATGGTTGACCGAGAAGCAAGTGATATGAAGTTTTACAATCAATCACATGGAAGAGTGTTGTTGACTCTAAATCTATGATAGAAAGCTTGACTCTTATCATACCGATAGCTCTCTGACCACCCAAGTTGAAGCCTTGGATCATCAACTTACTGCGAGCAAGTTGATCCGACGAGATCCCAACTTGTTTCATGGTACGAATTGGCATGATATTGACCGCAGAACCACAATCTAGGAGAATTCTTTGAACTTTATTCTCCCTAACATAACCTATAACATAAAGAGGCCTATTGTGAGGTCGAGACCCCAATTGGAGATCCTCATCAGTGAAGGTGATTGTGGCCATGCACAGAACATTTTCTTGTGGATCTATGTTGGGTTGAACTTCCTACTTTGATTCAGTTGAGCTTTGCTTTGAAGCATACTGAACCTTTTGGAATTCATTGGAGAAATCCAAGTCAACCTGCAAATCTTTCATTTTCGAGGTGATATTGTCTTTCTCAAGTTCCTGATCTCCATCACTGGAAGTAGTAAGATGTTTTTCGGACCTATTAGCGACATTTTCTTCTAGCACTTCCGCTTCCACTTGATGACATGAAACTGTGTAGACTTCTTTTAAGAGTTTCTTGGGTAAGAATTTTAGAAGAGTGACCAGCACACGAGGAGGTTGCTGAAGGATATCTTCGGGGTCTGCGGGCGGAACTCGAAAAGCCTTCTTCTTTGTTGCTCTCTTTCGTTTATTTGATCCTGTACTTTATTTTGACTTTCTTCTATTTCTATTTGGCTTTAGAGTAGGAAGAGTTGGCACATGTGTAAAGCGTCTTTTTCGACGTGTAACAACTATCCATCCTTCATCATCTACTGAAGCAGACTTCGAGATATTCGACTTTGAATTTAAAGCCAAATGAGATTGCGATCTTTGTTGAGGTGAAATGGGAAATGTGACGATCTTTTTTTTATTCGACTTTGCCCCCAGCATGGACATGGGTTGTTGTGGTTTAGGTAAAACTTTGGTGATCTGAGGAGATGGAGTCTGCATTGCATACTGACTTACCAAGAGTATTGGATCAAAAGATCCAAAGGTGACAGATGTCATGTTGGAAGTAGCAATATTTTTGACACAGTCAAGTTCAATTTTTCCTTGACGTGCCAAATCCATGATTTTCTCCTTGAAGACGAAGCATTTTTCAATTGGGTGACTAATCACCTTTTGATAACAACAATACCTGGGATCATTGTCACGACTTGCTTTTTCGGGTCGTTTGGGTACTAGAAGTTCGATGAGCTTTAATATCAGTAGCTCTTCAAACATGCCCAAAACATCAACATCAGGAAAAGGGTATTCCTTCACCTCAAGTTCTTTGAGAGTTTTCCAAGCTTTTTCTTTTTCCTATGTTGAATCAGTTTTTGGCTGATCTTATCTTTTTTTACCTGTGATTTTGACAGGTTTACCGGTGGTGGTAGATAAGACTTCTTTAGTTTTGAAGGACTTGCCATCCTTCTTTTCTTGCCTTCGAGACTCGTTTGGTCGTGGAGTCTGATGCACAGCTATACTCTGCTCTATGTCGTGGGCTCGAGCGGCTAGCTCTTTGTAAGTGTGTGGTATGATTCCTTTCAAGATGTAAAGGAGTTGCCAATGCATCCCTTGAACACACATCTCGATAACAGAAGATTGAGATAGTCGATCCATGCAATTAAGGATAAGATTTCTCCATCGTTCGATGTACTTGATAACTGGTTCATCCTTCTTTTGTTTGACGACGGCGAGTTTCACCATAGTCACTATTCTTCTAGTGCTGTAGAAATGACCAAGAAACACTCTTTCAAGTTGATCCCAACTATCTATCGAGTTGGGTTCCAAGTCGGTGTACCAATTAAACTTATTGCCGCGGAGGGAGTGAACAAATTGTTTCACCATGAAGTCTCCGAATGTACCGACGTTGTTGCAAGTTTCGATGAAGTGGACAATATGATGCTTTTGATTGCCTTTTCCTTCGAACTATTGGAATTTTGGTGGTTGATATCCTGTTGGAAGACGCATTTGTTTGATTCGTTGAGTGTAGGGTTTGGAGTAAACCAATGAGGACTGTGGCATGCCCCCATACTGAGCACGAAAGGTGTCAATAATCATTGCTTACAGTTGTTGAACAGAAAGTGAAGCAACATACCCTTATGGTGGATCTCGAGTAGCTTTTCGTGAACCAGAATAGTCTGCTCGTTGTTCTTCTTCGTGCGGAACCGCTTATGCTTCAGGGGTGAATCCTGGAAAATGTGAGGGTCCAGCATTCGACTAATTTTCTTTATTTTTTTTGCTCTAAACGGCTGTGAGAGTTACAGTTTGAATATCTTTTTCTTTCATTGCTTTTGTTAACTTGTTGATGGTGTCTGCCATCTGAGCAACTTGTTCCCCCATCGTTAGCGCTCCAGCTGTCATCACTGCTCTGATGGATGTAAGAGTTTGTGATGGAGAAGTGATCGATAAAGATCTAGACGATCCCTCGCTTGACTTTGAATCAGATCCAGAGTTTAACGAGTCGTCTTCTACCACGTCTACCCACGATTCCTTCATGGTAAGTACCGTTTTTGTAACACATTTCTTAGAGTGATGCTGGAGAGGCTCCACTAGCTTGGATCCACCAGTCTTTGTCATTGTTCGTGTCACAAGATCGCGACTAATAATCTGAGCAGATTCAAGATTGGAAGAAAGGATTTTCTTACCTTTATTAGTAGCTGTAGATGCGATAGCATTGACGTTACGAGATGCCATCGATGCTTTAGTTGATGTTCTTGTAGTTAACTGAAAGATCAGAGGTTGAGATGGTCCCACCGGGCATGCCAGAAATTTGTCGACAATAATTTTCATCAGATCTACCTTGAGATTTGTGAAATTAAGATCGCAAATGATTTTATTGATTTTTGATGAAAAGTAAATACAGCTCTCAGTGTTTCCTCTGATTAACAATCAAATACAAAATAGTGATGACGTATGTAGCTTTTCTTCTCTCCGTGCTTCGCACTTTATCGATTGAGAATGTTTTCTTGACTTTTAGAGAAAGGCTTTATGCTTGATCTTCTCTTTAGTCAGAGTTCGGATCTCTGAAGAACCTTGCTTTGTCTATGGAGGAGGACTTGAGAGCTTCTTCTTCTCTAGAGGGAGAGCTTCTGTCTTCTGAGAGAAAGTGATCCTCGATCCCCTCTCAATGAGAGAAGATCTTGTATTTATAGACTTAAAGATAATTTAGCTTTCCAATTATACCCCCAACTTATAGATGTTTAATTGATTTATTTAAAAGGTTAAATTTGTCCAAATCCCATTTAAGGATTCTATGGATTATTATTGGGCCAAACTCATTTATTTGGGTATAAGGCTCAATATTTAATGTGTGGATCACTTGATTTTTATTTAGATCATGGGCTTTATCTACGAAAGCCCAAATCCAAATCATATGTGGCCTGTAAAAGGCATTTTCCATTTAATGGACTCAATTTGGATTTGAAGCTCATTAATAAAATTAGGAATTTTTTATTTGTAAATTTGTAAAGGCCTCTTCAAAATTTTGGTGCCTACAGAGGGCAACAAATTTCTTTTGGGTATATGCAAGGTCTAGATTGTTGTATGAATATTTTGGTGATGTGGTGACATTCGACACGACTTATTGGACAAATAAATATGATATGTCACTCGCTCTATCTACTGGAGTAAACCACCACTTTCAATTTATACAATTTGGGTGTGCTCTTCTACAAGATGAGATAGATGCGACCTTCTTATGGTTATTTGAGACTTGGTTTAAAGCTATGGGAGGAGATCATCTAATATCGATGAACATCGACCAGGATTTGGCAATGAGGAATGCGATTGTCAAAGTTTTTTCCAACACACGTCATGAAAAAATTTCCTAAGAAGTTGGCTTATAAATACTTTGAAACTTGTGGTTTCAACAGTAAATTAGAGAAGTGTATTTGGTTGACATACACGGGAGAAGAGTTTGAAAGAATTGAAAGAGCTTGATTGTAGAGTATGTCTTGGAAATAAATGAATGGCTTGAACAATTATTTCATTTACGCGAGAGTCTTGGGTACTTGAGTATAATCAGGGGGTCTTTTTTTTGCTGGCATGAATACTACTGACCGTAGTGAGAGAATTAATGTATTATTTGACTGGTTCGTTACATGGAAGACAAATCTAAGAGAATTTGTAGTTAAGTATGAGGAAACATTGAAAAAACTTGTTACAAATGAGAACGATGAAGATTTTAAATTAGAACACAAGTTTCGATGTGTGAAGAATGACAAGTTACTTCTCAAACATACTGCAACAGTGTATACTAAAAGTATGTTTGAGAAACTTAGGGAAGAATGGCTCCAAGTGAATCGATTTAAGTTGAAGAAATGAGAATCGTTGATGGATTTCATATGTATTGGGTGACAACTAAGTTTGGAAAGTCTGAAGAGTTTGTGTTGAAGTTAAATTTGGATACTTACGAGGGTGCATGTAAATGTAAAAAATTTGACTTTGTTGGACTAATATGTTGACATTTTCTAAAGGTATTTTTCTGTTTTGACATTGATAATATACCGTCACACTTCATTCTTGGAAGATGGAGGAAAGGGACAAACAAATTTAGGGTTATAGATTCACAAGTAATGATCGATGGGAAAGAACCGTTAATTGCATTGAGATTTGGCAATTTCTGTCAATAAGCTAGTACATTGGCTAGTTTTATACCACCTTCAATGAAGGCATACGAAATCTTCACGAATACCTTGAATGAACTATTCAAACAAATTTCTGAAGTTCGACGCGATGAAATGTTAGAATATGAAGCTGTAGTTAATGCATTCCTAGCTTTAGACATAAAATGTAAAACCCCAAGTTTCGTTCGTATATCGAGAAAAAAATAAATAGTGAAAATTTGAGAAAATTCTTAAAGTGAAAATTAGGATAAAACTTTAGAATGTTTATAATTATTTTTAATAAAATCTAACCTCACCGTTGGATTCAAAATGATTGAAAAACATACTTTAGCCTATAAGCATGCTCAAGTGCGAGTCCGAACAGAAACATTATAAATTCCTCGATTTTTGAGTCGGATCAGGCCAAAATAATAATTTTTTTTCTAGAGTAAGAATTTTTAAAATTTGATCACACCATTGGATTTGTAACAAAAAATTATAGAAAATAGACTATTTACTTGTCATTTTTTGGAGTCCAAAAAGTCGAATTATCGTCAAAAACGAAAACGACATCAATTTTAGGGTCTAATTGAGCCGAAAAAGTAAATTTTTGTTAGAGACATAATTTGTAGAATTTGACAACACCATTAGATCCAAAATAAAAAATTAGACAAAATAGAGTATTCATTTATCACTTTTAGAGTCCGAATGGTCAAGTTATCATCGAACGAAACAATAGGTAAAATATCGATTTCGTCCCACACTTATATAAATAATTTTTTAAATAAAAAACACTATTCATCATCATCTAATTTTTTCCAAAATCAGCCGTGACATTTTAAAATAAAATTTTTTTTCCCGACTTTCAAGCTCCGATTCATCGCGACCGGTCCGTCTTTGACCTCTGATGTAGAAGGAAAAATCATCTACAACTTCATTCTCTACAAAATCCACTCAATTTCCTTTCGTTTTCTCTCATTTTTCTTCCTATATCTTCAAAAATTAGTGGTATATGATACAGGGATTTCGAAACTTCGACCCAAGATTTCATCTATTTTGAGGCCAAATCATCTTCCGTCGTGAAAAGGAGAATGCTATAATATGAATTGAAGTGATTAATTAATTAATGTGTTGGGTTGACGCAATATAGGTGACATATGGTTTATGAATTAAAAATGAGATTAGCTAGAACTGAGAATAGATGATAATTGAAGGTAGGTATCATTTATTATACATGTTGCGTGGCGACGACGAAGTTTGATAAGGTATGATTTTAATTTTGAGGCAAAATTTTTATTAAGGGAGAGAGAATATAAAATCCTGAGTTTTCGATTTGTATTTTGAGAAAAAATAAATAGTAGAATTTTGAGAAAAATTCTGAAAGTGAGACTTAGGGTAAAACTATAGGATTTTGTTCTAGTCATTTTTTATAAAATCTGACCTCATCATTGGATTTAAAATGGTCGAAAAATATACTTTAGACTATAAGCACATTCAAATGTGAGTCTGAACAGAAAAGTTACGAAATTCTCAATTATCGAGTCCATCCAAGTTAAAATAATGACTTTTTGCTAGAGTAAGAATTTTTAAGATTTGATAATACCATTAGATTCGTAACGAAAAATTATAGAAAATAGACTACTTACTTATCATTTTTGGAGATCAGAAAGTTGAATTATCGTCAAAAATAAAAACGACGTCAATTTTAGTTTCCCGACCCAAAAATGTAAATTTTTATTAGAGACAGAATTTGTAGAAATTGACCATACCATTAGATCTGGAACGAAAAAGTATTCATTCGTCACTTTTGGAGTCCAGGCGGTCAAGTTATCGTCGAACGAAACAATAGGTAAAATACCGAAATTATCCCAAAATTTTATATAAATAAATTTTTAAAATTTTTTTTACTATTCATCTTGGTTTAAAACAACCCAAAACCAGCCAATGGATTTTTAAAAAAAATTTGTTTTTTTTCAAATTTACAAACTCAAATCTGTCACGAAACGACCGTCGTTGACTTCCATTGTAGAAGGGAAAAAGTTTTGCAGCCTCAACATCTACAAAACCTACCCAACTTCATTTCATTATCTTCTCATAAAATATCAGTCGTATATATATACATGGGGGTTTCATAATTTCAACTTCGGATTTCGCCTGTTTCGGGGTCAAATCGTCCTCCGTCGCAGAAGGGAAAAAGGACGACGACGTCGAGATCTTCGAAGTATAGGGTCAAATTCAAAAATTAACCATCTCGAAGTCTGATTCACCCAGATTTTCGTATTGGCCATTTCTATTTTCGTGCATGTACTTTGATCCTTTCGCACAGAGATAGTAAGGAACTCTCAATTTCTATTAGTAATCGTAGATTGTGAAAATTGCATTTAGGATTTTATAAAAAATTTGTGATGTGTTTCAAAAAATATAGAATTCAATTGATTATTTCAAATTCACGTTAGAACTTGCATATTTGATATGTTTAATTGCATTTTATAACAAATTATATGTAGGTATGATATTTCATTGGGTTATTTCCGCAAGTTGGATTCTGTGCACTGTTCGGACCCTGTTTTGATATAAGTTTTGTAATTTTTAAATGGTATTAATAAGAAAATAAATTTCATAATTGAAAAAAAAATTAATTTAATATTCAATGAACTAATATTGAGTTGATGAATATCAGAAAGTAAATATTTTGTTCGACAGATTGAGACTTACGAAAATTAAAAAAAAAAGAAAAGGGGATGAAATGGTAAATAGTAAGAATCATACTCAAGGGGTGATGTCTGCATTTTACACTGTAATGCTGTATGTAAGTTTGTGAAGAAATATCTAGGGATAATAATTGGTTGCATGTTTATTTATATTTATTTTAGGCCAAGTGGCCACAGTTGCATGGTAGGAAGCTGGATATCTATTCTTAACCTTGTATTGTTAATTTCTCTTTTATTTTCAAATAAAAATAATATATATATATATATTCTTAACCTTATATTGTTAATTTCTCTTTTGTTTTCAAATAAAAATAATATATATATATATATATATATATATATATATATATATATATATATATATATATATATATATATGTAGCTATTTGCTGTGAATGCTTGAAGGGATAGTGCGTCATATCATCCAGAGTGGTGTACTATCCTGATATGTACGGTAGGGACCACCTGTAGACACCCCATTTTTGCAATTGCCTGATTAATCAACGCGTTAACCCGATTGCAACGGTTCCCAATGATGGATGATTATTCCAATGCTATATTTTGTTGCTAAATATGTTTCAGAAATTCGGATGAGGTATCTCAAACTTAAAAAATTATAGAAATCACGCTACATTAGGAAAATATAATCCTAAAAACATAGAAATCATCATTTTTCGAATAAAAAGAAGTTTCATGATAAAAATCACTAAAAAATGACCAAATTACTAAAATACCCCTAACCTCAAAACATCCCTAAAGCCTACATTACGCTTAAGAAAATCCTTTCAAATATATAAAATAATAAATCGAAATCAAATAAATCATTCTACCAATTTTTACAAAATTTGACAAAATTACAACAATGCCCCTCATAAAGTTTAAGACCATTTCGCACAATTTTTTTTATAAATGACAAAAACCAATATTTCCATTGAATTCCTTATGAAAAATCGATTCCAAAATATTCTAGAACATTAAAAAATGACTTTAAAAAAAAATCCTTTCCGAGAGTAAAATGATAATTTTATAATTTTAATAATTAAATATTTCGAAATTAATAATTAAAACATTAATTAATGTAAAGTGAAATCCTAATTAAAATTCAAGTCAATCAAGTAATACTTATGTCAAAATCCTAAAGTCAAGTCAATCAAGTAAGATTTAAGTCAAAATTCTAAAATCAAATCAATCAAGTGAGACTTAAGTCAAAACCCTAAATTCTAATCAATCAAGTGAGACTTAAGTCAAAACCCTAATCAATCTAATAAGACCAAAGTCAAAACCCTAATAGAATTCTAATTAAACTCAAAAACTATCTAAAAGAATTCAAATTAAACTCTAAAACTATCTAATAAAATTCTAATTAAACTATAAAATTATCTAATGTAATTCTAATTAAACACTAACTCTATTTAAAAATAATTCTAATTAAACACTAACTCTATCTAAAAAGTACTTAAAAAAATCTATAAAGAAGGGTCTCTACAACCTATTTTCGTATAAAAAAATAAACCTTAAGAAAAGTAGGTCAAAAAACTTTCCTAACATCCCATAAACATTAATTTTGAAGTCCTAACTCCTCACCTAACATCCATACCCCAACTTTAGCTCAAAAAATACCTACAAATCCTTCAAAAACACTTAGATATCCATAAATAAATCAGAAATATTCAGATCTAAGAAAGAGGTACTTTGTCTTGGAGGTTTGAAGTGAATCCAATGACAGAATGAAGTAAGGAGTACTATACGAGGAGTTGTTCTATCAGATCTGAGGGAACAAAACTGTTGCGTTGAAAAAGTAAATATTTTTATTTATTATTATTATTATTATTATTATTTAGGTCTTTTTAGCAATGTAATCATTTTTAGGAATTAGTAGAGACCGACGTTTATCGGGTGGGGTTGGGGCTTAACACCTTCCAATCCCGTAATGTGATTCCCGGACTTAGTATTTTTTAGTAGATTAGTTGTTTATTTATTCGTTTCTAGTCAATGTTCGGTTCCTAGACCATAATAATTAGGTGGTCACTCGCGAACCTCAAAGGTCAAAAGTGGATCTGCACACCCTGTGGATCGAGGGGGCTTTTAGTGGCGACTCCGTTGAAGACTATTGAGAATCAGACTTGAAAATCCTCAAGTATGGGAGCATTACCAGGATGACCTAGATTTTTTTATATTATTCAATTTGATTTATTTAATTTATTTATTTATTGATTTATTTTTATGGCTTAATTGTGGATGATTTTGGGTATTGTATTTTTATTTTTTTTTAATCCAATTAAGGGTCACCTTTTTAAGACCCCTAAATAATGAAATATTCAAATTGACATATGAAAAGGATGGAATGATGAAGGTTGGGATAGTAATGTTAAAACATTTTTATAGAACCTGAATTCACTCAACTTTGTTATCGAGAGCCTTGGATATCATCAATGCAAGTTTGAATTAATCTGTAAATCTGGAATTGTTGTTAAATGAAGGTTGGGACAGTAATTTTAAAATATTTTTACAGAATATTCTAGTGAGAATTAAGTCTGGACTCCTATTAATAAAATGTAGATCTCATCGAGTAGATTAATTTAAAACCTGAATTTACTTAATTTCGTTATCGGGAGCCTTGGATATCATCAATGCAAGTTTGGATTAATTTGTAAATCTAGAATTGTTGCTGAGTGAAGGTTGGGACAACAATGTTAAAACGTTTTTACAAAATATTGTAGTGAGAATTAAGTCTGGACACCTTTAATAAAATGTAGATCTCATCGAGTGGATTAATTTAGAACCTGAATTCACTCAATTTCATTATTGGGAGCCTTGGATATCATCGATGCAAGTTCAAGATTAATCTGTAAATCTAGAATTATTGCTGAATGAAGGTTGGGGCAGCAATGTTAAAACATTTTTACAGAACATTCTAGTGAGAATTAAGTCTGGGTACTTATTAATAAAATGTAGATCTTATCGAGTAGATTAATTTAAAACCTGAATTCACTCAATTTCATTATCGGGAGCCTTGGATATCATCGATGCAAGTGCGGATTAATCTGTAAATCTGAAATTATTACTAAAAGAAGATTGGGACAGTAATGTTAAAATGTTTTTACAGAATATTCTAGTCAGAATTAGGTCTGGCCACCTTTAATAAAACGTAGATCTCATTGAGTAGATTAATTTAGAACCTGAATGCACTCAATTTCATTATTAGGAGCCTTAGATATCATCAATGCAAGTTTGGATTGTATTTTCCTAATTCACAAAAAATCCGAATTTATCTAGTGTTAGCACAGTTAATGTTCCTGATTTATTTTGTGAGAACAAGCTCATTTGGCACTAGGATCTTTCTCTTTGATTTTCTTTTGGCATGTGTTTCTAGTTTTTTTTATAATTAAAAAAAAAAAGGATTCATCGCTCCCCATCTCAACAATTATCATTCTACCATCAATGTAACATCTATTGGAATCTTGATTTATTTTGGATCACCCAAAAATGATTATTGATTGGATCTTAAAATTATAGAAATTATGTCTGTTGCAATGTTTGGATATGATCAATTATTTTATGCCATATTCATTGATTGATTTGTCATTGATATATACATGAAATGTGCATTGAACCATATAGATATGTTTTTAATCTTTCTTGATCAATGTATACATTTTACTTGTATGGTTTAACAGATGGACCCATTTATTTGGAAAAGGCCCCCGGTATACCCCACCCTGTTTTGCACACACCACTAGCACGTTTACTGCTTTGCACGCTTGCACGTCCCATATAATCAACGTGGCACTAGTACGTGGCCTGATCTCTTCGGAGATGCGACGTCATTCATGAAAACCATAACTCTAGTCACGTACCTTTGAGTATATCAAACTGGGGCTTCAGTACCGTCTAATCATGTGATTCTGAAAAGTATATTGATGCATCCAAGCTGGAGCGACCTGAGCCTTTGACCCCAATTGCCAACGTAGTGCTATTACGTGGTCGGTCCCCTCGTGGGATACCAAACCATTTATGAAAGTTACAACTCTTGACTCATACCTATAGGAATATTAAAGATGATCCAAGTACATTAGTTGCACTTTTTTTTATCAAAATCAATGCCTAAGCGAGATCCTGCTTTGATGTACTACGGTACTAGGAGGATAAACTACATCTATTCTAGAAAATAGGTAATTTAAGAGTGTCATTGCTCAAGCATCGAACGCCACCTCTGATTTAGAGATTAAATTGGTTGCTTTAGACTACAGAGAAGTGAGTTGAAGTTTTAGATTATCACCTATACGGTATATCAAATCAAGTCATCACTTACCATCTGATTGAGTAAGCTCGAGAGGCATATAGGTGTACTTGGGCAAGGGTGGTCAGATAAAAATGCATTGCACATAGTAAGCTTAGAGTCTAGTAACCTCCCCTGTAGGTTACGACTCGAACTTATCGTGGGTGTTCCCGGATTGTTTATTGAATGAGATCTTGTGAATGATGAATGTATGTGAATGTATGAGATCAGAATGTATGGTTGTCCTCAAGGATTAAAATTTTTGTTTAACTTGACTTGAAATTAAAATGGGTGCACCGACTCAATAAAGAATCCATTTTTTGCAATAATTCATAATGACCCAGTCCATCTCGATCCAACAATTATGATAGGCCAGGCCATTTAAATAAAAATGGAAATCAAATTCTTTTTTAAAAGAAAAAAAATTGTTTACAAAATGAAAGTATTTTCTAGAAAAAGTGTTCAGTAGAAAAAAATATTTTCCATAAGAACAAAATTTTCTAAAGAAAATATTTTTCAAAATAAAATGTTTTACAAAGCAAAAAAGATAGAGGAAAGGTAATTTACAAATTGATTTCTTTGAATAAATATTTTACATGGACCTTGGAAGTGTATTAAAATACCATTTTGTGTCAAATCAGGATGCTACTCGCAAGCAATAACCCGATCGACCAGTTAGTCAAAACAACCATCATAGGCATTCACTCTGTAGAGAAAATCAACTTTGGAAAATTCATGTTGAGGAGTGCTCTCTGCTTCCACGAGTTTGAAATAGACTGAAACCTCTTACGTGTTATGGCTAAGCATTGGAATCCTTACCTTCACATATTTTATATTGGGTGTATGTACTTGTGCCCTACTCACAAGGATTATTGTGGCATTATGGGGATATCCACTTCAGGACCTCTAGTCAGGCTTTTATTGAAGATAGGATATTCTGGTGACTTTGCCACAGGATTGAACATTTCAAAAGAAGAAGCCAAGGCCCTAGTCCATAACGGGAGATTGGACTTAGTACCTTAGATGGGCCCGTATCACTCCCGTAGTCATCCTGGTAATGTAAAACCAGAAGCTTGACGAGCCACTAGTGACTACCATCTGTGCTTAGGAATCTTAGCCCAATACATATTGACCTCCAAAAACGATGGTCAAACTGTCATTGAGTCCTTTATAGACATAGCCTCCTAACTTTCAAGGAAAGCAACCCTGTACCTCTTATCCTAGTAGAAACTTTCTCAGATCTAAATGTCATAAAGAATGGTGAGAGGGAAAACTTCAAAGGAAGCCCCCACCTACTTTATATGTGACTTTGTGATGGTCTTAGAATTGTAGATGTTCCTTCAACCCTAGAGTATGGACTAGAACATTTTTCCAAAAGAAACCTGTTAGTCAAGGCTTGGAGCAAATGGTTGGATTCTCGCTTTGCCCGTCATATCAATTTAAGGTGCCATTGGTGGATGACTGACCCCCTTGTTCTAGGAACCAAATGATTCTATTATGTCCGTTTGATAAGAGTAGAAGAAACATTTTTCTACAAACCTGCATTGATCCCAAAGCAGTATGATATACCTATAGAGTTATCTTTAACTCAACACAAAGCTTTCTTCCCTCCCGAGCCATTGACTGAAAAGTTAGTGCATCTTATTGAGAAAGCTTGGAACAAGCACACCATAGGGCATCCAGATGGACCAGTAGAATTCAAAGAGCCAGTTCTTAGAGCCAAAAGGAGCAAGCCTGATAGTTCTAGCAATCCTGATGACTATAAAGATAAAATCAAGCGTCCATGTAAAAAATATTTTAAGTCAAAAAGATGTTATCCAATGAAATTTCCTTTGTCAACAATTTTCAATATGTTCAATAAAATTATTTTGCTTTTGAATAAACATTTATTTTGAATGAATATTGCTTGAATGGATTGGTGCACTTACTTCAATAAAATCTAAAAAGTCATTAAAATGTTATCAAGGGGGTAATCCTGGAATTGATAAAATTTATCTTTGATGGGGTTCTAGGACTATCATTGTGCCCAAAATCAAGCGTCCACCTCCTAGTTGGAGTCGTAAGTCCAATCGGTTAGAACGAACGTTGGTACCAAGTCAACGGGTAGAAATGACTTTAGAATCTAAGCTTATAGAGATTTGAAATATTTTGGCAGTCTTTGCCAATGATATCAATAGTATAAAAGGCAAGGTGGAAGCTCTAGAATAGACTGTAGAATCAATAGGTAATCTTCTCGATGACCCAAAAGGAGAAAAAGGTAAAAAAGAAACGTCCACCTGAAGTTTTTGAACTCGACGGAGATAAAGAATATGTCGATGAAAACTTGGTATTAGCCAATAGGATGTCTCAGTTGGAGTTCCCTTTGAAAAGTATAAAGGGAATTGATGAAATCGCAGCAGACATTGAAGTTTTAAACTGTATCCCTATAATTCATTTGCCAGGGAAGTTTGTGATGCCTGAAATGGACAAATTCAGTGGGGTAGGTTGTGCAAAAACGCTTCTTAAAGTATATGTTACCAACATACGCACTATGGAGCTCAGTGATGAACAAATGACGTTATTATTTTAAAGAACTCTATCAGGATTGGCACTACGTTGGCTGATGTCTCAAGATACAGTTACTGTGGGTATTTGGGAGAGTATGTCAAAGGCATTCTGGAATCAGTATAAGTACAATACCGAGATTGAGACTTCAAGAAGGGATTTGGAGTCAACTAAGTAGAAAAATGGGGAAATTTTTACTGATTTCATTGGCCGTTGGAGGGACAAAATTGCTCAAATGTGGGATAGGCCATTAGAAAAAGAACAAGTAGCCATTATCCTGAAAAACCCTACACAAGGATATGCTCAGCACTTGGTTGCTTAATATCTTCCTACTTTTGAATCCCTATTACAAGTCGAAAGCCAACTCGATGATGCGTTTGCCTCTGGGGTTTTTTCTAACCCCTCAGATAACAAGTCTAAGAAATCCTATGTTCCCAAACCTAGTATCAACCATGTTTACATAGCCAATACATCAACTACTCCAGTTCAACCTCCATCCCGTCCAATAATCAAATTCACCCAAGTCAATCCCGTACTCCGCGCCAATTTACCAATTTAGGGATGACCCTTACTGTAGCTTTACAAAAACTGTTGAAAAAAGACTGCTTACCGCGATTCAACCCCGACCTTTACCAAATCCCCTACCAACCAAACATAACCTTAACTTGTTCTACAAATTTCATCAAAACCCTAGCCATCACACTGATCGATGTATCACTCTTTTTCATGCCATTCAAAATCTTATTGACAACAAAAATGTCACAATCCCCAGCCCAACATCGTCAAATGTCACTACTAATCCACTACCCACTTATCAACCTCTACCAACCTTGAACATGGTTTCCCACACCCCATTATTATTCAATCCCGTCTCTTTCATCCATTCGATCCAAGTCAAACCACCTGGTTACCCCCTTGCTGGGATAGCTTTCACCGATGAGGTTTTCACCATAAATTATGAACCATTTGATCTAACCTCGGATGATAAGTATTGTCTATCCCCACCTCATTATAGTAGCCCCACACTCACCAATTATCTTTTGGTTCAAATGAACCTGAAAGCGCCATCGATCCGCGGGGTGCCCGGATCCACTTTTGACCCTTGAGATTTGGGAGTCGCCACCTAGTTATTACGGTCTAGGAACTGATCAATGACTCTAAACAGATAAATGACTAATCTAGAACAGAAAAAATTGAATTCGGGGATCATGTTACGGGGTTAGAAGGTGTTAGGCACCAACCCTGCCCGGCCAAAGCCGATCTCTACTAATTTTCTAAATAAGTTACATTGCTAAAAAAAATCTAGATAATAATAAAATAAAAAATAAGAAGTTATACCTTTTCAATAGCAAAACTTTGTTCCCTCAGATCCAACAAAAATTCTCCTTGTACCGTACTTCTTGCTTCGTTCTGTCTCCAGATTTGATTTCTGATCTCCGAGACAAGGTATCTCTTCTTTCTTGGATCTGGATTCTTCGAGTTTGTTATGAATTTTGGGGTGTTCTTGAAGGGCTTTTAGGTGTTTTTTAGGCTAAAATCGAAGAACAGATGTTAGGTAAGGAGTTGGGGCTCAAAAACTAGGGTTTATGGGAGGATAGGAGGCCTTTTAGACCTACTTCTCTTAGGGTTTATGATTTGATACGAAAATAGGATGTGAGGACCTCTATTTATAGATTTTTTTAGGGGTTGATTTAGATAGAGTTAGTGTTTAATTAGAGTTCTTTTAATTAGAGTTGTGTTTTAGTTAAACTTGTTTTAAGTAGAGTTGTGTTTTAATTAGAATCGTTTTAGGTGGAGTTGTCTTTTAGTTAGAACTCTATTAAATAGAGTTATTATTTAATTAGAACTCTATTATGATTTTGACTTTTGGTCTCATTTGATTGACTTTTAATATTTTGACTTTAGTCTTAATTGATTGACTTTTAATATCTTGACTTTAGTCTTACTTAATTGACTTTTTAATTTTGACTTTAGTCTCACTTGATTGACTTTAATACCTTGACTTTAGTCTTGCTTGATTGGCTTTAAATTTCTGGAGAACCCCCCTCTATTATATCTTTAATTCTTTGGACCCCCAAATGGAGGGGTCCTTAAAGAAATATCTCACGAACCCTCAACAATTTTGCCTGAGAGCCCGATTGATCGATTTCTTTTGTTAAAAATTTTAAATTAATTTTGTTAATGTTTCACTTTAATTATTTAATGTTTTATTTATTAATTTCAAAAATTTTAATTATGAAAATTGTGAAATTACCGTTTTACCCCCGGAGAGGACTTTTCACGATTTAAGTTGATTTTTAATGTTTTAGGATGTTTTAGAATCAATTTTTCATAAGGAATTTAATGAAAATATTAGTTTGTGTCATTTATGAAATTTTTTGTGTGAAATGGTCATGAACTTTATGAGGGGCATTTTAGTAATTTTGTTAAATTCTGTGAAAATTGGCGAAATGATTTATTTGGTTTCGATTTGTTAGTTTATGTGTTTTAATGAGTTTTTCTAATCGTAACGTAGGCTCTAGGGTTGTTTTGATATTAGGAGTATTTTGGTAATTTGGTCATTTTTAGTGATTTTTATTGTGAAGCTTCTTTTTGGTCTACAAGATGATGATTTCTATGTTTCTGGAGTCGTATTTTCATAGCGTAGCATGGTTTCTAAGGTTTTGTCAGTTCGAGATACCTCATTCGGATTTTGAAACACATCTAGTAACAAAATAAAGTAATGGAATACACATCCATCATTGGAATCATTGCGATCGGGTTGACTAGTTGATTAATCAGGCGGACGCAAAAATGAGGTGTCTACAGAACCCAGAAAGTCTTGTCTCCTTGATAGATGAAGATCTATACTTGTTGACTGAAGAAGATGACCTTTTCTCTCTCTCTTGTGATGAAGTTAGACATATGACTCGAGGGGGAAGAGTCTTTAAGCCACAAGAACTCTGTATTGATAATCCTGCAGCCTTGATAAGAAAAGATCCAATCAAAGAAAATATCGAAGAAGATAACTCCGTGATCAAGCAAGCAGTTGAAGAAGTCAAGGGCCAATATCTCAGTTTGGGATTTACTCATGGCTTCTACTGCTCATAGGGAGGTTGTTTTCAAAGCACTAAACACAACCCAAGTCTCCCTTGATACTTCTCCAGATCAGCTGGCCAGTATAGTAGGGGCAACTTACGTAGATAATATCCTATCCTTCTCAGACTCAGATCTCCCAAAAGAGGGAGCAAGCCACACTAAGCCTTTGCACATCACAGTTGATTATAATGGGATGAGGGTACCTCTGATTTTAATTGACAATGGAAGTACATTGAATATCTATCCTCTAAAGACTGCTACCTGCCTTGGGTTTAAGACTGAAGATCTCAAGCCCACTAATCAAGGTGTTAGGGCTTATGATAACACCAAGAGGGATGTACTAGAAATTTTTCACCTTCGATTGTCTACAGGCATAGCTGAATTTCCTGTGAAATTTTAGGTTATTGATATCCAGTCCTCTTTTAATTTACTGTTAGGGAGACCATGGTTACACCATATCAAAGTCATACCTTCCACGCTACACCAGAAAGTTAAATTTATCAAAGATGGACTAGTAATTTCCCTTCATGGAAATGTTGAGATTGTGGGGATTGTAAACAGTACCGAAGCCAAGAATGAACCGTTACTTGAGATTCAACCAGAACAATAGGGGGTAGAGCTCAGTGGGTTTGAATTTGAAAATATATGCCTAGTCCAATGGGATCACTCGGTGAAAGAATATTTTTCTATTGAAAATACCTTTAATTGCTACATGGCTAATATGTTAAAAAAATGAGATTTTTCCCTAGTATGAGTTTAGGTCACAAGCAATAAGGTATTAAAGAGGCACCAGTGATTAAATAAGTCATCGACACATTCATGCTAGGATATATGCTTACTAAGAAAGATTGGGCCCAATACTGAAAGAGAAAGCGGGACAAGGCAGTTGTAAAAAGGCAAGGGCGCACCACGGATCTGATTAAAATGAAGTCTTATCGTAAGACCCTTAATGATTATTTCATGAAAGAAAGAGAAGATTTCCATTATTGTAAGTTCCCAGAGTCATTCATTGATCACATCACAAGTACTCGTCTGCTAGGGTTTGAAATCTTCTTTGACATGGAATGGCCTGAAAAGGAAGCAAGCATAGAAGCTAAAGAAAAGGAAGCTGAAGACTGCAACTCAACCTGGACTCCCTCAACATTGATAAGTTGTTCATTGAAGATCATAGTGTCTTAGTGGTGTTAGTTGGGAAGGGGACTCTAAATCCTCAATCTATAATCAAACCCGTTGTTGGGTGTCTTTCTAATTATCATGTAAGTAGTCCTGTGCTACACGTCAAGACTGGGTCTGTCAGTCCTATTAGTCCTGTTCAGTCTAACGTGTCTGATGAGTCCTTTATTTCTGTTGAGTCAAGTAAGTTAGTTGTTTCTGCTGAGTCAACCGAGTCTGTTATTTCTAATGAGTCTGTTTTTCTTACTGAGGCAAGTGAGTTTGTTAAGCCTACAATGAGTCCTGTTACCCCATCTCTTTTTAATGAAATAAAAGAAATTTTTGATTACCCTGAGCGCAATGATAATTTAATTAATAATCTAGCTTCGGAAGGAGAATCTTCTGATGAAGAACCTCCCCCTGAAATAATCAAATTACTTGAGTAAGAAAATGAACATCGTTCAATCTCTAATGGAGGAAGTAGAGGTTATTAACCTCAGGACAAAAGAAAATCCTCAAGAGATTCGGATTGGGATCACTCTAACCTCCGATGAACATAAAAGAATAGTAAACTTGCTAAGAAAATTCAAAGACGTGTTCGCGTGGTCTTATGAGGATATGCCAGGAGTAAGCATAGATATTGTTAAACATCAGATTCCATTATATCCTGATGTTCGGCGAATCAAGCAAAAACTTTGACGCATAAAGCCGAATGGACTCTAAAGATTAAAGAAGAAGTTACAAAATAGATTAACGTAGGATTTTTGGAAGTAGTAGAATACACGTAGTGGATTGCTAATGTTGTCCCAGTACCTAAAAAGGATGGCAAATTCAAAATGTGCGTGGACTTTAGAGATCTGAACAAAGCAAGTCCAAAAGATAGTTTTCTTTTACCACACAGATGTTTTAATAGATAGTACGGCAGGGCACGCTTTATTGTCTTACATGGATGGTTTTTCAGGGTACAATCAAATAAATATGGATTCTCGGGATATGCAAAAAATATCCTTCATCACACAGTGGGGAACCTTTTGCTATAAGATTATGCCTTTTGATTTGAAGAACGCTGGAGCCACCTATCAAAGAGTAGCAACAACTTTACTGCACGACATGATACATAAGGAAGTCGAAGTTTATGTAGATGATATAATAGTCAAATCTAAGGACCGACTGGGGTATGTTGCTGCATTAGAAAAATTTCTCACAAGGATTCAAAAGTACCAACTCCAACTCAACCCACAAAAATGTGTGTTTGGAATAACTTCTGAAAAATTGTTGAGATTTGTGGTCAGTCAAAGAGTAATCGAAGTAGACCCTGTAAAGATTAAAGTTATCCAAGAAATGCCACCTCCTGAGACTGAAAAATAGATTCAAGGTTTCTTAGGTAGAATCCAGTATATCAGCAGATTCATCGCTCAACTCACCAATGTCTACGAACCTATTTTCAAGCTTCTCAAGAAGAATGAACCAACAGTTTGGAATGAACAATGTCAAAAGGCTTTCAACCAAGTCAAGGAATATCTCTTGAACCAGCCTATTTTGGTTCCACCTACACTGGGTGAACTACTTCTTCTTTATCTGTCAATCACAGAAGAATCTATGAGATGCATGCTTGCACAGTATGAAAAAGATAATCGCGAAGAATGGACTATTTACTATATCAGCAAGAAGATGTTAGAGTATGAACGCCCTCGAAAAAACTTGCTTAGCATTAAATTAGATTAGGGAAGTGATATGGAATTAGATTGGATTAGAGACAAGGTTAAGCATGCAAACTATATGACATGATGCATGTATGCATGTATGCATGTAAATAATGCCAAGTGGCAATGCGGGTCCGTTGAAAGGCTCAAGTTCTCAATTGAAATCAATTTGAGAAAATTTGGATTTTCTTAATGGGTTCATGCAAATTGGGGTGTCTACACCAAATAATCCCTACTCTGATTAGCTTACTCAACACTTCGTTCAACACTTCTCTTAACCATGGTGCTAACCTCTTTGGCTTCTATTTTACTAGCTTGATAGTCGATTCCATGTTCAAGTGATGGCAGATCACTTTTTAGCTGATCTCCGGCATCTTTTCTATGGACTAAGCAAAAATGTCCTAGTTCTTCCTCAGGCAGTCTACTAGGTTTTTTAACTCTTTCAATGCTAATTCCGCTCTTACCCCGATCAGCAGACATTCCTTATATCCACCATCTGGACATTCTTTAAGCATGGGGGTTCTACAATATCGATTTCCCTCCATTGTAACTACTATTGCTAGACCTTCTCTTCGGAGAGTTCCTCTTTGTCTAGCATACACACCTAGGCAGCCACTTGATGTCCTCGTATATCCAACATCCCTTGTGGAGTTGGGAACCTCAGGACCTGGTAGGATGTTGAAGGAACAACCCTCATCTCATGTGTCCACCATTTACCCAGGATGGCAGTATAAATGACACCCGTTTCAATGACTATGAACCTAGTTATGAAAGTTGTCGTTCTACACAAGAAAGACTATCACTCCCAAAGGTTGGCTTGTTCTCCTATCAAACTCAATCAAAGGGGCTCCTACTAGGGTGAGCACATTTCTATTAAGACCTATCTTCAAAAAGGTTGAAGCATATACAATGTCAACAGAACTGCCATTGTCGATTAATACCTTATTAAGAGTGAAGGTGTCTACTTAGAGGGTTATCACCAGTGCATCATAATGAGGCCTCACTACCCCCCCAGATCCTTGGCCATAAAGGCTCCAATGTACTCTCTGTAGAGCTTTTTTGTTCTGTAGGCCCATTTCTTATTGTGTAGACGTGAGCCAGGTGTTTTGCTCGCCGCTTCTTGATTTTTTCGTCAGCCCTGCTTTAGCATAACCTTCCACTCTCCTATTTTAGGACAACACATATCACTGCTTCCCTTCAACAGGTGGTTGATCAGCCCTCTGATTTCTATCTTGGGATGGATTCTCCCTCTGTCTTCTAGGTAGGTCTTTTAGTCTACATTGCTCTGCCAATCTCTACAAAAACTTTCTCAAGGCCTAGCAACTGTTGGTGGTGTGTTCCTTTACCTTGTGATACTCGTAGTATTGCTCATCTTGACCTACCAGATCTTGAAGAAGTGGCGCTAACCACTCAAAATAAAGCTCATTCATGATGAACGATAAAATCTCGTTGGGGGAAAAGAGAAATATATCCCTACTCTCCTCTGTTCTCTATCCTGGTCAAGCGATCACTTCTTGCTCTACTGTTGTACTTGATGCTGCTTGCTGAGCTTCACCATAGTATGTATCACTTTACTCTTCTAGGCCAAATTTTGAGGATCATCTTTTAAGCGAATATATTTTTTTACTCTTTCAAATAGCTCGCTTAATGTTTCTGGTCTCTACTTCATAAAAGACGTATACAACCTGAGCTAGATGGCAAAGAGTTTCTGAACGCCACTACTGCCGTTCTCTCTTCGTAGCTCTCCAAGTACATCACTTCTTCCTTGAACTTCCTTGTAAACTCTCTGAGACTTTCCCCAGAATGCATCCTCATGCCAAGCAGAACGTCTACATCTCTGTTACTCTTTCTATTGCCAATGTATCGTGTTACATAGGCAGTACAAAGCTCTTCGAAAGAAGTTATTGATCCACATGGCAACTTGTGATACCATGTTAATGCGTTCCCCTACAGACTAAAAGGGAACAACCTGCACATCAATCCTTCATTTCTTTTCCACAAGGCGAGTATTTACTAGATTTGAAATAGATATTCTACTAGTTCTTTCATCCCTGGGTACGAGGTGAAATGCGGTGGTATAAACTTCTTCAGAATTTATCTCGCCAGGATCTTCGATGTAAAGGGAGACTTTGGAATTCTCCTAACAACTTATGTGCCGTTGCCAATATCTATACTCTTCATCATCTCCTTTTTTTTTCTAGATCATCTCTTTGATGTCCACTTGAGTCAAACCTATTGGAGGTTCTTCTTAAGTAGTTGCAGTAGCAATTTTTGTTTCCCTTTCTCACATTGGGATCAACGGTTAAACACTTCCTTCTGTATTCAAAGCCTGATCCGCTCCAATAGGAGGCTAAGGATATCTCGGTGGTGAAAGATCCCTCGATCTGCGGGATGTACGGATCCACTTTTGATTTTTGAGGTTTGGGAGTCGTCACCTAGTTATTATGGTCTAGGAACCAAATATTGACTCTAACAGATAAAACAACTAATCTACGAATAAAAAGAAAGTATGGTCCGGGGATCATATTACGGGACTGGAAGGTGTTAGGCACCAACCCCGTCCGACAAACGTCGATTTCTACTATTTTCCAAAAAAATATTACTTTGCAAAAAAGACCTAGAAAAAATAAATAAAATAAATAAAAAAGAAAAAAGTATATCTAGATGATCGCTACAATTTATTTCCTCAGAGCTGGTGGAAAGACTCTTCATATGAGATTTCTTGTTTTTCCTCCGTTAGTAGATCTACTTCAGATCTCCAAGTTGAGATGTCTTCTTCTTAGATCTGAGTATTTCTTAATTTTTTTGATTGATTTCTAGGTATTTTTGAAGGGTTTTTGGTTGTTTTTTGAATAAAATTTAGGGCCTGAATATTAGGTAGGGAGTTGGGGCTTCAAAATCAAGGTTTGGAGAAGGCTAGAGAGATTTTTTAACCTACTTTTTCGACGATTTATTTTGACTTGCGAAATTAGATTGTGGAGATTCTATATTTATAAAGTTTTTTGGAAGAATTAGGGTTTGACTAGGTCTCCTTTAAGATGAGGTAATTAGGGTTTTGACTTAAGTCTTATTTGATTGACTAGGTTTCTTTAGATTAGGGTTTTAATTAGGATTTTGACTTAAATCTTATGTGATTGACTTATTTTTTTGAAATTAAATTTTTTAATCTTGCGTACAATGAAAGAATATATTTTTAATTCTTGTGGAGAACCCCCTAGTTATATCTCTAATTATTTGGACCCCTAGATGGAAGGGTCTTTTAATAAATATCAGGGGACTGTACTTAAATAAGTGGCAACCATCAACAATTTTGATTAATTAATATTCTTAGTTTAGATTTTTAATTTAATTTTATTAAGATTTCAATTTACATTAATTAATGTTTTATTTATTAATTTCGAAATTTAAAACTTGTAAAATTGGAAAATTATCGTTCTGCCCCCGAAGATAACTTTTGCGTTTCAAGTCGTTTTGCGATGTTCCGAGATCTTTTGGAATCGATTGTTTGTAAAGAATTCAATGGGATTATCAGTTTGTGTGACTTATAAAATTTTTGACGTGAAATGATTGTGAACCCTTATGAAGGGCATTTTCGTAATTTTGTCAAATTTGATAAAAATTGGCAGAATGGTTTATTTGATTTGATTTTATTGTTTTATGTGTTCAAATGGATTTTCCTAAGCGTAATGTAGGCTATAGGGATGTTTTCATATTAGGGTATTTTGATAATTTGATCGTTTTTAGTGATTTTTATCTTAAAACTTCTTTTTACCTAAAAAATGATGATTTCTCCATTTTGGGTCGTATTTTCTTAGTATAACATGGTTTCTAGAGTTTTGTTTACTTGAGATACCTCATCTTAATTTCTAAAACATATATAGTAACAGATATAACATTTGAATAATCATCCATCATTGGAAATCGTCACGATGGGGTTGACGAGTTGATTAATCAGGCGAGTGCAAAAATGAGGTGTCTACTGATGCTTCTCTTTGGTAGAGCTTTAAAGAAAACTAGATAACAAATCTATTTTGGTAGATAATACGATATCTGAATGCTAAAGTTAGTGACAATTCATTTTGCAGCCTAATTTAGCAATTCGTCAAGGCGTTCGGATCCTTGAGGATAAAACTCTCCCCAAACTAAAAGTTTGTCAGGTCCTCAAGCCTGAACTCTCACGGATGATGTCAGATCCTTGAATTTTGGAAAATTCTCCCTAACTAATCAAAAGTGCATGTGTGTGCAATAGTGATACCTACTGAGTATTCTATCGGTTCATTGAGAATAAACACTCCTTGATAACCATAAATGTCAAGTCTTAGAGATCTTCTTTCGTTGACGATGATGATTCAAATTGAAATGCACATACACAATAAAGACAATCACAAGAGATAGGTGATGAAGAAACTCCATTAAATCTTATCGAAATTCTTTTTTAGAGGTCAAAAAAATTTGAGTCTCATTTATCGAATTCTACCTAAGGTTTATAGGAACTTAAACAATCATGTTAATTCATTTTATGATTCAAAAAGTTGGAGTCTTATTTCTCGAACTCGAACTTAAGTTTGTAGGTATTTCAAAAAACCTACTCATTCTATGATTCAAAAAGTTGGAGTCTCATTTCTCGAACTCGAACTTACATTTGTAGGTACTTCAAAAAACCTATTTATTCTATGATTCAAAAAGTTGGAGTCTCGTTTCTCGGACTCGAACTTAGGTTTGTAGGTACTTCAGAAAACCTACTCATTTTATGATTCAAAAAGTTGGAGTCTCGTTTCTCAGACTCGAACTTAGGTTTGTAGGTATTTAAAAAAACCTACTCATTTTATGATTCAAAAAATTAGAGTCTCGTTTCTCAGACTCAAACTTAGGTTTGTAGGTACTTAAAAAAACTTACTCATTTTATGATTCAAAAAGTTAGAGTCTCGTTTCTCAGACTCGAACTTAGGTTTGTAGGTACTTCAAAAAACCTACTCATTCTATGATTCAAAAAGTTGGAGTCTCATTTCTCGGACTCGAACTTAGGTTTGTAGGTACTTTAAAAAACTTACTCATTCTATGATTCAAAAAGTTGGAGTCTCGTCTCTTAGACTCAAACTTAGGTTTGTAGGTACTTCAAAAAACCTATTCATTCTATGATTCAAAAAGTTGAAGTCTTGTTTCTCAGACTTGAACTTAGATTTGTAGGTACTTTAAAAAACCTACTCATTCTATGATTCAAAAAGTCTGAGTCTCGTTTCTCAGACTCGAACTTAGGTTTGTAGGTACTTCAAAAAACCTATTCATTCTATGATTCAAAAATTTGGAGTCTCGTTTCTCAGACTCGAACTTAGGTTTGTAGGTACTTCAAAAAACCTACTCATTCTATGATTCAAAAAGTCTGAGTCTCGTTTCTCGGACTCGAACTTAGGTTTGTAGGTACTTCAAAAAACCTACTCATTCTATGATTCAAAAAGTTGGAGTCTCGTTTCTCAGACTCGAACTTAGGTTTGTAGGTATTTCAAAAAACCTACTCATTCTATGATTCAAAAAGTTTGAGTTTCATTTCTTGGACTCGAACTTATTGAAGTCACGCTTCTCGGGCTTGAATTAGTTAAATACTCGGTATTATCGAGTTCAAAGTTCAAAAGATTGGTCATTTATTGCCTTAGCATACATCTGGATTCATAATTATTATTGGGCTTCATCGGACTTTTAAGCTTTTCTAAGATTTTCTTTTTATCATGTAATCAAGAATGAAAACTTCAAAATCACAGTTATTCTCAAAAAATGCCCATTGTTTCAAGTTTAGCTTCTAACTGGAATTTGACTATGAAACTGATGAAATGAATTGTACTTGAAAAACATGAACGAGCAACTATGGACTCTGATATATGATAGACAGAAGAATCGATATTCCTTTAAATTCAAGACTCTTAAGATTATCATATGTGCAATAAGGAATTTAATCAATTTTTTTTGAGAAATGCTTGCGTTGGACTTAGAACTTGATAATTACTAGAATAGAGGATGTTTCTCTTCAAAGTGGTCAATGGTTCTATACTTTCCTTTGGCGAAAACTTGGACAAGTAAACATACTCCTAAGGATCTTACAATGTTCAAGATGACTTCTGAGTTTCTTCGACTTCAACCCTATCTTTGTTAGATGTGAGTTTTCAGTTGAGAAATGAATGTTGTGACTTGAATAATTTTTTGCATTTCTTAGTTTCTACACAAGCTTCCTTCTAAATTTTTCGTCTTGATGGGACCTTTTTCCCATTTGATGATGTCCTAATTTTTGCCTAAATCACCTCTTTAGGTTTTCAATCTAGTGGGCTTTGTTTTACTTCTTTTGCTGATGCCTTGATTTTAGCCTAAGTCACCTTTTCAAGTTTTCAACCTAGCAGGCCTTTTTTTATGGTTATGCACTAACTTTTGCCTAAGTCGCACTTTTAGATTTTCAACTTAGCGGACTTTTTTCTTCTTGATGATCTTGAATATTCAACTCCACAACTTCTTAGTTCCTTGGATCTTAATCGAGTCAATCAGCATTTAGGAACACTAAATAGGTGAGCTTAGGACATGATTTAGATAGAAAATGTATAAGGCTCAACTTCCCAAAATGCCCCTAGTTTGACATTTTTTTATTTTTATCAATTCTTTTGATTGTTTTTTCTAATGCCCCTAGTTTGGCATTAATTTTTTTTGAACCTTTCAATAGGGGATTTTTCTTTTAGATGACATTTTCCTTATAAGAATACATTTTTTTTGTAACCGGGCCTAACGTAACTTCTCAGGTTGCCTACATATCCCAAATATTTCTTTTTTTTTACTTTTATGATCTGGTCAAACGTAGTTCATACTAAGATTCCCTCCAAAGGTTGGTTAGTGTGGTTTAGAAATAAAAGGCTATTGATGTTTCTAGAAACTATGAGGGGCTAAAGAAGGTTTTATTTTTCTTGGTAAGATAGAAAAATGGTTCAATCAAAGAAGGCCTCCTTTGGTAAAACACTACTTGATTTGGTCAAAGTTTAGGAAACTCGATGTCTTGATTACTCTGTTGAGTAAAGTCTTCTTCTATGAAATTGAAAATGAGTAATCTTCAATCTTCTTCTAAGAAGGAGTAATCTTCAGTCTTATTTTACGAAATTGAATGTGATTGAGTTATTTGTATTTGATATTGACTCGTTCAACCCTTGTCAAACTTCAAAGAAGATTTCATATTCTTTTGTGAATGAGAACCCTTCTGCCTCTAGTGAAAAATATGATGGATCCCTTCTTGTTGGTCTTAGCACATTTATCGATGGTTTCAACTACATCATTCTTAACTGAAAGTGCCCTCGATCCGGGGGGTGCACGGATCTGCTTTTGATTTTTGAGGTTTGGGAGTTGCCACCTAGTTATTACGGTCTAGGAACCGAATACCGACTCTAAAAAAGTAAATACTATTAATCTCCGAAAGAAAAATACGGGTCCAGGGATAACGTTACGGGATTGGAAGGTGTTAGGCACCAACCCCGCCCGATAAACGCTGGTTTCTACTAATTCCCAAATAAAACTACATTGCTAATAAGACCTAAATAATGATATAAAAAAATAAAAATAGTTACCTTTGAAATCACCTCGACCATTTTTCACTAAATAGTGAATAGGTGTCCGATTTGTAAATGGGAGACTTTTGAACCCTAAGGAAAGCTCTCATCTCTCTTCTACAATCCATAAATAACTTTTAATTCTTGTCTTTATTTATGGGTAAAAGGTCAAATTACTGGTTTCGGAAGGTGTTAGGCACCGAACTCGCCCGATCAAGATGATCGGTCTCTATTACAATCCAAAATCATCTTATGGTCAACATACAAAGACTACAGTCAAGGTCATAGTCCAATAATCAATTTCAATTTAGGTTGGGTTTGCCAAATAAATCCTATGGCTAAAATTATCCCAATTATCACATGATTATTCTTTGAATTCCACAAAATATAGAAGGTTTTGAAAAGACCCTAATTAGCTCCATGATCTAAAATCAATTAAGAAATTCTACATGCAAGTACTTTCCAAATCATCCAAAATAGAAACTCATGAGAATATTCTAAATGGGAGGATTACGAATAGAAACCTGCTAAATTTGGACCTATAGTATTTCCAAATTAGGAATTTGAAATTTCCTAAATTAGAATTCAAGAGATATATGGTGAGCCTCCAAATTAGAAGTTTAGAAAAATAAATTCTTCAAATAGAAAGTTTTCGAAATGTGTAAATTTTGAATTAGAAACCCCTCCAAATTTCCATGAAAGTGAACTTTCCAAATGTGAAATTTCCAATGTAAATTTTGTTCACACCTTTTTGGAATAGCAAATTTGAGTAAGAAATTCCAACAATTTATAACTTTCAAAGAAGGAATTTAGATCATGGAGTCTCAAAGTAGAAAATCACAAATTCACAACAAATCACCAAATGGGAAGTGTAGATAGCGCAAAAGAAACTCACATTCATCCAATTTTTAAATCGACCAAACAGGCATGCGTATTTAATTCTCTATTTTTCCCAAAACCATTATTATTCAACGACATGCATATTCATCAAGTCAAAGGATACACTCATCACCAACTCATCCCAAATTTATTGTAAAAAATCACATAGGGCCATCATGCCTAGACACGAAGATCATGTCATCACAAACTCATAAAAAAATATCAAAAATAAATAAATACTCTTCCAATCCTATCAATATAAAAACACAAAAGTACCTAAAGAAAACTCATTAACCTTATTAATATGCAAGGACAGAGAAAAAGGTAAAAAAAACGTAAAGAGAAAAAAAAGAACTTTCTAATCCTATTGATATGCAAACACAAAAAAATACACAAAACAAAAAGACAATCTAATCCTACTAACTGCGATAAATAAAATAAACAATAACAAAATAAAATAAACAAGATGGAAGCATAAAAAAATTTCCTAACCTATCAATACGCAAAAGAATAAATAAAACATAAAAAAAGAATGCATAAAAAAATCAAAATCAAAAGATCAAAAATCAAAATATTCTCCTAATCCAATCAAATGCAAAATAAATATAAAGAAACCCCTAATCCTATCAACGTAAAAAACAAATAAATAAATAAAACTCCTAGAAACCTACATAGAAAAAAAAACTAAATAATAAAAAGTTCTCCTAACCCTATCGTCAAGCAAAAAAAAAAAAACACAAAAATAAATAAAAATAAATTTACTATTGGATCGGGAATAACGAGTTAGTTCCTTCAGTTACAACTCAAAGAATCGCGAGTGCTTGTTGTTGGGAAATAAGCACAGAGAGATAGACGCTCTTATACACACGGTAACAGCGCTGTGGTAGTAACTCGAAAAGCCCAAACAGAGAAGTGGGTGTGCTGGGGATTGTATGGTAGAGAGAGGAAAGAGGCGACTGTAGCAAGGGTCATAATGGGCTGTTAGGACGTGAATGCAGTAGGGAGAGAATAGGTTTAATGGCTGAAATATATGAGAAATAGAGAGAGCAAGTTTATTGGCTAAAAAATGTGGAGGAGTAGAGAGAGTAGATTCGGTGGTTGTGAAACATGGAGGAGAGATCAGAGAGAGGAGTCTACTGGGGCATTAGTGATGAGGGCTGAGAGATGAGTTGTAGTGGAATGAGGCTGGTTGTATTGTGTGGTGAGGGAGATAAAAATAGAGAGATATTGCTAAAAAAAGCGTGGGGTAGCAAGAGGGCATTGCAGGGATTATAGGGAGGATGAGGACAGTAGGGTGAAGAGGTTGTTGTATATTTAATGGGGGAGAGAAAAGTGGCATCAAGGTTAAGGTTATCTGGACTGTGGGGGAAAGAAGAAGAAGAGTTCAATCCAAAGGAGAGATCTTGCAGCACATGAGAGAGACGTGAGGAAGATGAGTTGCAGGTGTCCAATTGTTCAGCCCATGGAGAAGAAGATGACCAAAGAGCAGAGAGAAACGAAGGAGAGTATAAGAGATTTTCATTCAGCCTTCTTAGCGTTAGAGAAGGAAACGTGAAGGAAGAAGAAGAAGTCGTTCCAACCTTTTTCTTAGAGAGAAACGTCTCTCTTTAAATAGAAACGTGTTTCTATTTCAGTTTTTTCTCTTTCTAATTTTTTTTTTATTTTCTTTCTCCTTTTTTTCAATTAACACGTATTTTGGGAGAATGATGGTGGGGTGATTCTACGCTACTAGTACCACTATGGTGGTCTCTTGTTGTCGAGTTACAGTTGGTCAATTTTTATTTTATCGATTTGGTTAATTTTTGTTTTGAGTTTTTATTTGTTGATTAATTTTTTAATTTTAAGTTTTATTAATTGATTAGTTTTTATTTTGAGTTTGGCTAAAAATTTATTTGATTTTAATTTTTAATTCGAGTTTTAATTATTAATTGGCCATTTGATTTTGGATTTCGTTTCGTCGCTCGATTGAGTTGGATTTTGAATTTGTTAATTTATTTAGGTTTTGATATATTGGTTGGTTGGTTTTCAATTTTTAATTTTATTTTGATAAATTAATTTTGACTTGGATTTTTAATTTACTTGTCGATTGGATTTTTAATTCGTTTTAATTGGTCAATTAATTAAGATTTTTTATTTTGAATTTTGAGTTTTTTAATTTGATTTTTCATTTCAATAGGTTATGTAATTTTTAATTTAAGTTGATTTGATTTTGGTTTTGTTGGTTGATCGATTAAATTTGGTTACTTAAATTTTAATTATTTGATTTAATTTTAATTGTTTGATTTTAAATTTGAATTTAATTTTTTATTTCATTAGATTTTAAATTTTAAACTGTTTAATTTTGAATTTGATTTTTATTAGACTTTAAACTTTAATTGTTATGTTTTCCTAAAAATTAGGGTCTCTAGGTTGGATTTGGAGGTTGAGGGGCATTTCGGTCATTTTTATGATTTTTCTTAAAATTTTCTATTTTCATCGGTTTAGGTCCCGTTAGACTCGAAATCATGTTCTGAGTGCATTAGAGGTACTTTTGAGGACTTTCGGAGGTCCAAAATTTATGAAAGATATTTTCGTCATTTTATTGATTTTTGTAGATTTTTACGATTTTTAACGTGAGGTTTCTTTTCATTTTGACGTGATTATTTCTAAGTTTCATAGTCATGTTTTCCTAGCGTAACGAAGTTTCTAGGTCATCAAACTGTGTAGCGAACCTAAGTGTGCTTGCTAAATCGAGTGTAAGGTGTAGAGATCCTAAACGTGCGTAAATTTCTATGTCGAGTCGTAATGAGTAGCGGAGATGAAAATATTAGAAATAAGAGAAAACAGGGATAGTACTCACAAGCCTTTGAGTTCTTCGCAATCATCATTAGGATTTCACGAAAATCAGGTGACGAATTGTCGAATTAGGCAGATGCAAAAATGGGGTGTCTACACTTTTTCGAATGCAACAGTTTTGTTTCCTAAGATATGATAGAACAACTCCTTGTACAATATTCCTCGCTTCGTTTTATTGCCAGATTTGCTTCAGATCTCCAAGACGAAGTATTTTCTTCTTAGATCTGAATCTTCTGACTTTTTTTTCTAGATTTCTGGGTGTTTTTTGAAGAGCTTCTCGATGTTTTTTGAGCGAAAGTTGGGGTTTAGATGTTAGGTAAGGAGTTGGGGCTTCAAAATTAAAGATTATGGGAGGCTAGGGAAGTTTTTTGACTTACTTTTTCTAGGGTTTATTTTTTCATACAAAAATAGGTTGTAGGGATCCCAATTTATAGATTTTTTAAGTATCTTTTAGATAGAGTTAATGTTTAATTATGATTTAATTAGGATTGTCCTAAATAGAGTTATTATTTAATTATGATTGTTTTAAATAGAGTTATTATTTACTTAGAATTCTATTAGGGTTTTGAGTTTTAGTCTCACTTGACTGACTTTAATATTTTGACTTTAGTCTTACTTGATTGACTTTAATTTCTTGACTTTAGTCTTACTTGATTGACTTTAAGATTGACTTTAGCCTTATTTGATTGACTTTAGTCTTACTTGATTGACTTTAATTTTAATTAGGATTTCACTTTACATTAATTAATGTTTTAATTATTAATTTCAAAATTTTTAATTATTAAAATTATAAAATTACCATTTTACCATCAGAAAGAACTTTTTGCATTTTAAGTCGGTTTTTTATGTTTTAGGATGTTTTGGAATCGATTTTTTGTAAGAAATTCAATGAGAATATTGGTTTGTGTCATTTATAAAAATTTTGTACGAATGGTAGTGAACCTTATGCGGGGCATTTTCGTAATTTTGTTGAATTCTATGAAAATTGGTGAAATGATTTATTTGATTTCGATTTGTTGTTTTATGTGTTTGAAAAGATTTTCCTAAGTGTAACGTAGGCTCTAGGGATGTTTTAAGGTTCGGGGGATTTTGGTTATTTGATAATTTTTTAGTGATTTTTATCGTGAAGCTTCTTTTTATTTGAGAAATGATGATTTCTATGTTTTTGGGATTATATTTTTTTAGCGTAGCGTGGTTTCTACAGTTTTGTCAGTTCGAGATACCTCATCCGAATTTCTAAAACATATCTAGTAACAAATAAAGTATTGGAATAAACATCTATTATTGGAAATCGTTGCAATTGGGTTGACGAGTTGATTAATCAAGCGAGTGCAAAAATGGGGTGTCTACAGATGCCACTCTTTGATAGAGGGTTGAAACAAACTAGATAGCAAATCTATTTTAATAGATATTGCGATATCTGAATGCCAAAGCTAGTAACAGTTCATTTTGCAGCCTGATTTAGCAATTCGTCAGGGCATTCAGATCCTTGAAGGTAAAATTCTCCCCGAACAAAAAAGTTGTCAGGTCCTTAAACGCGAACTCTCACTTACGTTGTCAAATCCTTGAATTTTAGAGAATTCTCCTCGACTAAAAAGTGCAAGTGTGTGCACTTAGAATCTGAGATATATTTCAAAGAGTTTAAGTTGTGAACTGAGTAAAATCTGAGCACAAAATGAATATAAATTGAGCATAAACTGGACATAAACTGAGCATAATCTGAGCATAAATTGAATATCAACTGAGCATAACTGAGCATAATTCCGAGAAACCCTCGCCGGTATCTGAGCATAATTCCGAGAAATCCTCAACGGTAGTTGAGCATAATTCTGAGAAATCCTCGACGGTATCTGAGCATAATTTTGAGAAAATCCTCGATGGTAACTGAGCATAATTCTGAGAAACCATCAGCGTAATCTGAGCATAATTCCGAGAAAACCTTTGGCGGTAACTGAGCATAATTCCGAGAAACCCTCGGTGGTATCTGAGCATAATTCTGAGAAAACCCTCGGTGGTAACTGAGTATAATTCCGAGAAACCCTCGACGATATCTAAGCATAATTTCGAGAAACCCTCAACGGTATCTGAACATAATCCGAGCGAAATCCAAGTTAACATTTGGCGGCAACTGAGCAAAATCCAAGATAACCCTTGACAGTATCTGACTGAGTAAAATTGAGAATGAAGGAATAAATCTGGGAAAGAATAATTGAAAATGAATTTGAAAAATAGTGATTGAATCTGAGAATGAATAGATCTGGAAAATAATGAATGTCCTATCTCCTATTCTAGGTGAAAGTGTTATAAGTTAATCTCTGGGCACAACCAAATGTGAGATCCGAAATGCTTTTGTTTGAACCTCAAGGTTTTATCCAAAAGTTTTATGAATTTAAAACTTTTATTTTTATTTCTTTTGATCCTCAAGGGTTTTCGAAAAATTATTATCAAGAAGGTAACCTTAAATTTGGGATTCCCATTATCTTTTAGGAATAACATTGCTCAAAAATAAAATGCCCCTGGTTTGATAATAAACATGGCATTGGAGATAATTAAATACATCATACAAAAATAAAAAAATACCCCTAGTATAAGAGGGGCATCTGTAGACACCCCATTTTTGCACTCGCCTGATTAATCAACTCGTCAATCCGATTGCAATGATTCCCAATGATGGATGTGTATTCCATTGCTTTATTTTGTTACCAGATATGTTTCAGAAATCCGGATGAGGTATCTCGAACTGACAAAACCTTAGAAACCACGCTACGCTAGAAAAATACGACCCAGAAACATAGAAACCATCATCTTACAGACCAAAAAGAAACTTCACAACAAAAATCACTAAAAATTGACCAAATTACCAAAATACCCCTAACATCAAAACAATCCTAGAGCCTACGTTACGCTTAGGAAAACTCTCTCAAACACATAAAATAACAAATCAAAAACAAATAAATCATTTCGCCAATTTTAACAGAATTTGACAAAATTACGAAAATGCCCCTCATAAAGTTTACAATCATTTCACACAAAAAAACTTCATAAATGACACAAACTAATATTTCCATTGAATTCCTTATGAAAAATCGATTCTAAAACATCCTGGAACATAAAAAACCGACTTAAAACGTGAAAAGTCCTCTTCGGGGGCAAAACGGTAATTTCACAATTTTCATGATAAAAAATTCCGAAATTAATAAATAACATATTAAATAATTAAATTTAAATATTCATGAAATTAATTTAAAATTTTGAACCTTAAAAATCGATTAATCGGACTCTCAGGCAAAATTGTTGAGGGTTCGTGGGATATTTCTTTAAGGACCCCTCCATTTGGGGGTCCAAAGAATTAAAGATATTTTAGAGGGGGGTTCTCCAAAAATTAAAAGTAAATCAAGCAAGACTGAAGTCAAGGTATTAAAGTCAATCAAGTGAGACTGAAGTCAAAATTAAGTCAATTAAGCAAGACTGAAGTCAAAATATTAAAAGTCAATCAATTAAGACTAAAGTCAAAACATTAAAAGTCATAATAGAATTATAATTGATTAATAACTCTATCTAATAGAGTTCTAACTTAAAAATATTCTACCTAAAACAATTCTAATTAAAAAAAATTCTACCTAAAACAAGTCGAACTAAAACACAACTCTAATTAAAAGATCTCTAATAAACACTAACTTTATCCAAATCATCCCCTAAAAACATCTATAAATAGAGGTGCTCACACCCTATTTTCGTATCAAATAATAAACCCTAAGAGAAGTAGGTCTAGAAGCTCCCCTAGCCCCCCATAAACCCTAGTTTTGGAGCCCCAACTCCTTACCTAACATCCCCCCTTCAATTTTAGTCTAGAAAACGCCTAAAAGCCCTACAAAAACACCCCCAAATCCGCAACAAACTTGAAGAGTTCAGATCCAAAAGCAAGGAGATACCTCGGTCTAGGAGATCCGAAGTCAAATCCGAAGACAGAACGAAGCTAGGGAGCACGGTACAAAGAGCTCTTTTTGTCAAATCTGAGGGAACAAAGTCCTTGCTATCGGAAAGGTAAATTTTTATTTATTTTTATCTAGGTTTTAGCAATGTAATTTGCTTGGGAATTTAGTAGAGACCGACTTTGGCCGGGCGGGGTTGGTGCCTAACACCTTCCAATCCCGTAACATGATCTCCGAATTTAGTTTTTTTGGTTTTAGATTAGTTTTATCCGTTTAGAGTCATTGATCGGTTCTAGACCGTAATAACTAGGTGGCGACTCCCAAACCTCAAGGGTCAAAAGCTGATCCGCGCACCCCGCGGATCGAGGGCGCTTTCAGTGGCGACTCCACTGGGGACTATTGAGGATCAAACTTGAAAAACCCCAAGTATGGGAGCATTGCCAAGATGACCTAGATTTTTTTATTATTTAGTTGGATTTATTTTATTTACTTTTTCTATTTATTTATTTTTTGTCTTGATTGTAGATGATTTTGGGTATTGCATTTTTTTTTCCAATTAAGGATCACTTTTTGATGACCCCTAAATAATGAAAGATTCAATTTGACCTATGAAAATGATGGAATGATGAAGGTTGGACAAAAATATTAAAACATTTTTAGAGAATATTCTAGTGAGAATTAAGTCTGGGAGCCTCTTAATAAAACATAGATCTCGTCGAGTAGATTAATTTAGAATCTGAGTTCACTCAATTTCGTTATCGGAAGCCTTAGATATCAACGATGCAAGTTCAATCTGTAAATCTGGAATTATTTCTGAATGAAAGTCTGGACAGCAATGTTAAAACTTTTTTAGAGAATATTCTAGTGAGAATTAAGTCTGGGAGCCTTTAAAAAAACATAGATCTCGTCGACTAGATTAAGTTAGAATCTGAGTTCACTCAATTTCGTTATTGGAAGCCTTAGATATCATCGATGCAAGTTCAATCTGTAAATCTGGAATTATTTCTGAATGAAAGTTGGGACAACAACGTTAAAACGTTTTTACAGAACATTCTGGTGATAACTAAGTCTGGACACCTATTAATAAAATGTAGATCTCATCGAGTAAATTAATTTAGAACTTGATTTCACTCGATTTCGTTATCAGGAGCCTTAGATATCATCGATGCAAGTTCAGATTGTATTTTCCTAATTCACAGAAAATCTGAATTTATCTAATGTTGGCACAATTAATGTTCTTGAGAGTGAGCTCATCTCAACCATTGTCATTCTATCATCAATGTAACACCTATTGGAATCTCGATTTATTTTGGATCACCCAAAAGTGATCATTGATTGGACCTTAAAATTATAAAAATTATGCCTATTGCAATGTTTGTTTGATCATTATCATATGCCATATTTATTAATTAATTTACCATGATCTTGATTGAAATACATGATTGATGTTGATCGTAATGTTAATGTGCTTATGTGATGGGAATAATGTGATCTTAATTGAATATTCATATGATTTGAATGATTTTGGTTTTGATTAAATGTATGATTGGTTTGATTGGATCTATGGGCCCATTTGTTTGAAAAAGGTCCCGGGCACACCCCACCCTGTTTTGCACACACCACATGCACGTTTACTGTTTTACTCACTTACACGTCCCATTTAGCCAACGTGGCACTAGTGCGTGGCCCGGTCTCTTCGGAGATGCGACGTCATTCATGAAACCCACAACTCCAGTCACGTACCTTAGGGTATATCAAACTGGGGGCATCAATACCATCTGATCAGGTGATTCTGAGAAGTATGTTGATGCACCCAGGCTGGAGCGACCTGAGCCTTTGACCTATTGTAAGCCACACAGTCACATGTCCCGATTGCCAACGTAGTACTAGTACGTGGTCGGTCCCCTCGTGGGATGCCAAACCATTTATGAAAGCTACAACTCTTGACTCGTACCCGTAGGTATAAAAGATAGTCTAAGTATATCAATTGCACTTCTTGGTCATAACCGGTGCCTAAGCAAGATCTTGCCCCACTGTACCCTACTGTACGAGGGGGATAGACTACGTCTATTCTAGACGAGAGGTATTTAAGTGGGCCCTTGCTCAGCATTGTGCGCCACCTCTCAACTGGAGATCAAACTGGCTGTTTTTGGCTTCAGAGAAGTGAATTGAGGTTTTAGATTATCACCTATACGGTATATCAAACCAAGTCACCACGTATCGAAAGGTATATATGTGTGCTTGGGCAAGGGTGGCCAGATAAAAATGCATTGCATGTAGTAAGCTTAGAGTCTAGAAACCTTCCCAGTAGGTCACGACTCGAACTTATCGTGGGTGTTCCCGGGTTGTTTACTGAATGAATGCATGTGATTGATGAATGTATGTGAGTGATGTGAATGATGAGATCTAGAATAATGGTTGTCCTCAAGGATAAAAAATTTTTCTTTTTGAAAATTAAAATGGGTGCACCGACCCAATAAAGAATCCATTTTTTGCAATAATTTATAATGACCCAGTTCATCTCGATCCAATAATCATGATGGGTCGGGCCATTTAGATCAAAATGGAAATCAAATTCTTTTCTGAATTCCGATTTCAGCCCATTTTTAAAGAAAAGAAATAGTTTACAAAGGAAAAGTATTTTCCAAAATAAATGTTTTCTAGAAAAAGTGTTATTCTTTAGAAAAAATATTTTCTAAGAAAAAACGTTTTCCAAAAAATATTTTCCATAAGAACAAGATTTTCCACGAGAAAATGCTTTCCAAATAAAAAACTATTTTTCAGAGAAAAAATGTTTTCCAAAAGAAAAGAAAATTAAAAAAAAAAATGGTTTACAAAAAATCTATTTTTGCATGAAAAATTATTGAAATATGTTTGTGGAAGTTGTTATTCAATGAAAACATTATTTGTCAATATTTTTCAAGAGTGCAATAAAATTATTTTTGTGAATAATCATTACATTAATGAATTATTTAATGGGTTGGTGCACAAAATTCAATAAAATCTCAGGATTCATTTAAAATGTTATCAAGGGGGTGACACTTAAATTGGTTAAATTCACCTTCAAAGAGGTTTAAGGGTTATCATTGTGTCTAAGCTCAATCGTCCATCGTCTAACTAGGGTTGTAAATCCGGTCAGTTAAAATAAACGTCAATATCAAATCAATAGTCAGAAATGACCTCAAAATTTCTCAACATCGTCCAGTTGTTCTTTGAAGATCATAGTGCTTCAATCCTACCGGTTATAAGCAATATCTCAGTCCTCAGTCCTAATCAAACTCGTATGGGTACTTGTCTTGAGTTTTCATGAGTCATTTGGGTTAGCTCGAGTCCTTTTTTCCAGCAAGGTCATGTCTTCCTTAGATTGAGTCTACTCTTTCCTATTGAGTCAAGTTAGTTCATCGAGTCTATAGAGGTGTCTGTTGCCCCCCATCTAAAATTGATCGGATAAAGGAAATTTTTGAATACCTCGAGCGCATTAACGAATTAACTAATAATTTATAGATTTCGTTTCTGAACAAGAAGATAAGAGTCAGGCTCAACCTTTAATCGAGAAAGGAAAGGTCTTTGACCTTGAAACAAAAAATAATTCCTAAAGAGATTCAAATAGAACCATCTTATCCCTAAAGGAACACGAGGGGATAATGAATTTACTCAGAAATTTCAAAAGACTTGTTCGTGTGATCATATGAGGGTATGTTAGGTACAAGCTTGGGTGTTGTTCAACACAGAATAGATACTCGCCTATATCGATGGAATTAAAGAAGATGTTATAAAATGTATCAGCACTATCCTTACTACATCTTGAGTTTCAAATCACATATTATCAGTCGATATGGGGTACCTTTCGAACTGATCTTTGATAATGGGTCGTACTTCAAAGCATAATCATTACTCTATGTTTAAAGTTGAAGATCCGGAAGCACAATCATCCCCCTACCGTCCTCAGATCAATGGAACGGTTGAAGCAGTTAGTAAGAGTCTCAAGACTATCATCAGGAAAATGTGTCAATCACATCGAGATTGGTCAGAAAAATTATCATTCACGCTATGGACATATCGAACTTCAATTCGATCATCTACTGGAGCTACTCCCTACTCCTTAGTGTATGGCATGGAAGCAGTCTTGCTAGTTGAAATAAAAATTTCGTCTCTCAGGGTCTTGTTGGAAAATCATTTGTTAGAAATAGATTTCGTCAGCAGTATGAAAAATTAAACTTGATTGAAGAAAACGACTTAAAGCCCTGTACCATGTGCAAGCTTATTTAAGAAGAGTCACCCGTGCATTTGACAAAAAGGTCAAAGCTCATCATTTACAAGTCAAGGATTTAACTATCAGACTTCAAAGAAAATTGAACACTCCTCCTCGACTATAGGAGAAAGTCTGAACCCAATTGGAGAAATTCATTCATTAAGGAAATACTGTCTGGAAAAGTCATCAGACTTCAAGATCATGATGAAAGTGAACTACCAGAACCAACCAACCTTAACCAGATCAAGCGGTACTACATTTAAGGAGGCCATCTTTGGCCGAATCAATTTTCCTGTTACCCAGTTCAATATATCCTTTCTCAACCCCTTTGCAACATTTTTCAAAAAGAAAAATTATGCCTTTTTTTTCTTAGCCCGATCAACTAACCTAGGGGAGGAAAGTTTCGAACTACGTTTTGGTCTGATCCCAAAATTCTGGGGTACGTAGGCAACCTGAGAAGTTACTTCAGGCCCGACCACATCAAAAAAATAAAAATAGATTCCCCGACAAAGAAAAAATCTATAAAAAAAAATTCAAAAGAAAAAAATTGTCAAAGTGGGGAAGAAAATTCAAGGAAAAAGAAAATAATTTAAAAGGAAATGTCACACAAGGGGCATTTGGGTTTTTGAGCCTCAAAATCCCTTTCTTTTTATACGTAGTCCTAAGCTTACCCATGAAAGTCCTCCTAAGTACCGTGCGAGAAAAAGGAAGATAGCAAAGCATGATCAGACAGCAACTCCAGAAGGAAAGAAGGGAAGAAGAAGAAAAAAATCTGCTAAGTTGAAAATCCAAAAAGGGCGGCTTAGGCAAAAATTAAGGTAAGCTCGCAAGGTTGAAGATCTGAAAGGATGACCTTGGCAACAATCAAAGCAAGGAAAAAAGAAAAAATTGTAAGCTCGCTAGATCGAAAACCTAAAAAGGCGATCTAGGCAAAAGTTAGAGCATGCTCGCTAGATTGAAAACCTGGATAGGCAATCTAGGCAAAACTTAGAGCTATAAAAAAATAAAAGAAAATCTTCGTTGAGTTGAGAAGCTGAAAAGGTAGCCCGAGCCGAAATATCAGAAGTCCGAATGATCAAGTTTCAATACCCAGTTTGAACCAAATATAGACTCAGTGGATACAAGTATCTCGTCTATGATTGATCTGAAGAGTTTCATGTCCCTAAGCGAACCGACGGGGAGAAAGAACAAATTCTATGATGAATTTTAGAAAGAAATATTTTGTTCCAATGTCTTTGAGCCTGACTCAAAATCTTTAATATAAAAAGTCAAAATTAAAAGTTAAACCTTTATTGCGCTTGCGGTAATCAATGATTTCAAACTTTAATAACAAGGGCACTTCCTTTTTTCTAAAGAGTACAGTTTCCCCCCTTACACTAGGGGCATTTATTTTCAAATTATATTCAATTATCCCTAATGCAATGTTCCTTGTCAAACTAGGGGCATTTTTGTTTTGATGCCTGGTCAATTTCAACCCCAAAGGATAAGGTTAACTTTGCATTAAAGGTTACCCTCTTGATAGCAATTTTGAAAACTCCTCAGATTCAAAGAGAGTTAAAATGTTTACCAGACCTTCGTAAAATCCAACTTTTTATTAAAAAAAAAAAAAATCAAATGCGAGGTTAATCCCCCGTTTGTTCCCTCAAAGCTTAGTTCATTATTCTTGCACCCTGGGCAGGTAGAATAGAACTTCCTAAAAAAGAAAAAAGTAGTTCATAACTCTTTTACTCCGAGTAGGTAGAGTAGAACTTCCAAAAAAAAATTAGTTCATTACTCTTTCACTCCGAGTAAGTAGAGTAGAACTTCAAAAAAAAAATTAGTTCATTACTCTTTCACCCTGGGCAGGTAGAGTAGGACTCCCAAAACAATTAGTTCATTACTCTTTCACTCCGAGTAGGTAGAGTAGAACTTCCCAAAATAATTAATTCATTACTCTTTCACCTGGGCAGGTAGACTAGGATTCCCAAAACAATTAGTTCATTACTCTTTCACTCCGAGTAGGTAGAGTAGAACTTCCCAAAATAATTAGTTCATTACTCTTTCACCCTGGGCAGGTAGAGTAGGACTCTCAAAAAGCTTGGTTCATTACTCTTTCACTCCGAGTAGGTAGAGTAGAACTTCAAAAAAAAAATTAGTTCATTACTCTTTCACCCTGGGCAGGTAGAGTAGGACTCCTAAAAAATTAGTTCATTACTCTTTCACTCCGAGTAGGTAGAGTAGAACTTCCCAAAAAAATTAGTTCATTACTCTTTCACCCTGGGCAGGTAGAGTAGGACTTTTAAAAAGCTTAGTTCATTACTCTTTCACTCCGGGTAGGTAGAGTAGAACTTCCCAAAAAAATTAGTTCATTACTCTTCACTCCGAGTAGGTAGAGTAGAGTAGAACTTCCCAAAAAAATTAGTTCATTACTCTTTCACTCCGAGTAGGTAGAGTAGAGTAGAACTTCCAAAAAAAAAAAAAAACAAAAATAGTTCATTACTCTTTCACTCCAGGTAGGTAGAGTAGAACTTCCCAAAAAAAATTTAGTGCATTACTCTTTCACTTTGAGTAGGTAGAATAAGACTCTCAAAAAAATATAAATTTATTACTCTTTCACCTAGAGTAGGTAGAGTACGACATTTAACTTTCTCCCAACTTTTGCTCTGATATGTCTCAAATATCATTCAAATTTTCTCGAGCTTTGTTTTACTCAGATTTTACTCAATTTCACACAGTGCACACACTTGCACTTTTTAGTCAGGGAGAATTCTCTAAAATTCAAGGATCTGACACTGTCAGTGAGAGCTCTCGCTCAAGGACCTGACAATCTTTTAATTCGGGGAGAGTTTACCCTCAAGGATCCGAACACCTTGACGAATTGCTAAATCAGGCTGCAAAATGAACTGTCACTAGCTTTGGCATTCGGATATCGCACTATCTACCAAAATAGATTTGCTATCTAGTTTGCTTCAACCCTCTGCAAAAGAGGGGCATCTGTAGACACCCCATTTTTGCACTCGCCTGAATATTAAACTCGTCAACCCGATCGCAATGATTCTCAATGATGGATGTGTATTCTATTGCTTTATTTTGTTACCAGATATGTTTTAGAAATCCGGATGAGGTATCTCGAATTGACAAAACCTTTGAAACCACGCTACGCTAGGAAAATACGACCCTAGAAACATAGAAATCATCATCTTGCAAACCAGAAAGAAGCTTCACGATAAAAATCACTAAAATTGACCAAATTATCAAAATACCCCTAACTTCAAAACAACCCTAGAGCCTACGTTACGCTTAGAAAAACTCTCTCGAACACATAAAATAACAAATCAGAACCAAATAAATCATTTCCCCAATTTTAACAGAATTTGACAAAATTACGAAAATGCCCCTCATAAAGTTCACAACCATTTCACACAAAAAACTTCATAAATGACACAAAATAATATTTCCATTGAATTCCTTACGAAAAATTGATTCTAAAACATCCTAGAACATTAAAAACCGACTTAAAACGTGAAAAGTCCTCTCCGGGGGCAAAACGGTAATTTCACAATTTTCATAATTAAAAAATTCGAAATTAATAAATAAAACATTAAATAATTAAAGTGAAACATTAATGAAATTAATTTAAAAATTTGAACCTAAAAAATCGATCAATCGGACTTTCGGGTAAAATTGTTGAGGGTTCGTGGGATATTTCTTTAAGGACCCCTCCATTTGGGGGTCCAAAGAATTAAAGAAATAATGGAAGGAGGTTCTCCAAAAATTTAAAGTCAATCAAGCAAGACTGTAGTCAAAGTATTAAAGTCAATCAAGTGTGACTAAAGTCAAAATTAAAGTCAATTAAGCAAGACTGAAGTCAAAATATTAAAAGTCAATCAATTAAGACTAAAGTCAAAACATTAAAAGTATATCAAATAAGACCAAAAGTCATAATAGAATTCTAATTAAATAGTAACTCTATCTAATAGAGTTCTAACTTAAAAACAATTCTACCTAAAATAATTCTAATTAAAACACAATTCTACCTAAAATAATTTTAATTAAAACACAACTCTAATTAAAAGATCTCTAATTAAACACTAACTCTATCCAAATCATCCCCTAAAAACATCAAATCATAAACCCTAAGAGAAGTAGGTCTAGAAGCTCCCCTAGCCCCCCATAAACCCTAGTTTTGGAGCCCCAACTCCTTACCTAACATCCCCCCTTCAATTTTAGTCTAGAAAACGCCTAAAAGCCCTACAAAAATACCCCCAAATCCGCAACAAACTTGAAGAGTTCAGATTCAAAAACAAGGAGATACCTCGGTCTAGGAGATCCGAAGTCAAATCCGGAGACAGAACGAAGCTAGGGAGCACGGTACAAAGAGCTCTTTTTGTCAGATCTGAGGGAACAAAGTCCTTGCTATCGGAAAGGTAAATTTTTATTTATTTTTATCTAGGTTTTAGCAATGTAATTTTCTTGGGAATTTAGTAGAGACCGGCTTTGGCCGGGCGGGGTTGGTGCCTAACACCTTCCAATCCCGTAACATGATCCCCGAATTCAGTTTTTTTGGTTTTAGATTAGTTTTATCTGAAAGCGCCATCGATCCGCGGGGTGCGCGGATCCGCTTTTGACCCTTGAGGTTTGGGAGTCGCCACCTAGTTATTGTGGTCTAGGAACCAAACTGACTCTAACATGGATAAAAAGAACTAATCTACCACAAAAAATCTGAATTCGGGGATCATGTTACGGGGTTGGAAGGTGTTAGGCACCAACCCCGCCCGGCCAAAGCCGGTCCTCTACTAACTTCCCAAATATATCACATTGCTAAAAACCTAGATAAAAATAAAAAAATTACATACCTTTCCGATAGCAAGGATTTTGTTCCCTCAGATCTGACAAAAAGAGCTCCTTGTACTGTACTCCCTTGCTTCGTTCTGTCTCCGGATTTGACTTCGGATCTCCTAGATCAAGGTATCTCCTTGTTTTTGGATATGAACTCTTCAAGTTTGTTGCGGATTTGGGGGTGTTTTTGGAGGGATTTTATGTGTTTTCTAGACTAAAATTGAAAAAGGGATGTTAGGTAAGGAGTTGGGACTCCAAAACTAGGGTTTATGGGGGGCTAGGGGAGCTTTTAGACCTACTTCTCTTAAGGTTTATGATTTGATACGAAAATAGGGTGTGAGCACTTCTATTTATAGAATTTTTTTAAGGTTGATTTGGATAGAGTTAGTGTTTAATTAGAGATCTTTTAATTAGAGTTGTGTTTTAGTTTGACTTGTTTTAGGTAGAATTATGTTTTAATTAGAATTGTTTTAGGTAGAATTATTTTTAAATTAGAACTCTATTAGATAGAGTTATTAATCAATTATAATTCTATTATGACTTTTGGTCTTATTTGATTGACTTTTAATGTTTTGACTTTAGTCTTAATTGATTGACTTTTAATATTTTAACTTCAGTCTTGCTTAATTGACTTTAATTTTGACTTCAGTCTCACTTGATTGACTTTAATACCTTGACTTCAGTCTTGCTTGATTTACTTTTAATTTTTGGAGAACCCCCCTCTAAAATATCTTTAATTCTTTGGACCCCCAAATGGAGGGGTCCTTAAAGAAATATCCCACGAACCCTCAACAATTTTGCCTGAGAGTCCGATTAATCGATTTTTAAGGTTCAAAATTTTAAATTAATTTCATTAATGTTTAAATTTAATTATTTAATATGTTATTTATTAATTTCGGAATTTTTTATCATGAAAATTGTGAAATTACCGTTTTACCCCCGGAGAGGACTTTTCACGTTTGAAGTCGATTTTTTATGTTCCAGGATGTTTTAGAATCGATTTTTCATAAGGAATTCAATGGAAATATTAGTTTGTGTCATTTATGAAGTTTTTTTTGTGTGAAATGATTGTAAACTTTATGAGGGGCATTTTCATAATTTTGTCAAATTCTGTTAAAATTGGCGAAATGATTTATTTGTTTTTTATTTGTTATTTTATGTGTTTGAGAGAGTTTTCCTAAGCGTAACGTAGGCTCTAGGATTGTTTTGATGTTAGGGGTATTTTGGTAATTTGGTCAATTTTTAGTGATTTTTATCGTGAAGTTTCTTTTTGGTCTGCAAGATGATGGTTTCTATGTTTCTGGGTCGTATTTTCCTAGCGTAGCGTGGTTTCTAAGGTTTTGTCAGTTCGAGATACCTCATCCGGATTTCTGAAACATATCTGGTAACAAAATAAAGCAATGGAATATACATCCATCATTGGGAATCATTGCAATCGGATTGACGAGTTGATTAATCAGGCGAGTGCAAAAATGGGGTGTCTACAGATGCCCCTCTTTGGCAGAGGGTTGAAGCAAACTAGATAGCAAATCTATTTTGGTAGATAGTGCGATATCTGAATGCCAAAGCTAGTGACAGTTCATTTTGCAGCCTGATTTAGCAATTCGTCAGGGTGTTCGGATCCTTGAGGGTAAAGCTCTCCCCGAATCAAAAGGTTGTCAGGTCCTTGAGCGCAAACTCTCACTGAAAGTGTCAGATCCTTGAATTTTAGAGAATTCTCCCTGACTAAAAGAACAAATGTGCAAGTGTGTGCATTGTGTGAAACTGAGTAAAACTTGAGCATAAATTGAGCATAGTCTGAGCATAAACTGAGCATAATTTGAATAAAATTTCGAGAAAACCCTCGACGATAACTGAGCAAAATCCAAGATAACTCTTGGCGGAAACTGAGCAAAATCCAAGATAACCCTTGGCGGCAACTGAGCATAATCCAAGATAACCCTTGGCGGAGACTGAGCAAAATCCAAGATAACCCTTGGCGGAGACTGAGCAAAATCCAAGATAACCCTTGGCGGCAACTGAGCAAAATACAAGATAACCCTTGGCGGCAACTGAGCAAAATCCAAGATAACCCTTGGCGGAGACTGAGCAAAATCCAATATAACCCTTGGTGGCAACTGAGCAAAATCCAAGATAACCCTTGGCGGCAACTGAGCAAAATCCAAGATAACCCTTGGCGGAAACTGAGCAAAATCCAATTTAACCCTTGGCGGCAACTGAGCAAAATCCAAGATAACTGAGCAAAATCCAAGATAACCCTTGGCGGAGACTGAGCAAAATACAAGATAACCCTTGGCGGCAACTGAGCAAAATCCAAGATAACCCTTGGCGGAAACTGAGCAAAATCCAAGTTAACCCTTGGTGGCAACTGAGCAAAATCCAAGATAACCCTTGGCGGAGACTGAGCAAAATCCAAGATAACCCTTGGCGGAGACTGAGCAAAATCCAAGATAACCCTTGACGAAAACTGAGCAAAATCCAAGTTAACCCTTGGCGGCAACTGAGCAAAATCCAAGATAACCCTTGGCGGCAACTGAGCAAAATCCAAGTTAATCCTTGGCGGCAATTGAGCAAAACTGGTAGAGGAATGAATGAATTTTGGGAAAGAATGAACGAATTTGGAGAAAACTGATTAGAATGAATCGGAGAATGAATAAATCTGGAAGATAATGAATCTGGAAGAGAAATGATCGATTCCAAGAATGATTGGATCTTAAAAGAATCTGGAGAATGAAAAAATGCCATATCTCCTATGTGAGATCAAAAATGCTTTTGTTTGAACCTCAAGGATTTATCAAAAAGTTTTATGAATTAAAACCTGAGTTTTTATTTCTCTTGAACCTCAAAAGTTTTATAAAAAAAAACTGTTATCAAGAGGGTAACCTTAAATTTGGGGTTCTCATTATCTTTTAGGATTAACATTGCTCAAAAACAAATCACCTCTAGTTTGACAATGAACATGACCTTGAAAATAATTGAACACATCGTGCAAAAAAAAATGCCCCTAGTATAAGGGGAAAAAGTTACATTAAAAAAAAAAAAATGCATCTTGTATGAAGGTTTGAAATAATTGATTACCACAAGCGCAATAAAGACTCAACTTTTTAAATTTTGATTAATTTTATTGAAGGTTTTGAGTCAGGCTCAAGAGTACAAAATTATTTCTTTTCGAGATTCATCATAGAATTCACCTTTATCTCCCTTGGCTCACTTGGAGAAGTAAACATTTTCAGATCGATCATAGACAAGATACTTGTGGCTTCTGAGTCTATGCCTGATTTAAGCTAAGTATTGAACTCGATTATTCGGACTTTTGATGTTTCAGCTCGGATCGCTCTCAACTTGGGATTTTCTTCTGTTTTTCTTTGTTGCTCTAACTTTTGCCTAGATCGCCTTTTCAGGTTTTCGATCTAGCGAGCTTACTCTAACTTTTGCCTAGATCGCCTTTTCAGGTTTTCAATCTAGCGAGCTCTTTTTTTTTTTTCTTTGCTCTGATTGTTGTCAAAGTTGTCCTTTCAGATTTTCAACCTTGCGAGCTTGCCTTAATTTTTGCCTAAGTCGCCCTTTTCGGGTTTTCAATTTGCAGGCTTTATCATTTTTTTATTATCTTTTTCTTCTCTTCTGAACTTCTGGAGTTGCTGTTTGATCACGCTTTGCTATCTCCATAGACTTTTCGCACAGTACTTAGGAGGACTTTTATAGGTAGGCTTAGGACTGGGTATAAAAAGAAAGGGATTTTGAGGCTCAAAAACCCAAATGCCCCTTGTGTGGCATTTCCTTTTAAATTATTTCTTTTTCTTTAAATTTTCTTTACCACTTTGAATGATATTTATTTTCTTTTGAATTTTTTCTTGATTTTTTTTTTGTGTGGGGAAATAGATTTTTTTTATTTTGATGTGGTCGGGCCTGAAGTAACTTCTCAGGTTGCCTACGTACCCCAACATTGTGGGATCAGACCAAAACGTAGTTCAGTTGCCGCCAAGGGTTATCTTGGATTTTGCTCAGTTGCCACCAAGGGTTATCTTGGATTTTGCTCAGTCTCCGCCAAGGGTTATCTTGGATTTTGCTCAGTCTCCGCCAAGGGTTATCTTGGATTTTGCTCAGTTGCCGCCAAGGGTTATCTTGGATTTTGCTCAGCCTCCGCCAAGCGTTATCTTGGATTATGCTCAGTTGCCGCCAAGGGTTATCTTGGATTTTGCTCAGTTTCCGCCAAGGGTTATCTTGGATTTTGCTCAGATGCCGCCAAGGGTTATCTTGGATTTTGCTCAGTTATCGTCGAGGGTTTTCTCGAAATTTTATTCAAATTATGCTCAGTTTATGCTCAGACTATGCTCAATTTATGCTCAAGTTTTACTCAGTTTCACACAATGCACACATTTGCACATTTGTTCTTTTAGTCAGGGAGAATTCTCTAAAATTCAAGGATCCGACACTGTCAGTGAGAGTTTGCGCTCAAGGACCTGACAACCTTTTGATTCGGGGAGAGCTTTACCCTCAAGGATCCGAACACCCTGACGAATTGCTAAATCAGGCTGCAAAATGAACTGTCACTAGCTTTGGCATTCAGATATCGCACTATTTACCAAAATAGATTTGCTATCTAGTTTGCTTCAACCCTCTGCCAAAGAGGGGCATCTGTAGACACCCCATTTTTGCACTCGCCTGATTAATCAACTCGTCAATCCGATTGCAATGATTCCCAATGATGGATGTGTATTCCATTACTTTATTTTGTTACCAGATATGTTTCAGAAATCCGGATGAGGTATCTCGAACTGACAAAATCTTAGAAACCACGCTACGCTAGGAAAATACGACCTAGAAATATAGAAACCATCATCTTGCAGACCAAAAAGAAACTTCACGATAAAAATCACTAAAAATTGACCAAATTATCAGAATACCCCTAACATCAAAACAATCCTAGAGCCTACGTTATGCTTAGGAAAACTCTCTCAAACTCATAAAATAACAAATCAAAAACAAATAAATCATTTCGCCAATTTTAACAGAATTTGACAAAATTATGAAAATGCCCCTCATAAAGTTTACAATCATTTCACACAAAAAAACTTCATAAATGACACAAACTAATATTTCCATTGAATTCCTTATGAAAAATCGATTCTAAAACATCCTGGAACATAAAAAATCGACTTAAAACGTGAAAAGTCCTCTCCGGGGGTAAAACGGTAATTTCACAATTTTCATGATAAAAAATTCCGAAATTAATAAAAACATATTAAAAAAATAATTAAATTTAAACATTAATGAAATTAATTTAAAATTTTGAACCTTAAAAATCGATTAATCGGACTCTCAGGCAAAATTGTTGAGGGTTCGTGGGATATTTCTTTAAGGACCCCTCCATTTGGGGGTCCAAAGAATTAAAGATATTTTAGAGGGGGGTTCTCCAAAAATTGAAAGTAAATCAAGCAAGACTAAAGTCAAGGTATTAAAGTCAATCAAGTGAGACTGAAGTCAAAATTAAAGTCAATTAAGCAAGACTGAAGTCAAAATATTAAAAGTTAATCAATTAAGACTAAAGTCAAAACATTAAAAGTCAATCAAATAAGACCAAAAGTCATAATAGAATTATAATTGATTAATAACTCTATCTAATAGAGTTCTAACTTAAAAATAATTCTACCTAAAACAATTCTAATTAAAATAATTCTACCTAAAAACAAGTCAAACTAAAACACAACTCTAATTAAAAGATCTCTAATTAAACACTAACTCTATCCAAATCAACCCCTAAAAACATCTATAAATAGAGGTGCTCACACCCTATTTTCGTATCAAATAATAAACCCTAAGAGAAGTAGGTCTAGAAGCTCCCTTAGCCCCCCATAAACCCTAGTTTTGGAGCCCCAACTCCTTACCTAACATCCCCCTTCAATTTTAGTCTAGAAAACGCCTAAAAGCCCTACAAAAACACCCCCAAATCCGCAACAAACTTGAAGAGTTCAGATTCAAAAGCAAGGAGATACCTCGGTCTAGGAGATCCGAAGTCAAATCCGGAGACAGAACGAAGCTAGGGAGCACGGTACAAAGAGCTCTTTTTGTCAGATCTGAGGGAACAAAGTCCTTGCTATCGAAAAGGTAAATTTTTATTTATTTTTATCTAATTTTTAGCAATGTAATTTTCTTGGGAATTTAGTAGAGACCGGCTTTGGCCGGGTGGGGTTGGTGCCTAAAACCTTCCAATCCCGTAACATGATCCCCGAATTCAGTTTTTTTCGTTTTAGATTAGTTTTATCCGTTTAGAGTCATTGATCGGTTCCTAGACCGTAATAACTAGGTGGCGACTCCCAAACCTCAAGGGTCAAAAGCGGATCCGCGCACCCCGCGGATCGAGGGCGCTTTCAGGGGGAAACTACATATTTAGAGGAAAAAGAAAATGCCCCTTGTATGAAGGTTTGAAATATTTGATTATCACAAGCGCAATACAGATTCAACTTTTAATTTTGACATTTTATATTGAAGATTTTAAGTCAGGCTCAAGAGAACAAGATATTTCCTTTAGAGACTCATCATAGAATTCACCCTTCTCTCCCTTAGTTTGCTTGGGAAAGTAAAAATTTTCAAATCGATCGTAAACAAGATACTTGTGCCTTCTGAGTTGTGTCTGGTTTAAGTTAAGTATTGAGTTTGATTATTCGAACTTCTGATGTTTCAACTCAGACCACTCATAGCTTTTTAATCCCCCAGAAATTTTTTTTGTTTTTCTTTGTTGATCTAACTTTTGCCTAAATTACCCTTTCAGGTTTTCAAACTAGTGAACTTTTTTTTTTCTTTGCTCTAATTATTGGCAAGATCGTCATTTTGGACTTTCAACCTTGCGAGCTTGCTTTAATTTTTGCCTAAGTCGCCATTTTCAAATTTTCAACCTAGCAAGCTTTTTTCTTTTTTTTCTTTTTGAACTTATGAAATGTTGTCTGATCATACTTTGTTATCTTCCTTGACTTTTCGTATGGTACTTAAGAAGACTTTTATGGGTAAATTTAGGACTGGGTATAAAAAGAAAGGGATTTTGAGGCTCAAAAACTCAAATGTCCCTTGTGTGGTATTTTCTCTTAAATTTTCCCTTTTTCTCTGAATTTTCTTTCCCATTTTAACAATTTTTTAATTGTTTTTGTAGAGGAATATATATATTGATGTGGTCGAACTTGAAATAACTTCTCAGATTGCCTACGTATCCCAGAAATTTGGGATCAGACCAAAATGTAGTTCAAATTCTTCCCTCCTAGGTTAGGTGATCGGGCTGAGAAATAAAAAGGCATAATTTATTTTTAATTTTTTTTGAAAAGATTGCAAAGGGGTTGAGAAAGGATATATTGAACTGGATAATATGATAATTGATTCGGCCAAAGATGGCCTCCTTAAATGTAGTACCGTTTGATTTGGTCAAGATTGGTTGACTTTGGTAGTTTAATTCTATCATGATCTTGAAGTCTGATGGTTGAATCATTGACTTGTAAGTGGCGACCTTTGATTTCTTGTCAAATGTGTGAGTAACTCTTCACTGATAAGTTTACACTTAGTTCAAAACTTTTAAGTTATTTTTCTTTGATCAGGTTTACTTTTTCATACTGCTGACGAACCCAGTTTGTTTCCAACAATTGACTTTCTATCAAGACCTTGAGATACGGGATTTTCATTTCAATTGTTAAGTCTACTTCCATATCTTATTACTAGAAAGTAGGGAATAACTCCAATGGAAGACTAATATGCCTGTAGTGTGAATGGTAACTTCTGTGACGAATCCTAGTGCGATTGACACATTTTCTTGATGATTATCTTGAGATTTTTTTTATTGACTGCTTGCTTCAACCGTTCTATTAAATCTAAGGATGGTAGGGAGATAATGTGATGTCAGATCTCGAACTTTGAACATAGAGTGATAACCTCGACTTTGAAGTATGATCCATTATCAGATATCAATTCCACTTCAACCGCTCCATAGGTTTGATGAAGGTAGGAGAATGATTTGTGACGTTGGATCTTAAAATTTGAACATAGGGTGATGACCTCAACTTTGAAGTGCGATCCATTATTAGACACTAATTCCAAAAGTACCTTGTATTGACTTATGACATTTGCTTTGATGAACTTTGCAACTTAAGATGCAGTGAGGACAACATCGATACTTTTTGTAACATTTTCTTTGATCTCATTGGTATTTCCATTCCATCGAGCGAATACATATTCCGTGTCGGATAACTCCCAAGCTTACATCCTAACATATCCTCATAGGACCACGCGAACCAGTTTCTTGAAATTTCTAAGTAAATTCATTATCCCCTCGTATTCCTCTAGGGATAAGATGATTTCTATTTGAATTTCGTAGGAATTTTTTGTTTTGAGATAAATTACCTTTGCTTTCTGATTGAAAGTTGTTGAGCCCGACCCTTATCTTCTTGTTCAGGAGAAAAATATACCCTTGAAGCCAGATTATTAGTTAATTCGTTAATGCGCTCGAGGTATTCAAAAATTTTCTTTATCCAATCGAATTCAGAAGGGGCGACAGACACCTCTACAACTCGACAAACTAACTCGACTCAACAGAAAAAATAGTCGACTCGAAAAGAAGACAAGACTTTGCTGAAAAAAAAGGACTCGAGCTAACCCAAATGACTCATGAAAACTCACGATTACCCACAACGAGCTTGATTAGGCCTGAGGATTGAGACATTGCTTACAACCGGCATGACTGAGGCATGATGATCTTTAGGGAACGACTGGACGATGTTGAGAAATTCTGAAGTCATTTCTGACTGTTGCCTTGGTATTGATGTTTGTTCTAACCGACTGGACTTACAACCTTAGCTAGGCGATGAACGATTAAGTTTAGGTACAATGATAACCCTTAAACCTCATTGAAAGTGAATTTAATCAATTTCAATGTTACTCCCTTGATAACATTTTAAATGAACCCTGAGATTTTATTGAATTCTGTGCACCAATCCATTAAATAATTTGTTCATGTAATGATTATTTATAAGGAAAATAATTTTATTGCATTCTTGAAAATTATTGACAAATAATTTTGGTAATTTTTAGAAAAATACATTTTGGTAATTTTTCAAAGTCGATGCCAAAGATAAATTTTTGTAAACATACTTCAAAAAATTTTCAAGGTCCATGCAAAAAAATAAATCCTTTGTAAATCATTTTTCCTTCCTTCTTTTCTTTGGAAAAATATTTTCTTCTGGAAAATATTTTTTTTAAATAGATTGAAGCCCGAATTCATCAAAAAGTTTGAATACCATTTTGATTTGAATGGTCCCGACCCATAATGATTGTTGGATCGAGATTTACTTGGTCATTAGGAAAATGGATTCTTTATTGGGTTGGTGCACTCAACAATATGATAGCCTTGAGCTAAATTAAACAAAGGTTTGGTCTCTTGAAGACAAAATTGTAACTTCCTGATCTCAACATTCACATACATTCTGATCTCATCATTTACATACATTTTGATCTCATCATTTACATGCATTCATCATTAACAAGGTCCCATTCAATAAACAACTCGGGAACACCCACGATAAGTTTGAGTAGTACAAGGGAGGTTTCTAGATTTTAAGCTTAATACGTGCAATGCAATTTACCTGGCCACCCTTGCCCAAGTACACCTATATACCTCTCGAGCGTACTCAATCAAACGGTACGTGGAGACTTGGTTTGATATACCGTATAGGTGATAATCTAAAATTTCAATCCACTTCTCTGAAGTCAAAAACAACTAGTTTAATCCCCAGATTAAAGGTGGCGTGCCATGCTTGAGCAAAGGCACTCTTAAATCACCTCTTTTCTAGAATAGACGTAGTCTATCCTCTTAGTACCGTAGTACATCGGAGCAGGATCTTGCTTAGGCACTGGTTTTGACTAAAAAGTGCAATTGATGTACTTGGATCATCTTTGATATACCTATGAGTACAAGTCAAGCGTTGTAGCTTTCATAAATGGTTTGGCATCATATAAGGGGACCGACCACGTACTAGTACTACATTGGCAAACGAGACATGTGACTGTATGACTCATAATAGGTCAAAGGTTCAATTCGTTCCAGCCTGGGTGCATCGATATACCTTTTAGAGTCATTTGATCAGACAATACTGATGCCTCAATTTGATATACCCTAAGGTTTGTCACTAGAGTTGTGTTCATGAATCACGTCGCATCTCCGAAGAGACCGGGCCACGCACTAGTGCCACATTAACTATATTGGGATATGCAAGTGTGTAAAACAGTAAACGTGCAAGTGATATGTGCAAAACAGGGTAGGGTGTGCCCAGGTGTAGACACCCCATTTTTGCATTCGCCTGATTAATCAACTCGTCCACCCGATCGCAATGGTTCCTAATGATGGATGTTTATTCCAATGCTTTATTTTTTACCAGATGTGTTTCAGAAATCCGGATAAGGTAACTCGAACTGACAAAACTTAGAAATCACGCTACGCTAGGAAAATACGACCTCAGAAACATAAAAATCATCATCTTGCAGACAAAAAGAAGCTTCACGATAAAAATCACTAAAAATGACCAAATTACAAAAATACCCCTAACATCAAAACAATCCTAGAACCTACGTTACGCTTACGAAAACTCATTCAAACACATAAAACAATAAATCGAAACCAAATAAATCATTTCGTCAATTTTCACAAAATTTGATAAAATTACGAAAATGCCCCTCATAAAATTCACGACCATTTCATACAAAAAATTTCATAAATGATAAAAATCAACATTCTCATTGAATTCCTTATGAAAAACTGATTCCAAAACATCCTGAAACATTGAAAAATGACTTAAAATGTAAAAAATCATCTCCAAGGGCAAAACGATAATTTTACAACTTTAATAATTAAAAATTTCAAAATTAATAAACATATCATTAAATAATGTAAAGTGAAACATTAAAGTCAATCAAGTAAGACTAAAGACAATCTTAAAGTCAATCAAGTAAGGCTAAAGTCAAGATATTAAAAGCCAACCAAGAAAGACTAAAGTCAAAACCCTAATCTAAACTAATCAAGTCAATCTCATAAGACTAAGGTCAAAACCCTAAATCAAAATCCTAATCTAAACTAATCAAGTCAATCTCATAAGACTAAAGTCAAAACCCTAAATTAAAACCCTAAAGACTAATCAATCTCATAAGACTAAAGTCAAAACCCTAATTGAAATCCTAAAAGAAACCCTAATCAAATCCTAATGCTTCTAAAAAAATTTATAAATAGGAGCCTCCACACCCTATTTTCGTATCAAAGAAAAAACCCTAGGAAAAGTAAGTGAAGAGGCCTCCACAACCTCTCTAAAACCCTAATTTTGAAGTCCCAAACTCCTTACCTAACACCCCTGCTTCGATTTTAGTCTAAAAAACACCCGGAAACCTTTCAAAAACACCCCAAAATCTACAACAAATTCAAAGCACCCAGATCCAAGAAGGAGATACCTTGCCTCAGAGATCAGAAATCATATCCGGAGACAGAACGAATTAAGGAGTACCGTACAAGGAGCATTTTCACTAGATCTGAGGGAATAGAACCTTTGCAGATCGAATGTAAGATTTTTATTATTATTTTTATCTAGGTTTTGTCATTAGCGATGTAGTTATATTTGGGATAAGTAGAGACCGATATTGACCGGGCAGGGTTGGTGCCTAACACCTTCTAACCCGTAATATGATCCCCGGATTCAATTTTTCTATAATAGATTAGTTTTTTATTCGTTTTAGAGTCAGTTTGATTCTTAGACCATAATAACTAGGTGGCGACTCCCAAACCTCAAGGGTCAAAAGTGGATCCGCGCACCCCGCGGATCGAGGGCGCTTTCAGTGACGACTCCACTGGGGACATTGAGGATCAAACTTGAAAAACCCCAAGTATGGGAGTATCGCTAAAATAACCTAGATTTTTCTTATTTGTTCTTTGTTTATTTGTTTATTCATTATTTGCGTCTTTGTTTTTTGTTACTTTTTTATTTTATTTTATTTTTTCGATTGTTGAGCATGTGTTTTGATTTTAAATATTTGGCTTCGACATACTATTCTTGTGAGTCAATCAAGGGTTATCGAACGTGATCCTAAATAATGAAGGATTTCAGAATGATTGGTTTTATTGAAAATGGTATGATGATTGGTGGATCATGACGCTTGATTCTTTTATGTGTGTAGGTTTTCCTTTTTTTTATTTTATTTTTTTAGGGTGTATGCGATTGATCATGGGATAGCGTTTTATCTTCTTAGTTTTTTTTTTTTTTTTAAATTTTTTTTAGGAAAAAAGATTATGTAATTAACCTCTTTTTTTAGTAAAATAAATTTATTTTTTCCAAAAGTAGTGCTGTCCATTGACAGCAAGAAATAATAAAAAAAAAATTTCAAAAAGAAAAAAAGGAGTTTTTTCTAGGCTCTGTCAACAGCACAAGGTGCTAGAATTTTGGGTGCCCCGAGTAGTTATTTATTTTTATTTATTTTCACACCCATTAACAGCATTGATGTGTTGGTGTGCGATGAGTAGAATCTAATTTGTCATATTCCCACATCGTCTTCTCCAAGAGAACACGTTGGTTTATATAGAGACCGATTCGGTCTCTCTGTTCAGCCATTTGAAACCAGCAAAAATCAATAAAAAATTTGATTTTTTTTAAAACCCACATCATCTTAAACGATTGGGGTTCATCGAACCAAATCAAAAAACGATCTATGTTCCATCGTTTTCAACCAAATCAAATCAGAAATCGAACTAGTCCATCGTTCTCAACCGAACTAGATCAGAGAACAACCAGTTTCGTTCTCTCAAACTAATCGGCGTGGTTTGTTCGATGGTTGATCTGATTATGAATTAGGAAAACCATCGATTTCTTTCAAGGATTAAGCATGGAGCTTTAACAAACTATTAATGACAGCGTTTTATCGAACTTAATCCAAGTTTGAATCATAGGAGATCATTGATAAGAGTTCTAAACCGATTAAACTGACTTCAACCGATCAGGTTGAGAGTCTAGATCAGTTTTTTTTTTTTTTTTAAATGTGAACATGGCTGATGGAGAAGATGGTGTGAGGGTAAATAAGATCTTCATTTTACTAAGGGCACCCCCTTTTTATTGAATATGATGGTTCCTAACAAATGGTCTTTTGTTTTAATTTTTTTTTAAATAGTTTTTTTTGCTGTTTTTTGCTTGCTGTCCATTTAATAATTTTTTTTTTTTTAAAAAAAAGAAGAAAAAAATGTGATTTCACATGTTATGGGTAGATGAAATCTCGCACATCTGTTTTATGTGATTTAAACATACCAACGATTCTAATGTCACCTCAATTATAATGATTGTTTATTTACATGGAATTGGGGTGACACTAGTAAAAAATGATATGTCAATCCATTTATGGATCAAATTTTTAGGACTTTGTTTTTTTTTTTTTTAAAAAAGGGTTATTTGATTTCAAAGTCACCATGCTAGTGATTATCCATTTATCTTCGATCCAATGTGTCTTAAAATTCGAAATTATTTTGGACCGTCCAAAATGACCCTTGATTGAAATACATGAATAAATATTTCGGAATAAATGTTTGCTTTTAACATGGATATATGCTTGATATATTTATTTTCAACCATGTGATTCGAATAGTGTTGATCTCGATTAAATATTCATGTGATTGGGATAGTGTTTTATTCCGATTAAATATTCATGTAATTCATGTTGTAATGATTGGTTTGATTGAATCCATGGGCCCATGTGTTTGGAAAAGGCCCCGGGCACACCCCACCCTATGTTACACACACCACATGCACGTTTACTATTTTTGCACACTTACACATCCTATATAGCTAACGTGGCACTAGTGCGTGGCACGATCTCTTCGGAGATGCGAAGTCATTCATGAAAACCACAACTCCAGTCATGTACCTTAGGTATATCAAACTAGGGCATCAATATTGTCTGATCAGGTGATTCTGAGAGGTATATTGATGCACCCAGGCTGGAGCGACCTGAGCCTTTGACCTATTGTGAGTCACACAGTCACATGTCCCGATTGCCAACGTAGTATTAGTACGTGGTCGGTCCCCTCGTGAAATGCCAAACCATTTATGAAAGCTACAACTCTTGACTCGTACCCGTAGGTATAAAAGATAATCTAAGTATATCAATTGCACTTCTTAGTCAAAACCGGTGCCTAAGCAAGATCTTGCCCCGCTGTACCCTACTGTACGAGGGGGATAGACTACGTCTATTCTAGACGAGAGGTATTTAAGTGGGCCCTTGCTCAATATTGTGCGCCACCTCTCAACTGGAAATCAAACTTGCCTGTTTTTGGCTTCAGAGAAGTGAATTGAGATTTTAGATTATCATCTATACGGTATATCAAACCAAGTCACCACGTATCGAGAGGTATATAGGTGTGCTTGACTATGATGAAGAAATGTGTAACTCTCTTGATGGGCTTAAAATACTAAGTTTCTAGTTAAGCATGCATGCATTAAGGTTATAGATCTAAGAGAACTCCATTCATGGAACTTATCTAAAATCCTAAACCAACATCTCAACTCATGCAAAGGTGTGTTGACTCCATAGAATATCTTCTCCCATAAGATATTTCTTATGTCAACACCAATATCAAATCCTCTTTCAAAGAGTACATACACACTATATGCACCCACCCATTTCATGCATCCCATGCATTTTAATTGTTATGCTAATCTTTTTTTTTTAAATGGCCAAATCTAAAGGTAACCACCTTAGATGGAGAGAATGGGGTGCTTTACACCTTCCCCATTCTCTACCCGAATCCCCTTACCTAGATTTTAGGTAAACCATACATTTCCTAAGAATGAGAGTCACTACAATGCCATGAAAAAATGGTTTTTAAAATAATCGATTCGGATGTCCATTCACACCTATTTCCAAAAAAGGATGGTGGCGACTCTAAACAACGTAGTATTGAGGTTCAAGGATGAACATTCTCATGTCTACACAAGTAATACAGTGGAATATGAAGCGTGTATTGCTGGGCTAGAAGCTGCTTTGAACCTGAACATTACAAAAATTGAAGTTTTCGAGAATTCAGCCTTGGTCATACATCAATCATTGGAAGAATGGAAGATTAGGGATGAAAAGTTAAAATCTTATCATGAGTATCTGTTAAACTTAGCGAATAAGTTTAAAGCTATCCTATTCCAACATTTGTCAAGGGAAGATAATAGATTTACTGACTCTTTTGCCACTCTATCTTCAATGACCTATTTGTCCCCCAACATGGAATTGAGACCGATCACTGTCGAAGTCAAAAACAAACCTGCATATTACCATCGATCAATATTGCTACTCGACTACCTGATGGAAAGCCATGGTACACAAATATAAAGAGAGTGTTGGAAAAATGAGAATTCCCAAAAGAAGCATAGAAGAAGGAACGACAAACCTTACTAAGATTAACATCTCAATTCATCCTATGCACAGGAAGTTTATACAAAAGGTCTTATGATGGGATTCATTTATCATGTGTTGATAATGGTTGAACTACATTCATGAGAATGTACCCCCATATGAGTGGGAAAAGGTTAGCTAAGAAAATTATAAGACAAGGATACTACTGGCCCACGATGGAAACAGATTGTCATCATATGGTCAAGACTTCCCACAAATACCAAATACATGCAAACCTCATACATGTGTCACCTTCTCAATTAGTTGGTCTGACTTCACCGTGGCCGTTCTCAATTTGGGAAATTGACATTATTGGTAAAATATCACCTAAGGCATCAAACAGGCATGAATACATATTACCTAGTTACTATAAAATATCACCTAGTTGCTATAAACTATTTTACTAAACGGGTCGAAGCTGCCTCTTATACTGTCCTCACTGCGTCTCAAGTTGCAAAGTTCATCCAAAAAAACATCATCAGTCGATATGACGTACCTTCAGAACTAATTTCTGATAATGGATCGTCCTCAGACTAATGGAGTAGTTGAAGCGGCCAATAAGAATCTAAAGACAATCATCAGGAAAATGTGTTAATCACATCGAGATTGGTCAGAAAAGTTACCATTTGCACTATGGGCATATCGAACTTCAATTCGATCCTCTACTGGAGCTACTCCCTACTCTTTAATATATTGCATAGAAGCAGTCTTGCTAGTTGAAATGGAAATTCCATCTCTCAGGGTCTTGTTGGAAAGTCAGTTGTCAAAAGCAGATTGGGTTCCTCAACGGTATGAAGAGTTAAATTTGATCGAAGAAAAATGACTAAGAGCTTTGTATCACGTACAAGCTTATCAAAGAAGAGTCGTCTGTGCGTTTGACAGAAAGATCAAGGCCCGTCACTTACAAGTCGGAGATTTGGTACTCAAAAAAATCGAGTACCTATCTTTGACCCTAGAGGGAAGTTCAAACCAAATTGGGGAGGTTCGTTCATCATCAAGGAAATATTACCAAGAAAAACTGTCAGACTTTAAGATTATGATGGAATCGAATTACCAGAACCAACCAACATTGACCAAATTAAACGGTATTACATTTAAGGAGGTATCCTTTGGCCGAATCAATTCTCCTATTACCCAATTCAATATACCCTTTCTCAACCCCTTTGTAGTCTTTTAAAAAAAAAAAACCTTTTCTTTCTCAACCTGATCCTTGATCACTGCTCACCTAACCAAGGGAAAGGAAAATTTAAACTACTGTAGACACCCCATTTTTGCATTCGCATAATTAATCAACTCGTCAACCCGATTGCAACAGTTCCCAATGATGGATGATTATTACAATACTATATTTTATTGTTAGATATGTTTCAGAAATCCAGATGAGGTATCTCGAACTAACAAAACTATAGAAACTACGCTATGCTAGAAAAATATAATCTAAAAAATATAGAAATAATCATTTTTCAGATAAAAATAAACTTCACAATAAAAATTACTAAAAAATAACCAAATTATAAAAATACCCCTAACCTCAAAACATCCCTAGAGCTTACATTACGCTTAGAAAAATCCTTTCGAATATATAAAATAACAAATCGAAATCGAATAAATCATTTCGCCAATTTTCACAAATTCGATAAAATTACGAAAATGCTCTTCATAAAGTTCACGACTATTTCACATAAAAAATTTCATAAATGACACAAATCAACATTCCTATTGAATTCCTTACAAGAAATTGATCTAAAATAATCTGGAATATCAAAAATTGATTTGAAATGCAAAAGTTCTCTTTAGAGGCAAAACGATAATTTTTCAATAAAAAAATTTAAAATTTCAAAATTAATAAATAAAATATTAAATAATATAAAGTAAAACATTAATAAAATTAATTTCAAATTTTGAACCAAAAAAATCGATCGATCAAGCTCTCAGACAAAATTGTTGATGGTTGCCTAGACATTTATTAAAGGACCTTTCCATCTAAGGGCCCAAAGAATAAAGATATAATAAAGGGGGGTTCTTCAAAAAATAAAAATATATTAGTCAATCACATAAGACTAAAGTCAAGATCTTAAAGTCAATCAAGTAAGACTAAAGTCAATCTTAAAGTCAACCAAGTAAGATTAAAGTCAAGATCTTAAAGTCAATTAAGTAAGACTAAAGTCCAAAATCTTAAAGTCAATCAAGTGAGATCAAAAGTCAAAACCCTAATAGAATTCTAATTAAATAATAACTCTATTTAAAATAATTCTAATTAAAATAATAACTCTATTTAAAACAATTCTAATTAAAATATAACTCCACCTAAAATAATTATAATTAAACAATAGCTCTTTCTAAAAGAATTATAATTAAACACTAACTCTATGCAAAAGGCACTTAAAAAAATATATAAATAGGGGTCCCTACACCCTATTTTCGTATGAAATAATAAACTTTAAGAGAAGTAGGTCAAAAAACTTTACTAGCCTCTCATAAACCCTAATTTTGAAGTCCTAACTCCTTACCTAACACCCATACCTCAACTTTAGCTTAAAAAATACCTAGAAGCCCTTCAAAAAATACCCAGAAATCCATAAACAAATCTGAAGAATCCAGATCTAGAAAAGAGATACCTTGCCTCGGAGCTTAGAAATCAGATTCAGAGATAGAACGAAACAAGGAGTACTATACAAGAAGTTACTCTATCAGATCTAAGGGAACAAGACCGTTGTCTTTAGAAAGGTATCTATTTCTCATTATTTTTTATTACTTAGGTCTTTTAGCAATGTAGTTCTATTTGTGAATAAGTAGAGACCGACGTTTGCCAGGCGGAGTTGGTGCTTAATGCCTTCCAACCCCGTAACGTGATTCCCGAACCCGTATTTTTCTTTCGTTGATTATTACTATTTGTCTTTTTAGAGTCAGTATTTGATTCCTAGACCATAATAACTAGGTGGCGACTCTCAAACCTCAAAGGTCAAAAGCGGATCCGCGCATCAAGTGGATCTGCCCATCTCATGGATCGATGGCGCTTTCAGTGGCGACTCCACTGGAGAACTATTGAGGATCAGACTTGAAAAACCTCAAGTATGGAAACATTGCCAATGACCTAATTTTTTATTTATTTATTTTTTAGTTAGTTTCTTTTTATCGTTTGTTTATCTATTTTTTTATATTATACTTATTGGTCCAATCATTAATTATTCGGTTCGATTTTGAGTGCGTTGATTTGGTATATGACTTTCTGTGGTTCAATCGAAAGTTACTTAAGGTGACCCTAAATGGTGAAGGATTTAAAGAAATCGGTTTGTTCAAGATGGATTAATGATTGTTAATGCATGGAGGTTGTCGATTTTTAAAACAAAAATAAATAAATAAATAAGATAATTTTTAATTTTTTTCTCTCTTTTTAATATTCATTAAGCGTACGATGATCTATCCTTTGATAGTTTTTTTTTTAAGAAAAAGGGGGCTGGTGTGTTAAATTTTTGTGTTGTTAGGGGCAACAACATTTTTTTTTTCTAAAAAGAGAGAGGGGCTGATGTGTGTTTTTTTTAATGTGCTGTTAAGGGTAGCAATGTTTTATAATAAAAAAACAATAACAATTTTTTTTTTGTGCTGTTAAAAGGCAGCAGCATTTTTACAAAAAAAGGGCTGGTGTGCCATAAAAAAAAACATTTTTATTTTTGTCATCTTCTTCTTCAATAAGAAGAGAAGAAGATAGCAAAAGAGAGAACGTCCTCTCTCTCTCTCTCTCTCTCTCTCTCTCTCTCTACTTCTTCTTTTTCCACCAAACCAGCGACCCTCCAATTCATCAACTTGGTTAGAATGTTCATCAATTGGTACTTTGGAGTTCATAAGTTTAAAAAAAAAAAAATAGAGAGACAAATTAAATCGTTAATCCTAATTTCTATAACATCAAGACCATCCGGGTGATAAAAATAGAATTTCCTTTTTTTGAGTTTTTTTTTTCTTCGAATCCGAACCCCAAATTGAGTGCTGCATTGGCAACATTAATCCATGTTATATCCTTAGAATTTGACTTCAAGGTGAGTGTTGCAACAACAACATAGATTAGTCACCAACCGATGTTGTGAACCGATTTGCTTTATTTGATCTAAGATCAAATTAGGTGCTGCAATAGCAGCATAAGATTAGTTACCAATCAACGTTGTGAACCAATTTAATTTCCTCGAATCTGACCTCAGATTGTGTGCTGCAATGGTAGCATCGATTGGACATGAATCAATGTTGTTTTCATCAAATCTGACCTCCAAATTGAGTGCTGCAATGGTAGCATTAAGCAATGTTTTATCCTTCGAATCTGACTTCAATTTGGGGGCTGTAATGGCAGCATAAATCGAACACTAGTCAACGATGTAAATTAAACTATTTTTGCTTGATTGAGTGTTGTAATGACATCACAGATTTTTTGGACATAACATTCGTAAATTGAAAATAACCCAACTATGATTAGTGAGATTCTGTCGTCCCTCTTAAATGGATTGAGTTTTAGGCGAATTGCAGAAGAAAATGCAGAGATTTGGTTCGGGTTATATATAATCTTGATAAAACAAATCAATATTCATACCAACACACCACTCTTTCTTTAATAGCCAACGGATTGGTACGAAAAAATTTTGTTTTTTGGGTTTGATTTTCAATAGTTTTTTTTTTTAAATATAAAATATAAATAAAACAGAGACATCTATGGCAGCCCTCTCTACGCTAGAAATAATGATCTTATGTGTTAGTTGAGAGTCGTTATGGCCATACCAATTTCTACTATTGATTTATATTCAAGTATTTCACTTTAAGCCAATGTTGCTACCAGCAATATAAAAAAAAAGGGGAAAAGAAAAGTTGAAGTTCTATAAGAGTTTGTTTAGTACTCTGGAAGACTGTTATAAGAGTTTTATCTTTATGGTTGCTAAAACTGACTTAATGATGGGATTGTAATATCATCTCAAATGGCTCATGGAATCCATGTCTATTTCTTATTAGTTTTTGCGTGTCTCTGATCACTTTTGGTCCATTCGAATGGAGTTTATAATTTTGGGTTTTGAAATTCCTCATGTAATAAGCATCTTTTCCATTGGTGTTGTTGGCAGCATGTTGTGGTAGCTAACAATCAAATAAAGTTTTTTTAAACGAGTTCGAGTATTGCTGGCAGCAACAAAAAGTAAAAAATAAAAACTTTGTTGCATAATTATTTTAGAAAAAAAAAAGGAATATGCTAATCTTACTAACTTAGTAAGATTCCTTTCTTACTAAGAGTCATTAATCTCACCACGTGGCACTCAAAAAGATGATCCAATGCCACGTGCTTGTGGCGGATGAAATTATAAAAATTTCTAAGGGAAAAATTTCCAGAAGATTTTTTAAAATTAATTTTCATTTCAAACTTTGATTTTTTTAAATTTGAAATTTCATAATTACTCATTTTCAAAACCTTGGACCTAAATTTCTCATTTTAAAATTTTTCTCTTTTGGTGCAAGTCTTTTCTATCAAATTTAAAAGACTATAGTATTGGATTATCGATGCAACGAACCACGTTGACCTAATAACTCTTAGTTAAATTTGAAATCTTATGAGTTTGTCAAGTTAGCCCATGTCCTCAAAGGATTTGCTTTGCATGTTTCTCAACAAAAAAAAAAATTAAAAAAACAAAAAAGAGTCATCTCCCCATTTCAACAACTATCATCTTATTCTCGATTCAATATTCATTAAAGTGTCAATTTATTTTGGATCACCCAAAAGCAATCCTTGATTGGATCATGAAAAAATATCTATATTATGCCTGTTTCAATGTTAGATATGATTGATTATTTTTGATATCCAGATCGATTGCCTATCTACTCTGCCATGATCTCTACATATATATTTTTGATGTGTCTGCTTTGATCTTAATTCCGATGTCATGGGTTTTGTACTATTTTGATCAATATTCATGTAGTACCCATGTTGAGATAATATGATCAGGCCCATGGGCCTATTTGTTCAAAAAAAGCCTTGGGCACGCCCCACCCTGTTTTGCACACATCACTAGCACGTTTATTTTATTGCATTGCATGTTGCATATCCCTTATAGCCAACGTGGCACTAGTGCGTGGCCCGGTCTCCTTGGAGATGCGACGTCATTCATGAAAATCACAACTCCAGTCACATACTTTAGGGTGTATAAAATTGGGGCATCAGTACCGTTTGATCAGGTGACTCTAAAAGGTATATCGATGCACCCATGCTAGAGCAACCTGAGCCTTTGACCTATTGTAAGTCGTACAGTCACATGTCCCGTTTGCCAACGTAGTACTAGTACGTGGTCGGTTCCCTCGTGGGATGGCAAACCATTTATGAAAGCTACAACTCTTGACTCGTACCCATAGGTATATCAAAGATAATATAAGTACATCAGTTACACTTCTTGCTCAAAATCAGTGTCTAAGTGAGATCCTGCTCCAATGTACTACGGTACTAGGAGAATAGACTACGTCTATTCTAGAAAAGAGGTGATTTAAGAGTGCCTTTGCTCAAGCATCGTGCGACACTTCTGATCTGGGGATTAAACTTGCTACTTTTTGCTTCAAAGAAGTGAGTTGAAATTTTAGATTATCACCTATACGGTATATCAAACCAAGTCACCACATACTGTCTGATTGAGTATGTTCGAGAGGTATATAGGTGTACTTGGGCAAGGGTGGCCAGATAAATTGCATTGCATGTAGTAAACCTAGAGTCTAGAAACCTTCCTATAGGTCATGACCCGAACTGACTATGGGTATTCCCGGGTTGCTCTATTTAATCCAACCTAAAGGTAAGTGGGTGGACCGGTCCACGTTGCTTCAATCCAACCCGCAATACCGGTCCAACCTAGTAAACTTAATTGATGAGACATACCGATCAAATCAAATTAAATTAGTTAGCCCAATTGGTAAATGGATCTTATAGATCAACACATGAACCGATTGGATTAATAGTTGATGAAGTGATTCAAGTAGAATATTTAGATCTATTGGGTCAAACCGGCCCAAATTCAAATGGGTACATGGTCTCAATCGCCTTGTATCGGCCAATTTAATTCAATGGACTGAATATTTCATATTTAACAAGATTAGGATCAGCAAAAAAATCATATTAAGGGATGTACTAGTACAATTTGAATCTTACTTTTAGAAAATCGTATAACCCTTAATCGTGATTCAAAATTTTTTAAGATTCATGATCAATCGGTAAATAATCTTCATATAATGTTTCGTGATTGGAATATTTCATCGATTAAAGTTTTTGAATCTAGGGGTTTAACTTAACTAATGTTATCAAGAGGGACTTATATTTCTAATTGCTAAAAGCCTACTCTACTTTTGATAGGATTTCAGGATTATCATTGTGCCCAAACTCAAGCGTCCACCTCTTAGTTGGAGTCGTAAGTCCAGTCGATAAGAATGAACGACAACACCAAGTCAACAAGTAGAGATAGCTTCAGAATCTGAGTTTACAGAGATCCGTAAGATCATGGTAGCCTTTGCCAATGTTATCAATAGTATAAGAAGCAAAGTAGAAGTGTTAGAACAGATCTCGGAATCAACGGGCAATCCCCTACATGACCCAAAAGGAAAGAAGGTAGAGGAGAAACGCTACATGAAGTTTTCGAACTCGACAGAGACGAAGAGTATTTGATGAGAATCTAGTGTTAGCTAATAGAATGTCTCAACTCGAGTCAGCTTTGAAGAATATAAAGGGTATCGATGAAATTGCAGCAGGCATCGAAGCTCTGAATCGTATCCCTAGAATTCACCTACCAGAGAAATTTGTGATGCCTGAAATGGACAAGTTTAGTGGGGTAGGTTGTGCAAAACGCATCTCAAAGTGTATGTTACTAACATGCGCACTATGGGGCTCAGCGATGAACAGATGACATTGCTATTTCAACGAACTCTATTCAGGTCAACTCTACGATGGTTGATGTCTCAAGATCCAAATATAGTAGGAACATGGGAGAATATGTCAAAAGTTTTCTAGCATCAGTACAAATACGGTACCAAAATTAAAACTTCAAGAAGGGACTTGGAGTCAACTAAACAGAAGAATGGGGAAACATTTACTGACTTCATCGGTCGTTGGAGGGCTAAGGCTGCACAAATGTGGGATAGACCTTCAGAGAAAGAACAAGTGGCTATTATCTTAAAAAACCTCTCGCAAAGGTATGCCCGACATCTAGTCTCCCAATACCTTCCTACATTCAAGTCTCTATTGCAAGCTGGTAGCCAATTGGAAGATGCTTTCGTTTCTGGAATCCTTTCTAATCCTTCTGACAACAAGTTCAAAAAGCCTTTTACCAATTCCAAGTCTGACGATGATCACGCCTATGTAGTCAATACATCTACTACACCCGTCCAATCTACTATCTTGCCTAGTAACCAAGTTAACCCTAATCAACCTCGACCACGTCGAAAATTCACCAATCTTGGGATGTCTTTGAGCATTGTCTTTTAAAAACTATTAAGTAAAGGACTCATTACACCTCCCCAACCTCGACCTTTACCAAATCCACTCCCTACTTCTCACAATCCCAACCTATTTTGTGAGTTTCACCAAAATCCCGATCATCTTACTGATCGTTGCGTCGCTCTTCGTCACACAGTTCAAGACCTCATTGATGTCAAAAAAGTTATTGTCCCTGCCCCTGAATAGTCAAATGTTACTACCAACCCTCTACCCACTTATCAACGCCCTTAGACTTTGAATATGGTATCCAACACTCAACTCTCGTTTGACCCAATCCTTCTCATCCTCTTAGTCAATCATCAGCCTCCCAACCCCCTTCTTACTAGAGTGACAGTACCTAATGAGTTTTTTGCCACTAAATGCAGCCTTAACCAAGGAAGAAGAAGTAAGTTTGAACAAAGCAAAGATTCTGAAGAAGAAGATTCAGTCTTGCTACTTGGAAATGGTATCCCGAGTTCTCAGTCTGTAATCAAACCGTTGTGGGTAATTGTCTCTAGTTTTTTTTAGTCCTTAGTCCAATTCTTTCTATCAATTCGGTAATCAAGTCTGTCTTTTTATTTTCTAGTTTGTTCTAGTCAAGTTAGTTTGTCGAATCTACAATGGTGTCAGTCGCCCCATCTGAATTTAATTGAATAAAGAAAATTTCTGAATACCTCGAGTGCATTAACGATTTAACTAATAAATTGACTTCAAGGAGAAATTCCTCTAATAAGGAACTCCCTCCTGAATGAGAAAATAAATGTCTTGCTCAACCTCTAATCAAGAAAGTAAAGAGCATTGACCTCAGAACAAAAAATAATTCCTAAGAAATTCATATTAGAATTAACTTATCCCTAGAGGAGCATAAAAAGATGATGACTTTATTCAGAAAATTCAAAAGACTTTCTTACATGGTCCTATGAGGATATGACGGTTAAATTTGGAGTATTGTTCGACATGAAATATATACCTATCTCGTGAGAACACCACATATACAAACCAGAATAGACTCACATAGTCAGAGGACAGATTACAAAATGTATCAGTGCTGGACTTTTAAAAAGTTTGCTATTTTCAGATAGATGGAATAGTTGAAGCAGCCAGTAAAAATCTCAAGACAATCATCATGAAAATGTGTCAATCACACATCAACCGAGATTGGATAGAAAAGTTACCATTCGCGCTATGGACATCATACTTCAATGTAGTCTTCCACTGGAGTTATTCCCTACTCTCTAGTATATGATGTGGAAGCAGTCTTGCCAATTAAAATGGAAATCTCGTATCTCAAGGTCTTGATGGAAAGTCAATTGTTAAAAGCAGACTAGGTCCGTCATGGGTATGAAGAACTAAACTTAATTGAAGAAAAATAACTTAGATTTCTGTACCATGTGCAAACTTATCAAAGAAAAGTCAACGTTTGACAAGGAAGTCAAAATTTGTCACCTACAAGTCAAGGATTTAACCATCAGACCTCATACAAAAATTGGGCAACCCTCATAGACCATATGAGGAAGTCTGAACCTAAATGGAGACATTCATTCATCAGTAAGGGAAACACTATCTTGGAAAGCCATCAAATTTCAAAATTGAGCCCCCATCCTCGACTATAGGAAGAAGTCTGAACCCAATTGGAGAGATTAATTCATTAAGGAAATACTATCTGGAAAAGCCATCAGACTTCAAGATCATTTTGGAATCGAACTATCAGAACCAACCAACCTTGACCAGATCAAGCGGTATTACATTTAAGGAGGCCACCTTCGACATAATCAATTTCCTGTTACCCAGTTTAATATCTCATTTCCCAGTCCTTTGTAGCCTTTTTTGAAAAAAAAAAAACAAGCCGTTTTCTTTCTCAGCCCGATCACCCAACCTAGGGGAGGGAAAATTCGAACTATATCTTAGTTTGATCCCAAAATTCTGGGGTACGTAGGCAACCTGAGAAGTTACTTAAGGCCCGACCACATCAAAATATAAAAATAGATTTCCCGACAAAGAAAAATCTAAAAAGAAAAAAATTCAAAAGAAAAAAAAATACCATCCAAAATGGGGAAGAAAATTCAAGGAAAAAGAAAATAATTTAAAAGGAAATGCCACACAAGGAGCATTTGGATTTTTGAGCCTCAAAATTCCTTTCTTTTTATGCCCAGTCCTAAGCCTACCCATAAAAGTCCTCCTAAGTACTGTGCGAAAAAGTTAAGGAAGGTAGTAAAACATGATCAGACAGTAACTCTAGAAGTTCAGAAGAGAAAAAGAAGAAGAAAAAAAAGGTCTATTAAGTTGAAAACCCACAAGGGCAACGTAGGCAAAAATTAGGGCAAGCTCGCAAGGTTGAAAATCTGAAAGGATGACCTCGGCACCAATCAGAGCAAAGAAAAGAGAAAAAATGTAAGCTCGCTAGATCGAAAAACTAAAAAGATGATCTAGGCAAAAACTAGAGCATACTCGCTAGATTGAAAACCTGAAAATGCAATTTAGGCAAAACTTAGAGCGACAAAAAAATTAAAAACAATCTCCGTTGAGTTGAGAAGCTGAAAAGGCGGTCCGAGCCGAAACATCAGAAGTCCGAATGATTAAGTTTCAATACCTAGTTTGAACCAAATATAGACTTAGTGGATACAAGTAGCTCGTCTTTGATTGATCTGAAGAATTTCATGTCCCTAAGTGAACCGACGGGGAGAAAGAACAAATTCTATGATGAATTTTAGAAAGAAATATTTTGTTCCAATTTCGTTAAGCCTGACTCAAAATCTTCAATATAAAAAGTTAAAATTAAAAGTTAAACTTTTATTGCGCTTACGATAATCAAGAATTTCTAACTTTCATAACAAGGGCACTTCCTTTTTCTAAAGAGTTCAGTTTCCCCCCTTACACTAGGGGCATTTGTTTTCAAATTATGTCAATTATCCCCAATGTAATATTCCCTATCAAACTAGGGGCATTTTGGTTCTAAAGCCTGGTCAATTACAACCCCAAAGGATAAGGTTACCTTGAATAAAAGGTTACCCTCTTGATAATAATTTTGAAAACTCCTCAGATTCAAAGAGAGTTAAAATGCTTATTGGACCTTCATAAAAATAAAATGTTAGGTTAATCCCCCATTTGGTCCCTCAAAGCTTAGTTCATTATTCTTTCACTTTGAGTAGGTAGAGTAGAACTTTCCAAAAAAATTAAAATAAAAAAATTAGTTCATTACTCTTTTACTCCGAGTAAGTAGAATAGAACTTCCCAAAAAAATTAGTTCATTACTCTTTCACCCTGGGCAGGTAGAGTGGGACTCCCAAAAAGCTTAGTTTATTACTCTTTCACTCCAAGCAAGTAGAGTAGAACTTCCTAAAAAAAAATTAGTTCATTACTCTTTCACCCCGAGCATGTAGAGTAGAACTTCCCAAAAAAAATTAATTCATTACTCTTTTACCCTAGGCAGGTAGAGTAGGACTCTCAAAACATTAGTTTATTATTCTTTCACTCCGAGTAGGTAGAGTAGAACTTTCCAAAAAAATTAGTTCATTACTCTTTTACCCTGGGCAGGTAGAGTAGGACTCCCAAAAAACTTAGTTCATTACTCTTTCACTCCAAGTAGGTAAAGTAGAACTTCCCAAACAAATTAGTTCAATACTCTTTCACCCTAGGCAAGTAGAGTAAGACTCCCAAAAAGCTTAGTTCATTACTCTTTCACTCGGAGTAGGTAGAGTAAAACTTCCCAAAAAATTAGTTCATTACTCTTTCACCTTGGGCAAGTAGAGTAGGACTCCCAAAAAGCTTAGTTCATTACTTTTTCACTCCGAGTAGGTAGAGTATAGAACTTTAAAAAAAAAATTAGTTCATTACTCTTTCACCCTGGGCAGGTAGAGTAGGACTCCCAGAAAGCTTAGTTCATTACTCTTTCACTCCGAATAGGTAGAGTAGAACTTCCAAAAAATTAGTTCATTACTCTTTCACCTTGGGCAAGTAGAGTAGGACTCCCAAAAAGCTTAGTTCATTACTTTTTCACTCCGAGTAGGTAGAGTATAGAACTTTAAAAAAAAAATTAGTTCATTACTCTTTCACCCTGGGCAGGTAGAGTAGGACTCCCAGAAAGCTTAGTTCATTACTCTTTCACTCCGAATAGGTAGAGTAGAACTTCCCAAAAAATTAATTCATTACTCTTTCACTCTGAGCAGGTAGAGTAGGACTCCCAGAAAAGTAAGTTCATTATTCTTTCACCCCGAATAGGTAGAGTAGGACTCAAAAAAAAATTTCATTACTTTTTCACCCAGGAGAGTAAGACATTCAAATTTTACTTAGATTATGCTCACTTTTGCTCAGATTATGCTCACTTTTTTTCCTCAATTTTTACTCAGTTTCACACAGTACACACACTCACACTTGCACTTTTTTGTCAAGGAGAATTCTTTAAAATTCAAGGATCTGATACTTTCAGTGAGAGCTCATGCTTAAGGACCTAACAATTATTAGTAGATAGAGTAGAACTTGCCAAAAAAAATTATTAGTTCATTACTCTTTCACCCTGAGTAGGTAAAGTAGGAATCCCAAAAATCTTAGTTCATTACTCTTTCACTCCAAGTAGGTAAAGTAGAATTTCCAAAACGAATTAGTTCATTGTCCTTTCACCCTGGGCAGGTAGAGTAGGACTCCCAAAAAAATTAGTTCATTACTCTTTCACTCCGAGTAGGTGGAGTAGAACTTTCCAAAAAAAAAAAAATTAGTTCATTACTCTTTCACCCAGGGTACGTAGAGTATAACATTCAACCTTTTTTATCCAGGGTACGTAGAGTATAACATTCAACTTTTTCTCAACTTTTGCTCAGATTTTTCTCACACCTCAAAAAAAAATTTCTCTTCATATTTTGTTTAATGTCAAATTTTTTTTCAGATTTTCCTAGATTTTATGTTTTGCTCATATTTTACTCAGTTTTACTAAGATTTTGCTCAAACCTTTTGAGATTTATCTCAGATTTCAAGTACACGTACTTGCACATTTTAGTCAGGAAGAATTTTTTAAAATTCAAGTATCTGACACAGTTAGTGAGAGTTCGCGCTCAAGGACTTGACAACCTTTTGTTCGGGGAGAGTTTTACCCTCAAGGATCTGAACGCCTTGACAAATTGCTAAATCAGGCTGTAAAATGAACTGTCACTAGCTTTGGCATTCGGATATCGCACTATCTACCGAAATAGATTTGCTATCTAGTTTGCTTCAACACTCTGTCAAAGAAGGGCATCTGTAGACACCCCATTTTTGCATTCGTTTAATTAATCAACTCGTCAACCCGATTGCAATGGTTCCTAATGATAGATGATTATTACAATACTATATTTTGTTGCTAGATATGTTTCAGAAATCCAGATGAGGTATCTCGAACTAATAAAACTATAGAAACCACGCTACGCTAGGAAAATATAATCTCAAAAGTATAGAAATAATCATTTTTCAGATAAAAAGATGATTCATGATAAAAATCACTAAAAAATTATCAAATTATCAAAATACCCTTAACCTCAAAACATCCCTAGAGCTTACATTACGCTTAGAAAAACCGTTTCGAATACATAAAACAACAAATCAAAATCAAATAAACCATTTCACTAATTTTCACAAAATTCGACAAAATTATGAAAATGTCCCTCATAAAGTTCACGACTATTTCACATAAAATTTTTTATAAATGACACAAACCAACATTCTCATTGAATTCCTTACAAAAAATCGATTCTAAAACAACCTGGAACATCAAAAACCGATTTGAAACGCAAAAGTTCTCTTCAGGGGTAAAACGGTAATTTTTGAATAAAAAATTTTCAAATTTCGAAATTAATAAATAAAACATTAAATAATGTAAAGTGAAACATTAATAAAATTAATTTAAAATTTTGAACTAAAAAAATCGATCAATCAGGCTCTCAGGCAAAATTATTGATGGTTGCCTAGATATTTATTAAAAGACCCCTGCATCTGGGGCCCCAAAGAATTAAATATATAATAAAGGGGGGTTCTTCAAAAAATAAAAATATATTAGTCAATCAGATAAGACTAAAGTCAAGATCTTAAAGTCAATCAAGTAAGACTAAAGTCAATCTTAAAATCAATCAAGTAAGACTAAAGTCAATCTTAAAATCAACCAAGTAAGACTAAAGTCAAGATCTTAAAGTCAATCAAGTAAGACTAAAGCCCAAAATCTTAAAGTCAATCAAGTGAGACCAAAAGTCAAAACTCTAATAGAATTCTAATTAAATAATAACTTTATTTAAAATAATTCTAATTAAAATATAACTCTACCTAAAACAATTATAATTAAACAATAACTCTCTCTAAAAGAATTATAATTAAACACTAACTCTATGTAAAAGGCACTTAAAAAAATCTATAAATATAGGTCCCTACACCCTATTTTTGTATGAAATAATAAAACGTAAGAGAAGTAGGTCAAAAAGCTTCCCTAGCCTCCATAAACTTTAATTTTGAAGTCCTAACTCCTTACCTAACACCCATACCTCAACTTTAGCTCAAAAAAACCTAGAAGCCCTTCAAAAACACCTAGAAATCTATAAACAAATTCAAAGAATCCAGATCTAACAAAGAGATACCTTGCCTCGGAGCTCAGAAATCAGATTCGGAGATAGAATGAAGCGAGGAGTATTGTACAAGGAGTTACTCTATCAGATCTGAGGGAACAAGACCGTTATCTTCATAAATGTATCTATTTCTCATTATTTTTTATTACTTAGGTATTTTAGTAATATAATTTTATTTGGGAATAAGTAGAGACCGACGTTTTCTGGGTGGGGTTGGTGCCTAACACCTTTCAACCTCGTAACGTGATCCCTGAAAAGGGCAATCTAGGCAAAAGTTAGAGCAACAAAGAAAAATAAAAATATCTCTAGGGGATTAAAAAGCTAAGAGCGGTCCGAGTTAAAACATTAGAAGTCCGAATAATCAACTTCAATACTTAGCTTAAATCAAACACAAGTATCTTGTCTATGATCGATCTGAAAACTTTTGCTTCCTCAAGTGAACCAATAGAGAGAAGGGTGAATTCTATGATGAGTCTCAAAAGGAAATATTTTGTTCTCTTGAGCTTTACTCAAAATCTTCAATAAAATTAATCAAAATTAAAAGTTGAATCTTTATTGAGGTTATGGTAATCAAATATTTCAAACCTTCATATAAAGGGCACCTTCTTTCTTCTTTGATATGTAGTTTCCCCCTTATACTAGGGGTATTTTTTTTAATTTTGCATGATGAGTTCAATTATCTCCAATGACATATTTCTTGTCAAACTAGGGGTATTTTATTTTTAAGGTTAAGCAATGTTAATCCTAAAAAATAAAAGGATTCTAAAACTTAAGTTTACCCTCTCGATAACAATTTTTTGAAAAACTGTTGAGGTTCAAAAGAAATAAAAACTCAGGTTTTAAGTTCATAAAACTTTTGAGGTTCAAACAAAAGTTTTCCTGGTCTCATTTTGATTTTTGCCCAGAGAATAAATCACTTATTAAAACAAGAGATAAGGCATTCTTTCATTCCCAGCTCTATTCATTCCTAGATTCGATCATTCTCTTCCAGATTCATTATCTTCTAGATTTATTCATTCGTTTTCCGATTCAATCGTTATTCTCCAAATTCATTTTTAATCTCATTCGGATTCATTTTAATCATTCTTCTCCAGATTCATTCATTATTTCCCAAAATTCATTCATTCCTCAGCCAATTGCCGCCAAGGGTAAACTTGGATTTTACTCAGTTGCCGCCAAGGGTTATCTTGGATTTTGCTCAGTTGCCGCCAAGGATTATCTTAGATTTTGCTTAGTTGCCGCCAAGGGTTATCTTGAATTTTGCTCAATTGTCGCCAAGGGTTAACCTGGATTTTGCTTAGTTACCGTCAAGGGTTATCTTGGATTTTGCTCAGTTACCGCCAAGGGTTAACTTGGATTTTGCTTAGTTGCTACCAAGGATTATCTTGGATTTTACTCAATTTTCGCCAAGGGTTAACTTGGATTTTGCTCAGTTGCCGCCAAAGGTTAACTTGGATTTTACTCAGTTGTCTCCAAGGGTTATCTTGGATTTTGCTCAGTTGTCGCTAAGGGTTAACTTGGATTTTGCTCAGTTGTCGCCAATGGTTAACTTGGATTTTGCTCAGTTGCCGCCAAGGGTTATCTTAGATTTTGCTTAGTTACCACCAAGGATTATCTTGAATTTTGCTCAAATTATGCTCATTTTACTTAGATTATGCTCAGTTTATACTCAATTTTTCTCAATTTTTACTCAGTTTTACAGTACACACATTCACACTTGCACTTATTAGTGAAGGAGAATTTTCTAAAATTCAAGGATCTAATATCGTCAGTGAGAGGTCGCGCTCAAGGACCTAACAACCTTTTAGTTCGGGGAGAGTTTTACCCTCAAGGATCCGAACATCCCGACGAATTATTAAATCAAGCTGCAAAATAGATTTGCTATCTAGTTTGCTTCAACCCTCTGCCAAAGAGGGGCATCTGTAGACACCCCATTTTTACACTCGCCTGACTAATCAACTCGTCAACCCGATTGCACCGGTTCCCAATGATGGATGATTATTCCAATGCTTTATTTTATTGCTAGATATGTTTCAGAAATTCAGAAGAGGTATCTCAAACTAACAAAACCTTAGAAATCACGCTACGCTAGGAAAATATAACTCCAAAAATATAGAAATAATCATCTTACAGATAAAAAGAAGCTTCATAGTAAAAATCACTAAAAAATGATCAAATCACCAAAATACCCCTAACATCAAAACAACTCTAGAGCCTACATTACACTAAGAAAAATCCTTTCAAATACATAAAACAACAAATCGAAACAAAATAAATCATTTTGCCACTTTTCATAAAATTTGACAAAATTACAAAAATGCCCCTCATAAGATTTACGATCAGTTTGCAAAAATAATTTTTATAAATGACACAAACCAATATTCCCATTAAATTCCTTACGAAAAATCGATTCTAAAACATCCTAGAACATCAAAAACTGACTTAAAAAATAAAAAGTCCTTTTCGAGGGCAAAACGATAATTTTACAATTTTAATAATTAAAATTTTTAAAATTAATAATTACAAAATTAATGAATGTAAAGTGAAATCCTAATTAAAATTAAAGTCAATCAAGTAAGACTAAAGTCAAAAACTTAAAGTCAATCAAGTGAGACTAAGAGTCAAAACCTTAATAGAATTCTAATTAAATAATAACTCTATTTAAAACAATTCTAATTAAAAATAACTCTACCTAAAACAATTATAATTAAACAATAACTCTTTCTAAAAGAATTATAAGTAAACACTAACTCTATCAAAATAAGCACTTAAAAAAATCTATAAATAGGGGTCCTTATAACCTATTTTCATATAAAACAATAAACCCAAGAAAAAGTATGTCAAAAAGCTTCCCTAGCCTCCCATAAACCTTGATTTTGAAGCCTAACTCCTTACCTAACATCCATACCCCAACTTTAGCTCAAAAAATACCTAGAAACCCTTTCAAAATATCCCAGAAATTCATAAAAAAATTAAAAAAATTCAGAAGGAGATACTTCATTTTGGAGATTCGAAACGAAATGAATGACAGAACAAAGCGAAGAGTGTTGTACGAAAAACTATTCTACCAGATCTGAGGGAACAAGACCGTTGTCTTCGTAAAGGTAAAGATTTTAATTTTTTTTATTGATTAGGTCATTTTAGCAATGTAGTTCTATTTGAAAATTAGTAGAGACCGGCGTTTGTCGGGCGGGGTTGGTGCCTAACGCCTTCCAAGCCCGCAATGTGATTCCCAAACTCAGTTATTTTTTAAGTAGATTAGTTGTTTTTATCCGTTTAGAGTCGATGTTCGGTTCCTAGACTACAATAACTAGGTGGAGACTCCCAAATCTCAAAGGTCAAAAGTGAATCCACGTACCCTGCGGATCGAAGGCGTTTTTAATGAGGACAAGCACCTAAGTCACCGATGGGGTCTAGGAGACATTTATATGTACACGTAACCCCAAATATGTTGGCAATAAATTTCAACATATTAAAAGTGACTTGCGAGACATGCTCTGTGAATATGGTGACTTCGATACAAATAGGATTGATTGTAAAATGAGAAGAGCTTGCAAAAAACCTCTGAACATGATTAGGAAAAACCTCACCACTAATGTCAAGAAGGACGTCTTAACCCATCGAACTAAAATGGGCTCAATGGCAAACGGATGAACAATTGAACGGTTGATTATGGATTTAGGAATGATTGGAGGATTTAAAACTTTGAAAAACATGATAGATATGCCAATTCATCTTCATCCAAGTCTTCATATGGAGGTGGAATGGTGAGAGACCCCCATGGAGTGGGTAGGTCTTTCGAACTCTCCAACGAGTCTTGAGGTGCCCAAGACAAGGATACACCCCTTGTGCGAGTAGAACATCTCACTTGAGGATGTGGTAGATGTGAGGGATTATTCCTTTTAGCCATGAAGCCTATACCCAAAATAAGGGAAAAAACTGGAAGGATGATAATGATCGACATGATGAAATGGTGAAGATGAAAGATAGAGAGAGAGGAAGTTCTCAAATCAATATAGTTTTAGGGGAAACCCTAGATTGAGAAAGACAATAAAAAGGATAAAGATGAAAAGGGAAGGGAAAAAAATCGATCAAAATTTAATTCATACAATTTTGTTCATCAATTTTTGATGCCATCGAAACCCATCTAAGTCATTTTTTCAATGGCACCGAAAAATGTAGCCAAAAATTCCCGGACTCAATTTTTTGAAAAATTTTCAAATAAAAAGAATGACTCAAAAAGAGACAAACAACCTTGCATTTACCAATAAAGACACTTCTACAAAGATTTTCATCTAAGATGTACAAATTTGGTGCAAAAATCAAAAACAAAAAATTGTCTATTGTGTGACCATTTACTTGGGAAATTGTTGACGAGAAGTAGTGAGGTTCCATCATCCATAAGTGAACTAATTTTAAGAATCGTGAGAGGATACAACTATCCAAATTTACCAATGAACAACATATTCTTGAAATAAGATGGATTTATAGATGAACTAGCCACATTGGCTCAAAAGTCGTGAAAATTTTTCTGAAAAAAATATTCACAAAAATAAGATCTAAATCTCAGATTTAACTAATATGCACCAGAAATGAGTCCAAAGATTAAAAATTGCCCACTTTGGATGAAAACCAAAAATCAAGGATTTTCAAGAGGATTAAGTAGCACTTAACTAATGTCTCGAATTGGGACTCACAAAGAGCACGCCCCAATAGATTTTTGAAGATGTTAAAATCACATCAAGTCTAAGAATTTTATTAGAATATCGGCTAGTTGACACTTGATCGAAACATATTCTAGAGAGATATGCAATCTTCAACAAGTTCACGTATGAAATGATGTCGAATATTGATATGTTTGGTCTGAGAGTGTTGGTTAGGATTCTTCAAGATATTTATGGCATTAGTATTATCGTAGAATAAGCTTATCATTTCTTGAGATAACCTGTAGTTCAGAAGCCTATACTTCATCCACAGAAGTTGCGCTCAACAACTTCCGACCGTAATGTACCCGGCCTCAAAGATGGACAAGGAAATGGAATTTTGTTTCTTGCTTTGCCAAACAATGAAACAATTTTTGATATAAAACCAACTATCAGTGGTGGAGTTTTGATCTTCAATTTTTCTGGCCCAATAGACGTCGAAGAACCCAGTAATAACTAAAAATGAATAAAAGGGGTACCATAGGCCATACTTGGCAGTGCCAGCCACATAACGGATGATCCGTTTGACATTCGTTAAATGTAATTCCTTATGGTCGACTTGAAAATGGTTACAAGCTCTAATAAAATAGGAGATCTAACGGATTGGCTGTCAAGTAGAGGAAGCTACCTATCATACTCTTATAAAGGTGTTGATCCACATATTTTCCAAATACATCTTCAAAAACTTTGAATGGTGCTCATCAGGATATGGTAAGTTCTACAAGATTGAAAATGCATACTTTTTCTAAGAGACAAACATACCATCCTTAAGCTATTTAACTTGCAACCCTAGGAAGAAGTTGAGCTCACCTATCATATTTTTTTTCAAATTCTGATTGCAACAGGTTGGCAAACTTGTGAGCCATCTCTTTATTAGTAGATCCGAACACAATGTCGCCCATATAGATCTGAGCAATGAGGATATGACGCTTGACCTTTTGTATGAATAGTATTTGATTAACACTTCTCTTAGAATAGTTATGGTTGATCAAAAGTTGAGTCAACCATTTATACCAAGCACGAGGACTTATTTAAGGCCATAAATTACTTTTTAAGTCCAAAGATTTTGTGGGGATGTTTAGGGTCAATGAAATCCTTGGATATCTCAACATATAATTCTTCATCTAAAATGCAATTCAAAAAAATACTCTTGATATGAAATAATATAAATTTCATAAAGTATTCTATGGACATCAAAAACCAAATAAACTCAAGTCTTGCAATAAGGGCAATAGTTTTATCAAAATCTATACCATCAATCTGAACGTATCCTTGATCTACTAGACAAGCTTTGTTTCAGACAACATTGCCAGTTCATCAGATTTGTTCTTGTATATCCATTTGGTTCTAATGACAATCTTATCAGATGGTCTAGGTACTTTGTACCACACTTGATTTCAAATAAATTGAAGAAGTTCCTCTTGCATGATTGAAGCCAATATTTATTAGTAAGGGCTTTATCAATATTTTTGTGCTCTATTTTGGATGTGAAACAAATATGTTTATTCAATGTCTCAAGTTGTTTGTTGGTTTTAACACCAGTACTACGATTTTCAAAGATTTGACTGGAGGGATAATCTTTGACTACTGATAATGTCTTCAGTATCTGAGAGTTGAGATGGTGAGAATGAAATAGGAAATACTTTGTAAAACCCTGAGTTTTCAATTCGTATATCGAGAAAAAATAAATAATAGAATTTTGAAATAGAGTATTCACTCACACTTTTGGAGTCCAAACGGTCAAGTTATAGTCAAACGAAACAATAACTAAAATACTGATTTCGTCCCAAACACTTATATAAATAAATTTTTAAATTTTTTTTACTATTCATCTTCCTATTCGTTCTAAAACCAGCCAAGTAATGAAATTTTTTTTTTCAAACCTTTAACTCCAGATTTACTAGAAACGGCTCGTCGTCGACTTCCGACACAGAAAGGAGAAACGTTAGCAGTCTCGTTCTCTACAAAACCTACCCAACTTCTTTTCGTTTCACTTTCTTTTTCACCCCGTATCGTTAAAAATCAGCCATATATATATACGGTGATTTCGCAACTTCAACCTCAGATTTCATCCGTTTCGGGATCAAATTGTCCTCCGCCGCAGAAGGGAGAAAAGACAACAACGTCGAGATCTTTGAAATCACCAGGTCAAACTAAAAAATCAGTCACTTCAAAATTTGAACTACCTCGATTTCCATGTCGATCGCTTCAATTTTTGTGCACGTGTTTCAATTCCATCGTACAAAGATTGTAAGGAACTCTCAATTTCTATTAGTAATCGTAGATTGTGAAAATTTCATTTAGGATTTTATTAAAATTTTGTGGTGAGTTTTCAAAAATATATAATTCAATTAGTTATTTCAAATTCACGCTAGAACTTGCATATTTGATATGTTTAATTGTATTTTATAACAAATTATACAAGGATAGGATATTTCAAAATTTTCAAAGTTGGGTCATGTGCACCGTTCAGACCCCGTTTTGATTTAAGTTTTGTATTTTTTCAATGTTATTGATAAAAATAAATTTCATAATTGAAAAAATGATTTAATATTTAATTAACTCAAATTGAGTTGGTGAATATTAAAAAGTAGATATTTTATTTGAAAGATTGAAAACGGTAAAATTCGAAAAAAGGGAAAAAGGGTATGAAAACGTTAAAATGTCAGAATCACACCCGAGGGGTGATGTCTGCATTTTACGTTATTGTATTGTGTGTAAGTTAATGAATGGATATCCAGGGATAATGTTACTGGTTGTATGTTTATTTTCTTTTTGTTAGCACAAGACGTTGTTTACTTTTTCGTTCAATTATTTATTTTAGACTGGGTGGCTACAGTTGCATGGTAGGAAACTGGATATCCATTCTCAATCTTGTATTGTTAATTTCTCTTTTGTTTTTAAAAAAAATTATATATATATATATAGGGAAATGTTTAGCAACAAATATTTTGGCAAAACATTTTTCAAAACATGGGTAGAGGTTTTGGAATGGGCTGATTTTTTGTGAGGATGATCTCTACAGTGAGGAGATCATCCTCACCAAAAATCAGCCCATTCCAAAACTTCTAGCCCCAGTTTACAAGTTGAAAAATCTTGGACCGTCCATTTTTTGTAAACCATTTTTTATGGGGTTAGAAGTTTTGGAATGGATTGATTTTTGGTGATGATGATATCCTCACCGTAGAGATCATCCTCACCAAAAATCAGTCCATTCCAAACCTTTAACCCATGTTTTGAAAAATGTTTTGTCAAAATGTTTGTTGTTGAACATTTCCCTATATATATATATATATATAGTTATTTTGTGAGCTGTTAAAGAGTCTATTGAATGCTTGAAGGGATAATGCATCATATCATCTGGTGTACTATCCTAGGATATACGGTGGGGACTACCAAGTTCATACGTGGTATGAGACGTGTATGAGAGTGGAGTCACAACTGAAATCCAGGTTATACGTCTTTATCTTTACCAGTGAACTTGTAATGTAAAGGTGGTCGTATACGAATGGTTTGTATATTTTAGAATTACATGCACTCCTAATAGGCATATATGAAAATGATTAGTCAGTGATCATTAATAATATATAATAGTTGAACATTCTGTCACATCAAAAAAGAGACCCATTGCTTACAGTCACGTCAAATGGCCAGCCTGAGCCGAATAAATGGTCCCGCAAGTGTGGTAAATAGCGACCAAGCACAAAATCAAGAACTAATACTTTATTATGAAACACCATGTCTTGACTGGGAGCGATCCAGTCGTGAATCTCAATTCTCTAATTCCATTACTCCACCATTGTGTATTATGTATCTATTGCCTTATTTTGATATATAAAATAAAATGCATGTTTGATATTTTCACTTGACCAATTAGTCTTGTATAAAAAGAAAATATTATAGTGAGTACTGCTAATCGATGTAATGTGACTTTTAAAACGTTTAGTCGCTCATCCCTGACTATATGTACCAGTTAATCGTAGTTTCTTCTATAAAATTTTACTTATTTTAAAATGATTTAGTACGTTTATTCGTTCATGTTAGAAGAAATTATTGGCAGAAACTATTTTCTTCCTTACTAGATAACCATTGTTATTGATCCTTTCCTTATCTATTTTTAGTTTCAGATCTGAAGCTTGACGATGCAGGTATAAAGCACGAGTGAGAATTATCTGGTGGGTTAGATAGACAGCTAGAGTCCATCACTTGGTGAATATTGGGGCTATACCCCTAATGGTGTTAGATTCGTTTAAGAGTATTATTAGTTTTTTTTTTTCCGAGCGTTAGGACTTTTATTAGAGTGAGGAATTTCTGTATAATCCTGTACATAAATTTCTTCTTCCACACTCTAATTTATCGTACGTTATTAAATGTATATGGGCTTCCACTAGTATTATATTTTGTATGTATATATGCATGATTGTATGTTATTTATCAGGTGTATGTTGAACGCGTTGGAATGCTAACATAAAAAGAGGAGACCATGCCGAAATTTTGATTGGCCACCTAATACCTCGAGATCTAACATGGGGATTTGTATTAGCATTTGGCGGGGTGCCACATACTTCCTCATCCTCAACCTTTGGATCAGAGGAACCATTTTCCTTATGGGTTAATCATCGATCACCACATTTATGAACTCTTGAATGGAGAAAGTCCTATGATTAAAGACTTGAAAGGCATGATTGTTTAAAGAATATCTTAAGAAGGTTACTTTGTCACTCTTGTATTGAACTTTCCCAAGTGTTCAGGTATTTTAAAATATATCATTTACTTCAAAAGACTCTGAAGTACTTAACACTGGGAGTTTTTCCATTCCGCAATTCATAAGTTATTTTGTTTAACATTGGTCAAAGATAAACTCGATTGATAATGTAATAAGCAGTAGTCACAGCTTCAGCCCACAAACTTTTAGCAAGCTTTTTATTATGAAACATAACTATGGCAATTTCTTGAAGAACTCGATTCTTCTTTTCAACAACTCCATTTTGCTAGATGGTCTTAGGAGCTTAGAATTCATGTCAAATTCTATTTTCATCACAAAATTGTATGAACCGACCATCCTCAAACTCACCACCATGATCACATCTAGTTTTACTTATGGTAAATTCTTTTTCTGTCTGAATTTGCTTAATGATCTTTTTAAACTCATCAAAAGTATTGGATTTTTCTCTAAAAAAAGTGGCCTAAGTGAATCTAGAGTAATCATCCATAATTATCAAGAACTGTCTCTTACATCTTAGACTTCTAACTTTAGTAGAACTTACAAGGTTCATGTGTAAAAAAGCTAGGGGCTTTGAGGTGGCAAGAGTGGTTGTCTTTTCGTGGGTGCTTTAAATTTATTTACCAATTGTGTACTCCCCACAGACATCTCTCACTTATTTTTCCAACTTGGGTAATCCTCTAATTAAACCTTTAGAGACTAGACAAGACAACTTCTTGTAGTGAACATGATCGAGTCATTGATGACACAACTAAACTTCATTAACTTGAGTCATGTTACTCACACAGGAGACGATGGTTTTTCTTGTATTTTTAATAATATAAAAGTTATCAAAAATAAGAAAACCTATCATAATAATTTTTCCATCAAGAGTCGAGATTTGGCAAACTTCACGGTTGAAACTCACCAAGTGGTCTTTTTTCGCATATTTGGGATATACTTAGAAGGTTATGATTCAAACTATTAACACAAGTCACATTGTCAACCTTGAGCAATCCTACTCCACTAATCGTACCTAGCCCAATAATCCTAATGATGCTACTATCACCAGTCAACCCTCCATCGAACTCAACCATGTGACTAATAATTAAAGATTAAAACACACTCTTAAAACATTGGGAGGTTTGGCTCAAATTATAATCTTAACATTAGGAAATATTATTATATTCGTTCAAACAACTTTAGTAGTTGTTTAAAATTAGTATTAAGCTCATATAAAATTCTAAACCCAAAAAATAGAAAACTAGCCAAAAAATAAAATAAAATAAAATTAAAGAATCAGAAAGAGCTTCTGGTGCCAACCTCAAAAATTTCTTATTCTCAACCCTTCAAGTATTTTCTTTATTTTTAATTCAGCTGTAATAAGTAAAAGTTGTTGTGCCAAATATCAACTCTCTTTAAATAATACACTCCATTACCTTAGAAATGTATCTTATCCTATAAGCAGACAATATGGATGTTATAATGGACCAGGTGGACCACTTTGCCATAAATTTCAATGCACCGCACGCGTTCCAAATCCAAATGATGATATCTCCTCGATTCTTACATCATACTGTGGGCCCCAGTTTTCCACCTCTTGTAATTCTCAGTTCTTTCGGAGATGGGATTTGATGCTATAAAACGGTGACCAAAATGACCTCCAATCTCGTCAAAGGGCAATGGACCGGATTTTACCTGTTATTCCATCTGGCCCGATTCGAAAAAATAGAATCGGAATATAAAATTTGGAATTCTGGATCAGCTTCGATCAACTTGATAGATCTAATAAAAATTAGGATTGGTTTCGGATATACCTCAACCCAATTGATAAAAACTCAAAACATCTTTATTTATTCATACAACCCATCATCAGATTCCCTTTAATTAACCTATATCGTCTTTCTATCTCTTTCAATAAAACAAAAATAAAATTTAGTTCTTTCCAATAAACAATTTTATCGTCCTCAACCTCTCCATGTCTTTAAACATCCATGTTTTTTTCTTCCCATCATCCTCAACCTCTCCCATGGCTCCTCTCTCTCTCTCTCTCTCTCTCCCAAAATTAGGTATTTTTCCTCGAAACCTATCATCTTCAACCTCCTCTATAGATCACATAGGATAAATCTTGGAATTAGCAAGATCTTAGTTGGATTGGATTTAGTATAAACATTCATTGATCCGATTGGATTGGATCTGGATCAAATACCAAAGGCCAAAAGTTTTAGACTGTTAGGGATTGGGTACTAATATGATACTAACTGATCCATTTCTAGCCCAATCATCCATCGTGACTCCACTATGGAATTTCAAGGATAATTGATATAGAAATTCCAAACATTGTTTAATGAGCTAAAGAAAATAAAAGATGGTCAGATTCTTATCGCATTGGAAACTTATGTGGTATCAAATAAAAGGGTTAGAAGCAAGAGACCTATTTGTTACAATGTTTCTTGTAAAATGAATGCCATCTCTGTGATGTTCAGAAAAGGTTGTAACAAATAGTTGTGCCTCGATCCCAATCCACAATAAAATTATATTGTCGAAGGGGATACAACATGACACATAACATCTCTAGCAATAACACCTTAGAATTGAACGTGACCCACTAATTATGGTAAAATAATTTCTGATTTCAAAATTTTCAATCCCAAATTGAATCATGAAACTCAAAGGGTAGCACAAAATAACTACTTCAATAATTATAGTTAGAACTGTACAAAGGACTGGGACTTAAAAACCTCAAATTCCCAAAGTACAAAATATTCCTTAAGATTTTCTATACATACATATTTACATATACTAGTGACATCGCTAAACTTCTACAATTATCCTCAACATCGTATTCATATCCACAGAGCCATCATCTTGCTTCTCCAGGGTTACCCAACGTACAAACCCAACTCTATTTTCAGTGCTATTGCTATCAGGACATCTTTGTACAAAATTCTCCAAGGCTCTAATCCACTTCAACATCTCGACTTTCTTGAGATGAAGTGTACTCTAGAATCCTACAACAGGGAGGCAGAACATGTAGTTTGTCAATAAATCTGAATATTCCTATCAATAACACAAAAGTTACCATAACTGGTTATATAAAATTTCAAGCATACTATCTAGATTTACTAACACTTTCCAAATAATTGTTTGACTATGAATCCCTTTACCCTATCACTCAACTCATAGGTAATCTATTCTACGTCAAAGTAGTGACAAAATTTCTCATCCACATCTCCACATTTTAGTTCTCGGTATTTACACAAAAGAAAATGATAAAAAAAGCTCAAATCACCGTAAAGATAAATAAACATAGCTTCCACAAACAAATGTAATAATGTTAAAAAGTACAGTGTTGTTGTGGCAATCTCGAACACTAACACAAATCCCAAAGTCAAATCTTGAGGTAATAGATGGCATCTCGAAATTTCGACATGCTTTCATTTGTTTATGTTATCGTTCCAAGGCACTAAACAACCTGATAACCAATAAGCATAATATCCTGTATATATATATAACTAAACCAAATAGGATACAATGGAAGCCAAAGGTGCATTGAGCAATATAATGTAGATAAGAGTGCAGAAGGTGTAAAAAATCTATAAGATTTACAAGAATGCCTTCTTTCTAACATAGTCATAACACTCAACCTAAAATCTATGTACATCTTGGACGAACTGACTTCTAGTGGGTGTAACCCCAAGGCTTACTAGGTAATGGATATTGGTTATCGATCTGACCCACCAGATAATTCTCACTCGTTGGCTCTATGCCCGCCTCGCCAACTACAGGGTTTGAAGCTAAAAATAAAAGAGAAGGAAATGTTAAGTAACAATGATTACCCAATAAGTCCACAAACAATTCTTACTAATAATCTCACCTAACATGCATAAGTAAGTATACTGAATCATTTTAATACATGTAAAGTTTTACAAAATAAACTACGATTAATTGGTACATATAACCTGGGATGAACAACTAAATATTTGAAAGATTCACAACATATTAATAAGTTGTACTCATTATAACATTTTCTTCATATACCAATCTAATTGACAACATTGAAATAATAAACCTATTTTTCATTTTATAATTCAAAATAGAACAACAAATACATAATACATGATGGTAAAATAGTGGAATTATAGAGTTGGGATTCTACGACTAGATCGTTCCCAGTCAAAACATAATATTTCAAATACTTACTGGTTTTTAATTTTTGATTTTGTGGTTGATCGCTGCATTATCATGGTTGGTTGACCATTTATCTAGCTTAGATTGGCCGTTTGACATGACTATAAATAATAGGTTTGTTTTTTATGTGTTAGAACATTCGACAACTCTAGATTGTTAGTAATCACTGACCAATCATCTTCTTATATACTTACCATGTGTGTATATGATATCCAATATACATCCACATTCGTGTACGACTACTTTTACATTACAAGTTCACTAGTAAAGATAGAACAAAATAAATATGGATTGCAATTGTGGCTCCACTCTCATCTGTGTAATCACTACAACAAATATGGAAATTAGGAACAGTTTATAACCGTCCTAATCCAGTATGAAACGGTTTGCAAACCATCTTTAATTGAGGTGTCGTTAATGAATTTAAACGATTGAGAGCCGTTCTCGATCTAAGGATTTAGAACAGTTAAAAACTGTTCTAGAACTCAGAATTTGGAACGGCTAAAAACGGTTCCAAACCTACGTTTATATAACAAATATACAATAACCCCAATAATATCTTAGACATCGGATTTTATAAGACTGATGTCCTAAGTTTTAGACATCGGTTACAAACCAATATCTAAAATTGTTGCAAATTGATATCTAAACTTTAAAAAAAAATTTAATTTTAAAATTTAATTTTTAATTTTTATTTTACGCACCTATTACCAACAGTCAAAATATACCCAAATGGAGAACATCAAAGTTCTCTATCACATTAATTTATACACAAAAAGAGTTACAATGAGTCATAATTTACAAATCCAAAATTACAATGCTTCGATAAACCCTTCACAATCGTTACACAAGCACAAGTGCTTACAAGGAAGCAATGCCATCACTCCCATCCCTCCTTATCTTCTTTAAGATCCCCACAATGCCCGCAATTGCCAATAAAAGATTCCTTTCATGTCACCACATTGCATATTCTCACGATGAGCTTTCGCACCTTCAAAAGAGTGTTTGAGAAGCAAGTGCTCCTAATCAACTAAAGAACCAAGGACTATAAGGTGAGAAACCTTCATGTCCACTGTTCAGCTCCAAAGGCAGTCCAATCAAAAGCATAAATAAATTGAATACAAATAAAGTACCTAAGATAAAAGGCCTAGAGTTCGTGTTGACAACAAAAAATCAAATTTTAGTTGATGTGATCATTTTTTTTACATTACCAAGTGAGGACACATTCTTGTGGGAGCGGAAAATCATTTGATATGTCCAGCCTAAGAAATCATCTAGTTCAAAAAATCGCACTTCATGAATGACTGAACCTATAATGATGTTGCACATGTGTGTGCATGGGTATTCTAGAATTTAGACTGATTTACAGGTCATCAGCTACAAGAGTGGTTCATGGTTTAGCATTGCAGAGCACAATTGTGATACTTCAACAATTTGTCGAGGCTATTAAGTGTTCAGTTTAGAGCATATGAAGTAAAATAGATAAAACTGTGTGATAAAACCAAGTACCTTTGAGGTGCCCGTAACAAACTGCAAAAGACGAGCTTTATCCTCTTTGCTAAAATCTTGAGCCACTTCCCAAAGCCATTGAATAACAGGAGCACCGACACTATATCTAGAATACTCTGTATTTGCTCTCATGTCATCCATTGAAAATTAAAATACAAACAATTAAGAGAATAAATTTTTTTGACGATAATCATTAGCAGATAAAAGTTTGACTACAAGTAATTTTGATCACAATAAAAAAAATTTAAGGGGGATTAATGAAAATCATTTACCTCTGCCCTCTCATACAAAATTAGTTTCTCCTCATTAGCATCCATGCTAAATGTAAGATCTAAAACATCAGTAATATCATTTTACATAAATGGTCATAGGGCTATCTAAGACAAGTTGACAATGGCAAGGAAATATATGAGATATTTAAGGCTAAACAATAGACTTAATAATAATAACATCATCACCATCACCATCATCATCAAGTGATAGATTAGGCATTCCCAATTTCTTATCAGATTGATTTTTTTTTTTTTTATCTATGTGAATCTCTAGTGGAGATACATTGACTGGTTGGTCCTGCTCCCCTGCATGTGCTCCCATATCCATATATATTTTTTATATGATGGTAGTTGCCATTTATATACTTACCATTTGGGACTAACTCAAAGTGAAAACTAGAAATGTCAAAACACATGTCCAAAAATAATATGCAACCTACCCAAATGTCCCCATAACATGAGTAGATACATGAGTTTGAGTTTCATTTATTAGTTTTGCAAGCCCAAAGTTTGCACGCTGTATTTGGAATGTGTTTTTAGGTTAAGATCTAGGTATTGATGTTCAAAAAGAATTACAAGAAAAAAATGAAAAAGAAATTGTGAAGCACTCAAGATGATATAAGCTCAGAAAAAAAAAATGTGGAAAGGTTCACAATATATGCCTACCTGTGCTTCAAAAATCTTGTCTAGTAGGATGTTTGCCGTCTTGATGCCCCTATGGATGATCTTTAGATGACCTAGAAACCAATAGGAAAACATGCAACTAGTCAAACATTAACAATATTTATGTACAAACATTGAACCTGGTGTAGTTACACAAGAAAGTGTAAGAAGACTCCCAAGCATAACACAGAGAATCCAGTTCACATGCAAATATCTACATTGTATGATTATATCAGTGGACCACATGTTTAGTATGGGGATGAAATTTGTTGAACTAATAGATAGATATTCCTCAAGAAGGCCATCTAATACTATATAAATGCTACTGGTATAAGAAATAAATGAAGTGATGAAGATTTTATCCTAGTACCACAGTAAGGTAGGCATGTTAAGAGAGGAGTATAGAAATGATGATACATCAAGTGTTACGTACAAGCTTCATGTAGATATGCTAAACCACGAGTAACACCTATATCAATTTTAACTCTTTTTGACCATTCCAGTAAAGGCGCTCCTTTCCCTGAACAACACCTTCAAATAATATATTAGGAATTATCAAAAATAAATATAAATTGGTACGCAAGTGGGTGAAGACAGTTAGTACCACAGTAAGCTACACGAAGTAACTATCCCTTAAAATGCAAGAAATTATTCATTATTGAAGATCTTTAAATTGACGGAAGTGCAGGAAAATGTAACAAATATAGCAGAGATTTTTTTTTTTTTTTTACAGAGAGTATGATTTAGGGTATGATTTACAGAGAATGGACCTATGAAATCTGAAGAAATTTTTTGAAGATAGATATAACTCATCTTAATGACCAAGATAGGCAAAGTTAGACAAACTCAAGCTAGAATAAAGGAATATTATGCCAATTTAAAACAATCCAAGCTGAGCCATACAATGCCAGGCCAATACAAAGCCAAAACTAAGTTAGTTGGGTTTTCGGGAGTGCTTGGATTTTCAAATTTGCAAGTAAAAGGGCATGGGAATCTTTTGAACCAATGTTCCATGAGCCTGAAACAACTTCCAAGAACCAAAGTTTAAAATCTTGTTTAGAGGTCATGTTTTGGTCAGGAGACAAATCGAAATGGTCATGACTCAAAATTCCAAAACATTCCCCAACATTAAATGTTCCACCTAAACATTCGGAACAGGGTGGAATTTTGAACTTGAGAACAGCTTCTCACAATTCTCCTATTCTGAATAAATGTTCCTTTAATTTTACAAGGTATGGTCATGTATATGCGGTGTAGAAATGGAAGCCATAATTACATCATCAATGACCAATAACAACCCATGATTCTTGTGAAGCTCCACAAGCTCGATTATTGGTGCAAAATCCCTATCCATACTAAACAAGCTGCAAGAAAAGAATGATAGCAATTATTTTCGCTATAGCAATAACCTTTATCTCAAGAAAAGCCACTTAGAAAAGTACTTTGTAAGTTGTGCACTTTGCAGCAATGAAGAAAAAATTGCATGAACAAAAATGTGAAATAAATTAATCCAGTAGGATAATCAACTTATCAAATTTTCACCTAGGAAATCTCCAAGTTGAAATCCATTTATTAGTTGGACATGTAACATTCACATAATTTCTCTAGTAAAATTGCACGGACAAATAAATTTTTCTTTTTCGTAATGTATAGACTTACCTATCACTCACGACAACTTCCATCTTTAGCGTGCAGCATGATCTGCCAAATTACAAATGCAATTCCATGGGATGTGAGAATGTTGTGTGGAACAAAAGAAAAGATGGGATCCAATTTTATAACCAGAAACCTACAACAAACCATGAAGGTGGACCATGTCAGAGTGCCTATACACAAAGGTCTGTACATGATATTGCTTCTTAGCAAGACGAATACCATCAATTATCGATGCATGGTTCAGAACATCGGAAAATATGGCAACTTGTTTATCTTTCAATGGCAGCTAGGAGGGAGCTGACACTTCCAAGTGTTGCCATTAAGGCCATATTGGCTGCAAAGCCTGTAGGGCAGAGAAGGCAATCCTAGACTACAATTTTAAAAAAAAAGAATGCATGTATTCTTCAGTAAGAAAAAAAAATAAAATAAAAAAGGAATAGAAGGAGGTCACTGATGTCAGATAACTACATCATTAGCTACTTTGCCAAATTGACCATTTACTATTCTAGTAGCAACAAAAGGTTGTTAGGAAGGTTGGTTTGTTCCATTTCAGTGTAGTTTATGTACTTTTTGATGCTAGATTTTTGTCTCATTCAATTTAGATGTTTGTTTACTAGTCTTATGCATTGTCTTCAAGTTTATTTCTGATTATATAGTGTTCTAAAAGCTATAATCCAAGTAAAGAATATACCAGTTCTTCAGGTTAATTGGCTATGTTGAAGAAGCCAATTTATTCGGACAAGATATCTGAAGGTCAACTCCCTAGTTTTGGTTGACCGATGGGCACATATCAAGCTTGTTACCACAAGGGAAAGCTCAACAATGCCAAAGTAGATTTTATCATATCACAATATCCCAAAACCAACCAGAAATGCGTTCAACTTAAGTTGTAGCAAAAAAAAAAAAAAAAAAGAATCAAGTGGAGAATATATACCTAAATTGCACTTTGCTTCGAACTCAATGATTCAAATTCAACAAAGCCAAAACAAAATCCCTGTTGTTGTACCAATAAGCACATAAAAATCACAAATAACAAATCATGATTTTTAAACTATAGTGGAATACCACAAAAGCATATGCGAAACATATTACCTGGCTTAATATGCCAAAATTTCTTGAACACCTCCTCAACTTGTTCAACTGTCGCATTCAAAGGTAAACTCCCAAAATAGATGGAATGACCCTCAACTGAGAGGCACAGGGCACACGATAAACAGAAGAATTAATAGATTACTAAAGACTCCTAATCAATATGGACTCCCAACAAAGAGACTCCCAATCAATATGGATTCCTAACAATTGGGCCATGGGCCTAATGTCCGCCATTGAGCTCACTATGTGATACCCAAAAACATGATCTGATGCCAATATGCCACAGGGATGATAGAGGACAATATTCTATGAACTTTGAATTTTAATTTTAAGTTTGGGGTTCAGTGGGAGTTTGGTAGCCATCCATTGCAACAGTTTGGTTGATTGTTACACCAGGGCAGTAGCAGGTGCCACCTATACAGTCTTAGTAGGTACATTGACTGGGGAAGGCACCACATTTCCCTTCAGAACTTTCACCTGTACCCCAAAATACATTCAAGTAATATTTGAGGAGAATAATTCAACAATTAAACATTCAAAGATTACACTTCCATATAAATGTAAAAATGGTCTTGTTAACGAGACCTCGAGATATCTAGATTCTCAATCTAGTTTCTATTCATTAATAAATATAACAATACAAAAATGTGCAAAGCCCCCAATGGGAAACAATTGTACATAGTGGTTGACATTTTATATATAGATCTTTCAAGGTGGCAATCAGTCAGGGACAATAATAGGTAAGACTTTTTTTTTTTTTTTTTTGTAGTGAGACGTAGAAAGCCCATAAAGGCTCAAATATAGCCTTGGCAGAGTACATATATGAGGAGAAGTAGTGGTATCCATCCACACTTACATTAGCATAATCTATCATCTCAACCTTTGGTGATTGTGTCCTCACCAATGCTTTATAACGAGAAATCTTGGATCAGAAATATGAATAGGAAGGGATTGTGAAAACTCAAACACACACACACACACACACACACAAACAATCAAACAAGTTAAAAAAACAGCCAAGTTTTTCTATGTGAAATTGTGAGTTTGGCCAAGTCAAAGTGGTCCCTATTCACAATGGAAAACTTGGATGGTGGCTTCATATATGGTCCCTTTTGACTTCCCTACTTGAAAAGGACTCATCTAAAAATGACAAACCAACCCATCGAATTATATAACATTAGAACTTGAGAAGGACCCATATCAGAAATCTAAATAACAGAAATTTGGAAGAAAAAACAAGTACAAGAAGGTAACCTCTAGTGCCTCAAATCATCTCCTACACAATCAAATTCTACAACATGAGAGAAACCCATGTCAGAAATCTAAATAACAGAAATGGGTATAAAAAGAAGTACAAGAGGATAACCTCCATTGAGCCAAAGAACAAGAGGCATTGCAGAAGAGTCCTCAACAGATTCAATGATCCAATAGAAGAGTGACCTCCTTGCCTCCTCATTTACTGTGACATACCCAGAGTAATGACCAAAGTCCACATTGAAAGACTGTCCTGGCAGATGAAGAACTCTATCTAGCTCTTGTTGGGTACTTTGGATTGAAGTAAAACTACTACTAATGCATCTATGAAGCTTATTCAATGCAAACTCTTTAAAGTTGAGTTTGATTGTAGGCTTCTCGTAGAATAATGCATCTTGGGTTGATCTTGGGCAATGTATGCAGGGGTTCTAACAGTTGATTTTGGTTGTGAATGCAGCACTGACAACTGAGAAAAGCAACTAAGTTTTAAAAAAATAATTGCATATGTAAGAGAATACTAGGTAGCTTAAATAAACCGAGGAGATATCTGTGTTGAAGCTCACTGATATTTTGCATAAACTTGGAGTCCAAGCGAGTACAATTCTATCAAACAAAAAGATTTCAATTATGACTTTGGTTGGTTGACAGCATGTAAAATTCTGTAGGTATTTTCGTGTAAAAGGAAAATTATTTTAATTATGCCTTTGTACATGCATATGATTTTTTTTTTTTTGCAGCATAGATGGCTGCAAACTAATAAAAATTTGTAATCTCAACTCCCAAAGTTAAGTAACAGATAAGACGCATAAATACTAACACCAAAACGATAAAATAATGTAAAGGACAACATATACCTTGGAGTACCCAAATCGCATATTTTCAAACAAGGTGCCGGGTTTAAATACCATTGAATGACAATAATTGAATTGGTGTGCAGGTGTTTGCTATGAGAAGAAGTCAATGGACTAGATTTATTTTTTTCCCCCTTTTTTTAGGGGTAAGCTTTACTTGAACCCACGACCTCAAAGTTGATTTACAACGTGTCAAACATCTCCTTTGATCATCAAAGAAATAAACTACTTACATCTACAAGCTTCACATAAAGAATTTTCAGCTTCACTTCACCACCTAAAACTGATGCCGCGTCCATTTAGATGTCTCCAATAGCTAGCAATATCGTAGGTTTCATTAGCTTTGTAGAAATGCTAGATGACAAGTGTCATCAACAAGAAAATACTAAATGAAAACACAGATGCAATGAGCTTCAAATCCATGAACATAACCATATCTACGCCAAAAAAGTTTATTATTGATAAATTAGAGTTTGTCCTCTTGATCAAAGAAAATCCACAGAAAACAGTGAAACTCAATTCTAGAATCAAGATAAGAGTAGGGTGCAAGCAGAAATTCTTGACTACAAAATCAAAATATTCAAAACAGGTGACACAGTCATGTCAGATGTTTAAGGAGCAAAATGTTACAAAGGCTTACCAGAGTAACATAAAATCTAATGTCGCAGAGGTCAATCTCCCTAAGAAATTTTGAATATCACTTGTACTAAGAAGGTTTCCATAAGGGAAGTTATTCTCTCCAATGCATGTAACCAACAACATTGTTATAGTCATACAAAGATAATATATATTTATAATCTTATATGATATCTAATCTGCTGCTTCTAATATTTGGAGGAACTTCTAATGTACACTAACTGGCAATATGTTTAGTATTTGGATGCTAGGTGGGTAATTTTTTTATTTTTATATTTTGATAGGTAAACCAGACTTGAATCCATAACCACAAAGTTGTATTACAACATGTCAACCAACCAAGCTAGGTCTAAGCCCTCTAGGTGGGTAATCTTATATGAAATATCTATTGCTTCTCATATTTTTAGGAACTTCCAATGTAGACTAAGTAATTGTAATAAACAATATATTTATAGTTAGAGAACTAGGCATTACCATATCTAGCCTGATGGCCTGAGTATTTATCAGAATTGGATGTCAACATGTCCCCAAATAAGCTTTAGGTGCAGCAGTTGAGAAACCAACATCACTTGTTGGAAGAATACATAAGAATGTTGCCATCTACTAAATATTTTGCAATTTGAAAGGGGCAATAAGGCCCCACTTAGAATTTAGCTCGACCCTATCGAAGTAATTTCAGTGCACTTAAAATGGAAGTAGAAATCACATAAATCCAAAAACATATATAGATCAAATTGCTACATTTTATTCAAATACATGAAGAAAGCACATAAATCCAATTAAAAGAAGATCATCTTCTATTAATTTTTATTTATTTATTGAGAAAAAAAACTTCTGAAATCTAAAATCCTTAGATTTTCAACAAGTACATTAAAAAAAATAAACATGAATAGCATAAAAGAAATTGAAGTAGAAACTATCAATGAAAGATGAAATTATTCCTAAACGTAAAGAAAACCTCTCTTAGAATGGTGACCTTAACATGAGAGAATAGAGAATCACATCTAAAAACCTAAATCGTCAATCAAAATCCGAAGATATCAGATAAACCTAATACAAATCTATATAAAGAAAAGAGGGATCGAAGAGAGTACCAAGCCCGAAGTCACGATGATTCCTAGCTTGTCGCGTGAGGTGATGAGCGAGAAAGATGAGATCGAGAGGTCGATCAAGGGAGAGACTGAGAGGTCGATCGAGTTAGTGACTAAGCGAGAGAGATGAGATCGAGAGGTTGATTGAGAGAGCGGCTGAGAGATAGAGATGAGATCGAGAGAGCGATTGAGGGAGAGACTGAGATCGAGAGTTCGATCGAGAGAGAGACTAATGCTCCGTTTGGAAAAGCTGTATGTAAAGTTGCTGATGCTGAATTAAGTTGCTGAAGCTGAGAGAAAGTTGCTGTTGCTGTTGCTGAAGCAACTTGCTGAATTGAGTATATTGTTTGATAACATGCTGTCTGACTGTACTGTTAAGATGTTGAACTGTTTGGTAATCTACTGTCTAAAAATTGCTGGATGAAATTAAAAATAATATTAAAAAAAAAGATTATTTATCTTATATAAGTAATAATATGTTAACAATAAGTATAAACATAGGATTTAATATTAAAAAATAAAAATAAAAATTCAATTTCATTTTTTTTATACTAACAATAAGTATAAACATAGGATTTAATATTAAAAAATAAAAATAAAAATTCAATTTCATTATGATGTGGAAAGTAAATATCTGGAAATATTAATTCACTCAAGTCATTCATTGATAGAAGCCAATCTTGCATTGTTTTTAAGCCTCTCTTTTTATTATTGTGGACCTTTAGATTTCTAGATAATGGAGCAACTAGTTTGACATATCCTGCCATGGTCATAGGTTGGAGGTGTCTTTCTCCGTTGGAACTCACCTCATACCACACCCAAATATGGTAGAGTGACCATTGTGAAACTCTAGTTTTCTGGATTTACGTTCGAGCAATTCGTTGTTATTTACCTCAATTTTTTTCTTTGTGTGATTGTAATAAAGTTCAATGTTTACCATGTTTGCATCAATTACTAATTTGGTGTCAAATGCATCTCACTTGCATCTCTCTTTTGGTCTTTCTTAAGATTGACAGAGGTGGAGAAGATGTTTTTTTAGTGAGTGGTTACAATGGGGGAGTTCTTACCGTTGCTGATGGTGTTTATTGAGCAAGTATTCAAGCCTTGACCTTTCGCTCTCCCAAAAGACATTTACCATCTTATCATTAGTTTGTTGAGACCCAATCCAAGGCAATTGACCATTGAGGTCATCCTCTTGTACCTATTTCAATGCCACCCTTCAAGGGTTCAACGTAGTTTGACCAACTTGACGTGCTCCTACCCCTTCATGTGGACCTAGTATTTGTAATTGGAGTAAAAAAAAAAACTGTACACGACTTTCTTTACAAATGATTTACATACAACTCTCTAAAAATTTCAAAATGATATTCATGTAACAAATTCTTGAAATTGAAAGGCAATTGTAATTCAATTTTTTTATTTTTTGATAACCACTACTTTCTAACTCTCCACATGAGGGTCATCCATCTCATGGATGAAAAATAAGACAAAAGTTGGCAAGCCCTACCCACACAACTCTTTAAATCAACTAAAAGGTCAATGTCAACTATTAGACAAAAGTTGGTGTGCGTTAACAAAAGTTGGTGTGGCAATATAACTCTATTTTTCTTAACTCTGTTTCTAACCACATGTTTCTGTAGTTGTGGGAGAACATTGCTGTCTCAAGTTTGATACAGATTCAAAGAGTTGTGTGGGTGAATCTTGTGGGTGCTATCGAGAGCCCAAAGGTGAGTTGAGTGTGACGAAGATGGGTTCCATGGGTGAGTCGTGAGTGAGAGAGGGTGTTGATATTGCGTTGGCCATTAATGGATGGCTGCGGTGCTGCTGTGTAGCTGAGCATTTGGAGTTAAAAGGAGATGAGATGATGAAGGTTTGTGAGTGATGGGTGAGAAGACAATGATGTTTGTGTGTTAATGGTGAATATGAATGAGTGAGGGAGATGAATATGATGCTCTTGTAGGTGTTGGAACGAAGAGAATGAGGGTGAGTTTGGGTTTGATTGAGTTGGAAAAGATGATAGTGGTGTTGAGACCGAAGGTTTGTGGGTGAGTGAGCATTGAAATCAATGGGTGAATGGAGGTAAATTTCTAACTTTACTCTTCTTTCTCTTTTCTCTCTCTCTCTCTTTTTTTTCCTTCTAGATTCTCTTAAAATTTTCGATGAATAACATGTTGTGGGAAGGATTGCTTTAACACGTGAATATTGAAAAATAAAAAAAAATTGCTTACCTGAGGGAGTTGCAGAGATGATTTCTTGATTGTAAAATCAGAGAGAGATGACGCCAAGCTCTTCAAGCACTCTGTTTTTGCGGAAGAACTGTGTGATGTTGCGGAGACTCGTTGAAGAGTTGGAAGTCGAGAGACTCTGTTTTTGCGGAAGAACCGTGTGATGTTGCCGAGACTCGTTGAAGAGTTGGAAGTCGAGAGAGTCGGTTGTTTTTGACGAAGGAATCGACAATTAAAAAAAGTTCCACTCCATCCCAAACACTGAAGTTCCAAAAAACCGAGCGTGTTCGAATGAAATAAGCCTTCACACGGCTTTTCCAAACGCAGTATAAGAGAGTGAGTTCGATCGAGAGAGCGGCTGTGAGAGAGAGAGAGAGTGAGTGAGTGAGTGAAACAGGATCATTCCAACAGAGTGAAACGAACCATTGGATCATTTAAAACATAATAAAACGGTTTTCAAAAGTAAAACGGTTTAATACCCTTTGTTAATAAAAACGGCTTAATGTCGTTTTAAAGATTTGTTCTAATTTTGCAATTCTTTTGTAGTGAATACCCAGAGTTCTAATTCGTATCTTGAAAAAATTTAATTGTGAAATTTTGGTAAAATTTTATAAGGAAAACTAAGGGTGAAATGCTCGAATTTTATTTCATTCATTTTTAATGAAATCTGACTTCACCATTAGATTACAAATGGTCAAAAAATTTACATTAGCCTATAAGCATGCTCAAATTCAAGTTTGGATGAAAAAGTTATAAAAATCCTAGAATTTCATATTGAGTGAGACCTAAAAGAATAAATTTTTATTAGAGCAAGAATTAGGAAAATTCGACCGCACCATTAGGTCTGTAATGAGAAAATATTAAAAATTGAATACTCATTTGTTATTTTTTGAGTCTGAATAGTTAAGTTACCGCCAAAAATAGAAACAAAAGAAAAATACAAACATATTCCTCTAGCTATTTTGAAAAAGTAAACCCATTCTTCTATTTCATTATCTCCTTTTCCAAATAACCAAATCCCAATAGTGAGGTCAAGGGTTTCCACTCTCTTCTTTTTTAGAATACATCACAAATGAGAGATTATTGAGCCTCGACGAAAGAGGGAAAGTTATTGATGACGACAAGCTCTACAACCTCGCCATCATTGATCTTCATTTCCATTATTCTCTCTCATTTCCCAATCAAAAACCAACCACAAATTTCGAGTGGACCTTAACGCATTCCATTTGAGGGCTTCATAGAGTTAAAGTTAGATCCATTTGTCATCGTAAAAGAGAAAGAAAACACCGTCATCAAAGCCTTCACAAGCCATTGATTCGCAACCAAATACGTTCAACCTCAAGTTCTAGGCTGACAATCCTTGATTCTCGTGGTAGCTCATCATATAATACCCCAAATTTTCAACTCGTATCTCGAAGAAATCAAATGGTGATATTTTGAGAAAAATACTCAGATCTTGTTTTGTTCACTTTTAACAAAAACCAATTCCACCATTGGATTAAAAAGGGTCGAAATATATACATTAGCCTATAAGCAAGTTCTAATTTGAGTTTGGATGAAAAAGTTATAATATCCTTGAATTTTGTGTTAAATGGGACCCAAAATAGTAAATTTTTATTAGAGTGAGAATAAAAAAACTTTGACCGTACAATTAGATCTGCAATGAAAAATTATGAAAATAGAATGCTCACTCGTCATTTTTGAGTCCGAATGGCCAAATCATCACAAAAACTAGAAACGATGGGAAAGAAAATTACAAATATACCCTCAACCCTTTTATTTAAAAGAAAATTGGTTTCTTTTATTTATTTATCTTCTTCTCCAAAGAACCAAATGGCAGCCATTTCTCAACTCAAGGGTTTTGACCCATTCCCATCAAGTTCTAGCATAAACGAGGTCGAGTTGAACCTCGACGAAAAGGACAAAGTTGTCGTTCACGACAAGACCTACAACTTCACCATCTTTGTTTGTCCATTTTCTTTCGTCTTCCCCATCTTCCATAAAAAAAAACCAGTCATGTAGTTCAAGTGAACCTCAACATACTCCATCTGAATTTTTCATCAAGTTAGGAGTTAGGTTTATCTTTTATTATAAAAGAGAAGGGAATGTCGTTGTCGGATGCCTTGCAAACCCTCGCTCATTTTACATTCAAGTCAGTCTAACCTCGACTCTCGTATTATCCAACCTTGATTTTCGTGCTACCTTATCACCTTTGGCGTCCACAACTATAAGGGACTCTCAATTCTTAGTAGTAATCTTAGATTTTGAAATGTGTATTTAAATTTTTAAGAAAACTTGTTGTTTGCTTTAAATCGTAGAATGTACTTCATTTATTTTCAAATCACACCAAGACCCTCATGGTTTGATGCGTTTCCATGTTATTTTAAGATTGATTTGTGGGTGGGTTAGTAGAATGGAAGAACGAGTGAAAAACTCGAAAAAAATGATGAAAAATAAAAAATCTATGAACTAGTTCAGTGCGGTCGACAGGAGCTGGCGGTGCCACTAACACCTGTCAAGGGTCATTCTGTCAGTCCCACAGATAGAATCATAGTTCTGCCATCGACAGCCACCGACAGATAGTTTTGACCAGAACTGCTTTCTGACTTTTGGACTGCTCTTCATAAGTCTTATACATGTTTTTCCACCCCTCATTTCATTAAAAATATTTAAGTAATTACTTTAAGTTCTTTAATGAAATTATAGTTCTACCCTCCATTTCGGATCAATGGGAATGGTTTCAAGATCTAAATCTCAAAAGATCAAAATCTAAATTTTTGTTTCAAGAACAAAACGTAAATTTCGACGTTTTCGATAAATTTTTAAAAGTTAATATCTTTCGCGTTACTTTAAATTAGATTATAACAATTATACGATGTCGAATCTTGTGCGTGAGGCTTTCATTTCCAAAAATTTATTTCCAAATTTGAAAACTTTAAAATTTTGAGTTTCCGACAACACTTAGCCAAATTTTCATCAGCTTTTTCCAATTTTGGCAGGTTACCTTTGCGTACCATTAGGAACCCATTTTAACAAAAACTTGATGATTTTTCGATTGAATGATCAAAATAAATTTGAAAGCTTGAAAAAGAAAGGTTTGAGTCGAAAAGATGAAAAGTGACAATGTCGAAAGAATGGGAAAGGGGATGAAACGGTATTAATGTTAAAATTATACCCGAGGGGTGATGTATGCATTTTACATTATATGTTGTGTGTAGGTTGGTGAAGGGATATCCAGGGATAATGAAAGGTTGCATGTTTATTTAAGTTATGTTGGCGTAGAAACTCTGAGTACTGTTATTTATTTTAAGCGGGGTGACCACAATTACATGGTAGGAAACTGGATATCCATTCTCAACCTTGTTCTGTTGGTTTTCTTTTTTATTTTTCAAGAAAAACAAGATATATATTAGTTATTTTGTGAGTTGTTAAAGAGCTTCTGAATGCTTGAAAGGATAGTGCATCATATCATCCGAAGTAGTGTACTATCTTGGGATGTACGGTAGGGACCACCAAGTTCATACGTGGTATATGAAATATATGAGAATTGAGTCACAACTGGAATCCGGGTCCATTCCTTTCTATCTTTATCAGTGAATGTGTATTGTAAATGTGGTCGTATAGAAATGGAGCTGTTTATTTTGGGAATCTCATGCACACCTAATAGGCATAGGCGAAAATGATTAGTTAGTGGTCACTAACAATCTACTAGTAGTTATCGTTTTAACACATCGAAAAGAGACCCATTTCTTACGGTCATATCAAACGGTCAACCTAAACCAGATAAATGGTCTCGCAAGTATGGTAAACAACGACCAGTTTCAAAATCAAGAACTACGACTTTATTGAGAAATATCATGTCCCAACTAGGAGCGATACAGTCGTGAATCCCAATTATCTAATTCTACTACTCCACTATTATGTATTATGTAGCTGTTATTTTATGTTGAAATATAAATTAAAAAACATGCCTGTCATTTCAATGTTATCAATTATATTTGCATAAAAATAAAAATGTATAGTGAGTACTGATGATCGATGTTATATGAACCTTTAAATGTTTAGCTGCTCATCCCTGGCTATACATACCAATTGATCGTATTTTATTTCGTAAACCTTGCATGTATTAAAATGTTCAGTATGCTTTACTCAATCATGTTTAGAAAGGGTTATTAGTAAGAATCGATGTGAACTTACTGGGTAACCATCGTTACTTACCCTTTCCTTCCTATTTTTTTTAGTTTCAGAACTTGTAGTAATCGAGGTAGGCGTAGAGTCGGTAATACGGAGTACCTGGTCGATCAGATCGACGATCAGAGTTTGTTGCATGATGAGTACTAGGGCTACACCCTTCAGTGTTGTTAGTTTCATCCAAGTGTATATAGATTTTGGGGTTGAGTGTAAGGTTCATGTTAGAGTAAGACTATTTTTGTAATTTTATATATTGTTGAACTTTCGTATTCTGATATACTTACATGTTAGATGTAATTAGTCTTCTGTTTTTATTTTTTTGTGTATGCATATTTATATACAAGATTTGTTAGATTATGGTTTATCAGGTTGTTGAGTTCTGTGGAATACTAACATAAATAGAGGATGCCATGTCCAAATTTTGAGGTGCCACCTAGTACCTTGAGATTTGGCATTGGGATTTGTGTTAGCATTTGGTGAGGCACCACACATCACCTTCGACAACTACAAATCAATTAGGGGACTCTCAAGTCTTATTAGTAGACGTGGATTTCCAAAATTTGCATTTTGGATTTTCACGAAACTTTGTTGTATGTAATGTCGTTTCATTTATTTCAAATTCATATTAGAACCTTCGTGTTTGATGAATTTTATCGTGATTTAAATATTTGATTCGTAGATGGGTTAGTAAAATCAAGGAACGAGTTGAAAACCCAAAAAAATGATGAAAAATTGAAAATTTGTGAAGTTTTCGACTTGTTGACGGTCTTACCATCCAAAGATCACGATCCTACCTGTAGACACCCCATTTTTGCATCCGCCTGATTAATCAACTCGTCAACCCGATCGCAAGGATTCCTAATGATGGATGTGTATTCCGTTGCTTTATTTTGTTACCAGATTTGTTTCAGAAATCCAGATGAGGTATCTCAAATTGACAAAACCTTAGAAACCACACTACGCTAGGAAAGTACGACCCCAGAAACATAGAAATCATCATCTTGCAGACCAAAAAGAAGCTTCACGATAAAAATCACTAAAAATTACCAAATTACCAAAATACCCCTAACCTCAAAACAACCTTAGAGCCTACGTTACGCTTAGGAAAACCCATTCGAACACATAAGATGACAAATTGGAACCAAATAAATCATTTCACCAATTTTAACAGAATTTGACAAAATTACGAAAATGCCCCTCATAAAGTTCACAACCATTTCACACAAAAAACTTCATAAATGACACAAAATAATATTTCCATTGAATTCCTTACGAAAAATCGATTCTAAAACATCCTAGAACATTAAAAACCGACTTAAAATGTGAAAAGTCCTCTTCGGGGGCAAAACGGTAATTTCACAATTTTCATGATAAAAAATTCCGAAATTAATAAAAAAACATTAAATTATTAAATTTAAACATTAATGAAATTAATTTAAAATTTTGAACCTAAAAAATCGATTAATCGGACTCTCAAGCAAAATTGTTGAGGGTTCGTGGGATATTTCTTTAAGGACCCCTCCATTTGGGGGTCCAAAGAATTAAAGATATTTTAGAGGGGGGTTCTCCAAAAATTAAAAGTAAATCAAGCAAGACTAAGGTCAAGGTATTAAAGTCAATCAAGTGAGACTGAAGTCAAAATTAAAGTCAATTAAGCAAGACTAAAGTCAAGATATTAAAAGTCAATCAATTGAGACTAAAGTCAAAACATTAAAAGTCAATCAAATAAGACCAAAAGTCATAATAGAATTATAATTGATTAATAACTCTATCTAATAGAGTTCTAACTTAAAAATAATTCTACCTAAAACAATTCTAATTAAAACACAATTCTACCTAAAACAAGTCAAACTAAAACACAACTCTAATTAAAAGATCTCTAATTAAACACCAACTCTATCCAAGTCAACCCCTAAAAACATCTATAAATAGAGGTGCTCACACCCTATTTTCGTATAAAATCATAAACCCTAAGAGAAGTAGGTCTAGAAGCTCCCCTAGCCCCCCATAAACCCTAGTTTTGGAGCCCCAACTCCTTAGCTAACATCCCTCCTTCAATTTTAGTCTAGAAAACATCCAAAAGCCTTCTAAAAACACTCCCAAATCCTCAACGAACTTGAAGAATTTAGATTCAAAAATAAGGAGATACCTTGCCTCGGAGATCCGAAGTCAAATCCAGAAACAGAACGAAACAAGGGAGCACGGTACAAGGAGCTCTTTTTGTCAGATCTGAGGGAATAAAGTCCTTGCATCGGAAAGGTATTTTTTTTATTTATTTTTATCTAGGTTTTAGCAATGTAATTTACTTGGGAATTTAGTAGAGACCGGCTTTGGCCGGGCGGGATTGGTGCCTAACACCTTCCAATCCCGTAACATGATCCCCGAATTCAGTTTTCTTGGTTTTAGATTAGTTTTTATCCGTTTAGAGTCATTGATCGGTTCCTAGACCGTAATAACTAGGTGGCGACTCCCAAACCTCAAGGGTCAAAAGCGGATCCGCGCACCCCGCGGATCGAGGGCGCTTTCACTACCGTGTTTGAATTTTTTTGATAGAAACTACATTTTTCTTTTGCCTTGAACTCTCCTTCATTTGTAGGTATATTTCCATCTTTTATTTCATTAAAAATATGTAAGTAAATGTCTTCTTTAATTTTTACTTTCCATTTACTTCAATTTCTTTAATGAAATTAAGGTTTTACCCCCCTCCCCATTTCGAAAAAATGGGAATGATTTTAAAATCCAAATCTCAAAGGATCAAAATCCAATTTTTTTTTCAAGAACAAAACGTAAATTTCGACATTTTCGTCAAATTTTCAAAATCAAATATCTTTTGTGTTACTTGAAACTCAACTATAAAATTTGTATGATGTGTAATCTCATATTCAAGGCTTTCATTTTTAAAAACCTATTTTCAATTTTAAAAACTTTAAAAAATTGATTTCCGACACTTAGCCAAATTTTCACCAGCTTTCACCATTTTGATAGTTCTAGTTCCGTGCATTGTCGGGACCCCGTTTTAAGTAAACTTTAGTAGTTTTTCGAGTGAATAATCAAAATAAATTAAAAAGATTGAAAAAGGGATGTTGTGCTTGACAGGATGAAAAGTAAGAACATCGAAAAATGAGCAAATGGATGAAATGGTAAAATGTAAGAATCACCTTCGATGGATGATATCTACATTTTACATTGTTGTATTGTGTGTAGGTTGGTAAAGGGATATCTAGGGATAATGATAATGGTTGCATGTTTATTTAAATTTTATTATTGCAAGGTATTAAATTATATTTCTATTCATGTAACACCCCAAAATTTTTAATTCGTATCTCGAGGAAATAAATAGTGGAATTTTAAGAAAATCTTGAAAGTGGGACTTAGGGTAAAACTGTGGGACCTTGTTTTGATCATTTTTAATGGAATCTGACCTCACCATTAGATTCAAAATGATCGAAAAACATAGTTTAGCCTGTAAGCATGCTCAAATGCGAGTCCGAATATAAAAGTTGCAAAATCCTCGATTATCGGGTCGGACCAGACTAAAATAGTGACTTTTTGTTAGAGGAATAATTTTTAAAATTTGATAATACCATTGGGTTCATAACGAAAAATTATTCAACATAGACTATTTATTTGTCATTTTTGGAGATCAGAAAGTCGAATTATCGCCAAAAACGAAAACGACATCAAGTTTAGGGGTCACATCAGGCTAAAAATGTAAAATTTTTATGGAGACATAATTTGTAGAAATTGACTATACCATTAGATCCGGAACGAAAAATTAGGTGAAATAGAGTATTCATTTGTCAGTTTTGGAGTCCGGATGATCAAGTTATCATCGATCAAAACAATTGACAAAATACCGAATTCGTCCCACATTTTATTTAAATAATAATTTTAATTTTTTTTATATGTCATCTTCCCCAACGCGTCCATACGGCCAAGACATATGAAAAAAATGAATTTTTTTTTTTTTTTTCTCTTCGATCTTCAATCTCAGATCTCTCACAAACGGCTCGCCGTCGATGACCGACGCAGAAGGGAGAAATGTCCGCAGCTTCGACATCTACAAAACCCACCCAACCTTTCTTCGTTTCACTTTCTATTTCACCCGATATCGTCAAAAATCAGCCGTATTTGGATACGAAAATTTCGAAACTTTGACCTCGGATTTCGTCCGTTTCGGGGTCAAACCGTCTTCCGACGCAGAAGGGAGAAACGTCCGCAGCCTCATTCTCTACATAACCCAACCAAATTCCTTTCGTTTTCTCACCTTTTTCACCCCGTATAGTCAAAAATCAGCCGTATTTTTATACGGAGATTTCGTAACTTCAACCTCGATTTTCATCAATTTCGGGGTCAAACCGTCTTTCATCGTAGAAGGGAGAAGAGACGAGCACATCGAGATCTTCAAAACCACCAGTCCGGTTTCGAAAATTAGCCGCTTCAAAGTTCGGTCCGTCTCGATTTCCGCGCCGTTCGCCTCGATTTCCGCGCACGTGCTTCAATTCCTTCGCCTAGTGATTGTAAGGAACTCTCAATTTTTATTAGTAATCATAGATTGTGAAAATTACATTTAGGATTTTATTGGAAAAATTTGGATGTATTTCCGAAATATAGAATTCTTTGTTTATTTCAAAATTCACGCCAGAAATTGCATGTTTGATATGTTTAATTGTATTTTTAACAAATTATACGTGGGTAGAGTATTATAACGGGTTATTTCCATAAATCGGGTCTTGTGCACTTTTCGAACCCCGTTTTGATATAAAAATTGTATTCTTTTTCAATATTATTGATAGAAATAAATTATGTAGTTGGAAAATGTGATTTAATATTCAATGAACTCATTTTGAGTTGATGAATATCAGAAAATGGATATTTTATTGAAGAGATTGAAAACTGTAAAAATCGGAAAAAAAAAGGAAAAAGGGTATGAAACGGTAAAATGTCAGAGTCACACCCGAGGGGTGATGTCTGCATTTTACGTTGTTGTGTTGTGCGCAGGTTGGTGAACAGATATCCAGGGATAATATTATTGGTTGCATGTTTATTTACTTTCTGTTAGCGCGAGGCGCTTTTTCCGTTTCAGTTATGTTATTTATTTTAGGCCGGGTGGCCACACTTGCATGGTAGGAAACTGGATATCTATTCTCAACCTTGTATTGTTAATTTATCTTTTGTTTTCAAATGAAAATAATATATATATGTAACTATTTTGTGAGCTGTTAAAGAGTTTGTGAATGCTTGAAGGGATAGTGCGTCATATCATTCGGAGTGGTGTACTATCCTGGGATGTACGGTAGGGACCACCAAACTCATACGTGGTATGGGACGCGTATGAGAGTGGAGTCACAACTGGAATCCGGGTTTATTCCTCTCTATCTTTACCAGTGAACTTGTAATGTAAAGGTGGTCGTATACGAATGGTTTGTATATTTGGAAATCACATGTACGCCTGATAGGCATAGACGAAGATGATTGGTCAGTGATCACTAAAAATCTATAGTAGTCGAACGTTCTGACACATCGAAAAGAGACCCATTGCTTACGGTCACGTCAAACGGCCAGCCTGAGCCGGATAAATGGTCAACCAAACGTGGTAAGGGCAACGACCGGCCACAAAATCAGGAACTAAAAGTCAGAGAGGAATTGTAACATCATGTCCCGACTGGGAGCGATCCAGTCGTGAATCCCAACACTCTAATTCCAATACTCCACCATTGTGTATTATGTATCTGCTGCTTTACTTTTATATATAAAATGAAATACATGTTTAATGTTTCCATTTGATCAATTAGATTTGTACATAAAGAAAATGATATAGTGAGTACTGTTGATTGATGTAATGTCAGTTTTAAAATGTTTAGTTGCTCATCCCTGGCTATATGTACTAGTTAATCGTAGTTTATTATGTAAAACTTTGATTATTTTAAAATGATTCAGTATGCTTATTCGTTCATGATAGGAGGGGTTATTGGCAGAAATTGTTTGTTTCCCTACTGGGTAACCATTGTTACTCACCCTTTCCTTCTCTATTTTTTAGTTTCAGATTCAGAGCTTGACGAGGGAAGTATAGAGTACGAATGAGGATCATCTGGTTGGTCAGATAGACAACCAGAGTTCGTCACCTGGTAAGTACTAGGGTTATACCCCCTAGTGGTGTCAATTCCCCCAGGTAATTTTATGGATTCTGTCTTGAGTGTTAGGAATTCTGTTAGAGTGAGAAATTTTGTATAATCCTGTATTCTGGTTATTCTTCCGCACTCTGATCTTTCGTACGTTATTAGACGTGTATAAGCTTCCGCTAGTATTATATTTTGTATATGTATGCAGGATTGTATGTCGTTTATCAGGTACAGGTTGAACGCCTTGGAATGCTAACATAAACAGAGGAGACCATGCCGAAATTTCGAGGTGCCACTTAGTACCTCGAGATCTGACATGGGGATTTGTGTTAGCGTTCGGCGGGACGCCACAGATGGTATCATAGCATAGTATTAGATCCGTATGGGATACTGATCTGCTATGTTTTGAAGAATTGGTTGATACCACAGTTATTAGAGCGATAATCATAGAATGTCACTAGGAATTCGGTATCCGAGCTCATTAGTAATTCCGTATTGGAATTATGAGTTCTTCTGTGTCTAGATGTTTATAGAGCCTTGTAAACCTAAGATAGGATTCTGAGTTTATTCTTTAGTAATGGAAATGGAGTCCATTACTAAGTTCCAATCTATGATAGTAATTCATAGTTACGTAAGAGTAGCTTTGGCCTTATTATGATAAGTGCCTTAATACGGATGAACATAAGCTAGAGGAATGGACAAGGTAGAGGCCAAAACGCAACAGAGACAAGATAGGTTCTGGATCAGACATTTGACCTGATATCACAACTAATATCATTCATCGGATAGGTGGTTGAGTCTCATGACAAGTTTAGAGAAGAAATATGAATAAGCAACCACCAACACGTCGAAGCCAAATGGAAGGAAGGCAATTAGCGACAAACAGTTACGAAACTAACAAATTTATAGGAAAATAACAAGAAGTGGGGATTGATATTATAGACATACCAACTCAATGGATGGAAGAATATCATAAGAAATAACATATACTATTAAATCAGTCGAAAGAAAGAGTTGTGGTATATTATGAATGTGGCAAATCGGGACATAAAGGAGAATAATGTTTGGGTCAATATCAATCGATTAAAGATGCGTGCCTCAAAAAGATACTAGACAAACCAATTGAAGGAACAATAAGGCCACCAGATTTAAATAAAGTTGATAACGTATTCGTGCCATCCCGAACAGACAAGACTAGCGATTGAAAGTGAGAGATGGTACAAGACTTACCACGATTGTAAGACACACCACTAAATCCAAGAAATGAGGAAGTGTTGGACTTCTTCGCAAGAAACAAATACTATTCCACCTTAGAGACCATTACCACAAGATCGTGCCTTTGAAGAATAAGAAAATTTTCCAGTGCAAAGGATATGTAAATCTAAGGATGTGGTTGTAGAATTTTCAATGATTATGTCTATCATGATTTAGGGACTTTGCCAATCCGGTTGAGGTCAATGAGTGGATTTTAAAGACCTGAAGGATTTTGATTATCATGTAGTGCCTAAGAGATCAGTGGATGACGGTGATTACATTCTAGTTGGACGATGATGCTAATTATTAGTAACATTTTGAGATGAATGTATTGGGAGATGGATCGTTTGAGTGGGTAAACTTCGAGAGGATATTTCTCGATAGATTTATATCCGAGATTACTCGAGAAATCAAATACTAAGAGTTTTTGAGATTAGTGCAGGGTAATCTATCAATTACAGAGACTAAGATATGATGTACATTATGTTGTCACGATATGCTCCCGAGCTTATCCTGACAGATCTGTAGAAAGCCCATAAATTCTTTAGAGGACTATAAACTTACCTAAGGGCCAGGAGGTCGATGATTGAGATTACCAATTATAGAGATACGGTAAATCGAGCTTGAAGGATAGAATGAGAGGAGATAGAGTTTCAGACCTCCAAGGGACAAATGAGTTGACCTTAGATTTCTTTTCTTCCCAGATCAGATCCGACCAAGAGGCCGATGTATTTGAGGTTAATCTTCCCCGGATCAATCTATCCACAATATAGAACTCCTCCACTACTGAGTTGTAGAGTTTCCCATCACTGAGTTAGAGAGCAATTGGAGCTCCAATGATGCCAACAAGGCCAAACGAATCAACAAGGTAGGTTCAGAGTCTACAGACCCTAGTCTACCAACTGCCTACTCCACAGAGACCTATGAAGACAAGATCATTGACATGTTATGCTTGTGATCAAATGGGATATATCAAGAGAAAATGTCATCTATCACAGGTGCGAGTAAGGATTGTGACCTAAGATAACGTACCTATCTCCGACGAAGTTTTGAAAGGTACGATTTTTAATTATAATATTGCAAAGTGAAGTTATATTCAATACTGATTCCTTTAGATCATATAATTCTGTCGAGATTTTGCATACTTACTAGATCTAGAAACTATTGACATGAATTAAGTAATGAAATTATTTATACCATTGGGAGGCCTTGCGAAGAAAGAATAAGATTATGGAAGATCATTTAAGAACTTGCAAAATAGGTATTAGAATAATTGTAAAGTGTGAAAAGACAAGTAATGTTCAATTGGTACGCTAGTCTTTATATCAATAGTTTAGTCAATTACTTATATATTACGCTAGTAGATAAGTAGGTGTTTCTTGTATATCCTTCATATTGAGAGCTACTTCCTCGAATATCAACACAGGGAGTTGCGTATTTCTCTTTTCGATTGAAGATGGCTTAACTTTGGGAGGCCTAACGACTGAACTATTAGATAAAGCAGCTCTTGCTTTACAACTTCTTGAATCGATTCTCCTCCTTTGAAAAGATAGATCATCTTTTTCCTTTTATCTTTCTATCCTCGGTGTCGATTCTAACTCTTCTTTTGCTTTCTCTTTTCACGATCGCTTTCCAGTAAAAGAATTAATTATTATTGTTCTCGTTACGTGATCAACTCTTTCTACAGACAAGCACTCACTTCGAGACTTCGATCGTGACTCCATTTCACTCCTCGAAATGAAAGCGTTATAAATAAAGATAATGATTCCGTAGAAGCAGCGACTACCACCTACATGTGCCACATCCATCCTAAAAAGATTTAGTAGAGTATAAGTAAGGAGGTGGGTCGATGTAAAATGTGAGAAAGAATAATCTTGTGACAATGTTGCATTAATGAGGACTTAATAGAATTGTGAGAAAATAGATGTATGATTTATCCCCTCGAGTAAGATTTTAAATTATAAAGGTTATGACAGAGGTTTTGAGGAAATATCGCAATAAGTAGAAAATGTAATATTGAATTGAATATAAAGATAATGGTGTGTTTGCGTTAAGACTATGTATTGAGGAGTAATATTCATAACAATTATGAATAAATCATAATAGACGATGTAATTAATGAGAGAAGTAAAGATGTAATTAATGAGAGAAGTAAAGATGAAGAATAAAGAAAATGTGAAAGGACTGTGGTTGATAGATATTGGTGGGGAAGTGATACAATGTGAATTGATTGTTATCTTGTGGTTATATAAATAATGGATTAGTTGGAGTATAAGTTTGAATTAGAGTGATTAATTAATGAATATGTTGGGTTGACGGAATATGGGAGACATAAGTCTACGAGTTATAAATCAGATTGGTTTGGGACTAACAATAGATGGTAATCGAAAATAAGCGTTGTCTCTTATTTATGTCGTGTTAGTGGAATCGTGGCAAAGCTCAATAAAGTATGATTTCAATTTCGAGGACGAAATTTTTATTAAGGGGGGGAGAATGTAACACCCAAAATTTTTAATTCGTATCTCGAGGAAATAAATAATGGAATTTTAAGAAAATCTTGAAAGTGGGACTTAGGGTAAAACTGTGGGACCTTGTTTTGATCATTTTTAATGGAATCTGACCTCACCATTAGATTCAAAATGATCGAAAAATATAGTTTAGCCTGTAAGCACGCTCAAATGCGAGTCCGAATATAAAAGTTGCAAAATCCTCGATTATCGGGTCGGACCAGGCTAAAATAGTGACTTTTTGTTAGAGGAATAATTCTTAAAATTCGATCAAACCATTGGGTTCATAACAAAAAATTATTCAACATAGACTATTTATTTGTCATTTTTGGAGATCAGGAAGTCGAATTATCGCCAAAAACGAAAACGACATCAAGTTTAGGGGTCACATCAGGCTAAAAATGTAAAATTTTTATGGAGACATAATTTGTAGAAATTGACTATACCATTAGATCCGGAACGAAAAATTAGGTGAAATAGAGTATTCATTTGTCAGTTTTGGAGTCCGGATGATCAAGTTATCATCGATCGAAATAATTGACAAAATACCGAATTCGTCCCACATTTTATTAAATAATAATTTTAATTTTTTTTATATGTCATCTTCCCCAACGCGTCCATACGGCCAAGACATATAAAAAAAATGAATTTTTTTTTTTTTTCTCTTCGATCTTCAATCTCAAATCTCTCACAAACGGCTCGCCGTCGACGACCGACGCAGAAGGGAAAAATGTCCGCAGCTTCGACATCTACAAAACCCACCCAACCTTTCTTCGTTTCACTTTCTATTTCACCCGATATCGTCAAAAATCAGCCGTATTGGATACGGAAATTTCGAAACTTTGACCTCGAATTTCGTCCGTTTCGGGGTCAAACCGTCTTCCGACGCAGAAGGGAGAAACGTCCGCAGCCTCATTCTCTACATAACCCAACCAAATTCCTTTCGTTTTCTCGCCTTTTTCCCCATATAGTCAAAAATCAGCCGTATTTTTATACGGAGATTTCGTAACTTCAACCTCGATTTTCATCAATTTCGGGGTCAAACCGTCTTTCATCGTAGAAGGGAGAAGAGACGAGCACATCGAGATCTTCAAAACCACCGGGCCGGTTTTGAAAATCAGCCGCTTCGAAGTTCGATTCGTCTCGATTTCCGTGCCGTTCGCCTCGATTTTCGCGCACGTGCTTCAATTCCGTTGCCTAGTGATTGTAAGGAACTCTCAATTTCTATTAGTAATCATAGATTGTGAAAATTGCATTTAGGATTTTATTGGAAAAATTTGGATGTATTTTCGAAATATAGAATTCTTTGTTTATTTCAAAATTCACGCCAGAAATTGCATGTTTGATATGTTTAATTGTATTTTTAACAAATTATACGTGGGTAGAGTATTATAACGGGTTATTTCCATAAATCGGGTCTTGTGCACTGTTCGGACCCCGTTTTGATATAAAAATGTACTTTTTCAATATTATTGATAGAATAAATTCTATAGTTGGAAAATGTGATTTAATATTCAATGAACTCATTTTGAGTTGATGAATATCAGAAAATGGATATTTTATTGAAGAGATTGAAAACTGTAAAAACCAAAAAAAAAAAGGAAAAAGGGTATGAAACGGTAAAATGTCAGAGTCACACCCGAGAGGTGATGTCTGCATTTTACGTTGTTGTGTTGTGTGCAGGTTGGTGAACAGATATCCAGGGATAATATTATTGGTTGCATGTTTATTTACTTTCTGTTAGCGCGAGGCACTTTTTCCATTTCAGTTATGTTATTTATTTTAGGCCGGGTGGCCACACTTGCATGGTAGGAAACTGGATATCTATTCTCAACCTTGTATTGTTAATTTATCTTTTGTTTTCAAATGAAAATAATATATATATATATATATGTAACTATTTTGTGAGCTGTTAAAGAGTTTGTGAATGCTTGAAGGGATAGTGCGTCATATCATCCGGAGTGGTGTACTATCCTGGGATGTACGGTAGGGACCACCAAACTTATACGTGGTATGGGACGCGTATGAGAGTGGAGTCACAACTGGAATCCGGGTTTATTCCTCTCTATCTTTACCAGTGAACTTGTAATGTAAAGGTGGTCGTATACGAATGGTTTGTATATTTGGGAATCACATGTACGCCTGATAGGCATAGACGAAGATGATTGGTCAGTGATCACTAAAAATCTATAGTAGTCGAACGTTCTGACACATCGAAAAGAGACCCATTGCTTACGGTCACGTCAAACGGCCAGCCTGAGCCGGATAAATGGTCAACCAAACGTGGTAAGGGCAGCGACCGGCCACAAAATCAGGAACTAAAAGCCAGAGAGAAATTGTAACATCATGTCCCGACTGGGAGCGATCCAGTCGTGAATCCCAACACTCTAATTCCAATACTCCACCATTGTGTATTATGTATCTCTGCTGCTTTACTTTGATATATAAAATGAAATACATGTTTAATATTTTTATTTGATCAATTAGATTTGTACATAAAGAAAATGGTATAGTGAGTACTGTTGATTGATGTAATGTCAGTTTTAAAATGTTTAGTTGCTCATCCCTGGCTATATGTACCAGTTAATCGTAGTTTATTATGTAAAACTTTGATTATTTTAAAATGATTCAGTATGCTTATTCGTTCATGATAGGAGGGGTTATTGGCAGAAATTTTTTGTTTCCCTACTGGGTAACCATTGTTACTCACCCTTTCCTTCTCTATTTTTTAGTTCAGATTCAGAGCTTGACGAGGCAAGTATAGAGTACGAATGAGGATCATCTGGTTGGTCAGATAGACAACCAGAGTTCGTCACCTGGTAAGTACTAGGGTTATACCCCCTAGTGGTGTCAATTCCCCCAGGTAGTTTTATGGATTCTGTCTTGAGTGTTAAGAATTCTGTTAGAGTGAGAAATTTTGTATAATCCTGTATTCTGGTTATTCTTCCGCACTCTGATCTTTCGTACGTTATTAGACGTGTATAAGCTTCCGCTAGTATTATATTTTGTATATATATGCAGGATTGTATGTCGTTTATCAGGTACAGGTTGAACGCCTTGGAATGCTAACATAAACAGAGGAGACCATGCCGAAATTTCGAGGTGCCACTTAGTACCTCGAGATCTGACATGGGGATTTGTGTTAGCGTTCGGCGGGGCACCACAATTCAACTATTTATTTTAGACCATTTGGCCACTATTGCATGGTAGGAAATTGGATATCCATTTTCAATTTTGTAATGTTAATTTTTCTTTTAATTTTAAAGAAAAATAATATATTTATATAAATAATTATTTTGTGAACTGTTAAAGAGCTTGTGAATACTTAAAGGGATAGTGCGTCATATCATCGGAAGTGATGTACTATCCTAGGATGTACGGTAGGGACAACCAAGCATATACGTGGTATGGGACGCGTAATGTCAACTAGAATCTAGATTCATTCCTTTCTATCTTTACCAATGAATTTGTATTGTAAAGATGGTTGTATACGAATGGAATTGTATATTTTGATAATTACATGTACGCCTGATAGGCATAGACGAAGATGATTAATCAGTGATTACTAACAATCTAAAGTAGTTAAACATTCTAACACATCGAAAAGAGACTCATTGCTTACAATTATGTCAATGGCCCGCCTGAATCGAATAAATGGTCATCCAGTGTTGTAAGCTTAGTGACCGACTACAAAATTAGGAACTAAAAGCCTGCAAAATGTTGTAACATCATGTCTGGACTAGAAACGATCCAGTCATGAACTCCAACTCTCTAATTCCACTACTCCACCATTGTGTAATATGTATCTGTTGTTCTATTTTAAATTATAAATTGAAAAGCATGTTTACTATTTCAATATTGTCAATTATATTAGTATAAAAATGAAAGTGTATAGTGAGTATTGATGATTGATGTTATGTGGACTTTTAAAATATTTAGTTGCTCATCCCTGACTATATGTACAAGTTAACTGTACTTTAATTTGTAAAACTTTGCATGTATTGAAATGATTTAGTATGCTTATTTGTTTACATTATGTGAGATTATTAGTAGGGGTTATTTGTGGATCTATTAGGTAACCATTGTTACTCACCTTTTCCTTCCTATTTTTTTTAAGCTTCAGAGCCTACAAACCGAGAAGAAATCGTATAATCGATGAGCGAGGATCATCTGGTAGGTCATATCGATGATCATAGTCCGTTACTTGGTGAGCATTGGGACTACTTCTACTAGGATTCTAATTGTCTCAGGAGGTGCATACAATTTTTGGGTTGAGTGATAGGTCCATGTTAGAGAGATTAATTTTTGTAATCCTATATATTTCACTCCTTGCGTACTCTGATCTAACTCTTTGTTGTTTGAGATTTACTGTTTTCCATATCTTATAGATTTTTGGCACATATTTATATATAGGATTTGTTATAGATTAGCTTACTAGGTTTTTGAGTTTCGTGGAACGCTAATATAAATAAAGGAAATCATATCCAAATTTTGAACAACCACCTAAATCCTCAAGATTTGACCTTGGGATTTGTGTTAACGTTTGGCGGGACACCACAATTCGCATTCCATACCACATATGAGCTTAGTTGTCTTTACCTTACATCCTAAGATAGTACGTCTGCATGATATGATAGACTATCCCTTCAGGTATTCATCAGTTTTTTAACAGCTCATAAAATATCTATATCTATATATATATATAGCTTTTCTTTTAAAATAAAAGAGAAATTAACATTACAAGATTGACAATGGATATCCAGTTTCCTACCATGTAACAGTGGCCCACCGACCCAAAATAAATAAAAGTATGGAAAGTAAACCACCATCTCACGTCAATTGAAAGGAAATAAACATGTAATTGAAATAATTACCTTAAGATATCATTCATCAACCTACACATAATACACAATGTAAAATGCAGACATTACCCCTCGGGTGTGATTTTGACATTTTACCGTTTCATCCCTTTTCCCCTTTTTTCAGTGTTTTTCTTTCTCGGTTCTTCAAATACCATTTTCTTTTTCTGAAATTTATCAAAATGATATAATTTTCTTCAGTACTAAATCATTTTCAAATTTTAAAATTCATTTCTAAAATTCTATTTAAAAACTATCATAATTTTAGTCAAAATGGGGTTCCAAAAACATACAGAATTCAAAATATCAAAATAGTGCTATTGGTAGCTAGGGGTGGCAGAACTTGTGTTCTGGCGGTGGCATCGCTAGTCCTACCAATAAAATTGCTATTCTGCTCTAAAATTTGGATTTTTTTTTCCAATTTTTGGATTCCTTCATTGATTCTTCGATCCATTATCCCATCCACAAATTGATTGTTAAAATATGATAAAAGCACCTCAAACATGAAGGTTTTTCCATGAATTTGAAATAAACCAAAAGAATTTTGTAATGACTTGAAAATTTTAATGTGTATCTTGAGGAAAAATAATTTATTTTAAAGTATGGATCCTTAATTTCAAATATTTGAGGTAAACTAGTTTTACTATTAGATTCAAAAGGATCAAAAAACATAGTTTAGCCTTTAAGCACATTTTAATTAGGAGTGGAAAAAAAAATATTATCGAATCCTTGAATTTTGTATCAGCTTTTACCCAATAGGTAAAAAGTTAATTTTGAGGCACAATTTGAGGAATCCAATCGCATCGTTAGTTTTGTATTAAAAACTCACCCAAAATAGATTATAAAATATTTGACTCCGCATTTAGAAAAAATAATTTTTTTAAATGACGCTTGCGTCCCCACTGAAGTATAAAAATCAGAGACCTAAAGAAAAATTTGATTTTTGTTATTCTTCTCTTTAAACAAAACTCAATTCTTTCTCGATTTTCGTAATTCAGATCTACTCCAAACAAGAATGATTCAAATTTTGTTGCAAAAAATAAAGTCGTACACCTCGTCGAGGGTTACGTGTGAACGCTAGAACTTTTGATTTTTATTGGAGGAAAATTTTTGTGATTGGCTAGAGACGATCCTTAACTTCGATCAATTGGCGAAAATAGTCTGAGATAGGATACCTTCCCTTCTACCCTCTAGTTATACAAAATTTTGATAGAAAAATACCTTTGATTATTGAGATTTTGATTGTTCTTTCTATTACTTAATTATTTCGTTAAATTTGCACATGTTTGAATGAATTGAATTGTGTTTGCGTAATTCCTTTCAATAGATTTTGGTTCATTCTATGTGATTTAAGTATTTTATAAGTTGTATAATGTTGAAAGAACAAATTGATAGCTTATATATCGATTTTTGTCAATTTTTGGTGAAAAAATTAAAAAATGAAGAAAATTTTATTGAGTTTTTCGCTTGTTGTCAACGCCACCGTCAGCTACTATGAAAAATGACGACGCCACCGTCAGAACCTAAATTTTTCAGAATTGAAAATTTTACTTCTGTTTTGCTTCTCCCACAACATATATATTGTACCAGCCATTATTTTATAAAAAACATGTAAGTATCCATTTACTTTAAGTTCTCATCATATCAAAAGGTTTTACCTCCCATTTGAAAAACTTTGGGAATGGTTTTAAGATCCAAATCTCATCATATCAAAAGTTGATTTTTGATTTCAAGAACAAAATATTAATTTTGATGTTTTTGTCCGATTTTCAAAACTCAATATCTTTGTCGTTCCTTTGAATGAAGATATAAAAATGAGTTTGGTTGTCCCTATTGTATATCTCAAGATATTATATCACTGCGGATGATATGATAGACTATCACTTTAGGCATTCACAAGCTCTTTAACAGTTCACAAAATTGTTACATATACATATAATTTCTTTTCTTTGAAAATAAATAAGAAATTTTCTTTGAAAACAAATAATAAATTAACATTACAGAGTTGAGAATGGATATCCAATTTCTTACCATACAACTGTGGTCACGTGGCCTAAAATAAATAATAGTACAGATAAGTAAATCAACGCTTCGCGCTAACAGATAAGTAAATCAGTGCCTCGCACTGATAGAAAGTAAATAAACATGCACGTCACCTCTTGACAATAAAACATAAATTAACCTTGAATATCTGTTCATTAACCCACACATATCATCACAATGTAAAATGCAGACGTCACCCTTGGGTGTGATTATGACATTTTACCATTTCATACCCTTTTCCTTTTTTTTGTAGTTTTCAATATTTTGAGCACAATATTCATTTTCGATATTCATCAACTCAATGAGTTCATTAAATATTAAAATATTTTTCAAACTTTGAAATTAATGTTCATCAATTAAATTGAAAAAATACAAAAGTTGGATTAAAACGGTATCCGAGCAATGCGCAAAACCCAACTAACAAAAATAACCCAGTGAAATGTCCTACCCATATATAATTTGTTATAAAATATAATTAAACACATCAAATATGAAGGTCCTATCGTGAATTTCAAATAACGAGAAGAATTTTACATTTTTAAACATATTATAAATTTTCGTTAAAAATCCTAAATGCAGTTTTCACAATCTAGGGTTACCAATAGAAATTGAGCGTCCCTACCAATCTTCGTGCAATAGAATTGAAGCACGTACATGAAAACTGAGATGATCAATATGAAAATTGAAGCTGATTGAACATCAAGATGGCTGATATTTGAATATGGCCCGATAATTTTGAATATCTCGATGTCATTGCCCTTTCTCGCTTCTACAGCAGATGACGATTTGGGCTCAAAATAGATGAAATTGAAGATTTAAAAGTTGAAACCCCTATATCTCATACGGCTATTTTTTTATGAAGTATGATGAAAGAGAAGAGAAAAATAAAATAAAATGGGTGGGTTTTGTAAAGATCAACACTACAGACATTTTTTCCATCTTCGTTGGAAGTCGACAGCGACCCATTTGCGACGAATCTAAGATTGAAAGTTAGGAAAAAAAATTTAAAAAAAAAAATCTTAGCTGTTTTTTATGTGTTCGAAGAAAAGATGAATAGTGATTTTAATTTTAAAAATTATTTATATAAGTTGTGGGATGAAATTGATAATTTACATATTATTTCGTTTGACGATAACTTGACTGTTAGAACTCCAAAAGTGACAAGTGAATATTCTATTTTATATAATTTTTTATTTTAGATCTACTGGTGTTGTCAGATTTTATAAATTCTATCTCTAACAAAAATTAACTTTTTTGACTCGTTGGGACCCTAAAATTGACATTATTTCCATTTTTAATGATAATTCAACTTTTGGGCTCAAAAAATGATAAGTAACGAGTTCATTTTCTATAAATTTTTTGTTACGAACACAATGGTGTGATCGAATTTTAAAATTTCTTATTCTAGCAAGAAGTTATTATTTTGCTTAGTCCAAGTCAAAAATCAAGGATTTTGTAACTTTTTTGTTTGGACCCGCATTTGATCGTGTTTATAGGTTAAAATATTTTTTTCTAACTATTTTGAATCCAATGGTGTGGCCAGATTTCATTAAAAATGATCAGAAAAAAATCCAAAAGTTTCACCCTAAGTCCTACTTTTAAAATTTTCTCAAAATTCTATTATTTATTTTTCCTCGGGATATGAATAAAAAACTCAGGATTTTACATTCTCCCCCCTTAATAAAAATTTCATCCTTGAAATTGAAATCTTACCTTATCAAGCTTTGTCGTCATTCCACTAACACGACATGTATAATAAACAACACCTAGTTTCGATTATCATCTATTCTTTGTCCCAAGGTAATCATTATAACTCATAACCTTATGTCACCTATATTGCGTCAACCCAACAAATTTATTAATTAATCATTCCAATTCAAACTCATACTCCAACTAATCCATTAATTGTATAACCCTAAAATAACAATCAACTCACATTATACCAATTCCCTATCAATCTCTATCAATAACCCTTTCACATCTTCCCTACTTTTATCTTTACTTTTCTCACTAATTACATCGTCTATTATGTTTTACTCATACTTGTCATGAATATTACTTCTCAATGTATAGTCTTACCACAAACACACCACTACTATTTGCATACCATTTTATACTTTTTAAGAAAATAATACACAAGATCCACACTTAATATATCCTTACTATAATACAAATATTTACTAATACTAAATTTACAAATTGCATTGAAATTTTCATTCCCAATACACTACTATCTTTATATTCAATTCTATATTCCATTTTTTACTCACCTTATCAAGCCTATTTTATCAACATTCTTTGCCCCATACTACCTTAATAACTTTTTATCAATCATAGTCTCCCTGTGGTGTAGATTATTTCATTACTTAACCTATGTCAGTAGTTTCTAGCTATAGCAAGTGTGCAAAATCTCAGCAGAATTATATGATCTAGAGGGACTAGCATTGAATAGAACCCTAATTTATAATATTATAATTAAAAATTGTACCTTCCAAAACTTTGTTGAAGACAAGTACTTTCTCTTGGGTCATAATGCTTGCTCACGATTGTAATAGGGGGCACTCTCTCTTGATATGTCTCACCTAACCACACACGTAACATGTTAATGATTTTGTCTTCATAGGTTTCTGTGGAATAGGTAGTTAGTAGATCAGGGTTTGTAATATCTAAAAATGTCTCGTTGGTTTTCTTGGCTTTGATGGCATCATTGGAGCTCCAGTTGCTCTGTGACTTAGTGATGAGGGAACCTTATAACTCGGTGGTAGAAGAGTTTTATATTGTAGATACATTGATCCAGAGATGATTAGCCTCAAATACATCAATCTTTTAACAGGGTTTGATCAGGAAGGAAAAGAGCTCTAACGTTGACTAATTTGTCCTTGGGATATCAGTAATTCCATTCCTTATCATTTTTTACCGCTAGTTCGATTTGTTTGCGGTGGTATAAGTATGTCATCAATCTTGTTAAAATTTGATGGGCTTACTATTCCTTGAATTGGCCCATTTAATACTATTCTGAGCCACGCATATTTAATTGGTTGATGTCGACCCAAACATTCACTACAAAAAAGATAAAAATTAAAAGCCCAAAAATAAGGGTATTTTTGTAAAAAGCCTTAAAATAGGGTATTTGCGAGCATTTTATAAAAAAATGCCCCCTTAAACCCATGCAAAATTTTTTTTTCTCTCTAAAATTAGATGACCAAATTATTAATGGCATCTTGTCATAACAACCCGAAAATTGAGAGCCATGGGAGGCGCTCTTTCAAAAACAACCATAAATTTTAGACATTCAGGGCATTTTTTGTGGCATTTATTAAAACTTTCGAAAATCCAACGCCGATTGATTGGAGGCGTTTCCGTTGGAAACGCCTCTGAAGAAGGAATAAGCGATTTAGGGCATTTTATGAATCTGAGTTGATTTTCTTCAATTGTCGAGATAGGCGATACAGGAGGTGTTTCCAACGACCATTTAGTGTACCGCTATTAGAAACCCCAAATTGAGGTTCTGCCATTACAGAGACGACAAATCGAGGTGTTTTCAACATGGCTTTTTTGCTGTTTCCAATTTGGCGGTAAGTTTTCATTTCCTCTTCTCCTCTCTCAATCTCTCCCACTCCCATTATATATTTATATCCCATTCTCTAATGCCTTCATTCTCTAATGATTTATCAAGGTTGAAGAAGAAGAAGAAGAAGAAGAAGAAAAAAGAAGAAAAAGAAGAAAAAATGAGGGTTTTTTTCAAAATCCCAATCTGTCGATAGTTGGAATAGGTAATTTTTTTCCCATTTTCTCTATATCAATTGGTTTTGTATGAATTTTTTTTAATAGTTAGGTACAACACTAAGCGAATTAATTTATTTTTTTTTCAAAAAATTTTATTTACAATATTTGGTTGATCCGAGAGAACCAAATCTCCAAAATTTTCGTTGTATTGTTCTCTCTAAATCATGTAAGTAGTCACCCCTCTTCTCAAACCTTTTGTCGCTCTATTTTTTAATTTTTTTTAATATTTCTTTTAATTTATTTCTGTTTGATGGTAATTTGTGCTATTTTTTGAAGAAAAATGGGAGGTGTTTGAATATAAAATATTATAAATGATATTTATATATGTAATGTACATTAAATCTTAAATATATTTTTATCAAATCGAACAAAGATCAAATTGGGACCAATAAAAAATACTATTTTTTCTGTTGGATCAGATCTGAAAAGAATACATTACTTTATAAATCTGTTTATTTTATTTTATTTTATTTTTTTTTCATATTTTTATATTTGGGTATAATATTTTTCATTGGCACTATTATGATTCTAGATTCTAAAATTAATTTTCAAAAATCAGTAATGCCAAATGAGATTGTAGAGATTGAAATTTAATTTTTCAAAATCTGAAAAAATAACCCAATTATTTTTGAAAGATTCTATTGTCACACCAACTTTTACGAATAACACCCCAACATTTGCTCAGTCTTTGTATGAATTGGCTGCTTTTAGTAAAAGTCGGTGCAGCAATATAATATATCTTATTTTTTCTCCCGAACACTTGCATCAAAAGTGGTTATATGCCAATTCATATACCTTGGTTATGGCATATGATAGGATTATATATCACTAATCCTAACTATCATATTGGCCCATTTCAATTAAAAAAACGAGTATGAATTACAACACCATTAATACAAAAGGTTGCCTTGAATTTGTAATCAAAGTGAATTTTTTTTGGGTTTTTAAAGATATTTTGTTAATCAAATTGGGTGTTTTTTATCCTAATATTTGAAATCTACTGAGTGGGAGTTATTGAATCTGTTAAACAATCCATAAGAAAGTGTAAGATGAATTTATACCTTAGCTTACTTCTCTCATTTCTTGTAACTAGATGCTTTGTTATGGTATAAACATTATTGAGTTGTTTATTGGCAATATAATTTTCTTGATAAAGTTCGGGAAGTACAAATTTGATTTTGTCTATATATATGTTTTTTTGCTAATAATACATGCAACTTGCAACTGAATTGCAAATACATGTATAAGACTCGCAGCTTGCAGCTAAGTTGTATTATATTCTTGTTGTTCAAATGTGTGTGTGCACTTTTATGTGTTTTAGTTGCTATTGATTAATGGAGTGTTCAAATAGTTATTTTTAGTAGTTGTCTTGTTTTCAATTTCATTTATGGAAGTTTCTATTATTGTTACTCAATTAGTAGTTGTCTTGTTTTCAATTTCATTTATGGAAGTTTCTATTGTTGTTACTCAATTAGTAGTTGTCTTGTTTTCAATTTCATTTATAGAAGTTTCAATTGTTATTATTCAATTAGTAGTCTTGTTTTCTATTGTTGTTATAAGAAAAGTTGAAAAGTTATTTTTTTTTTCCATAGATGGAAATGAAATTAAGAAACATCACATAAAAAATTCTCATTGATGGGAGGAACTAAAAATAGAATGAACAAATTCTGATTGAAATGAGTAGAAAACACATTAGGTTGGAAATTCCAATTGGATTGCCCCCATATACTAGCAACCAAATTTTTTTTTTTACACTACAGATATTTGCATGTTTGCAGTTTGAAATGTTGGACTGTAAACTATAGAAGGGAAAATAAGCATGAGATTCACCCACTAGATTCCAAACATTTGTTTGCCTAAGTTGTTTCTAAAAACTGATTTCTACATATTCTCTCTTCAATTCTATTTGGTAAAATCTATCCCCCTCCCCCTAAAATAAAAAAATAAAAAAAAACTTAAGCAATGCTATAATTCATGTACACAATTTGGTCAAAAGTTAAACAAGAAAACTATGCTAATGTAAGCTATACATCTGTGTGTTAAATCACATATTCTTGAATAGAAAGTGTGTTGAATCACAACTATAAAACTCAATGAGTCAATTTGAAGTGACTTAACTCAACTAAATCGATGTGAGAGTCACAAAACAACTCGATTGGTCACCTTCATGGTGAACTATATGCATATCTATGCAACAATAATTCAATCAAAAACTAAATTAATATTTTGATCAATAACTCAATCCAAACTAAGCTAGAGTAAGTCAAGTTTACACCTTTTGTATCTTGTAAATCAATTCAAGTTGAATCCTTAAGATCATACTTTCCAAAAACAACACAAGAACACCATAGCAATGTTATAAGCATAATAGTTGACCTAGCCCATTCTAATAATGATTTTACTTTGAGTTGTCCCTTACTTTCTAAAAGTCATGAGACTGAAGTGGAAATACAAGAAACTATGTTAGAAGCAATATTTATAATAATGATTATCTACTTGTAAGCAACTAAGCATTTGGTTAACTATAAGCCCTTAGTTGGTCCTATACTTCGTATAAATACGAGAAAATATGAAACTACTCAACTAAGTAAAGACACCAAAATTTTCTTAAACTTGACTAAATTATGGGGAACAAAAGTGTTAATGCAAAAATAGAAAAACCCTTTCAGCATTAACTTATTCTTTCTCTACTTTGTTATTGGGATACTAACTTTCCATAAAGGCATTTCCTTTAACTATGAGAACATCTCTAAGGGAACAACAATCTTGAATCCCAAAAATTCAAAATACCTTATCAATGTAAACTTTGTGACAAATTATGGTATCCAACCTTATGATTCTTATGAATTTTAATGTCAAGAACATATAAACCTTAAAACAAGATATAGCGAGATCACTTGTATTTTTTCTTCATAGAATTCATAAATCTTGCTCCTATCTGGTTCAATAATTACTAAGTCACCCCCTCGGAAAGTCCTACACTAATTTTTTGTAAACATGAACCTATGAGGGGGGTTAAAATTTTTAGAATGGGCTGATTTTTGGGGAGGATGATCTATTCATCATAAAGATCATCCTCACCAAAAATCAGCACATTCCAAAACTTTTAACCTATATAAGACCAAATAATTCAGCTATGTGGGTTGCCTTAATTAATCCGTGGGGTACTTTTATAGTTTCCTTATTAGATGTGATGTTAATTTCTATTATCATTGATCTTATGAACAACAATAGGTACATTGTATAGATGTTTGGCTTTTAAATTTCTTATTACTCAGCCATAGTAATGAGTTTGATATACTTGGTTGATTCATACCTTAGGTAGTTCTAGAAATATTTCATGGACGATGACTAACTTCTTCTTTTACTTGGAGGCAAGTATGAAGTTTTAGGAATGTTGTGATATATAAGTTAGAATATATGTAACTCTTTCTCATTTATCCATTTTAGTATCGGTTTCTTTGACGGATGTTAGATTCACAAACACACTTCTAATGGATAAGAGTTGGATTCATAAGTTGAGGTACGTTTACATTTGATAGATTATTAAGTTTAATGCGGGAATGTCACACTGTTTATATATTGATTGTATGAATATGTTGAATGTCTTAGGATTAACCAAGAATATATTGAAGGGGTAAAAGAATTCATTGAGTTAGCATTTAAGCGTGGAACCATTGTTAATGAGAAGTTGAAGTGTCCATGCCCGAAATGTAACAATGTGTTATATCAGAGTAAAGAAAATACATAAGACCATATGATCTATTTTGGATTCGATAAGAATTATACTAGATGGATCTTCTACGGTGAAGATATTGGATTATCATCATCGAGAGAGTGGAATTTGGATTCAGATGTGGGATCAAACGTGCAAAGTATGGGAGATGAAATGGGAGATCTTTTAAAGTTATTTTTAGAATCCCCAACGCAAATTGTAATATAGGTAGTCGTATGCACACAATAAATAGTGAGTTAAATGCAGAAGCTAAAAATTTTTACAATCTGATATGTAATGGAAAGAAAGAGTTGTATCCTGGTTGTACAAAATATATCAAATTATCTTTCATCGTCAAACTATTTCACATAAAGTGTCTTTGTGGATGGGGCAACAAATCATTTATAATGTTACTTGAATTGTTGAGGGAGGTACTTCCAGATGGGTCGACATTGTCAAAAAATTTTAGTCAGACCAAAAAGATCATATCAAATTTAGGTCTCGACTATACTAAGATCCATACATGCCCCAACGATTGTATGATATATTGGTGGGAGACCAGTAAGAAACAAGAAAGTGATACATGCGGTGCTTCAAGATGGAAAATGGAAGGAGATGATCCAAGGGATAAGAACAAAAGTCTGGCTAAGATGTTGCGGTATTTCCCTTTAAAACCAAGGCTACAAAGACTGTTTGTGCCAACCAAAATTGCTTCTAACATGAGATGGCATGACGAGGGTCGTACGAAGGATGATTTGTTAAAGTACCCGGCAGACTCATTAGCATGAAAATATTTTGACGATCAAAATTCATCATTTGCTTCAGACGGTCGTAATATAAGGTTTGGATTGGTTAACGACAGTTTTAACCCTTTCAGGACGATGAGCATTTCTCATAGCACATGGCCTGTGATTCTTGTTCCATATAATTTACCCCCGTGGATGTGTATGAAACAGTCAAACATGATCTTATCCCTATTGATCCCTAGTCCTAGTAGTCTTAGAAATGACATAGATGTTTGCATGAGGCCTCTAATGGAAGAATTGAAGGAATTGTGGGAATGTAAAATAACGATGTATGATACATAAAAAAATGAGACCTTTCAGATGCGTCCAACTTTGATATGGATCATTAGTGACTTTCCTGGTTATGCAATGTTATCAGGTTGGAGTACAAAAGGGAAAATTGCGTGTCCTATTTGCAATAAGGATACATGTAGTCGATATTTGAATAAAGGAAGAAAATATTGTTACATGGGCCATCGTTATTTTTTAAAATCGCACCATACGTTTCGAAAGAAAAAAAGAACATTTGATGGCACGGTGGAAGATAGGACTTTATCATTTGTTGTGTCTGGAAATGACATTATAAATTTGTTGAACGGGATTGCGTTTAAGTTTGAAAAAAAAGTTGGGAAGAAGCGATCGAGACAAGCACAAGTGACATAATGCCAGATAATTTGAAGAAGTTAATCATATTGTTCGAATTGCCATATTGGAAGAATAATTTATTGAGATATAACCTGGACGTGATGCACATTGAAAAGAATGTGTGTGATAATATAATCGATACTTTGTTGAACCTCAAAGATAAATTAAAAAATAACTTAAAGGCTCATTTGGATTTGGTAGAAATGGGCATGAGGGACACACTTCACCCTCATATAGTGTCTACGACGAATAAAGTTTATTTGCCAGCTGCTTGCTTTTCCATGGACAAACACGAGAAAGAGTTGTTTTATAAGGAATTGAAGAGTCTAAAGGTTTCAGATGGGTACTCTTCCAAATATCACAAGGCGTGGCAATATGAAGGAGTGCAAAATTACTGGTTTGAAGAGTCACGACTCGCACATCTTAATGCAACAATTGTTGCCATTGGCTATTAGACGATTACTGCCTAAGAATATCGTTGCAGTTATCATTGATGTGGCGCCCCGCCGAACGCTAACACAAATCCCCATGTCAGATTTCAAGGTACGAGGTGGCACCTCGAAATTTCGGCATGGTCTCCTCTGTTTATATTAGCATTCCAAGGCGATTCAACCTGCACCTGATAAACGACATACAATCCTGCATACATATACAAAATATAATACTAGCGGAAGCTTATACACGTCTAATAACGTACGAATTATCAGAGTGCGGAAGAAGAAAATTTACGGGATTATACAAAATTTTTTCACTCTAACAAGAGTCCTAACGCTCAATACAAATCTATAATACTCCTAGACAAATGGAGTATAACTCCAATACTTACCAGGTGACGGACTCTGGCTGTCTATCTGACCCACCAGATGATTCTCACTCATGTTCTATTCCTGCCTCGCTAAGCTTCGGATCTGAAACTAAAAAAATGGAGGATGAAAGGGTGAGTAACAATGGTTACCCAGTAAGGAAATAACAATTTCTGCCAATAACCTCTCCTAACATGAACGAATAAACATACTGAATCATTTAAAAATAAACAAAGTTTTACAGAAGAAAACTACGATTAACTGGTACATATAGCCAGGGATGAGCAACTAAACATTTTAAAACTCACATTACATCGATCAGCAGTACTCACTATAACATTCTCTTTTTATACAAATCTAATTGATCAAATGGAAACAATAAACATGCATTTCATTTTATATATCAAAATAAGCAACAGATAGATAATACACGATGGTGGAGTATTGGAATTAGAGAGTTGGATTCACGACTGGATCGCTCCCAGTCGGGACATGATGTTACAATTCCTTTCTGGCTTTTAGTTCCTGATTTTGTGGCCGGTCGCTGCCCTTACCACGTTTGGTTGACCATTTATCCGGCTCAGGCTGGCCGTTTGACGTGACCGTAAGCAATGGGTCTCTTTTCGATGTGTTAGAACGTTCGACTACTATAGATTGTTAGTGATCACTGACTAATCATCTTCGTCTATGCCTATCAGGCGTGCAAGTGATTCCCAAATATACAAACCATTCGTATACGACCACCTTTACATTACAAGTTCACTGGTAAAGATAGAGAGGAATAAACCCGGATTCCAGTTGTGACTCCACTCTCATACGCGTCCCATACCACGTATGAGTTTGGTGGTCCCTACCGTACATCCCAGGATAGTACACCACTCCGGATGATATGACGCACTATCCCTTCAGGCATTCACAAATTCTTTAACAGCTCACAAAATAGCTACATATATATTATTTTCATTTGAAAACAAAAGAGAAATTAACAATACAAGGTTAAGAATAGATATCCAGTTTCCTACCATGCAAGTGTGGCCACCCGGCCTAAAATAAATAACATAACAGAGCGCCTCGCGCTAACAGAAAGTAAATAAACATGCAACCAGTAACATTATCCCTGGATATCCGTTCACCAACCTGCATACAACACAACAACGTAAAATGCAGACATCACCCCTCGGGTGTGACTCTGACATTTTACCGTTTCATACCCTTTTTCCCTTTTTTCGACTTTTACAGTTTTCAATCTCTTCATAAAATATCTATTTTCTGATATTCATCAACTCAATATGAGTTCATTGAATATTAAATCACATTTTTCAACTATAGAATTTATTTCTATCAATAATATTGAAAAAAGATACAAATTTCATATCAAAACGGGGTCCGAGCAGTGCACAAGACCCAATTTATGGCAATAACCCGTTAAAATACTCTACCCACGTATAATTTGTTAAAAATACAATTAAACATATCAAACATGCAATTTCTGGCGTGAATTTTGAAATAAACAAAGAATTCTATATTTCGAAAATACATCCAAATTTTTCCAATAAAATCCTAAATGCAATTTTCACAATCTATGATTATTAATAGAAATTCAGAGTTCCTTACAATGTCTAGGCGAAAGGATCAAAGCGTGTGCGCGGAAATCGAGGCGATCGCGCACGAAAATCGAGGCGGACCGAACTTCGAAGTGGCTGATTTTCGAAACTGGCTTGGTGGTTTCGAAGATCTCGATGTACTCGTCTCTTCTCCCTTCTACGGCGAAAGGCGGTTTGACCCCGAAATCGATGAAAATCGAGGTCGAAGTTACGAAAATCTCCGTATAAAAATACGGCTGATTTTTGACTATACGGGGTGAAAAATACGAGAAAACGGAAGGAATTTGGTTGGGTTATGTAGAGAATGAGGCTGCGGGCGTTTCTCCCTTCTGCGTCGAAAGACGGTTTGACCCCGAAACGGACGAAATCCGAGGTCAAAGTTTCGAAATTTCCGTATCCAAATACGGCTGATTTTTGACGATATTGGATGAAATAGAAAGTGAAACGAAGAAAGGTTGGGTGGGTTATGTAGAGAACGTAGCTGCGGACCTTTTTCTCTTCTGCGGCGATCGTCGAAAATGGACCGTTTGCGAGAGATCTGAAGTGGAAAAATCGGAGAAAAAAAACAAATTTTCGTTTTATATGTCTCGGCCATATGACGCGTTGGGGAAGATGAGTTTATTAAAAAAAATTAAAAATATTATTTAAATAATATTTGGGACGAATTCGGTATTTCGCCTATTGTTTTGATCGATGATAACTTGGTCATTCGGTCTCCAAAACTGACAAACGAATACTCTATTTCGTCTAATTTTTCGTTCCGGATCTAATGGTATAGTCAATTTCTACAAATTATGTCTCCATCAAAAATTTACATTTTTGGCCTGACGTGACCCCTAAACTTGATGTCGTTTTCGTTTTTGGCGATAATTCAACTTCCTGATCTCCAAAAATGACAAATAAATAGTCCATGTTGAATAATTTTTCGTTATGAATCCAATGGTATGATCAAATTTTAAAAATTATTGCTCTAACAAAAAATCACTGTTTTAGCCTAGTCCGATCCGGTAATCGAGGATTTTGTAACTTTTATATTCGGACTCGCATTTGAGCGTGCTTACAGGCTAAACTACATTTTTCGATCATTTTGAATCTAATGGTGTGGTCAGATTCCATTAAAAATGATCAGAACAAGGTCCTACAGTTTTACCATAAGTCCCACTTTCAAGATTTTCTTTAAATTCCACTATTTATTTTTTTCCTCGAGATACGAATTAAAAATTCGGGGTGTTACAATCTCCCCCCCTTAATAAAAATTTCGTCCTCGAAATTGAAATCATACTTATCAAACTTTGTCGTGATTCCACTAACACGACATATATAATAAACACTACCTATTTTCGATTACTATCTATTCTTAGTCCCAAGCCAATTTCATTTATAACTCGTAGACTTATATCTCCCATATTCCATCAACTCAACACATTTATTAATTAATCACTCTACTTCAAACTCATACTCCAACTAATCCATTATTTGTATAACCTTAAGATAACAATCAATTACCTTGTATCACTTTCCCATCAATGTCTATCAACAACAATCCTTTCACATCTTCTTTATTCTTCATCCTTACTTCTCTCATCAATTACATCATATATTATGTTTTACTCATAATTATTATGAATATTACTCCCAAAAGCATAGTCTTACCGCAACACACCACTATCCTTATATTCTATTCGATATTACATTTTTACTTATTGCGATGTTTCCTCAAAACCTTTGTCATAACCTTTATAATTTAAAATCTTACTCGAGGGGATAAATCCTACATTTATTTTCTCACAATTCCATTAAGTCACCATTAATGTAACATTATCACAAGATTATTCTTTCTCACATTTTACATCGACCCACCTCCTAACTTATGCTCTACTAAATCTCTTTAGGATGGATGTGGGCACAGGCAGGTGGTGGTCACTGCTTCTACGGAATCATAATATTTACTTATACCACTTTTGTTTCGATGAGTGAAAATGAGCCACAATCGAAATCTCGAAACGAGTACTTGTCTATAGAAAGTATTGATCACGTAAGGAAAACGATAATAATGAAATCCTCTACTAGAAAGCGATCGTGAAATGAGAAGGCAAAAGAAGAGTTAAAGCTGACACTGAGGATAGAAAGATGAAAGGCAAATGATGATCTATCTTTTTAAAGAATGATTATCAATTCAAGAAGTCGTAAAGCAAGAGCTGCTTCATCTAACAGTTCAATCGTTAGGCCTCCCAAAGTTAAGTCATCTTCAATCGAAAGGAAAGATACGCAACTCCCTATGTTAATATTCAAGGACGTAGCTCTTGACATGAAGGATATACAAGAAACACCGATTTATCTACTAGTGTAATATACGAGTAATTGACTAGACTATTGATATAAAGACTAGCGTACCAATTGAACATCACTTGTCTTTTCACACTTTACAATTGTTCTAATACCTATTTTGCAAGTTCTTAAATGATCTTCCAAAAATTTTATTCTTTCTTCGTAAGGCATCCCAATGTATAAATAATTTCATTACTTGACCTGTGTTAGTAGTTTCTAGCTCTAGCAAGGGTGCAAACTCTTTACAAAATTATATAATCTAGAGGAACCAATATTGAGTAAAACTCCACGTTCTAACATTATAATTAGAAATTGTACTTTCCAAAACTTTGTTGGAGACAGGTACTTTCTCCTAGGTCACAATCTTTGCTCGCGCTTGTGATAAAGGACATTCTCTCTTGATATGTCCCACCTGGTCACACACGTAACAATGTCAATGATTTTGTCTTCATAGTTCTCTGTGGAGTAGGCAGTTGGTAGACTGGGGTTTGTAGGCTCTGAGCCTACCTTATTGATTCCTTTGGCCTTGTTGGCATCATTGAGCTCCAACTACTCTATAATTCGAAGATTGGGAAACTCTACAACTTGATAGTGGAGGAGTTCTATATTGTGGATACACTGATCCGAGGAAGATTAGCCTCGAATACATCGGCCTCTTAGCCGAATCTGATCTGGGAAGAAAAGAAATCTAAGGTCAACTCATTTGCCCCTTGGAGGTCTGAAACTCTATCTCCTCTCATTTTATCCTTTAAGCTCGATTTACCGTATTTCTATAATTGATAATCTCAATCATCGATCTCTTGGCCCTTAGGTAGGGTTATAGTCTTCTAAAGAATCTACGGGCCTTCTACAAATCTGTCAGGATAAGCTCGAGTGCATATCGTGACAACCTAGTGAACATCATATATGGTTTGTAATCGATAGATTACCCTGCACTAATCTCAAAAACTCCTGGTGCTTGATTTCTCGAGCAGTCTCGGATATAAACCTATCCTCTCGAATTATACCCACTCAAACAATCCATCTCCCAATACATTCATCTCAAAACGTTACTAATGATTGGTATCCTCGTCCAACTAGAATGTAATCACCGTCACCCATTGATCTCTTCGGCATTACATGACACTCAAAATCTTTCAGTTCTTCAAAACTCACTTATTGACCTCAATCAGATCGAAAAAGTCCCCAAATCTTGATAGACATAATCGTTGAAAATTCTACAACCACATCCTTGGATTTACCTGTCCTTTAGGCTAGGGAACTCTCTTGTTCTTCAAAGGTATGACTTGTGGAAGTAGTCACTAAGGTAAAATAATATAAGTCTCTTGAGAATAAGTCCAACGCTTCCTCATTTCTTGGATTTAAGGGTGCACTTTGCAATTGTAATAAGTCTTATACCATTTCTCGCTTTCGATTATTAGTATTGTCTGTTCGGGATGGCACGAATATGTTATCAAATTTATTTAAATCTGATGGTCTTATTGTTCCTTCAATTGGTTTCTCTAGCATCTTTTTGAGGCACGCATCCTTAATTGATTGATATTAACCCAAACATTGTTCTCCTTTATATCCCAATTTACCACATTCGTAATATAACCGAACTCTTCTTTTCAACTGATTTAGTAGTATATGTTATTTCTTATAAAATTCTTCCATCCATTGAGTTGGTATGTCTATAATATCACTCCCCACTTATTGTTATTTTCCTATAAATTTGTTAGTTTCGTAACTATTTGTCGCTAATTGCCTTTCTTCCATTTGGCTTCGAGGTGTTGGTGGTTGCATTATTCATATTTCTTCTCTAAACTTATCATGAGACTCATCCACCTATCCGATGAATGGTATTAGTTGTGATATCAGGTCAAATGTCTGATCCAGAACCTATCTTGTCTCTGTTGCGTTTTGGCCTTTACCTTGTCCATTCCTCTAGCTTATGTTCATCCGTATTAAGGCACTTATCATAATAAGGCCAAAGCAACACTTACGTAACTATGAATTACTATCATAGATTGGAACTTAGTAATGGACTCCATTTCCATTACTAAAGAATAAACTTAGAATCCTACCTTAGGCTTACAAGGCTCTATAAACATCTAGACACGGAAGAACTCATAATTCCAATACGGAATTACTAATGAGCTCGGATACCGAATTCCTAGTGACACTCTATGATTATCGCTCTAATATATGTGGTATCAGCTAACTCTTCAAAACATAGCAGATCAGTATCCCATACGAATCTAATACTATGCTCTGATACCATCTGTGGCGCCCCGCCGAACGCTAACACAAATCCCCATGTCAGATTTCAAGGTACGAGGTGGCACCTCGAAATTTCGGCATGGTCTCCTCTGTTTATATTAGCATTCCAAGGCGATTCAACCTGCACCTGATAAACGACATACAATCCTGCATACATATACAAAATATAATACTAGCGGAAGCTTATACACGTCTAATAACGTACGAATTATCAGAGTGCGGAAGAAGAAAGAAAATTTACGGGATTATACAAAATTTTCTCACTCTAACAAGAGTCCTAACGCTCAATACAAATCTATAATACTCCTAGAACAAATGGAGTATAACTCCAATACTTACCAGGTGACGGACTCTGGCTGTCTATCTGACCCACCAGATGATTCTCACTCATGTTCTATTCCTTGCCTCGCTAAGCTTCGGATCTGAAACTAAAAAAATGGAGGAGAAGGAAAGGGTGTGAGTAACAATGGTTACCCAGTAAGTAAGGAAAATAACAATTTCTGCCAATAACCTCTCCTAACATGAACGAATAAACATACTGAATCATTAAAATAAATAAAGTTTTACAGAAGAAAACTACGATTAACTGGTACATATAGCCAGGGATGAGCAACTAAACATTTTAAAACTCACATTACATCGATCAGCATCAGCAGTACTCACTATAACATTCTCTTTTTATACAAATCTAATTGATCAAATGGAAACAATAAACATGCATTTCATTTTATATATCAAAATAAGCCAACAGATAGATAATACACGATGGTGGAGTATTGGGAGATTGGAATTAGAGAGTTGGGATTCACGACTGGATCGCTCCCAGTCGGGACATGATGTTACAATTCTTTCTGGCTTTTAGTTCCTGATTTTGTGGGCGGTCGCTGCCCTTACCACGTTTGGTTGACCATTTATCCGGCTCAGGCTGGCCGTTTGACGTGACCGTAAGCAATGGGTCTCTTTTCGATGTGTCAGAACGTTCGACTACTATAGATTGTTAGTGATCACTGACTAATCATCTTCGTCTATGCCTATCAGGCGTGCAAGTGATTCCCAAATATACAAACCATTCGTATACGACCACCTTTACATTACAAGTTCACTGGTAAAGATAGAGAGGAATAAACCCGGATTCCAGTTGTGACTCCACTCTCATACGCGTCCCATACCACGTATGAGTTTGGTGGTCCCTACCGTACATCCCAGGATAGTACACCACTCCAGATGATATGACGCACTATCCCTTCAGGCATTCACAAATTCTTTAACAGCTCACAAAATAGCTACATATATATTATTTTCATTTGAAAACAAAAGAGAAATTAACAATACAAGGTTAAGAATAGATATCCAGTTTCCTACCATGCAAGTGTGGCCACCCGGCCTAAAATAAATAACATAACAGAGCGCCTCGCGCTAACAGAAAGTAAATAAACATGCAACCAGTAACATTATCCCTGGATATCCGTTCACCAACCTGCATACAACACAACAACGTAAAATGCAGACATCACCCCTCGGGTGTGACTCTGACGTTTTACCGTTTCATACCCTTTTTCCCTTTTTTCGACTTTTACAGTTTTCAATCTCTTCATAAAATATCTATTTTCTGATATTCATCAACTCAATATGAGTTCATTGAATATTAAATCACATTTTTCAACTATAGAATTTATTTCTATCAATAATATTGAAAAAAAGATACAAATTTCATATCAAAACGGGGTCCGAGCAGTGCACAAGACCCAATTTATGGCAATAACCCGTTAAAATACTCTACCCACGTATAATTTGTTAAAAATACAATTAAACATATCAAACATGCAATTTCTGGCGTGAATTTTGAAATAAACAAAGAATTCTATATTTCGAAAATACATCCAAATTTTTCCAATAAAATCCTAAATGCAATTTTCACAATCTATGATTATTAATAGAAATTCAGAGTTCCTTACAATGTCTAGGCGAAAGGATCAAAGCGTGTGTGCGGAAATCGAGGCGATCGCGACGAAAATCGAGGCGGACCGAACTTCGAAGTGGCTGATTTTCGAAACTGGCTTGGTGGTTTCGAAGATCTCGATGTGTACTCGTCTCTTCTCCCTTCTACGGCGAAAGGCGGTTTGACCCCGAAATCGATGAAAATCGAGGTCGAAGTTACGAAAATCTCCGTATAAAAATACGGCTGATTTTTGACTATACGGGGTGAAAAATACGAGAAAACGGAAGGAATTTGGTTGGGTTATGTAGAGAATGAGGCTGCGGGCGTTTCTCCCTTCTGCGTCGAAAACGGTTTGACCCCGAAACGGACGAAATCCGAGGTCAAAGTTTCGAAATTTCCGTATCCAAATACGGCTGATTTTTGACGATATTGGATGAAATAGAAAGTGAAACGAAGAAAGGTTGGGTGGGTTTTGTAGAGAACGTAGCTGCGGACCTTTTTCTCTTCTGCGGCGATCGTCGAAAATGGACCGTTTGCGAGAGATCTGAAGTGGAAAAATCGGAGAAAAAAAACAAATTTTCGTTTTATATGTCTCGGCCATATGACGCGTTGGGGAAGATGAGTTATATAAAAAAAATTAAAAATATTATTTAAATAATATTTGGGACGAATTCGGTATTTCGCCTATTGTTTTGATCGATGATAACTTGGTCATTCGGTCTCCAAAACTGACAAACGAATACTCTATTTCGTCTAATTTTTCGTTCCGGATCTAATGGTATAGTCAATTTCTACAAATTATGTCTCCATCAAAAATTTACATTTTTGGCCTGACGTGACCCCTAAACTTGATGTCGTTTTCGTTTTTGGCGATAATTCAACTTCCTGATCTCCAAAAATGACAAATAAATAGTCCATGTTGAATAATTTTTCGTTATGAATCCAATGGTATGATCGAATTTTAAAAATTATTACTCTAACAAAAAGTCACTGTTTTAGCCTGGTCCGACCCGGTAATCGAGGATTTTGTAACTTTTATATTCGGACTCGCATTTGAGCGTGCTTACAGGCTAAACTATGTTTTTCGATCATTTTGAATCTAATGGGTGTAGGTCAGATTCCATTAAAAATGATCAGAACAAGGTCCTACAGTTTTACCATAAGTCCCACTTTCAAGATTTTCTTAAAATTCCACTATTTATTTTTTTCCTCGAGATACAAATTAAAAATTCGGGGTGTTACAATTGAATTGTGTAGTTTCTTCCGTGAATTATGTAGCAAAGTATGTAATGTTCAGGAGTTGCAACAATTTGAGGAACGCATTGCGTTCACGTTGTGCAATTTAAAACGAATTTTTTCACCTACATTCTTCGACATTATGGTGCATCTACCAATCCATTTGGCTAAAGAAGTAATATTAGGTGGTCCTGTTCAGTATCGTTGGATGTATCTAATCGAAAGGTACGTACTATTAAAAGTAATTATGATTTTAGTTCAAATTGCTTTCAAACAATTATCTCATATAAATTATGTTTATTTTTATATAGGTATTTGTACAGATTAAAATCTTATGTGCGAAATAGATCTCAACCAGAAGGATCCATAGCTAAAAGATACTTGGCTGAGGACTGTCTCACATTCTATTCAAGATATCTACATAATGTTGAGACATGGTTCAATAGACCAATTAGAAATTACGACATTTGTAACATGTCACTACTCTTTCTTTTGACTGATTTAATATTATATGTTGTTCTTTCTTGTAAAACTCTTTCATCTCTTAAGGGGGTATTTCTATAGTCTCACTTTTTTGTATGATTTTTATCCTCGCGAATTTACTAGTTTTGTAATTATTTGCCTCTTATTGGATCCTAACTACCTTTCTTCTACTAGGCTTTGAGGCAGTGATTATACTATCCTTATTTCTTTTCATAGTCCTCCCTGTAGTGGGATATTTATTCCTTGATTCTTTTGGGATTTATCCTTAAAATGGTGGTTGAGCCTTTTTTCAATCCTCTATAATCTTTTTGTTAGTTGACTTACCATATGACCATTTGAGCTTTAAACATATCTGATTGTCTTCTTTCCATACGAGCCTGACTCTAGGATAACTCAGAGACTACTTTTATCAATCGTTATATCTTAGTAAGTTTACTAGACCCAGGTAGACTTTCCCACCAGTTTGACTCCTTGTCAATGGTCTAATTGCATTCTATTTCCTTACATATTTCCTAACCTACAAGTTCAGTAAATTTTTTTATTGATCAGAAGCAAGACAGTTCTCAGAACTATGCCAACATCCTTCTCATGGAAGTATTAACTACTATTATAATAGGGAATCTAGTAATAAACAACTTTTTCATTCTTGACAGAATGGGCTGATGGGACTATCGTTATTCTTCCCATCGAAGTTAATATTAATCTTACTTTTACCTTACTTGTGGGGCAAGTAGGGGATTGAGCCCAAGAGAAAGGAGGAGTAGAGTTAAACTAAGATATTAAAATTCGAATTAACCAAAAGGAATTAAAATTATTTTTCTTTGTATTTTTGAACTTATCAAGAAAATTTAAAGTTGCTGGAAAATTAACCAAAATAAATGAAGTTAAAAATAAGTAAACTTATGAAATTAAAATACCATTGAAGGTGGTCTACATATAACATGTTGATGAGCAATTCCTTGTCCCTAGCCTTTTTATAACTCAATCGTAAGGGCTAAGTGTTAGCTCCTTAGATCAGAAAGTTTAGCAAATGAAATCTAATGAGGGAACATAAACAAAGTAGAATTCCTTGAACTTTCTATTACCAATTATCTAGTGTAAGCATACTTTATCTTGATTTAATCTAAGCATAAAGTATCTATATTAAGAATGAAAGGTGCAAGAAATTTTAAAGAGAATTCATGAACATTTTAGATAAAAGAAAGACATAAACTAAAAATAATACAATAACTTGCTCTAGGATTTTCCACTCTCCAATGGAGGGGAGCTTAGCCTAATGTCATTGCAAGAGAGGAAAGATAAGAGATGAAAGAACTTTTCTTCATTTCATGGAGAAACTTACAAATTCTTCTTCTTCTACTTCTTACAAGACTATTTAGCCAAAAAGAAAATAACTAGAAGATAAAAATACAAAAATATAATAAAAGAGACTAAGAACTTTAGATTAAAGGAGTCTTAGATAAGAAAACCAAGAGTGAGGAGTGTTTCTCTAGAGATTGAAACTCTATTTATAGAGAAAAATGTGTGTAGTCTAAAAGTAGTCTCCACTTTTCTTTGCACAAAAAAATAAAAGATGAGAACATGCGTTAAGGATTAGGACATTCCAAAGTGGGTCTAAATGCTTTTACCTTGAGATTTTGATTCCAAAATGTTGATTTTTTACACAATAAACACACGTAATTAGATTTATCTAGTAAATGAATTTATTTATGTAGAATTAAACATAATAAACATGCAACATGGTGTTTCAAGGCTTATAGTGATTATTACATTAATACGGAGAAATAGGGGTAAAAATCAAGATAAATGTCTAGGAAACGTGCGTATAATTTAGTGTTCGATAGACTCATCACACCCCCGAACTTATATTTTTTTTAGTCACTAGAAAATAAAACTGCCACTTTCACAGGGACCTCGACTACATTTAGCGAATACAGCAAGCTCTTGAACCGTTAAGTTAACCCTAATGGACGAGTTTGACCCGTGAGGATATGCAGAAAATATACCCACAAAATTCCAATACCTTACAGAAATATCAAAATTAAAATCAAAGTATTTAAGGCGAACATAATGATATTTCACAAATTAGTCGAAGGTCATTTACGTTTGAATAAAGTTCTAAGTTTTTATTCCTCATTTTAGAAAATTTCAAAGATAAACTTGAGTGCTTGTGCGATTTTCTGATTTTTTTTTAAAATAACATTTTTTTAAGAACAAGATTTCACCTCCTAAATGCTAAGAATGGTCTGTTCTACCTAAGTTTTAACTCATAACTAGGCATCCTGTCTGGGATTGTGAGAGGCGTGGATGTTCACTTTAATACTTCTAAGGGACTTTATCTGTGATATTCCAGTTTACCCACGTTTTTATCATTGATGGTTGTCATCCTACTGAACTAATTGGTCTCATTGGACTCTTTTCATTTTTGTACTTTTTTAGTTCTGGCCTTTTTGTTTTACTTTGAGTTTTTTCACATCTTTCTACCTTTTATTTTCTCAATTTTTTCATACTTCACTATTTTCTGGTATTTTTTAACAAAAAGTAGGCAACCCTTTTTAAGGTACTCAGTTTAATCCTATGATTGCTGTCCAAGTCATATTATCCTCAGTTCTATTTTTTTTCTAACTAGTCATCCAAAGGACAAAGAAGTCATAGTTCACTTGACTAGGTTTCCCCTAACACTCTAGATAAAGAAGAGGGTTAACTCTTGTTCCATAAAATCTTATTTTTCCATGTACTCAATCAAAAGTGAATTTTTCAAAGTAATTTTTTCATGATTTTCTTAATCAGGAACAACTAAAAAGAACTTATAAACAAAATTTAGGACATAAACCTGATATTTGAAATTTATAAGTAAAAGGTACATACGAAGATTTTGAAGAAAATATTTTGAAAGTGTTAAATATTTTTGAATTTTTTTTTGTTTAAAATTTTTTTTCTTAAAACATGAAACTAAAGTAGAATGAAACATGAAACTAAACTAGAATGCTATATAATGCAATTGTGAGCTAACTTAATACCCCAAAACCTAAATGAAATATTGTCCTCAATATACATGCAGCAAGGAAAGAAAGAAAAATATTAGATCACACCTAAAACTGATTAGGCATTAATGTACAAAATCTTGTTACAACTGATCTGAAAAAATTGAAAATTCTAACAATTATAATTTTTGAAATAGTTTTACATAAATAAAATCCTACCTAAGAATTAAGAAATAACCTAAAAACGTTATAATCTAAGAATTAAATCCATCCTAATCTGAATCCAAACTTTCAGTGACCTGTGCCTTCTTCTCCTTAATATAGGCCAATATATATCTCTGTTACTCAATCAACAATTGTTGACCAGTCTGTAGTCCTAGTAGCACTGATTGATTGGTTTAGTTGAGAATTGTCTTGAAGAGGAAGATAATAAAAAAGAGATTAGAGTTGGAGTTTTTTTTTTATTTTTTTAAGAAAGTTTATTTTTTAACTACATTACTTATTAAAACAAAAGCACATGGGTTGCTTCCTAAGCAGCGCTAAGTTTAACGTCTTCAACTGGACCTATCAAAAGGTCTGATTTTAAAAAAAATTTCTAACATCTAATTTGACAAATACATCAATTGATTTCCCACCCCAAATGATAAGCAGACTGATTTTGATCATCGTTGAGACATGAAAATGATTTTTTAAAATGATCAACATCCCTCGTTATCCTCAGTTGTTAATGTCATCACCTTTTCCAAATAGTTCTCAACCATCGTATTTCCTAAGATAATGGAAGTTGTAAGACATGTAGAGTCTTTATAATCTTGTGAACGGATAGGTTAGATGGGGTACGAGGTTAGATCAATGTGGTCGGAATTGATGTGACTAACAAATTAGAGTTCATCCTTGGTCTTCCTGAACAACAGTTTCTTTAGATGGTGGATCAGTTTTCTTAGCTAAATTTGTACAATTGGATAGCTCATTAGGAATTTGAAACATTGTGTAACACCCACAAATTTTTAACTAATATCTTGAGGAAATTGAATGGTGAGATTTGGAAGAAAATATCGAAGGAGGGACTTAGAGTAAACTACTCGAATATTATTATGATAAATTTCAAAGAAAATCGAGCCATTAGATTCAAAAGGATCGGAATATATGCATTAGCTTGTAAGCAAATTCGAATTCAAATTTGGAGAAAAAAGTTATAAAACCCTCAAATTTTACTTTAAGTAGGACCAAAAATAATGAAATTTTGTTAGAGTAAGAATTAGGAAAATTTGATGACACTATTAAGTCCGTAACGAAAAATTATTTGAAATGGAATATTCATTCGTCATTTTTCGAGTTCGAATAGTCAAGTTATCGCAAAAACTAGAAATGATGAAAAGAAATTATTAGTTTACCCTCAAGCCTCTTATTTAAAAGAAAGTTGGGTTCTTTTTATTCATTTATCTTCTTCTCCAAAAAATCAAACGACAGGCACTTCCCAACCCAAGGATTTCTACCCATTCCCATTAAATTCTAGTGTGAACGAGGCCGAGTTGAACCTCGACGAAGAAGGCAAAGTTGTCGGCCACGACGAGAGCTACAACTTCACCATCTTTGGTTATCCATTTCATTCATTTTTCCCATCCTCCATAAAAAATCAGCTGAGTAGCTTGAGTGAACCTCAACACACTCCATCCGAGGGTTTCATCGAGTTAGGAGTTAGGTCTATCTTTCATTATAGAGGAGAAGGAGAACGTCGTTGTCGGATACCTTGCAAACCCTCACTCATTTTGCATCAAAATCAGCCCAACCTTAACTCTCGAGCCATCCAAACTTGATTTGTAGTACTAGCTTATACCCTTGGCGTCCACAACGGTAAGGGACTTTTAATTCTTAGTAGTAACCTTAGATTTCGAAAATGTGCATTTAGGTTTTTAAGAAAACTTGTTGTCTGTATCTATAAATTGTAGAAATCTTGTGGTTGATTTTAAATTCATGATTAGAATTAGAGATTTGATATGTTTTTATCATGTTTTGATAACAAACTTATAGGTGGATCGAAGGGTTTGAAAAATGGATGAAAAACCAGAAAAATGGATCGAAAGATCGAAATTTCGCGAATGTGTTCAGTGTTGTCAACAGGAGCTGTCGGTTCTACTGACACTTGCTGAATGCCATTCTGTCGGTCCCACTGACAGAATCATGTTTCTGCCATCGACAGAACAATTTGATTTAAACTACTTTTGGCTTTTGAGTTGTCTTCCTCATGACTTGTATATGATTTTTCACCCTTTATTTCATTAAAAATATTTAAGTAAATGTCCTATTTAATTTACCCTAAGTTCTTTAATGAAATTAAGGTTTTACCCCCATTTTGGAACAATAGGAATGATTTCGAGATCCAAATCTCAAAGTATCAAAATCCAAATTTTTGTTTCAAGAACAAAACGTAGATTTCGACATTTTCGACAAATTTTCAAGATGTAATAACTTTCGCATTACTTTGAATTAGGCTATAAAATTTATATGGTGTCAAATCTCGTGTTTGAGGCTTTCATTTTCGAAAATCCGTTTTCAATTTTGAGAACTTTGAAAAATTGAGTTTCTGACACTTAGTCAAATTTTTACCAACTTTTCTTGTTTTTAACAGCTTTGGTCTTGTGCATCGTCGGGACCACGTTTTGAATAAAACTTGATGATTTTCGATAAAAAGGCCAAAAATTACTTTGAAAAATTAAAAATAATGGAAAATGAGATGATCGGTAAAATGTCAGAGTCACACTTGAAGAGTGATGTCTGCATTTTACATTGTATGTTGTATGTAGGTTGGTGAAAGGATATCCAGGTTATTAATGAAAAGGTTGCATGTTTATTTAAGATTATGTTAGCGCGTGCACTGAGTACTGTTATTTATTTTTAGGCCGAGGGGGCCACAGTTACATGGTGTAGACACCCCATTTTTGCATTCGCCTAATTAATCAACTCGTCAATCCGATTATAATGGTTCCCAATGATGGATGTTTATTCCAATACTTTATTTTGTTACTATATATGTTTTAGAAATTCAGATGAGGTATTTCAAGTTAACAAAACCTTAGAAACCACACTACGCTATGAAAATATAACCTCAAAAATATAGAAATCATCATCTTGTAGACAAAAACAAATTTTAAAATAAAGATCACTAAAAAATGACCAAATTACTAAAATACCCCTAACCTAAAAACATCCCTAAAGCTTACATCATGCTTAGGAAAATCCATTCAAACACATAAAATAACAAATCAAAATCAAATAAATCATTTCGTCAATTTTCACAAAATTTGACAAAATTATGAAAATACCCCTCATAAAGTTCACGACCATTTCGCAAAAAAAAAATTCATCAACGACACAAACCAATATTTCCATTGAATTCCTTATGAAAAATCAATTCTTAAACATCCTTGAACATCAAAAACCGACTTGAAACGCAAAAGTTCTCTTTAGGGGCAAAACGATAATTTTTCAATTATAAAAAATTAATTCTGAAATTAATAAATAAAACATAAAATAATGTAAAGTGAAGCATTAATAAAATTAATTTAAAATTTTGAACCAAAAAAATCGATCAATCAGGCTCTCAGGCAAAATTGTTGATGGTTGCCTAGATATTTATTAAAGGACCCCTCCATCTGGGGCCCAAAGAATTAAAGATATAATAAAGGGGGGTTCTTCAAAAAATAAAAATATATTCTTAGTCAATCACATAAGACTAAAGTCAATCAAGTAATACTAAAGTCAATCTTAAAGTCAATCAAGTATGATTAAAGTCAAAATCTTAAAGTCAATCAAGTAAGACTAAAGTCCAAAATCTTAAAGTCAATCAAGTGAGACTAAAAGTCAAAATCCTAATAGAATTTTAATTAAATAATAACTCTATTTAAAACAATCCTAATTAAATAATAATTCTATTTAAAACAATTCTAATTAAAATATAACTCTACCTAAAACAATTATAATTAAACAATAACTCTCTCTAAAAGAATTATAATTAAACACTAATTCTATCTAAACAAACACTTAAAAAATCTATAAATAGGGGTCCTTACAACCTATTTTCGTATTAAAAAATAAATTCTAGAAAAAATTGGTCAAAAAGCTTCCCTAGCCTCCCATAAACCCAAATTTTGAAACCCTAACTCCTTACCTAACATCTATATCTTGACTTTAACTTGAAAAACACCTAGAAAGCTCTTTCAAAACATCCTAGAAATTCATAGAAAATTAGAAAAACTCAAGAGGAGATACTTTATTTTGAAGATTCGAAACGAATCCGATGATAGAACGAAGTGAGAAGTGCTGTATGACGAATTATTCTACCAGATCTGAAGGAACAAGATCATTGTTTTTGTAAAGGTAAAGATTTTAATTTTTTTATTGATTAGGTCTTTTTAGCAATGTAGTTCTATTTGAGAATAAGTAGAGGCCGACATTTGCCTGGTGAAGTTGGTGTCTAACACCTTTCAACCCTGTAATGTGATCCTCGAACTCAGTTATTTTTTAAAAAAGTAAATTAGTTGTTTTTACCCATTTAGAGTCTATGATCGGTTCCTAGACCAAAATAGCTAGGTGGCGGCTCCCAAAACTCAGAGGTCAAAAACGGATCCGTGCATCCCGCGAATCGAGAGAGCTTTCAGTGGCGACTCCACTAGGACTTTTGAGAATCAGACTTGAAAAATCCCAAGTTTGGAAATTGCCATTTAGACCTAGTTTTTTATTATTTTATTTTTGTTTTTAGTTTATCTGATTCGATTATTTGTTAGGACTATTGCATTCTCTCGGCGTTGTTTGGATTAATTGCTATGACTTGTTTAAGAGACATTTAGGATAACTCCAAATAAGGCATAATATCAGGAGGTTAAGGACATGAGAATGGTTGATAGCCCATTTTTATTTATGGGGATATCTTATTCTTTTTATATTATCCTCTATTGGTTCAATTTTGAATATTTTTATTTGGCACGTAATCTTCCTATGATTCAATCGAGGGTTATGTAGAATGACCATAAATAGATAGAGAGATTAAGAGATTTAATTGAGGATGGAGTGACGACTAATGAATCTTGAAGTTCTTTTATTTTTATTGTTTTAGGGTTCTATTTTTAAGCATTTCTTTTAAATAAAAAAAAAATTCGTTTAAGAGGGTGTGATGTATCCTTTGATAATATTTGTTTTTATTTTTTTATTTTTTAATTTTTTAAATTTAGCGTGCTGTCCATTGATAGCAAGAAGGAAATTAAAAAAAAAATTCCTTTTGAGGTTCTGGTAACAGCAACAACCTGATGGCGTGTTTGGTGTGCCAAAAATAAAACTCTTTCTTTAAAAGTGTACACACCATCTTCTTTATTAATTTTATACCCATTCCATCCTCTTCAACAGACTTGAGAGAACTTTCAATTGATTTCAATCTCTTAAGCCGAATCGGCCTAACACCCATAACAAGATCGCAAGTTCCTCATGATGCAGAGAGATGGAGCTTGGAATCGTAAGCTCCTCTTGAGATCGACTCAAGCTTAAACGATTTTACTAGATTGATCCCTCTTTTCTCAAAGAAAATGGTGCTGATTCAAATTGATGGGAAGTTCTTTTTTCAAAATAAAATAGTTGATCTCTATCGAAGAGCTGACTTTTTTTTTTTCAAAACCAAATCTCTGTTGGTTTATTTCCAAAAATTGTTTTGATTCTTTGAATAAGAATTTTTGTTTTGTGGTAAAACATTTTAGAAAAAGGAAAGCTTAAATGCCAATTTATTTGGGAATGGGAGAGATCAAATTGGACCTTCCATCGACTTAATGTTGTTTCCACATGCCGATTTAGATCAGAAATTGAGACCGAAGGCCGTGTCGATTATTAGGCTTTTTTTCTCTTCTTTCTTTTCTCTGTAAAAAAAAAACAAAAAAACTTGATTGCCGATTCCTATTTGCCTGGGAAGTAGAGAGATCAATTTGAAGACTGGGGATCAGAATCGTTTAGTTCATCAATCAGTTTAAAACGCTAATTAGACGAAATTTTGGGGTTTATGGATTTTTTTTCTTATTTCCTTCTTTAAAAAAAAAAAAAGAGAGAACTTACATTCGGCTCTAAATTTTTCGAATCTTTTGGATTTGTTGGCAGTATATCAATCATTATTCAAATCAGCTTGGTTGTTTATGCAAGATAACGATGATGGACCACCCATCTTAACAATTTGTTTCCTGTCGTTCATTCGATAATTTTTCGATTAGTTGAATTTTATTTTTTAAAAAAATGGATCCGACGAGAAACCACGGTTTAATGAGTTTGTTTTTTAATTTAATTAATGAAATCATGGTTGCTTGCCTGATCTCATCTTGGGATAGTCTTAACACACCAATTCCTGCTTGCAATGCACCAATTCGTATTTAAACGATCAGTCTTCAAAAAGAATGGGTGAGTTGTAAGTAAATATTGAGGTGTTAATTTTTTTTTAAGTGACATAGCCCTCTTTCAGTAAGGGGAATGTTTTTCTTTTCACGTCAATTTTTCCTAAAACACACTATCTGGGTTTGTCATTTATAGAGATTGGTGCAGCAATAATTTTTTTTTCTAGAAAAATCTTTTTTAAAGGAAATCACCCCACCCCAAAAAAATCATTCTATCTCCAATTTAATATTTTTTTAAATCCTAATTTGTTTTAGGATATTCCAGAGTAACCCTTGATTGGATCATATAAGTAAATAGTTTGGGATTGGATGCTAAGTTCAACGATCAAAATCTGATTATTGATTTTTACATTGATCACTTATTAAACATTGCCATAATCTTGATTAAGATATGTGATGTGTTGGTTTTGATTATGATGTAATACGCTTTGAATATCTTGATTAATATTCATGTGTGGTATCAATGTATGATGATACGATTAGGCCCATGGGCCCAGTTGTTTGAAAAAGGCCCCGGGCACACCCCACCATCTTTTCACACACTATAAGCACGTTTACTACTTTGCACGCTTACACGTCCCATATAGCCAATGTGGCACTAGTGCGTGGCCCGATCTCTTCGGAGATGCGACGTCATTCATGAAAACCACAACTCCAGTCACATACCTTAGGGTATATCAAACTGGGGCATTAGTACCGTTTGATCAGGTGATTCTGAAAGGTATATAGATGTATCCAAGCTAGAGCGACTTGAGCCTTTGACTTATTGTAAACCACACAATCACATGTCCCGATTGCCAAGGTAGTACTAGTACGTGATCAGTCCTCTCATGGGATGCCAAACCATTTATGAAAGCTACAACTCTTAATCTGTACCCATAGGTATATCAAAGATGATCCAAGTACATCAATTGCACTTCTTGATCAAAATCAGTGCCTAAGCAAGATCCTGCTCCGATATACTACGGTATTAGGAAGATAGACTACGTCTATTCTAGAAAAGAGGTGATTTAAGAATGTCTTTGCTCAAGCATCGCGTACCACCTCTGATATGGGGATTAAACTGGCTACTTTTGACTTCAGAGAAGTGAGTTGAAGTTTTAGATTATCACCTATGCGGTATATCAAACCAAGTTACCACGTACCGTCTGGTATATAGGTAAACTTGGGCAAGGGTGGCCAGATAAAAATGCATTGCACGTAGTAAATTTAGAGTCTAGAAACCTCCCCCGTAGGTTACGACTCGGACTTATCGTGGGTGTTCTCGGATTGTTTATTGAATGATGAATGTATGCGAATGATGAGATCGAAATGTATGTATGAGATCAAAATGTTTTGTTGTCCTCAATGATTAAGGTTTTTTTTATCTGATTAAAATGGGTGCATCGACCTACTAAAGAATCCATTTGTTGCAATAATCCATAATGACCCAGTCCATCTCGATCCAACAATCATAATGGGCTGAGCTATTTAGATCAAAATGGAAGTCAAATTTTTTTCTAAATTCGGGTTCCGACCCATTTTCAAAGAAGAAAAATGGTTTACAAAAGGGAAATATTTTTCAGAAAAAATGTTTTCCAAAAGAAGTGTTCTCTAAAAAAATATTTTCCAAGAAAAAGTGTTTTCCATGAAATGTTTTCTATAAGAACAAGATTTTTCAAAGGAAAAAGTAATTTTACATGGACCTTGAAAATGTACTAAAATACCCTTTTATATCAAATTAGGATGCTAGCCATAGGCGATAACCCAATCGATCAGTTAGTCAAAACAACCATCATAGGGATGCACCTTTTAAAGAAGATCAATTTTGGGAGATTCATGTTGAAGAGTACTCTTTACTTCCATGAGTTTGAAATAGACTAGAACCTTTTACGCGCTATGGCTAAGCGTTGGAACCCCTACCTTTACATATTTCATATTGGGCATATGCACTTATGCCCCACTCATGAAGATTATTGTTGCATTATGGGGAGATCCACTTCAGGCCCTCTAGTCAAGCCCTCATTGAAGACATGATATTCTGGTGACCTCGCTACAGGACTGAACATTTCAAAAGAAGAAGCCAAGACCCTAGTCCATAACGGGAGATTGGACTTAGTACCTTTACTGGGCCTATTTCGCTCCTGCAATCATCCCGTCAATGTAATACCCGAAGCCTGACGAGTCACTAGAGATTGCCGTCTATGCTTAGGAATCTTAGCCCAATACATACTGACCTCCAATAGTGATGGCTAAACTATCCCTAAGTCATTCATCAATATAGCCTCTCAACTCTTAAGGAAAACCAACCTTGTACCTCTCATCCTAGCTGAAACTTTCTCGGGTCTAAATGCCATAAAGAATGGTGAGGGGGAAAACTTCAAAGGAAGTTCCCATTTACTCTATATGTGCCTATGTGATCGTATCAAAATTATAGATGTTCCTTAAAATCTCGAGTATGGGCCAGAACACTTTTCTAAAAGAAACCTGTTAGTGCGTCACAACTCAGTCAAGGCTTGGAGCAAATGGTTAAACTCTCGCCTCGCCCGTCATATCAGGTTAAGATGTCCTTGGTGGATGAAAGATCCCCCAATTCTAGGAATCAAAGGATCCCATTATGTTCGCCTAATTGGACTAGAGGAAACATCTTTTTACCATCCTAATTTGATCTCCGAACAGTACGAAGTACCTATAGAGTTCTCTTTGCCTCAACCCAAAACGTTTTTCCCTCTTGAGCCATTGATTGAAAAATTAGTGCATCTCATTGAGAAGGCTTGAAATAAACGCACCTTAGAATATCCAGACGGACCAACAGAATTCAAGGAACCAGTTGTTAGAGCCAAAAGGATCAAGCCTGATAGCAATTCCAATGACCACCAAGACAAAGCCAAGCGTCCATCAAAAAATAATTTAAATCAGATTTGTAAAAATATGTTAATGGGAACATTTCTCTGTTAATAATTTTCAATAAAACTATTTTCTTTTGAATAAATATTTATTTCTCTTTTGAATAATCGTTGCGTAAATGGATTAATTAATGGATTGGTGCACAAACTTCAATAAAGTGATTCATTAAAATGTTATCAAGGGGTAACACTGAAATTGACTAAATTTACCTTTGATGGGGTCATATAGGATTATCATTGCGCCTAAACTCAAGCGTCCACCTCCTAAAAGCGCCCTCGATCCACGGGGTGCGCGGATCCACTTTTGATCTTTGAGGTTTGGGAGTCGTCACCTAGTTATTATGGTCTAGGAATCGAACATTGACTCTAAAAGACAAAAAAACTAATCTACGAAAAATAAGAAACTAAGTTCGGGGATCACGTTACGGAGTTGGATGGTATTAGGCACCAACCCGTCTAACAAACACCGGTCTCTACTAATTCCCAATTAGAATTACATTGCTAAAAAGACCAAATCAATATAAAAAAAATAGTTACATTTTTCGATGCAATGATTTTGTTCCCTTAGATCTGATAGAATAACTCCTTGTACAGTATTCCTCGCTTCGTTCTGTCACCGAATTTGATTTCTAATCTCCAAGTTGAGGTATCTCTTTCTTAGATCTGAATTCTAGGTGTTTTTGAAGGGCTGCTAGGTGTTTTTTGAGCTAAAGTTGAGGTATGGGTGTTAGGTAAGGAGTTAGGACTTCAAAATTAGGATTTATGAGAGGCTAGGGAAATTTTTTGACCTAATTTTTTTAGGATTTATTATTTGATACAAAAATAGGGTGTGAGGACTCCTATTTATAGATTTTTTTAAGTGTTTGCTTAGATAAAATTAGTATTTAATTCTAATTCTTTTAGTTAGAGTTATATTTTAATTAGAATTATTTTAGGTAGAGTTATATTTTAATTAGAATTCTATTAAATAGAGTTATTATTTTAATTAGAATTATTTTAGGTAGAGTTATATTTTAGTTAGAATTCTATTAAATAGAGTTATTATTTAATTAGGATTGTTAAATAGAATTATTATTTAAGTAGAACTCTATCAGGATTTTGACTTTTAGTCTTATTTGATTGACTTTAAGATTTTGACTTTAGTCTTACTTGATTGTCTTTAATATCTTGACTTTTATCTTACTTGATTGACTTTAATTTTTTGGAGAATCCCCCTCTATTATATCTTTAATTCTTTGGACCCCCAAATGGAGGGGTCCTTGAATAAATATCTTGGCAACCATCAACAATTTTGCCTATGAGTCTAATTAATTAATTTTTTAGTTTAAAATTTTAAATTAATTTTATTAATGTTTCACTTTAATTATTTAATATTTTATTTATTAATTTCAAAATTTTTAATTATAAGAATTATAAAATTATCGTTTTGCCCTCGGAGAGGACTTTTTGTGTTTCAAGTCGATTTTTGATGTTCTAGGATGTTTTAAAATCGAATTTTCGTAAGGAATTAATGGAAATATTGATTTGTGTCATTTATGAAATTTTTTGTGTGAAATGGTCGTGAACTTTTATGAGGGGTATTTTTGTAATTTTATTAAATTTTATGAAAATTGATAAAATGATTTATTTGATTTCTACTTGTTGTTTTATGTATTTGAATGGGTTTTTCTAAGAGTAACGTAGGCTCCAGGGATATTTTAAGGTTAGGGGTAATTTGATAATTTGATCATTTTTTAGTGATTTTTATTGTAAAATTTCTTTTTATCTGCAAGATGATGATTTCTATATTTCTGGGGTCATATTTTCCTAGCGTTGTGTGGTTTCTACAGTTTTGTCAGTTCTAGATACCTCATCCGGATTTTTGAAATATATCTGGTAAGAAAATAAAGCATTGGAATAAACATTCATTATTGGGAATCGTTGCGATCGGGTTGACGAGTTGATTAATCAGGCGAATGCAAAAATGGGATGTCTACAGATGCCTCTCTTTGGTAGAGGATTGAAGTAAATTAGATAGCAAATCTATTTTGATAGATAGTGCGATATCCGAATACCAAAGCTAGTGACAGTTCATTTTGCATCCTGATTTAGCAATTCGTCAGGATGTTCGGATCTTTGAGGATAAAACTCTCATCCAAGTAAAAATTTGTTAGGTCCTTAAGCGTGAGCTTTTACTGATAATGTCAGATCCTTGAATTTTAAAGAACTCTCCCTGACAAAAAAGTACAAGTGTGAGTGTGTGTACTGTGTGAAACTGAGTAAAAATTGAGGAAAAAAAGTGATCATAATCTAAGCAAAATTTGAATGTCTTACTCTATCTACCCTGGGTGAAAAAGTAATGAAATTTTTTTTTGAGTCCTACTCTACCTACCCGGGGTGAAAAAATAATGAACTTATTTTTCTGGGAATCCTACTCTACCTGCTCGGGGTGAAAGAGTAATGAACTAATTTTTTTGGGAAGTTCTACTCTACCTACTCAGAGTGAAAGAGTAATAAACTAATTTTTTGGGAGTCCTACTCTACCTACCCAGGGTGAAAGAGTAATAACTAATTTTTTTTTGGGAAGTTCTACCCTACCTACTCGGAGTGAAAGAGTAATGAACTAAACTTTTTGGGAAGTTCTACTCTACCTGCTCGGGGTGAAAGAATAATGAACTAATTTTTTTTAGAAGTTCTACTCTACCTACTCAGAGTGAAAGAGTAATGAACTAAACTTTTTGAAAAGTTCTACTCTACCTGCTCGGGGTGAAAGAGTAATGAACTAATTTTTTTGGAAAGTTCTATTCTACCTAATTGGAGTGATAGAGTAATTAGCTAAGCTTTTTGGGAAGTTCTATTCTACCTACTCGGAGTGAAAGAGTAATGAACTAAGCTTCTTGGGAGTCCTACTCTACCTACCTAGGGTGAAAGAGTAATGAACTAATTTTTTTGGGAAGTTCTACTCTACCTACTCAGAGTGAAAGAGTAATGAACTAATTTTTTGGGAAGTTCTACTCTACCTACTTAGAGTGAAAAAGTAATGAACTAAGCTTTTAGGGAACAAATGGGGGATTAACCTCGCATTTGATTTTTTTATTTTTTTAATAAAAAGTTGGATTTCATGAAGGTCCGGTAAACATTTTTACTCTCTTTGAATCTTAGGAATTTTCAAAATTGCTATCAAGAGGGTAACCTTTAATTCAAAGTTAACCTTATCCTTTAGGGTTAGAATTGACCAGGTTTCAGGACCAAAATGCCCCTAGTTTGACAGGGAACATTGTATTGGGGATAATTGAACAAAATTTGAAAACAAATGCCCCTAGTATAAGGGGGGAAACTGTACTCTTTAGAAAAAGGAAGTGCTCTTGTTATGAAAATTTGAAATCCTTGATTACCACAAATACAATAAAGGTTTAACTTTTAATTTTGACTTTTTATATTGAAGATTTTGAGTTAGGTTCAAAGAAATTGGGACAAAATATTTCTTTCTGAAATTCATCATAAAATTTATTCTTTCTCTCCGTTGGCTCGCTTAGGGATATGAAACTCTTCAGATCAATCATAGACGAGATACTTATATCCACTGAGTCTATATTTGGTTCAAACTGGGTATTGAAACTTGGTCATTCGGCCTTCTGATGTTTCAGCTCGGACTGCTCTTAGTTTTTCTTCTGTTTTACTTTGTTGCTCTAACTTTTGCCTAGATCGCCTTTTTAGGTTTTCAATCTAGCGAGCTTGCTCTAACTTTTGCCTAGATTACCTTTTCAGGTTTTCAAACTGACGAGCTTTCTTTTTTCCTTTACCCTGATTGTTGTCAAAGTTGTCCTTTCGGATTTTCAACCTTGCAAGCTCGCCTTAATCGGTTTTTTCAGATTTTTAACCTAGTAGGCTTTTTTCTTTTTCTTTTTTGAACTTAAGGAATTGTTGTATGATCATGCTTCGCTATCTTCCTTGACTTTTCACATGGTACTTAGGAGGACTTTTATAGATAAGATTAGGACTAGGTATAAAAAGAAAGGGATTTTGAGGCTCAAAAACCTGAATGCCCCTTGTGTGGCATTTATTTTATTTTGCCTTGAATTTTCTTCCCCATTTCGAAGATATTTCTTTTTCTTCTTTTGAATTTTTTTTCTGGATCTTTTTTGTGTGGGGAAATAGATTTTTTTTTTATTTTAATGTGGTTGGGCCTGAAGTAACTTCTCAGGTTGCCTATGTACCCCAAAATTTTGGGATCAAACTAAAACGTAGTTCGAATCTTCCCTCCCCTAGGTTCGGTGATTGGACTGAGAAAGAAAAATGCATAATTTTTCTTTTTGAAAAGACTACAAAGGGGGTTGAGAAATGATATATTGAACTAGATAATAGAAGAATTGATTTGGCTAAAGATGACTTCCTTAAATGTAGTACTATTTGATTTGGTCAAGGTTGGTTGGTTCTGGTAATTCGATTCCATCATGATTTTGAAGCCTGACAACTTTTCCTAGTAATATTTCTTTGATGATGAACGGACTACCCTAATTTGGTTTGAACTTTCCTCTAGGGTCAAAGATGGGGTGTCTTTGAGTACGAAATCCCCGACTTATAAGTGACGGACCTTGATCTTTTTGTCAAATGCATGGGTGACTCTTCTCTAATAAGCCTGCACGTGGTACATAACTTTAAGTTATTTTTCTTCAATCAAGTTTAGTTCTTCGTACCCTTGACGAATTTAGTCTGTTTTTAGTAATTGACTTTCCAACAAGACCTTGAGATACGAGATTTCCATTTCAACTGGTAAAACTGCTTCCATATCATATACTAGAAAGTAGGGAATAGTTTTAGTGGAAGACTGTATTTGAAGTACGACACCTCTATAGTGTGAATGGTAGCTTTTCTGACCAATCTTGGTACGATTGACACATTTTTCTGATGATAGTCTTGAGACTCTTACTAACTACTTCAACCGTTTCATTGATCTGAAGACGGTAGGGGGATGATTTGTGATACCGGATCTTCAACTTTAAACACAGAGTAATGACTTATGCTTTGAAGTACGATCCATTATCAGAAATCAGTTCAAAAGGTACCCCCATATCGACTGATAATATGTGATTTGTAACTCAAGATGTAGTGAGGATAGCATTGATACATTTTATAACATCTTCTTTAATTCCATCGATATAGACGAGTATTTATTCCGTGTTAAACAACACCCAAGCTTGTACCTAACATACTCTCATATGATCACACGAACAAGTCTTTTGAAATTTCTGAGTAAATTCATTATCCCCTCGTGTTCCTCTAGGGATAAAATGGTTTTTATTTGAATATCTTTAGGAATTATTTTATGTTTCGAGGCAAAGACCTTTCTTTTCTCGATTAAAGGTTGAGCCTGACTCTTATCTTCTTGTTCAGAAAAGAAATCTATCAAATTATTAGTTAATTTGTTAATGCGTTCGAGGTATTCAAAAATTTTCTTTATCTGTTCAATTTCAGATGGGACAACAGACACTTTTATAGACTCGATGAACTAACTTGACTCAATAGGAAATGAGTAGACTAATCTAAGGAAGACATGACCTTGCTAGAGAAAAGGACTCGAACTAACCCAAATGACTCATGAAAACTCAAGCCAAGTACCCACACGAGTTTGATCAGGACTGAGGACTGAGATATTGCTTACAATCGGAAGGATTGAAGCATTATGATTTTTAGGGAACAACTGGGTGATGTTGAGAAATTCTGAGGTCATTTCTGACTGTTGACTTGATATTGACGTTTGTTCTAACTGATCGGACTTATAAGACGATGGACGATTGAGCTAAGGTACAATGATAACCCTTAAACCTCATTGAAGGTGAATTTAATCAATTTCAGTATTACCCCCTTGATAACATTTTAATTGAACCCTGAGATTTTATTGAATTTTTGTGCACCAAGCCATTAAACAATTCATTTATGCAATGATCATTTCGAAAGGAAAAATAATCTTATTGAATTATCAAATATCTTATTTAAACAATTTTTTTCCTTTAGAAAAGCATATTTCAGTAATTTTTTGAATTCCATGCAAAAAATAGATCTTTTGTAAAAATACTTTTTTTTCTTTGGGGAAAAATATTTTTCTTTTTTGAAAATTTGATTTTCATTTTGATTTAAATGGCCTGGCCCATCATGATCGTTAGATTGAGATGGACTGGGTCATTATGAATCATTGTCAAAAATGAATTCTTTATTGGGTCGGTGAACCCATTTTAATGGGGTAAAATAAAAACTTGAGGACAACTATACATTCTTATCTCATTATTCACATTCATTCTGATCTCATCATTCACATACATTCATCATTCAATAAATAACCTGGGAACACCTACGATAAGTTCGAGTCGTGACGTATAAGGGAGGTTTCTAGACTCTAAGCTTACTATATGCAATGCATTTTTATCTGGCCACCCTTGTCCAAGTTCACCTATATACCTCTCGAGCGTACTCAATCAGACGGTACGTGGTTACTTGGTTTGATATACCGTATAAGTGATAATCTAAAACTCCAACTCACTTCTCTGAAATCAAAAACATCAAGTTTGATCCCCAGTTGAGAGGTGGCACACGATGCTGAGCAATGGCCCACTTAAATACCTCTCGTCTAGAATAGACGTAGTCTATCCCCCTCATACAGTAGGGTACAACGGGGCAAGATCTCGCTTAGGCACCGATTTTGACCAAGAAGTGTCATTGATGTACTTAGATTATCTTTGATATATCTATGGGTATGGGTCAAGAGTTGTAGCTTTCATAAATGGTTTAGCATCCCACGAAGGGATCGAGACCACGTACTAGTACTACGTTGGCAAACGGGACATGTGACTGTACGGCTTACAATAGGTCAAAGGCTCAGGTTGCTCCAGCCTGGGTGCATCAATATACCTTTCAGAGTTACTTGATCAGACGGTACTGATGCCCCAATTTGATATACCTTAAGGTACGTGACTGGAGTTGTAGTTTTCATGAATGACGTCACATCTCCGAAGAGACCGGGCCACGCACTAGTGCCACGTTGGCTATATGAGACATGCAAGTGTGTAAAACCGTAAACGTGCATGTGATGTGTACAAAACAGGGTGGGATGTACCCGGGGCCTTTTCAAACAAATGGGCCCATGGTCCTAATCATTCCATCACACTTGATATCATATGAATATTAGTCAAAATAAATACCAATCTAATAACATCATCAAGATCATCAATAAGCACATCAACTATATATCTGATCAAGATCAATGACAAATCAATTAATGATCATGGCATAAAATAATTGATCAAACCCAAACATTGCAATAGGTATAATTTTTATAATTTTTAAGGTCCAATCAATGATCACTTTTGGGTGATCCAAAATAAATCGAGATTCCAATAGATGTTACATTGATGATAAAATGATAATTGTTGAGATGAGGAACGATAAACCTTTTTTTTTTTAATTTTAAAAAATCTAGAAACACATCCTAAAAAAAATCAAAGAAAAAGATCCTAGTACCAAATGAACTCGCTCTCAGGAACATTAATTGTGTTAACACTAGATAAATTCAGATTTTCTGTGAATTAGAAAAATACAATCTCAACTTGCATCGATGATATCTAAGACTCCCGATAATGAAATCGAGTGAATTCAGATTCTAAATTAATCTACTCAATGGGATCTATACTTTATTAAAGGTGTCCAGACCTAATTTTGACTAGAATGTTCTATAAAAACTTTTTAACAGTACTGTCCCAACTTTTATTCAGCAACAATTCCAGATTTACATATTGAACTTGTATCGATGATATCTAAGGCTCTCGATAACGAAATTGAGTGAATTCAGGTTCTAAATTAATCTACTCGATGAGATCTACATTTTATTAATAGGTTTCCAGATTTAATTTTTATTAGAATGTTCTGTAAAAATGTTTTAACATTACTGTCCCAATCTTCATTCAGCAACAATTCCAGATTTAGAGATTGAACTTGCATCGATGATATATAAGGCTCCCGATAACGAAATTAAGTGAATTCAGGTTCTAAATTAATCTACTCGATAGGATCTACATTTTATTAAAGGTGTCCAGACCTAATTCTGACTATAATGTTCTATAAAAACGTTTTAACATTGTTGTCCCAACCTTCATTTAGCAATAATTCCAGATTTACAGATTGAACTTGTATCGATGATATCTAAGGCTCCCGATAACAAAATTAAGTGAATTTAGGTTCTAAATTAATTTAATCGATGGAATCTACATTTTATTAAAGTTGCCCAAACCTTATTCTGACTAGAATATTCTGTAAAAGCGTTTTAACATAGTTGTCCCAACCTTCATTCAGCAACAATTCCAGATTTACATATTGAACTTGCATCAATGATATCCAAGGCTCCCGATGACAAAATCGAGTGAATTCAGGTTCTAAATTAATCTAATCGATGGGATTTACATTTTATTAATAGGTTCCTAGACTTAATTCTCACTAAAATATTCAGTAAAAATATTTTAACATTGCTGTCCCAACCTTCATCATTCTATCCCTTTCATATGTCAATTTGAATCTTTCATTACTTAGGGGTCATAAAAAAGTGACTCTTAATTTGACAAAAATACAATACCCCAAATCATCCACAATCAAGTCACAAAAATAAATAAATAAATAAATAAATTAAATTAAACTAAATAAAAAAAACTTGGTCATCCTGGCAATGCTCCCATACTTGGGAATTTTCAAGTCTGATTCTCAATAGTACCCAACAGAGTCGCCACTGAAAGCGCCCTCGATCAGCGGGGTGCGTGGATCCACTTTTGACCTTTAAGGTTTGGGAGTCGCCACCTAGTTACTATGGTCTAGGAATCGAACATTGACTCTAAAAGGTAAAATAAACTAATCTACGAAAAATAAGAAACTAAGTCCGGGGATCACATTATGGAGTTTGAAGGTGTTAGGCACCAATCCCGCCCGGCAAACACCGGTCTCTACTAATTCCCAAATAGAACTATTGCTAAAAAGACCTAATTAATATAAAAAAAAATAGTTACCTTTTCCGAGCGCAATGGTTTTGTTCCCTCAGATCTGATAGAATAACTTCTTGTACAGTATTCCTCGCTTCGTTCTATTACCAGATTTGATTTTTGATCTCCTGATAGAGGTATTTCTTTCTTAGATATGAATTCTTCAGACTTTTTTTATGGGTTTCGAGATATTTTTGAAGGGTTGCTAGGTGTTTTTTGAGCTAAAGTTGAGGTACGAGTGTTGGGTAAGGAGATAGGACTTCAAAATTAGGGTTTATGGGAGGTTAGGGAAGCTTTTTAACCTACTTTTTCTAGGGTTTATTATTTAATATCAAAATAGGGTGTAAGGACCCCTATTTATAGATTTTTTAAGTGTTTGCTTAGATAAAATTAATATTTAATTATAATTCTTTTAGTTAGAGTTATATTTTAATTAGAATTCTTTTAGGTAGAGTTATATTTTAGTTAGAATTATATTAAATAGAGTTATTATTTTAATTAGAATTGTTTTAGGTAGAGTTATATTTTAGTTAGAATTTTATTAAATAAGTTATTATTTAATTAGGATTGTTAAATAGAATTATTATTTAATTAGAACTCTGTTAAGGTTTTGATTTTTGATTTTATTTGATTGACTTTAAGATTTTGACTTTAGTCTTACTTGATTGACTTTAATATCTTGACTTTAGTCTTACTTGATTGACTTTAATTTTTTGGAGAATCCCCCTCTATTATATCTTTAATTCTTTGGACCCCCAAATGGAGGGATCCTTGAATAAATATCTTGGCAACCATCAACATTTTTGCTTGTGAGTCTAATTTATCAATTTTTTTGTTCAAAATTTTAAATTAAGTTTATTAATGTTTCACTTTAATTATTTAATATTTTATTTATTAATTTCAAAATTTTTATTTATAAAAATTATAAAATTATCGTTTTGCCCTAGGAGAGGACTTTTTGTGTTTCAAGTCGATTTTTGATGTTCCAGGATGTTTTAGAATTGATTTTTTGTAAGAAATTCAATGGGAATATTGATTTGTGTCATTTATAAAAAATTTTATGTGAAATGGTCATGAACTTTTATAAGGGACATTTTTGTAATTTTATCAAATTTTGTGAAAAATGGCGAAATGATTTATTTGGTTTCTACTTGTTGTTTTATGTATTTGAATGGATTTTTCTAAGCATAATTTAGGCTCTAGGGATGTTTTAAGATTAGGGGTAATTTGATAATTTGGTCATTTTTTAGTGATTTTTATCGTAAAGTTTCTTTTTATCTGCAAGATGATGATTTCTATGTTTCTGGGTTCATATTTTCCTAGCGTAGTGTGGTTTTTACAGTTTTGTCAGTTCAAGATACCTCATCTGGATTTCTGAAATATATCTGGTAACAAAATAAAGCATTGGAATAAACATTCATCAGTGGGAATCGTTGCGATCAGGTTGACGAGTTGATTAATTAGGCGAATGCAAAAATGGGGTGTCTACACCTCCTATTTGGAGTCGTAAGTCCAGTCGGTTAGAACGAGCAATAGTACCTAGTTAACAAGCAGAGATGGTTTTAGAATCTGAGCTCACAGAGATCCGTAAGATTTTGGCAGCCTTTGCCAATGATATCAACAGTATAAAGGGCAAAGTGGAAGTCTTAGAACAGATTTCAGAATCAACGAGCAATCCCCTTGACGATCCTAAAGGAAAGGATAGAAGAAAATACAGCGAGACATACTCATGAGGTTTCTGAACTCAACGGAGATGAATAATATGTTGATGAGAATCCAATGTTAGCCAATAGAATGTCTCAACTGGAGTCAAGCTATGAAGAGTATAAAGGGTATCAATGAAATTGTAGCGGGCATTGAAGCCCTGAACTATATCCCTAGAATTCATCTGCCAGAGAAGTTTGTAATGCCTAAAATGGACAAGTTCAGTGGGACAGGGTCTGCAAAAACGCATCTTACGGTGTATGTTACTAACATGCGCACTATGGGGCTCAATGATGAACATATGACATTGTTATTTCAACGAACTCTATCCGGGTCAACTCTACGATGGTTGATGTCTCAAGACCCAACTATAGTAGGTACATGGGAAAAAATGTCGAAAGTTTTCTAGCATCAGTATAAGTACAGTGCTAAGATTGAGAGTTCAAAATGGGATCTGAAGTCAACTAAGTAGAAAAATGAAGAAACTTTTACTGACTTCATTGGTCATTGGGGGGCCAAAGCTGCCCAAATGTGGGATAGGCCATCAGAAAAGGAACAAGTAGCCATTATCCTGAAAAACCTTACACAAGGATATGCTCAGCACCTGGCTGCTCAATATCTTCATATTTTTGAATCCCTATTACAAGCCGGAAGCCAACTCGAGGATGCGTTTTCCTCTGGTGTTCTTTCCAACCCCTCGGATAACAAGTCCAAGAAACCGTATGTTCCCAAACCTAATATAAACCATGCTTACATAGCCAACAACTCAGTTACCCCAATTCAACCATTAGCCCGGACCAACAATCAAGCTCACCCAAGTCAACCCCGAACTGCGCGTCAATTTACCAATTTAGGGATGAACTTATCGTAGCTTTGTAAAAACTATTGAAAAAAGGACTGCTTACCCAGATTCAACCTCGACCTTTACCAAATCCCTTGCTAGTCGAACACAACCCTAACTTGTTCTGTGAGTTTCATAAAAACCCTGGCCATCACACTGATCGATGTATCACTCTTTGTCATGCCATTCAAAATCTTATTGGCAACAAAAAAGTCACAATCCCTAGCCCAACATCGCCAAATGTCACACTAATCCATTACCCACCTATCAACCTCCACCAACCCTGAACAGGATTTCCCACATCCCATTACCATTCGATCCCGTCTCTCTCATCTATCCAATCCGAATCAAACCACTTAGTTACCCCCTTGCCGGGATAGCTTTGACTAATGAGGTTTTCACCACAAATTATTAACCATTTGATCCAACCCTGGATGACATGTACTGTCTATCCCCACCTCATTATAGTAGCCCTACATTCACCAATTATCTTTTAGCTCAAATAAACCCAGAAAGTCTTGTCTCCTTGACAGATGAAGATCCATACTTTTTTACTAAAGAAGATGAGCCTTTTTCCCTCTCCTGTGATGAAGTTAGACATATGACTCGAGGGGGAAGAGTCTTTAAGCCACAAGAATTATGTGTTGATAATCCTGCGATCTTGGTAAGAAAAGAAAAAGAAGATCCCATTAAAGAAAATATCAAAGAAGATGACTCTGTGATCAAGCAATTGAAGAAATCAGAGGTCAATATCTTAGTTTGGGTTTACTCATGGCTTCCACTGCTTATAGAGAAGCCGTTCTCAAAGCACTAAGTACAGTCCAAGTCTCCCTTGATACTTCTCCAGATCAGCTGGCAAATATAGTAGGGGCAACTTATGTAGAAAATATCCTATCCTTCTCAGACTCAGATCTCCCAAAAGAGGGAGCAAGCCACACTAAGCCGTTGCACATCACAGTTGATTATAACAGGATGAGGGCACCTCTGGTTTTGATTGATAATGGAAGTGCACTGAATGTTTGCCCTTTGAAGACTGCTACTTGTCTCGGGTTTAAGGTTGAAGATCTCAAGCCCACTAATCAAAGTGTTAGGGCCTATGATAATACCAAAAGAGATGTACTGAGAATTTTGCACCTTCGATTATCCACAGGCATAGCTGAATTTCCTGTGGAATTTCAAGTTATTAATATACAATCCTCTTTTAATTTACTGTTAGGGAGACCATGGTTACACCAGATCAAAGCCATACTATCCACGCTACACTAGAAAGTTAAATTTATCAAAGATGGACTAGTAATTACCTTTCATGGAGATGCCGAAATTATGGGGATTGTAAACAGTACCGAAGCCAAGAATGAGCCACTACTCGAGATTCAGCTAGAATAATAGGGGATAGAGCTTAACGGGTTTGAATTTGAGAAGATCTGCTCAGTTCAATGGGAGTACTTGATGAAAGAATATTTCCCTATCGAGAATACCCTTAACTGCTACATGGCCAATATGTTCAAAAAAATGAGATTTTTACCTGGTATGGGCCTAGGTCGCAAGCAACAAGGTATTAAAGAGGCACCAGTGATTAAAGAAGTCATTGATATATTAGGACTAGGATATAAGCCTACTAAGGAAGATTGGGCCCAATACTGGAAGGCAAAGTGGGACAAAGCAATTGCAAAAAGGCAAAGGCGCACCACGGATCTCATTAAAATGAAGCCCTATCGTAAGACCCTTAATGGCTATTTCGTGAAAGAAGGAGAAGACTTCCGTTATTGTGGGTTCCCAGAGCCGTTCATTGATCACATCACAGGTATTAGTCTACCGGGGTTTGAGATATTCTTTGGCATGGAATGACCTGAAAAGGAAACAAGCACAGAAGTTAAGGAAGCTGAAGACTGGCAAATTAATTTGGACTCTCTCAATATTAATCAGTTGTTCATTGAAGATCACAGTATCCTAGGATTGTTAATTGAGAAGGGGATCCCAAATCCTCAGTCTGTAATCAAACTCGTTGTTAGGTGCCTCTCTAATTATTATGTAATTAGTCTTATATTGCACGTCAAGACTAGGTCAGTCAGTACTAGTATTTTTGTTCAGTCTGACGTGCCTGATGAGTTCTTTATTTCTATTGAGTCAAGTAAATTAGTTGTTTCTGCTGAGTCTGTTATTTCTAGTAAGTCCGTTATTCCTGTTGAGTCAAGTGAGTCTATTAAGTCTGCAATGAGTCCTGTTACCTCATCTCTTTTTAATGAAATGAAAGAAATTTTTGATTATCTTTAGCGCAATAATAATTTAACTAATAATCTGGCTTCGGAGGGAGAGTCTTCTGACAAAGAAACTCACCCTGAAATAATCAAATTACTTGAACAAGAAAATAAACGTCGGGCTCAACCTTTAATAGAGAAAGTAGAGGTTATCAACCTCAGAACAAAAGAAAGTGTAGACACCCCAATTTGATTAGGCCCTTACTTGAAAGGGCCCAAAAACAGTAATTTTCAATAAACTTGGCCAATGGGCCTCGAAAGTCCGAATCATTGAAACGTGACACTTTTGTCAAAATCAAGGCCTCTAAGACCCCCTAAGGGTCTAATGGACCCACCAAAGGGACCCGACAAGCTCCCATCCACCTCGCTCCATTCAAAATACCGATTTTTCCAACAAAATAGGCCAATGGGCCTCTAAGGCCTAAAACATTAAAAAATGACAATTTTGATTGAATCGAGACCCCTAAGACCACCCAATGGTCTAAGGGACCAAACTCATCCTATCTATCCCAACCTTCACCGCTTCACGTTTGCATAAAAAAAATTGATAAAATTCATCAACAGGCCTAAAAAGCCTAATTTGCCAACACGTGGCGTTTTTTATCAAATCAATGATTTTAAAAATCTCAAAAAATCAAAAAAATTAAAAAATACGAGACTTGGGATATCTACCCTTCATCTACTTTCACCGTTCCACCTCCGAAGCCACAAACACCCTAAACCCATTCAAGGCTTATGAACCCTCAACCTTTTCCTAAATTAATTTCTCACCTTACCCTCAATCTAAAAATGATCCCATATCATCTAAACCCTAAAGTGAACCCACCCTCAAAAATCCAACCCAAAAAAAAACCCTACCCAAACAAAAATAACCCACAACCAAGCCCAATACACTAAAAGCCCACAAGATATTATCCAAATCATTATCCAACCCACAACCCTAACCCACATCAACCAATCACCCTCCCAACATCAAAAAGTGACACATGTCATCATCCCCATTCACCTCCCTCATCTAATCACCTACCCCCATCATCATTCTCTAATATAATCCATCTAACCCACATCACTTCCCTCCAAAATCACCTCAACCCATACCCTATCCTAACCTAACCTATCCCCATTCTCTAACATCATCAACCACACACATCACAACCTATACCCTACACACCCTAACCTTTTATCATTCTCTAATACCATTAACCACCCACATCACAACCCATCACCTTCCTTAAAACACTCCAATAAAATCACCTCAACCCATACCCCCCTCATCATCAACTAACTAACCCCTACCCTTCTCTCTAATCAAACAACCACCATCAACCAATCAACCAATCTCATCACCTCACCTTTTCATCATGATTGCCACATGTCTTCATCCCCTTAATCTTCCCAAAAACTAATCTACCAACCTCTTACATAATCCATTCTCCTAAATCTACACACCTCACCTTTTCAACTAACCCAACACTCCTTCTCTAAACAACCCTCTTATACCCCCATTCTCCCATCAACTATCACTCATCTCACCTCACCAAACATTCTATTCAAATGGATTTGGGTAAGATCCAAATCATTTGGGTTAAAAATATAATCAATTTCCCTCATTACACAACTATCCTCACTTACACGCCAAATTTCATACCCTTCATTTCTAAAACCCATACAATTATCTATTTTCTCAACTCTTCACCCCATTATACCCCTAAAACATCCTCTAAACACCTATAAGTACCCCTCCCCTCTTTTCAAAAATGGTTACCAAGTCTTGCTAAAAAAAGAACAAAAAAAAATCTATCTTCTTTCTCCATCTCTTCTCCAATCTCACACTAATACTCTACAAAAAAAAATGCATTCTCTCATACTTCACTAAGGACTTAAGAAGTATAGAAAAAGAAGAAGAAGAAAGAAAAAAATAGTAGTGGCCTTAAAGCTTCAAGGTGGGTTCAAAGTACACCACCCCTCTCTCTATCCCATCTTCCTCCCTCTTCTATTATCCCCTCTTTCTTTCCATTTTATTTTAAATGAATTTAAGATGAGTAGTCCCCAAGGCTTAGATCTATAAGGATCATCTCCATCAATGAGATGACCCTATAATCAAGCCAAAAGCAAATCCCTATCTAGGATACAAATGCATCTACGTGGCACATTATCTTTCATTTTTCTTAAATCAAAATGATCAAGTTTTTTGAGGTTACCACTACTTGACGGGGAAAAAAGGGTGCCTAACATTTTTCATTTTTTTCAATCGAGCCGCTTACCCCAAATCTCATGGTTTGATTAATCATTATCCATCGCGAGTCACTATATGCCAAAAATGTCATTTTTTTTGGAAAATATACATCGGGTGACCATTCACACCCACTTACAACATGAATGGTGGCTATTCCAATTCTTAGTAGATGTGGTCATCGTAACGAAGAAAATCATGTATTTATAGAAAGTTCTCAAGAGATTTAGATTGGGATCACCTTATCCCTCAATGAACACAAAGGGACAGTAGACTTGCTCAGAAAGTTTAAAGACGTGTTCGCATGGTCTTATGATGATATATCGAGAGTAAGCAGGGCACGCTTTGCTATTCTTCATGGATGGTTTTTCGAGATACAATGAAATAAAAATGGATCCTCGGGATATGCAAAAAATGTCATTCATCACACAGTGGGGAACCTTTTGCTACAAGGTTATGCCTTTTGGTTTGAAGAATACTAGAGCCACTTATCAAAAAGTAGCCACGACTTTACTACATGACATGATACACAAGGAAATCGAAGTCTATATAGATGATATGATAGTCAAATCTAATAAACAACTGGGGCACGTTGCTACATTAGAAAAGTTTCTTACAAGGATTCAAAAGTACCAACTCTGACTCAACCCATAGAAATGTGTATTTGGAGTAACTCTTGAAAAATTATTGGGATTTGTGGTCAGTCAAAAAGGGATCAAAGTGGACCCTGTGAAGATTAAAGATATCAAGAGATGCCACCGCCTGAGACTGAAAAATAAATTTGAGAATTTTTTGGTAGAATCCAGTATGTCAACAGATTCATCGCTCAACTCACCAACGTCTACGAACCTATTTTGAAGCTTCTCAAGAAGAATGAACCAACAGTTTGGAATGAGTAATGTCAAAAGACTTTCGACCAAGTCAAGGAGTATCTCTTGAACCCGTCTATTTTGGTTCCACCTACACCGGGTGAACCACTTCTTCTTTATCTATCAATCACAGAAGAAGTTATGGGATGGATGTTTGCACAGTATGACAAAGATACTCGCAAAGAAAGGGCTATCTACTACATCAACAAAAAGATGTTAGAGTATGAACGAAAGTATTCGGCCCTCGAAAAAACTTGCTTAGCACTAGTATGGGCTACTCAGAGACTCCGGCACTATATGCTATCTCATTCAATTATCTTGTTATCTCGGATGGATCCTCTCAAGTATCTTTTTGAGAAACCAACACTGACAGGAAGAACTGCACGATGGCTATAGTTGTTATCAGAGTTTGACATCACGCATGTTACACAGAAATCTATCAAGGGGAGAGCTGTGACAGAATACTTGGTAGATCACCCGGTAGTAGAAGGAATAAGGCTTGTTGATCAATTCCCAAGTAAGAATATCTTGCACGTTGAAGAAGAACCGCAGAACCAAACATGGTAGCTGTACTTTGATGGAGACGCCAATCAGAATGGGTATGGAATAGGGGCAGTCCTATTTTCTCCGGAAGGATGCCACATTCCGATCACCATTAAGTTAGCTTTTTCTAGCACCAATAATACAGTAGAATATGAAGCATGTATCACTAGGCTCGAAACTGTTTTGAATCTAGGCATTACAGAAATTGAGATTTTTGGGGATTCGACCTTAGTCATACATCAGTCATTGGAAGAATGAAAAACTAGGGATGAAAAGTTGAAGCCTTATCATAAGTATTTGTTCAACTTAGTGAATAAGTTTTAAGCTATCCTATTCCAACACTTGTCAAGGGAAGATAACAGATTTGCTGACTCTTTAGCCACTCTATCTTCAATGATACATTTGCCCCTTGGCATGGAATTGAAGCCGATCACTATCGAAGTCAAAGACAAACCCGCATATTGCCATTTGATCAACATTGTTACTCGACTACCTGATGGAAAGTCGTGGTACATAGACCTTAAAAGAGTGTTGAAAAAAATAAGAATTCCCAGAAGAAGTATCGAGGAAGGAACGACAAACCTTACTAAGACTAGCATCTCAATTCATCCTATGCGTAGAAAATTTATACAAAAGGTCTTATAATGGGATTCATTTGTCATGTGTTAATGAAGATCAAGCTGAACAGATAATGGTTGAACTACATTCAAGAGAATATGATCCCCGCATGAGTGGGAAAATGTTAGCTACGAAAATTATGAGACAAGGGTACTACTGGCCCACGATGGAAACAGATTGTCATCACATGGTCAAAACTTTCCACAAATGCCAAATACATGCAAACCTCAAATGTGTGCCACCTTCTCAATTAGTTGATCTGACTTCACCGTGGCCGTTCTCAATTTGGGAAATTGACATTATTGGTAAAATATCTCCTAAAGCATCAAATGGGCATGAATACATTCTAGTTGCTATCGATTATTTTGCTAAGTAGGTCGAAACTGCCTCATATGTTGTCCTCACTGCGTCTCGAGTTGCAAAGTTCATCCAAACAAACATCATCAGTGGATATGGTGTACCTTCGAAACTAATTTCTGATAATGGATCACACTTCAAAGTCGAAGTTATTACACTGTGTTTGAAGTTCAAAATCTCACACCACAAATCATCTCCTTACCGTCCTCACACCAATGGACCAGTCGAAGCAGCTAATAATAATCTTAAGACTATCATCAGATAAATGTGTCAATCACATCGAGATTGATCAGAAAAACTATCATTTGCACTATGGGTATATTGAACTTCAATTCAATCCTCTACTGGAGCTACTCCCTACTCCTTAATGTATGGCATGGAAGCAGTCTTGCCAATTGAAATGGAAATTTCATCTCTCAGGATATTATTGGAAAGTCAGTTGTCAGAAGTAGATTGGATTCGTTAACGGTATGAAAAATTAAATTTGATCAAAGAAAAATGACTAAGAGCTTTGTACCATGTACAAGCTTAACAAAGAAGAGTTACTCGTGCGTTTGACAAAAAGATCAAGGTCCCGACACTTACAAGTCGGAGATTTGGTACTCAAAGAAAATCAAGTACCTATCTTTTACCCTAGAGGGAAGGTCAAACCAAATTGGGGAAGTCCGTTCATCATCAAGGAAATATTACCAGGAAAAGTTGTCAGATTTCAAGATTGTGATGGAATCGAATTACCAGAACTAACCAACCTAGACCAGATCAAACGGTACTACATTTAAGGAGGCCATCTTTGGCCGAATCAATTCTCCTACTACCCAATTTAATATCTCCTTTCTCAACCCTTTGTAGTCTTTAAAAAAAAATTAATAATAATGTTTTTTTCTTTTTCAGTCCGTTCACTTAACCTAGGGGAGGGAAAGTTCAAACTACGTTTTTGTCTGATCCCAAAATTCTTGGGTACGTAGGCAACCTGAGAAGTTACTTCAGGCCCGACCACATCAAAATAAAAAATATATATATTTTCCTACAAAAAATATACAAATATAAAAAAAATAATGATATTGTCAAATAGGGAAGAAAGTTCAAAGAAAAATAAAAAAATACCACATAAGGGACATTCGGGTTTTTGAGCCTCAAAATCCCTTTTTTTTTATACCGAGTTCTAAGCTTACCCATAAAAGTCCTCCTAAGTACCATGCGAAAAGTCAAGGAAGATAACAAAGCATGATCGGATGGTAACTTTAGAAGTTCAGAAGGGAAGAAAAAGAAAAAAATTGATGAAGCATGGTAAGTTGAAAACCCGAAAAGGGCGACTTAAGTAAAAATTAAGGCAAGCTTGCAAGGTCGAAAATCAAAAAGGACGGTCTTGGCAACAATCAAAGTAAGGAAAAAAAGAAATAGCTCGCTAGTTTGAAAACCTGAAAGGGCAATCTAGGTAAAAGTTAGAGCAACAAAGAAAAATAAAAAAATCTCCAGGGGATTAAAAAGCTAAGAGCGGTCCAAGCTAAAACATCAGAAGTCTGAATAATCAAGTTCAATAGTTAGCTTAAATCAGGCACAACTCAGAAGTCACAAGTATCTTGTCTACTATTGATCTAAAAAATTTTACTTCCCCAAGCGAACCAAGGGAGAGAAAGGTGAATTCTATGATGAGTTTCTAAAGGAAATATCTTGTTTTCTTGAGCCTGACTCAAGACTTTCAATAAAATTAATCAAAATTAAAAGTTAGATCTTTATTGCGCTTGTAGTAATCAAATATTTTAAGCCTTCATACAAGGGGCATTTTATTTTATATGTAATTTCCCTCTTATACTAGGGGCTTTTTTTTTAATGATGAGTTCAATTACTTTCAATGCTATGTTTCCTGTCAAACTAAGGGTATTTTATTTTTAAGGTTGAGCAATGTTAATCCTAAAGATAAAAGAAATCCCAAACTTAAGGTTACTCTCTTGATAACAATTTTTCAAAAAACTCTTGAGGTTCAAAAGAAATAAAAACTAAGGTTTTAAATTCATAAAACTTTTGGATAAAACCTTGAGGTTCAAGCAAAAATACTTCGGATCTCACATTTGGTTGTGCCCAGAGATTAACTCGTAACCCTTTTACCTAGGATAAGAGATAGGGCATTATTTCTTTCCCAGATTTAATCATTCTTTCCTAAATCTATTCATTCCTAGATTCAATCATTCTTCTCCATATTCATTTTAATCATTCTTTTCCAGATTCATTCATTCTTTTTCAAAATTCATTCATTTCTCAGTCAATTTAGCCAGATGCCGTCAAGGGTTATCTTGGATTTTGCTCAGTTGCCACTAAGGGTTATCTTAGATTTTGCTCAGTTGTCGTCCATATTCATTTTAATCATTCTTTTCCAGATTCATTCATTATTTTTCAAAATTCATTCATTTCTCAGTCAATTTAGCCAGATGCCGTCAAGGGTTATCTTGGATTTTGCTCAGTTGCCACTAAGGGTTATCTTATATTTTGCTCAGTTGTCGTCAAGGGTTAACTTGGATTTTGCTCAGTTGCCGCCAAGGGTTAACATGGATTTTGCTCAGTTACCACCAAGGGTTATCTTGAATTTTGCTCAGTTGCCACTAAGGGTTATCTTGGATTTTGCTCAGTCGCCGCCAAGGGTTAACTTAGGGTGCGATTGATTGCACTTCTAAACGCAGCTTTACCGGCGTTTGCGTCAAAAAGCGAGATTTTACGAAATTTTGCGTGCTTGATATCACTTTTAAACGCGGCGTTTTGAAGTTGTAAACGCAAATTTGAAAAAAAAATGGAGTTTTGAAAAGCGCATGTGAGCCGTTTCGCGCAGCTGCGTTTTAACGCGTCGTAGTGAAATGACACATATACCCTTCATCATTTATCAAATTTACACGCTCAGTCCGCGATTATAACTTCGACTGTTTCGATCCATATCACATACACTCTCTCTCTCATCGATTCCGACAGCTAACGGTGACCCACCTCTACGACGCCGATCAGTTTTCCGACCGTTTACCATCGACGACAACGAAGACGTTGTCTTGGTTAAACTGACGACGACGCCGATCAGTTTTCCGACCGTGAACTCAATCTCTCCTTTGCCTCTTTTTCGATCGGCTTTCGATTCATTCGCACAGAGAACTTTCTATTAGAAGACCTGTGAGCTCTCTCTCTCTCTCTCTCTGTTATGGATTTCGATTTTTTACAAAATTCCAACTTGAATGTTCGATTAACAGAAAACTTTCTATTAGGGTTTTTGTAATTTTCAATTTCTTGTTAGCTTTTTATTAAAAAAAAATAAAAAAAAATAATATTCACCAATTTCTTGTTCGATTAATAGAAATTTTTGCTTATTTTTGTTATTTATTTTTATTCACCATTCCAAATGATCGGGTGTACCCAAATATGATATTCTTCCATTCCAAATTGATTTGGGTAAAAACTTGGATTCAACGAAATTCATTCTCTCTGGTGGATGCGATTGAGAAAATTTGGATAAGTGAAATCTGGGTTTATTTTGTTCTTTTAATCGGGTTGTTAGTTGATGGTGCATAGATCCTCTACGTTACAAATTGAAAATTGGGTATTTTAAAGACAAATTAGAGGATTTGGAGTACTTATTAGATAATTGATTGTTTCCATGTAGGAATCTGAGATGTGAGTGTCTTTAATTCGTTCTTAATTTGAGTTTGCTATTATATGTTGAAAGGGTTTTGAGTGTTTGTTGCAAATCGGCAAATGGTATTTTCTATAGAGATCTGTTATTGGTACCCCAAATTTTGCTTATTACACCCCAATTAAAAATAAAGAAAATAAGTGTATGGTTAAGAACAAGTAAAGAATCTTGATAATCTGACTTACCCATGTGGTATTCTCAATCGACACCCCTGACGTTGTGGTGCCAATAGAAGCTCTCTCCTAGATTTCTATTTTTTTGGGTTTAGGATTTTATATGGGCCTAATCATAATTGTGAACAACTATTGAAATTGTTTGAATGAGTGTTATGGATGTTTTGTAATGTTGAGATTATAATTTGAGCCAAACCTTTGTAATGTTTGAAGAGTTTGTTTTAATCTTTAATCGGAGTGTGATAAATAATTGGAGTGTAATGAGTAAAAGTTGAGGTGCCAATGGTAGCTCTATTTCTATATTGTGTGGAATTAATAGTAGTTATTTTTTGGAAATTATAGTGAAATTTGTAGGAATTATCATGATTTATTTCTTAAAATACTATGGGGTTTTTTCGCTATAATAAAATTCATACACCAATATCAAATGCCAATAATGATTTAAAGTATTCTAGACTTTGATGAATGATTTTGTCAAATCGCGGTATTAGTTTCTACCATTCTGAAATAGGATGCATAAATACTAGACATTACCATAGGGAGTACATACCATAATTTTGAAAGAATGGATTAATCTAACTCTATGTCAATTATTCAAATCACTAGAAATAGATTATTATAGGAAAGAAAGATTGATTAGTGATGGAAAACACTGAAACACTATTCAACATTGTGTTCGTAGGTTATTAATCATTGTCATCTGGTCATTACCTTCGGTGTCATCAATCTTGTGGTGATACACTTCCCTAGATTCAACGGTGATATCCCATCGAAGCTTGTTGGTAATTGGGAACTTTACAATTGAAAAATGGTGGAAACAATGAGTAGGTGAGGATTGATCTTTTTTCTTCTCTTTCAGAGCATTAGCAAAGGAATAGCTAAAAGGTTCCCCATGGTTGTTTCCCAATCAAGCCTTAATAAAGGGCTTCCAAAGGTTAAAAAACAAATATGTAACTCCATTGAGTGATCATTAATCCATGAAACATGTGAAAGCTATCCCTTTTCAAAAGTAGGGAAATTTTAGACCACTTAAATGTGTGAACCCACCTGAAAATTCCAATTAAATGTATTAAGGGAACCCACCTGTTCATCCATCTTCAATGATTAGTCGGAGTTGAGAAGACATGAGGATGCTCAGCATTCTGGTTACTTTTGTTTGGTTTGTGGTTTAGATTTTCTTTCTTGTTATGGCAAAACATTGGATTGTCTTTATTTTATGTTTTGATTCTGTTTAAATTCATTGGGTTTTTGTGTTTCATTGAGTACTTTTGTAGATCTATCTTCTTGGATGTCCAGATACACATTATCTTGAATGAGACCTACACTTGATGAGGTCTAATCCCTGCTTGTTGAGAGAACTTTTGGAATTCAATGTGATCTGTTATGACTTAGTTAAGAAGGGGAGGAGACCGCATAAAGTACTTGACAAGACCGGTTATGATTTCTTGGTCAAGGAGTTTAATAAAAGAACAAACGCTTATTACGATAGAGGGCAAATGAAGAACAAATGGTCGAAATGAGCTATTCAATCATTTACATTCATCACTTCGGAACGTGATCGAACGAACCTTTGGGATTTTGAAAGTAAAATGGCCAATTTTGAAGTTGATGCGTTCATATAATTTGGACAAACAACGAAACATTGTTGTTGCTTGTATGGCATTGCATAATTTTATCAGAAAACAAGCGATTGTCGATGAAGAATTTGCTCTATTCGAGGAAGAAGGATCTATGGGAGTGGAAGAAGAAGGTATCACTAATCAAGAGTATCCAGTTCCCACATTAGTAGGTCGTCAGAGTCAACAAATAAAAAAATACATAGGGATTTAATAGTTGATGCCATTTTTACTGGCAATCATTGATACATTTTCAATGTATTCTGTTTTTTTTATTTTGTATTGTAATTATAAATACTATTAAACGATGTTGTAATAAAGATTATAATGTTTTTAAGTATATTTCGAAGATTCTTTGATTATTTATTTATTGTCTTTGTGTATGATGAATATCATTGATGGCAAACTATACATATCCACCATGTTGTTCATGTGGTCGAGTGATGACATTAGTCACAGCTAAAACAAAAGAAAATTATGGGAGGATGTTTTATAGGTGTCCATCTTGGCAGGTAATATGGTATTGATGTTAATGTTGCGTGCGTATTTATATTTGGTGACATTGATATTAATTCATGTGTTATTTTACTTTATAGAGACATGCAGGGTCTTTTCTGTGGGTAGATGAAGTTGACATTATCAATGATAATGTGCCTCAAGATAAAGTAACGGAGTCAAATAAGAAGAATGAAAAATATATTTTGTATGCATTTGTTGGATGTATATTTTTCATGTTTTTTTTTATTTCAGTTTTACTTATTATATTAACTATGATTATTATGTTTAAATGATGTCAGAATGTATATTAGATGTTATGTGGATGTGTTATGTATATACGATGTAATGTGGATGTGTTATGTACAATGTGAATTTGGACTACGTATTATGCAGGTATTTTGTTTATCAGGAAAATTTCATATGTCCATTTTTAAGAGGAGATGCTGCCGAAATTTCTATAGAATTATAAATTTTTCTATAATTTTTAGACATTTTAAAATTAAAATAATAATTATTTTAATTTTTATATAATTTTATTATATTTATATATATTTAGTGTAATTATATAATTATAGGAGTATTCTGGTAATTTTTAATGTATTCTGGGTGCATTATCAACCTTAAGGGTATTTTGGTCATTTTACCCTAATACAGCAAATTCTTGAAGCTGTATCAAGCAGTAATTACCAGATTCTGACAGCAGATTCTGACAGCACAGCACTTTTAGAAAGCTCTATCAAGCAAGCTTTTCAGTGTTTCAGATTCTGACAGCAGATTCTAACAGCAGATTTGACAGCTGAATCAATCAGGCCCTTAGATTTTGCTCAGTTACCGCCAATGGTGAATTTTGCTCAGTTTTTGCTCAGATTATGCTCAGTTTATGCTAAGATTTTACTCAGATTATGCTCAATTTTTTTTAATTTTTTACTTAGTTTCACACAGTACACACACTCACACTTGCACTTTTCAGTCAGGGAGAATTCTCTAAAATTCAAGGATCTGATACCGTCAGTAAGAGCTCGCGCTCAAGAACCTGACACATTTTAGTTCGGGGAGAATTTTACCCTCAAGGATCCGAATATCTCAATGAATTGCTAAATCAGACTGCAAAATAAATTGTCACTAGCCTTGGCATTCAGATATCACAATATCTACCGAAATAGATTTACTATCTAGTTTGTTTCAACCCTCTACCAAAGGGGGGCATATGTAGACACCCAATTTTTGCATTCTCCTGATTAATCAACTCGTCAATCCGATTCCAACGGTTCCCAATAATGGATGTTTATTCCAATACTTTATTTTATTCTAGATATGTTTCAGAAATTCAGATGAGGTATCTCAAGCTAAAAAAACCTTAGAAACTACGCTACACTAGGAAAATATAACCTCAAAAATAAAGAAATCATCATCTTGCAGATAAAAATAAACTTTACGATAAAAATAAACTTTACAATAAAAATTACTAAAACATGACCAAATTACTAAAATACCCATAATCTAAAAGCATCCCTAGAGCTTACATCACGCTTAGGAAAATCCATTTAAACACATAAAATAACAAATCAAAATCAAATAAATCATGTCGCCAATTTTCACAAATTTGACAAAATTATGAAAATGCCCCTCATAAAGTTGACGACCATTTCGCACAAAATTTTTTACAAATGACACAAACCAATATTTTCAATGAATTCCTTACGAAAAATCGATTCTAAAACATCTTGGAACATTAAAAATTGACTTGAAACGCAAAAGTTTTCTTCAGGGGTAAAACGATAATTTTTCAATTAAAAAAAAATTTTAATTCTGAAATTAATAAATAAACATTAAATAATGTAAAGTGAAGCATTAATAAAATTAATTTAAAATTTTGAACGAAAAAAATCGATCAATCAGGCTCTCAGGCAAAATTATTAATAGTTGCCTAAATATTTATTAAAGGACCCCTCCATTTGGGGGCCCAAAGAATGAAAGATACAATAAAGGGGGTTCTTCAAAAAACAAAAATATATCTTAGTCAATCACATAAGACTAAAATCAATCTTAAAGTCAATCAAGTATGACTAAAATCAAAATCTTAAAGTCCATCAAGTAAGAATAAAGTCCAAAATCTTAAAGTCAATCAAGTGAGACTAAAAGTCAAAACCCTAATAGAATTCTAATTAAATAATAACTCTATTTAAAACGATCCTAATTAAATAATAACTCTATTTAAAACAATTCTAATTAAAATATAACTCTACCTAAAATAATTATAATTAAACAATAACTCAATTATAAAAGAATTATAATTAAGCACTAATTCTATTTAAACAAACACTTAAAAAATCTATAAATAGGGGTCCTTACAACCTTTTTCGTATCAAAAAATAAATCCTAGAAAAAGTAGGTCAAAAAACTTCCCTAACTTCCCATAAATCCTAATTTTGAAGTCCCAACTCCTTACCTAACATCCATATCTCAACTTTAGCTCGAAAAATACCTAGAAGCTCTTCCAAAACACCATAGAAATTTATAGAAAATTAGAAAAACTCAGGAGATACTTTATTTTGAAGATCCGAAACGAATTTGATGATAGAACGAAGCGAGGAGTGTTGTACGAAGAACTATTCTACTAGATCTGAGGGAACAAGACCGTTGCTTTCGTAAAGGTAAAGATTTTAATTTTTTTTTTATTAGGTCTTTTTAGCAATGTAGTTCTATTTGGGAATAAGTAGAGATCGACATTCGCCAAGCAGGGTTGGTGCCTAACACCTTTCAATCCCGTAATGTGATCCCCGAACTCAATTGTTTTTTTAAAGTAGATTGGTTGTTTTTATCCATTTAGAGTCTATGATCGGTTCCTAGACTGAAATAACTAGGTGGCGACTCCCAAACCTCAAAGGTCAAAAGTGGATCCGTGCACTTCACGGATAGATGGCGCTTTCACATGGTAGGAATTAGATATCCATACTCAACCCTATTATGTTAATTTCTCTTTTATTTTAAATGAAAAATAATATATATATATATATATATGTAGCTATTTTATGAGTTGTTAAAGGATCTGTGAATGCTTGAAGGGATAGTGCGTCACATCATCCAGAGGGGTGCACTGTCCTGGGATATACGATAGGGACCACCAAGCTCATACATTGTATGGGATACATGTGAGAGTGGAGTCACAACTGAAATCTGGGTCCATTCTTTTCTTATTTTTACCAGTGAACGTGTATTGTAAAGGTGGTCGTATACGAGTGGAGTGTTATTTTGGGAATCACATGCACGCCTGATAGGCATAGACGAAGATGATCAGTCAGTGATCACTAACAATCTAGTAATAGTTAAACGTTCTGACACATCGAAATTAGACCTATTGCTTGCAGTCAAGTTGATAAGAATGCAAAATGTCATATTTTTCTCCTTTAATATTTAGTCCTTTATACATATTTAGTGCCTAAATGTACTCATTATTCTTTTATTTTGATTTAGGATGCAAATGGAGGTGTTAAGTGCAAAACAAAATTAATTGGGCGATTTTGGACAGTTTCAACATCACTTCGTAATCTGGGTATAACTCTCTCATCCGAACTCCAATTAAGATGATTCCAAATGCTATGGAACGCTGAGAAAAAGATCTATAACTTTCGTGTTTTGCATTTTGAGAGATAATGAATGTATCAAGGTCAAAATTGGGTTTGAAATTACTACACATACACTATTGACGCGAATTTGACGCGAATTTGATAAAAATTTGACGAGGTTTATTTTCGAAAGTCTCCAAATCTAGTGCACGAAAATTTCAACTAAAACACCACTTTCCTAATTATATTAGGACTTTATTTTATTTTAATTAGTCGGATTTATATATTGTTATTGGAGGATAAGATTTAGAATATTGTTTTTAGGACATTTTGTTGGCTTCTAAGAAGGAAGAGAAGAACGGGTAAAAAAAAAGAAAAAAAGAAGATCTCCCTGGCTCTCTCTCTTGTTCTCTTTCTATTAAGTTTTTTTTTTTTTTTAATCTTTTCTTTAGGAAAGAAGTGGCTGAAACTTGGGGAATTAGGGGCCAACGAGTTGCTGTCAAGAAGAAGGAGAAGTTGCTGACATTTTTCAGCAACATTATTGCAAAGAAGTTTACAACGTTGCTGCTTGTATTCGTTTTCAACCATCAACATCATCGCCGTGAGGAACATCACCATTAACACATTTCAAACTTCTTTGGTTGTGTTAAAAAGTGTAACCCTTATGACTTTTATTTATTTTTATTATTGCAACCCTGGTTGCTTTTGGATTAAAGAACATCTTGCTGGATTCTTAAGTTGGAAATTTTTAATTCAATGAGTTAGTGACTTTCAGATTCATTAATTGATGTTTTCGGATTAGTGATATGTAGACACATGAATCAGTGAATTTTAATTATGTATGCTGAATTTTCAGTTTGGTCATATTGAAAACTTTGATATTAACGGTCATTGAAACCATAATTGTATCTCTAATCACCTAATTGATTTGGAATATGATTTAAAAGTGGTAAAAACTATGAACAATAGTTGTGATCTGAAAATTACATGTTCTTTAGCCATGGACTTTTCCATAGGTTTGAAGAGTAGGTTATTGAATCATAATTCCTTTTAATCTTAATGATTTGTTTAAGAAGTTGTAAGGATACGTTAAGTATTAACTTGATTGCTTAATCAAAATAACTAGGTGATGGACTTTTCTAAAATTCTAGGAATTATCTAAGAAGGAATTTATAAGATGCATGATCTCTTTAGGCTTGCACTTTGATTCAATTCGGATATGTAATTAAGGCATAAAATTCGTTATCTATGTTGAAGCAATTTGATTAGTCATTTAATGAATTTGTTTTTCTGAATTGTGAGAGAAGATGATCAATTGTAAATATTTATTTCTTTAATTTTAATTTTAATTTTTATTATTTCTTTCGTTTTATTATTATTATTAATTTTTTTTAATCCGAATCGTCAAAATTGAAACCCCTACAAATTTGTGTAATATGTTTGTTTTCAATTTGTTAATTAAACTAACTAAAATTTGTTATGACTCTTTAGAATAGGAGTACCTGCAATCCCCGGCCAATAACGATACCCTACAAATCACTTTACTACAATCTTCTATAGGGTTTATTGATGACTAAAAATATGGTCAATTAAATGGCGCCGTTGCCGGGGATTGCAAAATCCCTATGTTTTAGTGTCATTTAACTTGTTAATATTCTATTTTACTTGTTGAGCTTGCATGTAATATATCTTGTGTTACACTTATTGAAATTTTAACATGAATCTTTCCTATCACTATGGCGATCACATTGTGATGTTTTTAGGAAGGGAAGCTTATTATTATTCTTTCAACTCTAACTTGTATATTGTTGTCTTTACTTTTGGGTTCAGGTCCATGAATGTCCGCAGTTAGAAGAAAGAATCAAGAACTTGCAAAACGCTTGGCCTTGCTAAATATGATAGCGCATGGATTTACAAGGAGAAAAGTAGAGCTTTTCATGATAAGATGATCCGTGGCAAAGCCTTTGTTGTAGGCCAAAAAGTTCTTCTTTTCCATTCTAGACTTAAACTTTTTCCTGGTGAATGGCCATCGCTTGAAGCCTTATTATGAGGCTTTTAAGGAGCACACTGTGGAAGAAGTACCCCTCCTAGAGGCTCCACTCACAAAGGACTAAAAACGAGGTACAAAGTCTAGGCTGAAGAACTGTAAACATTCAAGCGCTACTGGGAGGCAACCCAATTCAGCCAAGGCTATTGAGGATACATCAACACAGATTTGCATTTTCTTTCTCTCCTCTATTTACTTTGGTGGATTTCATTTTTTTTTTATTGTGTGATTTTCGTGAATACCTTGCTTATGTTTATATTTCTACTTACAGGCTTATTCTGATCTACATTGAGGACAATGTAGGATCTAAGTGTGGGGGAGGGATTTACAACTTTAATTTTAAAATAAATAAAAAAATTAAAAAAAAAAAATTTATTTTCTTTTTAGAATTCTTTCCAACTCAATGATGAAACTGATTCTTAAGATAGATGACTTGTAAATAGAATTGAGCATATTTTTACAGATAAAACAAGAAATGGAGTTAATTTGCTTATATTGTAGTCATACTTGGAAATTTTGATGCACATTAGCCTTGATTCGAGTAATTTGTTATCTTAAAGTGAAGCATGGAGACATATTGAATGATACTTGCATAATTCCACAATATTTGTGAGCTATTCAAGCCTTATAATTGATTCATTATACATATCAATTTAAACTTCTTTTCTGAGTGCATCTTGTGAATATCATGTTTTCTAGAACTTGCTTTAAACCTGCTTGAGACAATTTTACATGTTCAGATTTGGAGAAGACGGAGGCAAATTAGGATTTTACCACCATGACCAAATAGCCTTTGTCCTGATTGTGATTTGACCCTTAGATAGCCCTTTGAGCCTTCATTAGCCTATTTTCTTCATTAACCCATATTCACTTACTCTTTTAAACTTAAATACTTTACTTACCCTTTTCCTTGGAACTAGCGAGCTTGGATCTTGTTTATAAGGTGATATCAAGAAGGGTGGAAAAACATAAGTGTGGGGGAGGATTTCATATGGTTCTAAGGTGTAAGATTTGTAAAAAAAAAATATAAAAATATAAAAAAAAAAAAAAAAATTGTGATCAAAGGAGAAGTAGGGACATGAAAAGAAGTGTTGTGATTTAAAGAATACAAGTTCTGAAGAAATGGGAGCATTACAAATCTCTCAAGCAAAGTGAAAAAAAAAAAAAAAAATTGATGAAATCTACCTTAGAGTGATCGAAATGTGGTACTTAATGATGAAGACCTATTTATTGACATTTCTAATTGCTTTCTAGTTCTGAGGAAATTTTGTGATATCCTTTCTTTTCCTTCTTATGAACCCTTGACCCTTTAGCCCCATTACAACGTTTTCAAAGACCTCTTGATCCTTTGATGTTCTATTTTAAATGTGGAGAGTGGGTGGACAAGCAAGCTTATGGTTTAAACTATTTTCACAAGTGTTTGAGTGATTAGTGTAGCTAGCACCATATCAAATTGAGAGAAAACCAGAGTGATACATCGTGAGAAGTAAAGTTTGATACAATTTGTGCATTAACTTGAGGATGCATATTACACTTATATTTGGCTACACACACACACATTCCAAGTATGCATGCTATATAGTCTTAATAACTCTGTGGCTTATTTTTGAAGTAAACTTGTGCTCTTCCTACTTTATTATGCCATACCATCTAAATGATCTCTGAGATGTAAGTTGGAAGGATTATAGTCATTTAATTTGTGTTAAGTCATTGTGGTGTTTTTAGTTAGTCTTTGTCGTTTTCCTTGAGTTTCTATTAGGTTACATTTTGTTCTGTTTTGCCCGAGGACGAGCAAAAGTTAAGTATGGGGGAATTTGATAAGAATGCAAAATGTCATATTTTTCTCCTTTAATATTTAGTCCTTTAAACATATTTAGTGCCTAAATGTACTCATTATTCTTTTATTTTGATTTAGGATGCAAATGGAAGTGTTAAGCGCAAAACAAAATTAATTGGGCGATTTTGGACAGTTTCAACATCGCTTCGTAATCTAGGCATACCTCTCTCATCCGAACTCCAATTGAGATGATTCCAAATGTTATAGAACGCTGAGAAAATGATCTATAACTTTCGTGTTTTGAGTTTTTAGAGATAATGAACGTATCAAGGTCAAAATTGGGTTTGAAGTTGCTGCACGTACATTATTGACGCGAATTTGATAAAAATTTGACGAGGTTTATTTTCCAAAGTCTCCAAATCTAGTGCACGAAAATTCCAACTAAAATACCACTTTCCTAATTATATTAGGACTTTATTTTATTTTAATTAGTCGGATTTATATATTGTTATTGGAGGATAAGATTTAGAATATTTTTTTTAGGAGATTTTGTTAGCTTCTAAGAAGGAAGAGAAGAATGGGTAAAAAAAAAGAAAAAAAGAAGATCTCTCTGGCTCTCTCTCTTGTTCTCTTTCTATTAAGTTTTTTTTTTTTTTTTAATCTTTTCTTTAGGAAAGAAGTGGCTGTAACTTGGGGAATTAGGGGCCAACGAGTTGCTGTCAAGAAGAAGGAGAAGTTGCTGACATTTTTCAGCAACATTATTGCCAAGAAGTTTACAACGTTGCTGCTTGTATTCGTTTTCAACCATCAACATCATCGCCGTGAGGAACATCACCACCAACACATTTCAAACTTCTTTGGTTGTGTTAAAAAGTGTAACCCTTATGACTTTTATTTATTTTTATTATTGCAACCCTGGTTGCTTTGGATTAAAGAACATCTTGTTGGATTCTTAAGTTGGAAATTTTTAATTCAATGAGTTAGTGATTTTCAGATTCATTAATTGATGTTTTCGGATTGGTGATATGTAGACACATGAATCAGTGAATTTTAATTATGTATGCTGAATTTTCAGTTTGGTTATATTGAAAACTTTGATATTAACGGTCATTGAAGCCATAATTGTATCTCTAATCACCTAATTGATTTGGAATATGATTTAAAAGTGGTAAAAACTATGAACAATAGTTGTGATATAAAAATTGCATGTTCTTTAGCCATGGACTTTTCCATAGGTTTGAAGAGTAGGTTATTGAATCATAATTCCTTTTGATCTTAATGATTTGTTTAAGAAGTTGTAAGGATACGCTAAGTATTAACTTGATTGCTTAATCAAAATAACTAGGTGATGGACTTTTCCAAAACCCTAGGGATTATTTAAGAAGGAATTTATAAGATGTATGATCTCTTTAGGCTTGCACTTTGATTCAATTCGGATATGTAATTAAGGCATAAAATTCGTTATCTATGTTGAAGCAATTTGATTAGTCATTTAATGAATTTGTTTTTCTGAATTGTGAGAGAAGATGATCAATTGTAAATATTTATTTCTTTAATTTTTATTATTTCTTTCTTTTTATTATTATTATTATTTTTTTTTAATTAGAATCGCCAAAATTGAAACCCCTACAAATTTGTGTAATATGTTTGTTTTCAATTTGTTAATTAAACTAACTAAAATTTTTTATGACTCTTTAGAATAGGAGTACCCGCAATCCCCGGCCAATAACGATATCCTACAAATCACTTTACTACAATCTTCTATAGGGTTTATTGATGACTAAAAATATGGTCAATCACAAGTCAAAAGGCCAGCCTGAGCCGGATAAATAGTCTTGCAAGCGTGGTAAACAGCGACCAGCCACAAAATCAGGAACTACGATGTTATTGAGGAATATCATGTCCCGACTGAGAACGATCTAGTCGTGAATCCCAACTCTTTAATTCTAATACTCCATTACTTATACTATGTATCTGTTATTATATTTCGAAGTATAAACTAAGAAGCATGTCTACTATTTCAATGTTGTGAACTATATTTGCATAAGTCAAAAAATGTATAGTGAATACCGATGATTGATGATATGTGAACTTTTAAATTGTTTAATTGTTCATCCCTAGCTATATGTACCAGTTGATCGTATTTTATTCTGTAAAACCTAGCATGTATTAAAATGTTCAGTATGCTTTACTCAATCATGTTTAGGGAGGGTTATTAGTAGGAATTGGTTGTAGACTTACTGGGTAACTCTCGTTACTCTCCCTTTTTCTTCTTATTTTTTTAGTTTCAGCACTTGTAGTTACCTAGACAGGCGTATAGTCAGTAAGTGAGGAGTATCTGGTCGATCAGATCGACGATCAGAGTCTATTGTTTGGTGAACACTAGGGTTACATCCCTTAGTGTTGTCAGTTTCATCCAGGATGTATGTAGTATTTGGATTGAGAGTTTAGGCCTATGTTAGAGTGAAAGTATTTTGGTAAGCCTGTATATTGTTAAATTTTCTACACTCTGATCTACTTATATGTTAGATGTAATTAGTCTTCCGCTGTTAATTCATGTATTTGCATATTTATATACAGGTTTTGTTATATATTGGATTATCAGGTTTTCGTGTTCCGTAGAATGCTAACATAAACAAAGAGGCCATATCCAAATTTTGAGATGCCACCTAGTACCTTGAGACTTGGCATTGGGTTTTGTGTTAGCGTTTGGAGGGACGCCACACATTGGTTGGCTCTCGGGGGTTATCTCATTTGAAAATTGACCATTCTCTCTTTCTTTTAAGGGTATAGTAAGCTGACTTAGTTGTACTTCCATCATTGCTTCGGTTGGAATTATAACCTCATTGGTTTGAATTTGAGCTTCAATTGAGACAGGATTATCAATTATTGATGGATAATAATCGAAATCTTCAAAAGAGTAGAATTGGTCATTAAAGTTATTTTAAAAGAATGGTGGATTTTCTAAGATGGAGATATCCTCATTTTCAAATTTATCAAAATTTTCTTTTAAAGATAACGCTATGTGATTTAATTGAGTTCCTATGCTGGCTAAGGCTTGATCTATGTCCTGTTGTTGTTGATGGAGCTGTTGTTCTTGGATGAACTATTATTGTTGGATGAACCGTTGTTGTTGATTTAACAACTCAGTCATCAAGGAATCTAATGATGAAGTTGGAGGAAAGGAAAAAAATGAGTCATTGAATGTTGACTCTAGCTCTACAACTTTATATTCGGAGAAATATTGAGAATCATAAGATTGTTGGGGAATTATGGTTGGATTCATCATCGAGGTGTCGTGCATATAAAAATCATCATGGTTACCAAAATGACTACCCTGAGTGAATTCATTTTGACACAGTAAAATATCTAAGGGAAACCAATTATATATGTGGTATGGTTGATCGAATGAGCTAGGTGTCAGCATCCAATAAGAATTTTGAGAATGATGCATATTGGCCTGTGTAGTATGAAACATGGGTAGATTCAGACAACACTCGGGAGGATGACCATAATTATCACATAGGACGCATAGGATCCAAGATTCTCTGCTAAACTTCATGACAATATAGAATTTACTAGGGGTTTTGTATCTATACACTATTGATTTACACACAAGAGAAGGAGGAATTCACACATGACATTGGGTTCTTACGACTAGACACTATCGTTGTTCTTTGAACGTTTACCAAACATGCAAATCACACAGTCGATCAAACAATCATGCAACCAGCCTTCCAACTCAGTTCTATGAAGTTAATTTTGAATCATTCGGATCTCCAGATTAGAGGTGGTGTACAATATATAAGCAAGGACACTCTTAAATCACCTTCCTTTCTTGAATAGACTGAGTCTATCCCCTCATAGAGCAAAATCTCACTAGATACAAAAGAAGACCAAGAAACGTAATTAGCACAACTTGAAGCGAAATTTCTCTTATTGAATTCGTGAACCCTGTAATCAAGTATAATTGATTTTATTTAATTTGATTGGATGACTAGTGAGTTGATTATCCTAATTAGAGCAAGGATTTGGTAATAACTTTCAATCCTTATGTTATCATGTCATCCCTAGGAGAGGGGTGTTATTTATTACTTAATTAACTATTCCACGTATATGTAATACATAAAGGCAAGGAGTAACCCACTAACATAGAGAAGAGTGGGTGTTTCGGGATTATCTCCCGTGCTAGATGGGGTGAAGATGGACTGAGTCGACTTAGGCCACCAATTCCAATTTTGCTGTGCGAACCTAAGGAGTCGTGACAAGATTGTTCACCCGTCGTCCTTCTTTAGTTTATTACAATCTAAGCCTTCTTGGATAATTAAAAAAATTTTACAAGGAATCCTATACAAGAAGTTCTAAAATAGAAAAATAAACCTAACTAAAGATTAAAGGAAATTGAAAGAAAGAAAAAAAAATTGTTCACCTACAAGGAGCAAAACAAAAATGTTAACAGAAATGATAATAAACGGACCTAAAAGTAGAATCTGACTTATCAAAATCTTTTTGACTTTGTCAAATTTTATAGAAAATTTTGTTCTACCCCAAATTGATATACTATAATAGTTAATCAGAGATCAAAGTAGAAAGTTACAATTAGCTTAAGTTCTGTTGTCTAGGGTGAAAAAAATAGGAATGACTTTTTTTCAATATTCTTTTCTTCTTTCTTCTCTCTTAAACCCTCAAGAACACTTGAACTTACAAAAAGAAATCAAAAGAAAAAATAAAATAAAAATGAAAGAAATGAATTTTAAATCAAAACTTACTACTACTACCTTTACCTTTCCCTGGCAGCAACACCAAAATTCTGATTGGACTATCGTTGTTTTTCCCACCGGAGTTAATATTAATCTTACTTTTACCTTACTTGTGGAACAAGTAAGGGATCTAACTCAAGAGAAAGGAGGAGTAGAGTTAAGCTAAGAGGATAAAATTTCGAATTAACCAAAAAGAATTAAAACTATTTTTCTTTGTATTTTTAAACTTATCAAGAAGATTTAAAGTTGTTAGAAAATTAACCAAAGTAAATGAAGTTAAAAACAAATAAACTTATGAAATTAAAATACCATTGGAGGTGGATCTACCTAGAATATTGTAGACACCCCATTTTTGTATCCGCCTGACTTGGCGATCCGTCACCCGGTTGCTGTGGATTCCTAATGATGAGCGCAAAAGAACTCGAAAACTTGTGAGAAATCTCCTTCCATTTTCTCTGTCTTCCAATTTTATTCTATTATTTCTCTTTGCCACGCGACATAGAATTATGCACGCTTAGGATCGTTACACCATACACTCAACTTAGCAAGCACGTACACTTAGCTCGCTACACATTTGGACAACTTAGAGACCTCGCTATGTTAGGAAAACATGACCTCAAGACTTAGAAATAATTACGTTAAAATTGAAAGAAACTTCACACCAAAATTTATCCAAATGGACAAAAATAAAAAAAATGACGAAAATACCCCTTATGAATTTCAGACCTCCGAAAAGTCTCAAAAGTATATTCATTGTACTCAGAATAGGATTTCGAGTCTAACGAGATCCAAATCGATGAAATCAGAGAAATTTATGAAAAAATTAAAAAATAACCAAAATGCCCCTCGACCTCCAAACCCAACTTAAAGATCTCGATCCTTAGGAAAATATAATAAAAATTAAAATCAAATTAAAATTAAACCATTAAAACTTAAAATTTAATTTAAAATTAAACAATTAAAATCTAATCCAAAATTAAGAAAAAATTAAACAATTAAAATCTAATAAAAAAAATTAAAACTTAAAATTCAATTCAAAATTAAACAATTAAAATCGGATTCCAAATTTAAACAATTAATTTAAAAACTTTAAACCAAAAATTTAATCAACCCATCAACGTAAATAAAAATCTAAGCAATCGATGATATTTACATCAAATTGACCAATCAACATGCAAATTAAAAGCGATCAACCAACCAAAAAATAAAATCGACTAATCGACATTCAAATCAACCAATCAACGTTCAAATTGAAATTAAAACAAACTAGCCAACGAAGCAATCCAACCGATAAACTTAAACTAAAAACCTATGCGATGCGTGGGATCACCTTCTCTGTGAAGCCCAAAAAAAGATTAGAAGTAAAATCTCTACCTTCCTAGGTTTAGTCAACAAAGTTAGAAAGAATAAAAAATAAAATCAAATCAAATCAAAAAAGAAGAAACAAATAAAAAAGCAAGCAAAAGAAAACATAAAAAAGGAATGAAAAAGAAAGATTAGAGAAATAAAAAATTAGGAACAATGGTCTATAAAAGAAACCATACGTCCTCTTGAGAGAGAAGGACTTTCTTTGGAGAAAAAAATCTGATTTTTTCTTAGAACCCACAAAAGAGGTTGACATTTTTGGGAGAGACCATAAAAGCAAAACAGCAAAAGAACCATGGATCTTTTTCTCTAATTCACATCTGTGGAAAGCACAATAAAAGGAGAAGGACTCTCTTCTCCATTAAGACTAACAGCCAATATCATCAGTCGAGTCCCATTGCTACTGCTACAACCTCCTACCTGCAACCCCACAATTCTTTACTGCCCTCTCTTCTTTCTTAAAAAACCTACAACAGCAGTCTCTTACTGCCTTCTCTTCTTCTCCATCAAATCTGTAGCTTTACCGTCCATCACAGCCCCTTTTGCTGCCTTATCCTCTTCTCCATTAACACCACCTTATAGAAAACCCCCACCCTCTCTCTCAACCCTCTTCTTCTTCGTTTTTGAGCCTGTAGAACAGCCCCATTATCACCTTCTCCTACAGCCCCCAACCACCATTCAACACAGCCCCAAGCTCCCTCCATAAGCACCCCCAAACACCCTCCATTACGTCCATTAACAGCAACCTATCTCTGCTAAACCGACGACCCAACCAGCACCATTAAAATCACCCACACACCTCCGTTTTTATCCACTGTTGAGACCAACACATAAACTCTCGGTTCAGCCACTATCATCATCTGCAACACCTTCCCTTACTCACGGTTTTAGCACGTTCCTCTCAACTTCTGTTGCCCACTATATCAGCACACCATCTCGTCATTTTGGTCTCACAGATCCCTTCTTAACGTCCCAACATAGCAGCCCCTATCTCCTTCTCAATTATCGTCTTCTTCATTTTTCTCAAACCTCACAGTAGCCTCAACTAATTGCCTGCATCGCCATCGCCTATTTCGTCACTTACATGAAAGCATTGACACGTCCCCGACCGGATTTTCTCTCATCAAAAAATTCTCTCTCGCTTTTGAAGTTGTGCCTGAAGGAATCTCACGAAACTCGACCCATGCAAATGGTAAGTTCAATTTTTTTTTCTTTCTTTGTCTCTTCTGACGCCTCTTTAATCGTTGTTCTATGTGTAGATTTTATTCATGAATTTTAATTCATAAATTCTCACGAGTTGACTTGTTGTTTTTTTACGTGCTTAGAAGTTTCAAAATTGGATTTTTCTATCAAAGTGACACAAGTCGACTCGCTGTCTTTTTATGTACTCAAGTTCCAAAATTTATTTTTCTATCATAGTGACACGCGAGTCGACTCGCTATTTTTTTATGTGCTTAGAAGTCCAAATTTTTTTTATCAAAGTGACATGAGTCAATTCACTGTTTTAGTTTGTGTGCATAGAAGTTTCGAAACCTTTTGTTAATTGAATTGACATGTAAATCGATTTGCTTCTTGTGCACATACAAAATTCAAAATTGAAATTTTAATCAAAGTGGTCATGTGAGTCAACTCACTGATTTGTGAGAGTATGGGAATTTCAAAATTGAATTTTTAGTAAAGTTATCATGTGAGTTAACTCACTGATTTGTGTGAGTATAGGAATTTCACAATTGAATTTTTAATGAAGTTGCAACTAAGTCGACTCACTGCTTTTGTTACATACATGAAAATTTAAAATCTTTTTTTAACAAAATGGGCATGAGTCAACTCATTGATTTGTGTGCACATATGGGTTTAAAATCGATTTTTCTTTTTAATAATAAGCATGTGGATTGACTCATCGATTTCTGTGTACATTGGAATTCCAGAATTGATTTATGAACAAAATAGACATTGAGTTGATTTACTGATCTTAATGGACATTGGGATGTGAAAACTTATTTTGCTTTTCAAAATATTGTCTATGAGTCGACTCGCCGATTTATGTTCATATGAAAAAATGGATTCTTAAAAATTCACAACTTGCTAATTTTGGGGATTTATGGATTTTTCTTTGATTTGATGATTTTTCTAAGATCATGATTTTCTATTTTTGGAAAGTTGATATTTGTAAATTGCTAATTTGGGAAACTCAATTTTGATAATTTTCTAATTGGAAAACCCCTTTTTCAAATTTCTAATTTTGATCTCCCAATTTAGGAAATTTCTAATTTCTAATTTAGAAATTTCGTGAATTCCCAAATTAGAAGTTTCATATTCTTAGTTTTCCACTTTAGAAAGCTTTCACAAATTCCTAGTTTGGTCGATTTGGAAAATCTTCACATATTTGGATTTGTAATTGAAATGGTGCCACGTGGACTTTGAAGCATAGACTGGAATTAAGACTTTTTCAAATATTTCCATCTTTATGCGAAATTGAGAAATTATATGATATTTGGGGAATATTAGCCTTGAGATTTGTTAAGCAAATGCGATATAATTTGATGATGATTAGACCATAATCTTGACTTCAGTATTTACCCGTTGATCGTAGGATGGTTTGGATCGTAGTAGGGACCGATCATCCCGATCGGGCGGGTTCGGTACCTAATACCTTTCGAAACCGTAACTTGACCCCTTACCCATTTCTCTAATCCGTGGATCGACCTGATCCATTTCGGAGTCATTTATGGTTCCTAAACCTAAACTAGGTGGCGACTCCTTACATTTCAAAATCCCCAATTTACCAATCGGACCCCTACCCACAATTTGGTGAAAAATGGGTCGAGGCGATTTCAAACATGTTGATGAGCAATTCCTAATCTCTAGCCTTTTTATAACTCAATCGTAAAGGTTTGGTGTTAGCTCCTTAGATCGAAAAGTTTAGCAAATGAAATCTAATGAGGGAACATAAACAAAATAGAATTCATTGAACTTCTTACTGCAAATTATCTAGTATAAGCATACTTTATCTTGATTTAAGCTAAGCATAAAGTATTTATATTAAGAATAAAAGGTACAAGAAATCTTAAAGAGAATTTATTAGCATTTTAGATAAAAGAAAGGCTTGAAACTAAAAATAATACAAAACCTTACTCTAGGCGTTTCCACTTTCCAATGGAGGGGAACTTAACCTAATGTCATTGCTAAAGAGGGAAGATAAGAGATGAAATAATTTTTCTTTATTTCATGGAGAAATTTACAAATTCTTCTTCTTCTACTTCTTACAAGACTATTTAGCCAAAAAGAAAATAACTTCTAGCACCCCGCCAAATGTTAACACAAAGTCCCATGCCAGATCTCGAGGCACAAGGTGGCATCTCAAAATTTCAATATGATCTCCTCTGTTTATGTTAACATTCCAAGGCGTTTAATCTACATTTGATAACAACATACAATTAATAACGTAGCGGAAGCCTATATACATTTAATAACGTACGATAGATCAGAGTGCAGAAGAAGAAATTTAACTCACATAACGTACAATTAATAAGTCAACTCAATAATTTAATCAAGAAAATTTTGATTTTCCAAAATCGCCATGTGTGCCAAAATCATTGAATTAACTCACATATTCATTTTGTAGAAAAAAATTAATTCAAATTTTCAATGTCTCTAAAATTAGTGAGTCGACTCAACAATTTTGATTAAGAAAATCTTGATTTTTCAAAATCACCACGTGTACCAAAATCATTGATTTAACTCTCATATCCATTTTATAGAAAAAAAGCGATTCAAATTTCTAATGTATCTAAAATCAGTGACTCGACTCACAATTTTGATCAAGAAAATTTTGATTTTTCAAAATCGTCACGTGTGCCAAAATCATTGATTTAACTCACATATCCATTTTATAGAAAAAAAATCAATTCAAATTTCTAATGTACTTAAAATCTATGAGTAGACTCAATAATTTTGATCAAGAAAATTTTGATTTTCCAAAATCGCCACGTGCGCCAAAATCATTGAATTAACTCACATATCCATTTTATAGAAAATAAAAATCAATTTAAATTTCTAATATACCGACAATCAGTGAGTTGATTCAATAATTTTGATCAAGAAAATTTTGATTTTTCAAAATCGTCACGTGTGCCAAAATCATTGAATTAACTCACATATTCATTTTATAAATAAAAATCGATTCAAATTTTCAATGTCCCCAAAATCAGTGAGTCGACTCAATAATTTTGATCAAGAAAATCTAGATTTTTCAAAATTGTCACGTGTGTCAAAATCATTGATTTAACTCACATATCCATTTTATAGAAAACAAATCGATTCAAATTTTTAATGTCTCCAAAATCAGTGAGTCGACTCAACAATTTTGATGTAGGAAATCTAGATTTTTCAAAATCGTCACATGCGTCAAACTTAATGAATTAATCCATACATTTTGCAAAATCAATGAATTGATCCATTAATATTACAAAATGAGAAAATCGATCCGATAATCTTAATAATCAATTAATTGTTGATCCATCAATATTTCAGAAACTTTAAAAATTGCCATTAATACCACGTACACCTTAAAAATCGAATAATCCATTTGGGTACATAAAAAATTATGAAATTAAGAATAAATAAATAAAAAAATTTACCTTTGTCGAATAATTTTGGATGCTTGAGTTCCTTCAACAAAAAGTCGAAATAACTTTTGAGTAGTACCCTGATCTTGCCAGTTTGATGTGTGAATCTTTCTCCTAAATCTATTTTTTATTTTATTTTTTGTTGGGTTGTTTGAATAATTGAAGAAAAAAAGATGTAGTGAAAAGGAAGAAAAATAGAAAGAGTGAAAAAAAGAAGATGATTGGGGAGGTATATTTTATTCTTGATTTTTATTTATTTTTTGTTTGAAGAGGGGGAAAAAATGTTAATGAAAGAAGATGTTTGTTAAAGATTTTTTTCTTCTTAAAATGGGGAAGAAAAATGAATGGGGTTGCGGTCCATCTTGGGAGAGAGGAGTTGAGGATGTTAATGGAGAAGAAGCTGTGACTTTTTTTTCTTTTATTTTTTTTAAGAAGGAAGAACAAGGTTGTAGGTTTAATGGTGGAAAAAATATTACTGTATTTTTTAAAGGATAGCCTCAAAAATATTTTTCTCCTCCTTCAATGGTTCTTTTGATCTTCTTTTACGGTAGTTCTACCATTAAACATGAGAAGGAGAGATGGTGGAGGACATGGGTAGTATGAGAAGTTGAAGAAAGGGAGATAGAGGGAGTTGGAGAAAAAAATGTGTGTCCACGTTTTTTTCTTTCTTTCTCATTTTTTTTTTATGTTTTATTTTTTTATTTTTGGAGAATGGGGGGTGGTAATCCCACGTTACTCGTCTTAATGATATCTCATAGACCATTAAATTGATTGGTTGGTTGAAACTCAATTTTAATTCAATCAGATTTTGATTTTAATTTGATCGAGTGGATTTTGGTTTTAGTTGATTGCTTTAATTTTGAATTCGATTGGTCAATTTTAATTTTGAATTTAATTGGTCGATTGAATTTTTAGTTCAATGTTAATTGATGGATTTGATTTTGATTTAAAAGTTTGATGAATTTTAATTTTCACTTTGCTTAATCGATTGGATTTTAATTTGACTTTTATTTGATTATGATTTGATTTTGAATTTTTTTAATTTGATTTTAAAATTTGATTTGGTTGATTCAATTTTAATTTGATTTGTTTCAACCTTCTACTAAAAAGGGGCATCTGTAGACACCCATTTTTGCAAGCACCTGATTAATCAACTCGTCAACCTGATTGCAACGGTTCTCAATGATGGATGATTATTTCATTGCTATATTTTATTGCTAGATATATTTCAGAAATTCGGATAAGGTATCTCAAACTAACAAAACTGTAGAAACCACGTTACACTAGAAAAATATAATCTCAAAAAACTTAGAAATTATCATCTTACAGACAAAAAGAAGTTTCACCATAAAAATCACTAAAAAATGATCAAGTTACAAAAATACCCCTAACATCAAAACATCCATAGTGCTTACATTACGCTTAGAAAAACTCTTTCAAACACATAAGACAACAAATCGAAACCAAACAAATCATTGTGTCAATTTTCACATAATTTGACAAAATTATGAAAATGCTCCTTATAAGGCTCACGACCATTTCGCATTAAAAAATTTCATAAATGACACAAACCAATATTTCTATTGAATTCCTTACGAAAAATCGATTCCAAAACATGCTAGAACATCAAAAATCGACTTAAAACGCAAAAAGTCCTATCCGATGGCAAAACGATAATTTTACAATTTTAATAATGAAAAATTCTAAAATTAATAATTAAAATATTAATTAATGTAAAGTGAAATTCTAATTAAAATTAAAGTCAATCAAGTAAGACTAAATTCAAGAAATTAAAGTTAATCAAGTAAGACTAAAGTCAAGATCTTAAAGTCAATCAAGTAAGACTAAAGTCAAAATCTGAAAGTCAATCAAGTGAGACTAAAAGTCAAAATCTTAATAGAATTCTAATTAAATAATAACTCTATTTAAAACAATGCTAATTAAATAATAATTCTATTTAAAACAATTCTAATTAAAATATAACTCTACCTAAAATAATAATAATTAAACAATAATTCTTTCTAAAAGAATTATAATTAAACACTAACTCTATCTAAAAAATCACTTAAAAAAATTTATAAATAGGGGTCCCTACAACCTATTTTCGTATAAAAAAATAAACCCTAAAAAAAGTAGGTCAAATCTCCCCTAGCCTCCCACAAACCTTGATTTTGAAATCCCAATTCCTTACCTAACATTTATAGTCCAACTTTAGTTAAAAAAATACCTAGAAGCTCTTCCAAAACATACCAGAAATCAATAAAAAAAATTAAAAAAATTCATAAGGAGATACTTTGTTTGGAAATCCGAAACGAATTCAATTACAGAACGAAGTGAGGAGTATTGTACGAAGAACTATTCTACCAGATCTGAGGGAACAAGACTGTTGTCTTCGTAAAGGTAAATATTTAAATTTTTTTTATTGATTAGGTCTTTTTAACAATGTAGTTCTATTTAAGAATTAGTAGAGATAGACGTTTGTTGGGCGGGGTTGGTGCCTAACACTTTACAACCCCGTAACGTGATCCTCGGACCCGTATTTTCTTTCGTAGATTAGTGTTATTTACCTTTCAGAGTCCAAGTTCGGTCCTAGAATGCAATAACTAGGTGGCGACTCTGAAATCTCAAAGGTCAAAAGCGGATTCGCACATCCCGCGGATCAAGGACGCTTTCAGTGACGTCACCGTCAATATTGACGATGCCGCCGTTAGACCCAAAAACTTGTCCAAATTGCATTATGACTTTTTGTTCTACTTCCCCCCAGCTTATACATGTTTTCCCACCCTTTATTTCATTAAAAACATTTAAGTTTCATTTATTTTAAGTTCTTTAATGATATTAGGGTTTTACATACCATTTCAGAGTAATGTAATGGTTTTAAGATCCAAATCTTAAAGGATCAAAATTTGAATTTTTGTTTCAAGAACAAAACGTAAATTTTGGCATTTTTGATAAATTTTTAAAAGTTAATATCTTTCGCATTACTTTGAATTAAGCTATAAAAATTACATGGTGTCAAATCTCTTGCTCAAGGCTTTCATTTTTAAAAAACTGTTTCTGATTTTAAAAACTTTAAAAAATTGAGTTTCCGACACTTAACCAAAATTTCAACAACTTTTCCAATTTTGACAGTTTGACTTTACGTACTTATTGGGACCTCGTTTTAACTAAAATTTGATAGTTTTTCGATTGAATGATTAAAGTAAATTTGAAAGCTTGGAAAGTTGAGGAATGAAAATCTTGAAAAACTGAAAAAGGGATGAAACGTGAAAGCGCCTTCGATCCGCGGGATGCGCAGATCCGTTTTTGACCTTTGAGATTTGGGAGTTGCCACCTAGTTGTTACGGTCTAGGAACTGAATATGACTCTAAAAGGTAAAAGAAACTAATCTACGAAAAATAAGAAACTAAATTTGGGGATCATGTTACGGAGTTAGAAGGTGTTAGGCACCAACCACGTCCGACAAATGTCGATCTCTACTAATTTTCAAATAAACTACATTGCTAATAAACCCAAGAAATAAAAAATAATAAGAAATAAATACCTTTCTGAAGACAACGGTCTTATTCCCTCAGATTTGATAGAATAGTTTTTTGTACTATACTCCTCACTTCGTTCTATCACTAGATTCGCTTCAGATCTCCAAGGCAAGGTATCTCTTTCTTAGATCTGAATTTTTTAGATTTATTTATGGATTTCTTGGTATTTTTGAAGGGCTTCTAGGTATTTTTTGAACTAAAATTGAAGTATGGGTGTTAGGTAAGGAGTTGGGATTTCAAAATTAAGATGTATGGGAGGCTAGGAAAGCTTTTTGGCCAACTTCTCTTAGGATTTATTATTTGATACGAAAATAGGTTGTGAGGACCCCTATTTATAGATTCTTTTAGTGTTTGTTTAGATAGAATTAGTGTTTAATTATAATTCTTTTAGATAGAGTTATATTTTAATTAAAATTATTTTAGGAAGAGTTATATTTTAGTTAGAATTCTATTAAATAGAATTATTATTTAATTAGGATTGCTAAATATAATTATTATTTAATTAGAACTCTATTAGGATTTTGACTTTTGGTCTTATTTGATTGACTTTAAGATTTTGACTTTAGTCTTACTTGATTGACTTTAATATCTTGACTTTAGTCTTACTTGATTGATTTTAATTTTTTTTTAGAACTCCCTCTATTATATCTTTAATTCTTTAGACTCCCAAATAGAGGGGTCCTTAAATAAATATCTTGCCAACCATCAACAATTTTGTCTGAGAGTCTGATTGATCGATTTTTTTATTTCAAAATTTTAAATTAATTTTATTAATGTTTTACTTTAATTATTTAATAATTTATTTATTAATTTTAAAATTTTTAATTATAAAAATTATAAAATTACTATTTTGCCATCGGAAAGGACTTTTTGTGTTTCAAGTCAGTTTTTGATGTTCTAGGATATTTTAGAATCGATTTTTCGTAAGAAATTCAAAATATTGATTTGTATCATTTATGAAATTTTTTGTGTGAAATGGTCGTGAACTTTATGAGGGGTATTTTCGTAATTTTGTTGAATTCTATGAAAATTAGAAAAATAATTTATTTGATTTCGATTTGTTGTTTTATGTGTTTAAATGTGTTTTCCTAAGCGTAACGTAGGCTCTAGGGATATTTTAAGATTAAGGGTATTTTAGTAATTTGGTCATTTTTTAATGAATTTTATCGTGAAGCTTCTTTTTGTTTGAAAAATGATGATTTCTAAGCTTTTTGGGTTATATTTTCCTATCGTAATGCGATTTCTACAGTTTTATCAGTTCGAGATATCTCATCCGAATTTCTGAAACATATCTGGTAACAAAATAAAGTATTGGAATAAACATACATCATTGGGAACCGTTGCAATCGAGTTGACGAGTTGATTAATCAGGTGAGTAAAAAAATAGGGTCCCTGTAGATACCTCTCTTTGGTAGAGGGTTGAACCAAACTAGATAGAAAATCTATTTTGGTAGATAGTGCGATATCCGAATGCCAAAGCTAGTGAATGTTCTTTTTGCAGCCTGATTTAGCAATTCGTCAGGGTGTTCGGATCCTTGAGCGTAAAATTCTCCCTGAACTAAAAGGTTGTTAGGTCATTAAACGAGAACTGTCATTGACAGTGTTAGATCCTTGAATTTTAAAGAATTCTCCTTGACTAAAAAGTGCAAATGTGAATGTATACTGTATGAAACTAAGTAAAATGTGTCAGGTCCTAGAAATCTTGTCTCATTGACAATAATGATTCAAAATTGAAATGTGCTTATGCAATGAAAGCAATTATGGCAAGATTGAACAATGAGGTAATTAGAGTCATAACAATGTAGGAACTTCGTTAAATCCTATTTGAAATTCTTTTTTAGAGTTCAAAAAAGTATGAGTCTCGTTTATCGGATTTGAACCTATTGTAACCACGCTTCTTGAGCTAAAGAACTTAAACAATCCTGTTAGTTCAATATGATTCAAACAAAGTTAGAGTCTCATTTCTCGAACTCTAGCTAAGGTTTACAGGAACTTAAACAATCCTATTAAAATTGGAATCTTATTTCTCAGACTCGAATTTAGGTTTTTAAGTACTTCAAAAAACCTACTCATTTTATGATTCAGAAAGTTGGAGTTTCGTTTCTCGAACTCGAACTTAGGTTTGTAGGTACTTCAAAAAACCTACTCATTTTATGATGCAAAAAGTTTGAGTCTCGTTTCTCGGACTTGCACTTAGGTTTGTAGGTACTTCAAAAAGCCTACTTATTCTATGATTTAAAAAGTTGGAGTCTCGTTTCTTAGACTCAAACTTAGGTTTATAGGCACTTCAAAAAATCTACTCATTCTATGATTGAACAAGTTGGAGTCTCGTTTCTCGGACTCGAACTTACTAAGCCACGTTTCTCGGGCTTAGATTTATAGGAACTTAAACAATCCTATTAATTCATTCTATGATTCAAAAAAAGTTGGAGTCGCGTTTCTTAGACTCGAACTTACTAAGTCACATTTCTTGGGCTTAGATTTATAGGAACTTAAACAATCCTACTAATTCATTCTATGATTTAAAATTGAGCTTATAGTTTGAAAGATCGGACCTTTATTGGCTTATCATGCATCTGGATTCATAATTATCATCGAACTTCATCGGACTTTTAAGTAAGATTTTCCTTGTTATCATGTGATTAAAGACAAAATTTTAGAATTAAATGACTTTAAAAAATGCCCCTAGTTTCAAGGTTGGCTTTAATTGGAACTTGACTACGAGACTGATGGAATGGATTATGCTTGAAAAATGTGGACTCTGATGTATAACAGATAAAAGAACTGACATTCCTTTAAATTTAAGACTCTTAAGATTATCATATGTGCAATAAGGGATTGATCATTTTCTTTCGAATTTCTTTTGAAAAATGTTTGAACTAGACTTAAAAAATCTTGATAAATATTAGAATTGAAGATCTTCCTCTTCAAAGTGGTTGATGATTTCACATTTTCCTTTGACGAACACTTGAACAAGTAAATATACTCTTAAATATTCTACAATGTTCAAAATGACTTCTAAGTTTCTCAGTTTTCATTGAATGTTGTGACTTGAATAATTCTGCATTTTTTAATTTCTGCATGAATTTTTTTCTGAATTTTTCTTTTTGATGAGACCTTTCCTCTAATTTGATGATGTCCTAATTTTTGCCTATATCGTCTATTTAGGTTTTTCAATCTAGCGGACTTTGTTTTTCTTTTTCTAATGATGCCTTAATTTTTGCCTAGATCGCCTTTTTAGGTTTTTAACCTATCTGGCCTTCTATTTTTTTATGGTTGTGCCCTAACTTTTGCCAAAGTCGTCCTTTTAGATTTTCGACTTAGCGGGCCTTTTTTTCTTGATGATCTTGAATAACCAACTCGACAACTTCTTAGTTCCCTGTACCTTAACCGAGTCAATTAGCATTTAGAAGGACTTAATAGGTGGCTTTAGGATATGGTTTAGAAAGAAAAGATATAAGGCTCGACTTCCAAAAATGCCCCTAGTCTAATATTTTCTTTTTTTTGTTATTCTTTTCTGTAAATTCTTTTGACTCTTTTTTTCTAATGTCCTTAGTTTGGCATTTTTTTCTTTTTTTTTTTTATCAATTTCTTATAATGCCTCTAGTTTGCCATTCTTTTCTTTTGAACCTTCCAATAGGGGATTTTCCTTTTGGATGACATTTTTCTTAAGATAATACATTTCTTTTGCGTGACCGGGCTTGAAGTAACTTCTCAGGCTGCCTACGTACCCCAAATATTTTTTTTTCTTTTGGGATTAGGTCAAAACATAGTTCATACTGAGATTCCCTCCCAAGGTTGTTCAATGTGGTTTATAAAGAAGAGGCTATTGATTTTTTTAAGACTGCGAGTGGCTAAAGAAAGTTTTTTTTTTTAGTAAGACAGGAAAATAATTTGACCAAAGAAGGCCTCCTTTGGTGAAGTACTAATTGATTTGGTTAAAGTTCTAGGAACTTGATGTCTTAATTGCTCTATCAAGAAAGATTTTCTTTTGAGAAAAAGTAATCTTCATTCTTCTTCTAAGAAGGGGTAATCTTTAGTCTTTTTCTAAGAAGGAGCAATCTTCAGTCTTCTTTTGAGAATAAGTGATCTCTAGTTTTCTTTTTTGAACTTGAGTGTGATTGAGTTTTTTGTATTTAACATTGAATCGTTCAACCATTTCCAAACTTTTAAGAAAATCTCATGTTCTTTTGAGAATAATAACTCTTTTCTCTGAGTGAAAAACATGATGAATCCTTTCTTACAAATCTTTGCACCTTTGTCGTTGGTTTCAACTGCATCATTCTAAATGATCTTGGATTTTAAAGTCCACCTTCGACTTTATGTCTTGATTTATTTTGATGTAATCTATTCTGATGAGACCATGTAAGAACATTGTTGAATTTCTCAAGTAAATTTATCATTCTCTCATGTTCCCCTGAGGATAATATATCACCAATTTGCACTTCTTGAGTATACTCTTTAATTTCAATATTTATTAAGTTTGATTAATGAGCTCTAAGTCAATCCTCATGTTAGATATTATGCTCAAATCATTATTACACGCATGATAATCAGAAGTTTCTATATTTTATTGGAATTGAAAAACATAGATTGACAAACTCAACTAAAACTTGAAAGTTGAAGAAAGACTAACGTAACTGAAATAACTAATTGGATTTAAAGACTGATAAAAATTGGATTGAAACTCAAACAAAACTAGGGACAATTATCTACAAAGAGAGAAGGTCCTTCTGAGTGGATGGACTACTTGGACTAGACGACTCTTTGGAAGGACCCAAAATGACACAGATGAGAATTTAGAACGTTTAGAGACACCTAAGATTAACTATCGATTCTGAAGGCTTGACTTTTAACAACATGATTAAAAATTTGATATAAATTAGACCTCCGGTGGGAAATATCGAATCCAAATGCACTACAAGTTTATATTAACCAAGAATGTGAGAAAGGTTAGATGCGGGTCTACCCTTAATTGGGATTGAACCTTTGATCAGACAAATTAATTTGATCCTAAGATCGAATATTTTTTTTTATATAAAGTGATTTAGATCTTTAATAGTGAAACCAATTAGTCCAACTGATTTTGTATTAATCAGTTTGAATCATTTGTCAATTGGGCCAACCGGTTTAATTAGTTCAAATTGATTGGTACATTTCACCGATTGGGTCGGACCGATATAATGGATTTAGTTTGAACAGTCGGGATCAGTCTACCCACTTACCTGTTGGTTGGATTAAATAGAACAATCCGGGAACACCCATAGTCAGTTCAGGTCGTGACTTATAGAAAGCCTTCTAGACTTTAAGTTACTACGTGCAGTGCAATTTATCTGGCCACCCTTGCCCAAGTGCACCTATATATCTCTCAAACGTAATCAATCAGATGGTACGTGGTGACTTGGTTTGATATACCGTATAGGTAATAATCTAAAACTCCAACCCACTTCTCTGAAGTCAAAAGCAGCAAGTTTAATCCCCAATTGAGATATGGCACACGATGCTGAGCAAGGACCCACTTAAATACCTCTGTCTAGAATAGACGTTGTCTATCCCCCTCGTACAGTAGGGTACAGTGAGGCAGGATCTCGCTTAGGCACTGATTTTAACCAAGAAGTGCAATTGATGTACTTATATTACCTTTGATAAACCTATGGGTACGAGTCAAGAGTTGGCAATCGGGACATGTGACTGTGCGATTTACAATAGGTCAAAAGTTCAGGTCGCTCCAACCTAGGTGTATCAATATACCTTTCAGAGTCACCTGATCAAACGGCACTAATGCCCCAGTTTTATATGTCCTAAGGTACATGACTGGAGTTGTGATTTTCATGAATGACGTCACATCTCCGAAGAGACCGGGCCACGCACTAGTACCATGTTTGCTATATGGGATATGCAAAAGTGCAAAACAATAAATGTGCCAATGGTATGTGCAAGACAAAGTCGGGTGTGCCCGGGGCCTTTTTCAAACAAATGGGCCCATGGTCCTGATCATACTATCACAATATAAATTTCAAATATTGAACTAAATATAAACAACATCCATTCAATTCGAGATCAAAGCATGCACATCATCAGATCAAGGTGTATTAGATGAGTAATCATAGAATATTCAATCAGATCTAACATTCAAATCAACATAGAATTAATCAAAAAAAAAATTTATTTTATGGTCCAATCATCGATCACTTTTGAATGATCCAAAATTTCTCACGAATATTGAATTGAGAACACAATGGTATTGGTGGAGATAAGGAGTGATGAAACCTTTTTTTTTTTTAAAGAAATAAAGAAAAATTGAATTCAGTTTTAAAAAATTGTTCTTTGTTTAAAAAAAAAATACCGAATATCGTTAAAAATAAAAATTTTGAAACAAACAAATTTTTTTACCTTTTTTTTTTTTTAAATTTTTAAAACATTTTTTAACTTGTTTTTTAAAAACGTTTTTTTCTTTTTTTCTTTTTTTTTAACGTTTTTGATTTTTTTTATTTTTTTTAACGTTTTTATTTATATTATTTATTTTTTGATTTTTTTAAAAACATTTTTTTTCTTTTTTTTTAAACATTTTTTAAAGTGTTTTTTTTTTACTTTTTTTAACGTTTTTTTTCTTTTTTAATTTGTTAATATTTTATTTTATTTTTAATTTTTTTTAAAACATTTTTTAAAAGGTTTTTTATTTATTTTTTATTTTTTTTTTTAAATGTTTTTTTTCTTCTTTTTTATTTTTTTTAAACCTTTTTTCTGATTTTTTGATTTTTTGATTTTTTGATTTTTTGATTTTTTTAATTTTTTTTAAAATGTTTTTGTTTTTTTTTTAACATGATTTTTTTTTAAATGTTTTTTTTTTATTTTTTTTTTTAAATGTTTTTTTTTTTTAATATTTTTGTTTTTGTTTTATTTTTTTATTTTTGTTTAAAAAGTTTTATTTTATTTTATTTTTTGATTTTTTTAAAATGATTTTTTTTAACATTTTGTTTTTGTTATATTTTTTATTTTTTTAAATGTTTTTTTATTTTTTTTAAAACACTTTTTTTTTAATGATTTTTTTAAACTTTTTTTTTTTTAATTTTTTTAAAGACATTTTTTTTTAAATAAAAAAACTAACATCATCCCATATCTCATCAATAGAAAAATCTTAGATTATTTTAGAGTTCCCAACCCTTTGATTGGGACCACAAAATCTAAGCATGCAAGAATATGATTTTCAAACTTTTACTGCTAACATCATCCCATCCTCGATTCATATGTCAATTTCAATCTTTCATTATATAGGGGTCATAAAAAAGTGACACTTAATTGGATAAAAAAATAAAAAATAAAAATAAATAAATAAACAAACAAATAAATAAAACAATACCCAAAATCCACATAAACGATCCACAATCAAGGCACAATAAAAATAAAAATAAAAACTAGGTCATTTTGGCAATGCTCCTATACTTGGGGCTTTTCAAGTTTGATCCTCTATAATCCCCAGCGGAGTTGCCATTGAAAGTGCCCTCGATCCGCCTGGTGCGCGGATCCGTTTTTGACCTTTGAGGTTTGAGAGTCGCCACCTAGTTATTACGGTTTAGGAATCGAACATTGACTCTAAAAGATAAAAAAAACTAATCTACGAAAAATAAAAAACTAAATCTAGGGATCACATTACGGAGTTGGAAGGTATTAGGCACCAACCCTGCCTAGCAAACATCGGTCTCTACTAATTCTCAAATAAACTACATTGCTAAAAGACCCAAGTAATAAAAAATAATAAGAAATAGATACCTTTCAGAAGACAACGGTCTTATTCCCTCAGATCTGATAGAATAGTTCTTTGTCCCATACTCCTCACTTTGTTCTGTTGTTGGATTCGTTTCAGATCTCTAAGGCAAGGTATCTCTTTCTTAGATCTGGATTCTTTGAATTTGTTTATGGATTTCTAGGTATTTTTAAAGGGCTTCTAGGTGTTTTTTGAACTAAAATTGAAGTATAGGTGTTAAGTAAGCAGTTGGGGTTTCAAAATTAGGGTTTATGGGAGGCTAGGGAAAGCTTTTTGACCTACTTCTCTTAGGGTTTATTATTTGATATGAAAATAATTGTGAGGACCTCTATTTATAGATTCTTTAAGTGTTTGTTTAAATAGAATTAGTGTTTAATTATAATTATTTTAGTTAGAGTTATATTTTAATTAGAATTATTTTAGGTAGAGTTATATTTTAGTTAGAATTCTATTAAATAGAGTTATTATTTAATTAGGATTGTTAAATATAATTATTATTTAATTAGAACTCTATTAAGATTTTGACTTTTGGTCTTATTTGATTGACTTTAAGATTTTGACTTTAGTTTTTCTTGATTGACTTTAATATCTTGACTTTAGTTTTACTTGATTGACTTTAATTTTTTTGGAAAACCCCCCTCTATTATATCTTTAATTCTTTGGACTCCCAAACGGAGGGGTCCTTGAATAAATATCTTGGCAACCATCAACAATTTTGCCTGAAAACTTGATTGATCGATTTTTTTAATTCAAAATTTTAAATTAATTTTATTAATATTTTACTTTAATTATTTCAAAATTTTTAATTATAAAAATTGTAAAATTATCGTTTTACCTTCGGAAAAGACTTTTTGTATTTTAAGTCGGTTTTTGATGTTCTAGGATGTTTTAGAATCGAGTTTTCATAAGGAATTCAATGGAAATATTGGTTTGTGTCATTTATGAAATTTTTTGTGTGGAATGGTCATGGGGTATTTTCATAATTTTATCAAATTCTATGAAAATTGGTGAAATAATTTATTTGGTTTCGATTTGTTATTTTATGTGTTTGAATGAGTTTTCCTAAACGTAATGTAGGCTTTAGGGATATTTTAAGGTTAAGGGTATTTTGATAATTTGATCATTTTTTAGTGATTTTTATCGTGAAACTTATTTTGATTTGAAAAATGATGATTTCTAAACTTTTGGGGTTATATTTCCTATCATAGCGCTGTTTCTACAATTTTGTCAGTTCGAGATACCTCATCCAAATTTTTGAAACATATGTTGTAACAAAATAAAGCATTGGAATAAATATCCATCATTGAGAATCATTACAATTGGGTTGACGAGTTGATTAATCAGGCGAGTGCAAAAATGGGGTGTCTACAAAATGGTAAAATACTAGAATCACACCTGATGTGTTGTGTGTAGGTTGGTGAAGGGATATCTAGGGATAATGATTGGTTGCATGTTTATTTAAATTTTTTTTGCGCAAGACACTATGTTCTATTATTTATTTTAGGCCGCATGACCACAGTTGAATGATAGGAAACTGGATATCCATTCTCAACCTTGTATTGTTAATTTCTCTTTTATTTTCAAAGAAAATTTATATATATATATATATATATATAATATATATATATATATATATATAGCTACTTTTTAAACTATTAAAGAGCTTGTAAATGCTTGAAAGGATAATACTTCATATCATCCAAAGTGATGTACTATCCTAGGATGTACGGTAGGGACAACCAAACTCATACGTGCTATGGAATGCGTATGAGAGTGGAGTCACAAATGGAATCTAGGTCTATTCGTCTTTATCTTTACCAGTGAACTTGTATTGTAAATGTGGTCGTATATAAATAGAGTTATAGAATTTGGGAATCACATGCATACCTGATAGGCATAGACGAAGATGATTAGTTAGTGATCATTAACAATCTAGAAGTAGTAAAATATTCTACCACATCGAAAATAGACCCATTACTTACTGTCACGACAAAGGACAACCTGAATCGAATAAATGGTCATCCAATATGGTAAGCACGACGATCGACCACAAAATTAGGATCTAAAAGTCAGAATAATGTTGTAACATCATGTCTCTACTAGAAGCGATCTAATTGTGAATTCCAACTCTCTAATTTCACTACTCCATCATTGTGTAATATGTACCTGTTCTTCTATTTTTATTTATAAATTCAAAAACATGTTTATTATTTTAATGTTGTCAATTATATTTATATAAGACTGAGAATGTATAGTGAGTATTGATGACTAATGTTATGTGGACTTTAAGCTACTTAGTTGCTCATCCCTAACTATATGTACCAGTTAATCATAGTTTAATTTGTAAAGCTTTGCATGTATTAAAATAATTTTGTATGATTACTTAATCACGTTAGGTGAGGTTATTAGTAGGAATGGTTTGTAGACCTACTGGGTAACTATTGTTACTTAACCTTTCCTTCTATCTTTTTTTAGTTATAGATCCTATAGTTGGTGAGGCAAGCATAGAGCCATCAGGCGATGAGCATCTGGTTGGTCATACCAACGACTAGAGTCCATTATTTGACGAGTATTGGGACTACTTTCACTAGGAGTCTGTTCATCCCAAAAGGTGTACATAGTTTTTTAGTAGAGTGATAGCTCCATGTTAGTGGAAGGTTAAATTTTTGTAATCTTGTATATTTCACTCCTTGCGTACTCTAATCTAACTCTATGATGTTTGTAATTTATCATCTTCCGCATCTTATATATTTTTGGCATATTCTATATATAGGATTTGTTGGTTATTAACTTATCAGGTTTTCGAGTTTTGTAGAATGCTAATATAAACAGAGGGAACCATGTCAAAATTTCGAGGTGCCAACTAATACCTTGAGTTTGACGTTGGGATTTGTGTTAGCGTTTGGTAAGGTGCCACATGGTGAGTCAATCTAGGATAGCATTAGATGTCATATGTTCTTCAGTAGTATGAGATACCTTTGAGTATATTATAGCTTATGAGATCCAAGAATTTCTTATTTTTCTTTCTTGGGAAATTTTGTGTGTAGAGGCGATTTATATATAGTATAGTGGTAGGCAGGGTTCGTATACATTGCCTCTTGATAGGCTTCGATGCGAGGGGTCTCTTGGACTAGTTAGTGATCATTGTTAGTTTACAGTCATTAAATGATAGACATCGTCGTTAGGTAAACTCAATAATGAGTTCTTGGTCAATAACTAGCCTAAGTTGGATAAATGGTCTTGAAATTGTGGTATGCTAAACCAGCCACAAAACCAGATTTTATTGATGGGATTCCACATCGGATTGGAAGTATGAAATATCGAATTACTACAGCCGAGGCTGTTATTTCAGTTTGTTCATCTACTTTCTTTTTGAAAATACCCTCGTGTTTGTATTATATACTTTTTATTTATTTTGTAATATTTATAGATGTTTTCCATTTGAAAATTGTATATGATACTTTAAATTATAGATTGAAGCTTATTACAACTGTTTATTAATTATGTGTAGACATTTATCGTATGTTACATTATGAAAACCTGCATTATATAATTGTTCAAATGACTAGCTGTGCATGTATGACTCACTGTTAGAATGATGTTCATCCTATTGAGTAGCATTCCCTTGTTACTCACCCTATTTTTCACCCTTACGGATTATTCAACTATTTGATGAACCTTTCTTTGAAGAGTCATTCAATGAGGTCTTTGAGGAGGATCATGTGATATATTGTTGCCATCGTCTATTTGAAGACTATTAGAAGATTTTAGTATTTATTTGATTATAGATGAGACACTTATATGGTTGAGAGTTTGTAATCTAATTTATTAACAGATCGAGGATTTGGAATATGATTATGCCAGATGATAACTTTCGCATACTCTAGATATTTATAAATGTTAATTATTTTGTTGTTCCACTACATTATATCTATAAAAATAAAAATATTGTGTTGGTTATATAGAGAATAAGTGATATTTTTCATCTCATACCTCGAGATTCTAATTAATAAATCATTGGGAATTTTAAGCGTGACAGTATGGTTTGAAAGCTCAATATTAGTTTCGAATGGGACGAGAGCTCTTTTGTATATAGAGGTCTGTTAAAGTGTAGATTGGAGACAAAATTATGAATAATAGGAAATTACATAAGAGTATTAAGTACGAGACAATAGTTATTTGAGGAGTTAATAGACTAAGTAGAATTAAATAAATGCATAGATACTTGATGTATAATTAGTACTCTGCCTAGATTTTGATGAATTTCTTTCGGATTTGAAAATTTTACAAAGATTGTTTAAATTGCAAATCTTATAAGATGGCAGATAGAGCTAGGCCAAACAAAAGGACCCAACAAATAGATGCAAGGACATCTTAGTCTAGATAGAAATAGAATAATAAGTAATAGGAAAACCTGTATGAAAGTTAAGTTATGAGACAGTAATCTACTTAAGGAAACTATCGGATTAGGTATAATTTTTTTTGAATATACATCTGTGAAAAATTCTAATATAGGATTAATGTACTAATTAAATATTTTTTGGAGTAACTTGAATAACAAAAACTTATGAGGATTATTGAATTTGCAGATTAGGTGAAATTAAACGAAATAGAAATTCATCGGGACCTATGACAATGAGTCAAATTTGTGAGAAAGATCTACTTGAGTCAAGGAAAGTCACAGAGATATAAATTTTGATGAAAACAACCTCCAAAATATCTAAAAACTAGGCTTGTATAGAAAAGAAATGATAAGAAATGTTTATAGCCCAAATGATTATGATGAGTCAATTAACAAGAAGATTAGAGCGGATAACAAATATGTTAGACAAGCCAATTAAGGTAATAATGAGGCCCCAAGATTTTGGTAAAGTTGATAACGTACTCATACCACCTCGAAAAGACATGATTAGCGTTCAAAAATGAAAAACTATGCAAAAGTAAACATAATTGCAAAAAGCACTAATAGATCAAATGAATAAGTAACACCTTTAATGCTACGGATGTAATGAGCTGGGGCATATCAAGAGACATTGTTGATGAGTGTCTCCAAACACTCAATTATACTCACATTTTCTAATTATTTATCTTGATTTTTTGTACCTATTTCTCCATATTAAGGTAATAATCATGTTAAGCCTCAAAACACCATGTTGCATGTTAATTAGGCTTAATTATATATAAATAAATCCATTTACTAGATAAATCTAATTACGTGTGTTTCTTGTGCAGAAAATTAACAATTTGCAATCAAAATCTCAAGACAAAAGCATTTGGGCCCACTTTGGAATGCCCTAATCTTTAACTCATATTTTCCTCTTTTGTCTTTTTGTACAAAGAAAAGTGGAGGCTACTTTTAGACTTTTCTACACACATTTTTCTCTATAAATAGAGCTTCCCTTTCTAGAAAAAGGGTCCCATCTTGGTTCTCTTATCCAAGACTCCTTTAATCTAAGGTTCTTAGCCTATTCTCTTATTTTTTGTATTTTCATTTTCTAGTTATTTTCTTTTGGCTAAATAGTCTTGTAAGAAGTAAAAGGTTGTAAGTTTCTCCATGAAATAAAGAAAAGTTATTTCATCTCTTATCTTCCCTCTCTTGCAATGGCATTAAGCTAAGTTCCCCTCCATTGGAGAATGGAAAAGTCTAGAGCAAGTTCTTGTGTTATTTCTAATTTCATGCATTTCTTTTATTTAAAATACTTATGAGTTCTCTTTAAGTTTCTTACACCTTTTATTCTTAATATAGATACTTTATATTTAGATTAGCTCAAGATAAAGTATGCTTAAACTAGATAATTGGTAGTAGGAAGTTTTAAAAGAATTCAACTTTGTTTATGTTCCCTTATTTCATTTCATTTGCAAAACTTTCCGATCTAAGGAGCTAACACCAAGTCCTTACGATTGAGTTATAAAAAGGCTAGAAACTAGGAATTGCTCATCAACATGTTCTAGGTAGATCCACCTCCAATGGTATTTTAATTTCATAAGTTTACTTGCTTTTAATTTTATTTACTTTAGTTTATTTTCTAGCAATTTTACATTTTCTTATAAGTTCAAAAATAGAAAGAAAAACAGTTTTAATTCCTTTTAGTTAATTTGAATTTTTTCTTCTTATCTTAACTCTATTCTTCCTTTCTCTTGGGTTCGATCCCCTACTTGTCATACAAGTAAGGTAAAAGCAAGATTATTATTAACTCCGGAGAGAAGAACAACGATAGTCTCATCAGAATTTTGGCATCGCTGTAGGGAAAAGGTAAAGGTATTAGTGGTAAGTTTTGATTTAAAATTAATTTATTTTATTTTTTTCTTTTAATTTCTTTCTATAAGTTCAAGTGTTCTTAAGGTTTTAAGAGAGAAGAAAGAAGAAAAAAAACATTGAAAAAAAAAAGTCATTCCCGTTTGTTTTTTCACCCTTGACAGTAGAACTTAAACTGACTGTAACTTTCTGCTCCGATCTCCGATAATCTATTTTAGTATATCAATTTGGGGTAGAACGAAATTTTTTATAAAATGTGACAAAGTTAACAAGATTGTGGTAAGTCAAATTCTATTTTTGAGTCCGTTTACTATCATTTCTGCTAACATTTCTGTTTTGCTTCTTGTAGGTGAACATTTTTTTTTCTTCTTTTCTTTCAATTTCTTTGAATCTTTAGATAGGTTTATTTTTCTATTTTAGAAGCACTTGTATAAGATTCTTTGTAATTTTTTTTAATTATCCAATAAGACTTAGATTGTAATAGACTAAGGAATGACGACGGGTGGACAATACAGTCACGACTCCTTAGGTTCGCACACAAAAATTGGAGTTGGTGGCTTAAGTCGAAATCGTCTTCACCCCGTCTAGTACGAGAGGTAATCTCGAAACACCCACGCCTTTCTTTGCTAGTGGGTTACTCTTTGCCTTTGTATGTTATTTTTCCAATTTGCACATACTTGGAATAGTTAATTAAGTAGTAAATAGCACCCCTCTCCTAGGGATGGCATGATAAAATAAGGATTGGAAGTCATTACCAATTCTTTGCTCTAACTAGGATAATCAACTCACTAGTCATCCAATCAAATTAATTAAAATCAATTAGACTTGACTATAGGGCCCACGAGTTCAATAGGATAAATTCCGCTTCAAGTTATGCCAATTGCGTTTCTTGGTCATCTTTTGTATCTAGTAAGATCTTACCCTTTGAGGGGATAGACTCAGTCTATTCAAGAAATGAAGGTAATTAAGAGTGCCCTTGCTTATGCATTGTGCGCCTCTTCCGATCTGGAGATCCGAATGATTCAAACTTGACTTAATAGAATCGAGTTGGAAGGCTAGTTGCGCTATTTCTACCCAGTTAGGAGCTGTCTAGCTTTAAGCAACCTATCTAGGTCCAGTCTTTCCTTTTTGTGATTGTTTGATCGACTGTGTGATTTGTATGCTTGGTAGATGTTCACAAAATAACGTGCTAGAACCATTTGATCCTGAGATCGAACGTACCATCAGTAAGATACGCAAGACACCATTAGTAGTTATGATGGGTGATCGAGGGCGAACTCTCAATGAGCTCTTCGCTCTTCCTCATCTCCTCCTACATGCATTGTTTTATCATTAAACAATGCACCTTAGTTTGAAATTAGGGTTGCCACCATTAATATGCTCTCTAAGTTCCACGGTTTAGAGCGTGAAGAACCTTACACCCATCTTAATCGATTCTTGACTATATGTCAAACTTTTAAAAATCAGAATCTAGATAAGGTGAGTATCAAGCTTATTTTATTCCCGTTATCCCTAGAAGACCACGCAACTGCGTGGTTGAACTCCCTAACACCCAATTCCATATCTACTTGGGATGTTCTATCTAAGAAATTTATGGTCAAATTCTACCCCGAGGCCAAAACTAAGAAAATGGAGGACTCCATTAAAAATTTTAGAGCCCGTCCTGATGAGGAATTTTCCCAAACTTGGGAAAGATTCAATGATTTATTGGTCAAGTGCCTACACCATGGCATTGTGTAGACACCCCATTTTTGCATCCGCCTGATTAATCAAGTCGTCAACCCGATTTGTAACACCCCGTATTTTTAACTCGTATCTCGAGGAAATCAAATAGTATTTATTTGAAGAATATTTTAGAAAGGAAACTTAGAGTCAAGTACCCGGATTATGCTATGTTCGTTTTTATTGAAGATCGACTTCGCCATTAGTTTCAAAACGATCGAAATATATACCTTAGCCTATAAGCAAGTTTGAAATCAAGTTCGGGTGAAAAAGTTAACAAATCCTCGAATTTCGCATCGAGTGGGATCCATACAGAAAATTTTCGTTAGAGGGAGAATCAGGAAAATTCGACATTTCCATTAGATTCGTAGCGAAAAATTATTCAAAATGGAATACTCGTTTGTCATTTTTCGAGTCCGGATAGTCAAGTTATGCTCGAAACCAGAAATAATAAGGAAATTACAAGTATGCCCTCGCCCTTGTTATAAAAGAAAATTTATTTTCTTTTAAATCACTTTCTTTCTTCTCCAAAGCATCCAAAGCTCAGATTTTTCCAAAAACCTAGGGTTCTCCTCTCTTCTCCTCAAGATCCGTTAAGAATGAATGACCGTTGAACTTCGACGAAGAAGACAAAGTTGTCGGCTACAACGATAACTACAACTTCACCCTCCTTGTTAACCCATTCTCATTTGTTTTCCCCATCCTCCATCAAAACCCAGTCGTGTGGTTCGAGTGGATCCTAACACATCCTCATCGAGGGTTCCATCGAGTGAGAGTTAGGCCCACCATTCATTGTAGAAGCAAAGGAGTGCCGTCGTCAAAGGGGATTGCAAACCCTAGCTCACTTTACATCAAACTCAACTCAACACCAACTCCTTCACCACCAACTTTGATCCTTATACGAGTTCATTGCTTTCGGCGTCCACAAACAAGTAGGGGACTTTCAATTCCTATTGGTAACTTTAGATTTCTCAATGTGCATTTAGGGTTTTGAAACAAAATTTATTGTTTGCATTTAAATCGTAGAAATTGGTGTTTGATTCCAAATTCATGGTAGAAGTAGGTGTTTTATTTATGTTTTATCGAATTTTGATGACAAAATCGTGGGTGGGTTGAATGATTCGAATAACGGAAGAAGAATCCGAAACATGGATCGAAAACTCGAAGGTTCGAGTAAGGTTCAGGCTGTAGGTGGGAAAGGTCGGTGCCACCGGCACCTACCGAAGGCATTCTGTCGGTCCCACCGACAGAATGTTGCTTCTGCCACCGACGAAATCAAGAAACCGCCGAAAACTTTGTTCTGTCGGCAGGACCGTCGGTCCCACCGACATCTGCCGATGATCAATCTGTCGGTTCCACCAACAGAATCCTGGTTCTGCCACCGATAGACACAGTTTTGATCAGAACAGTGTTCTGACTCTTGGCTTGACCTCCTCACACCTTATACACTATTTCTCACCCTTTATTTCATTAAAAACATTTACTTTCCATTTACTTTAAGTTCTTTAATGAAATTAAGGTTTTACCCCCCATTTCGAAACAATGGGAATGGTTTTAAGATCCAAATCTTAAAGGATCAAAATCCGAATTTTGATTTCAAGAACAAAACGTATTTTTCGACGTTTTCGGCAAGTTTTCAAAATGAAATAACTTTCGCGTTCCTTTGAATTAGATTACAAAAACTATATGATGACGAATCTCAGGATCGAGACTTTCATTTCGACAAATCCGTTTTCAATTTTGAGAACTTTGAAAAGTTGAGTTTCTGACACTTAGCCAAATTTTCACCAGCTTTCTCTATTTTTAACAGCTTTGGTCCCGAGCATCGCTGGGACCTTGTTTTTGAATAAACTTCTGTGGTTTTCAATGGAAAGACCAAAAGAATGACTTTGAAAGATTGGAAATGAATGGTTGATTTGAAAGGATGAAAAATGAGAATGTTGAGAGAATGAGAAAAGGGAATGAACGGTAAAATGTCAGAATCACACCCGAGGGGTGATGTCTGCATTTTACATTGTATGTTGTGTGTAGGTTCGTGAAAGGATATCCAGGTTATTAATGAAAGGGTTGCATGTTTATTTCCGATTATGTTAGCGCTTGCGCTGAGTACTGTTATTTATTTTAGGCCGGGTGGCCACGGTTGCATGGTAGGAACTGGATATCCATTCTCAACCCTGTTCTGTTAATTTCTCTTTTGTTTTAAATGAAAAATCATATATGTACGTAGCTATTTTGTGAGCTGTTAAAGGGTTTGTGAATGCCTGAAGGGATAGTGTGTCACATCATCCGGAGGGGTACACTATCCTGGGATGTACGGTAGGGACCACCAAACTCATATGTGGTATGAGACGCATATGAGAGTGGAGTCACAACTGGAATCCGGGTTCATTCCTTACTTATCTTTACCAGTGAACGTGTATTGTAAAGGTGGTCGTATACGAGTGGAGTGTCATTTGGGAATCACATGCACGCCTGATAGGCATAGACGAAGATGATTGGTCAGTGATCACTAACAATCTAGTAGTAGTCGAACGTTCTGACACATCGAAAAGAGACCCATTGCTTACGGTCACGTCAAACGGCCAGCCTGAGCCGGATAAATGGTCACGCGTGTGGTAAGCGCAGCGACCGGCTACAAAATCAGGAACTAAAAGCCAGATTTATGTTGTAACATCATGTCCCGACTGGGAGCGATCCAGTCGTGAATCCCAACGCTCAAATTCCATTACTCCACCACTTGTATTATGTATCTGCTGTTATACTTCGAACTATAAACTGAAAAGCATGTTTATCATTTTAAATATTGTCAACTGTATTTGCATAAAATGGAATTTGTATAATGAGTATGGATGATTGATGTTATGTGTTACTCTTAAATTGTTTAGTTGCTCATCCCTGGCTATATGTACCAGTTAAATCGTAGTTTCTATTATAAAACTTGCATGTTTTGAAATAACGCAGTATGATTATTCGATCACGTTAGGTGAGGTTATTAGTAGGAATTGTTTGTGGACCTACTGGGTAACCATTGTTACTCACCCTTTCCTTCCATTTTTTTTAGTTGCAGAGCCTTCAGTTGGCGCAGCGGGTGCTGAGCTATTAGCCAAGGAACGCCTGGTCGGTCAGATCGACGACCAGAGTCCGTTGCCCGGTGAGCAACACGACTACTTCTACTAGGAGTCTGTTCATCCTAGGAAGTGTACATAGTATTTTGGAACCGAGTGCTAGGTCTATGTTAGAGTGAGGGTAGACTTTGTAATCCTGTATAACTTTATACCTTTTTGCGCAACTCTGATCTTGTTTATTTTATTGTTCATAAAATCTATTGCCTTTCGTTCATTAGTCATTGTGGATTCGTTGCTTTATACAGGATTGTTTGGTATTATTTATCAGGTTTGAGTTCCGTGAAACGCTAACATAAACAGAGGAGACCATGCCGAAATTTCGAGGCGCCACCTAGTGCCTCGAGGCAGTATTGGGATTTGTGTTAGCGTTTGGCGGGGAGCTACACGATCGCAAAGGTTCCCAATGATAGATGTCTATTCCAATGCTTTATTTTGTTACCAGATATGTTTCAGAAATTCGGATGAGGTATCTCGAACTGACAAAACTTAGAAACCACGCTATGCTAGGAAAATACGACCCCAGAAACATATAAATCATCATCTTGCAAACCAAAAGAAGCTTCACGATAAAAATCACTAAAAATGACCAAATTACCAATATACCCCTAACATCAAAACACCCCTAGAGCCTACATTACGCTTAGGAAAACCCATTCAAACACATAAAACAACAAATCAAAACCAAATAAATTATTTCATCGATTTTCATAAAATTTGACAAAATTATGAAAATACCCCTCATAAAATTCACGATCATTTCACACAAAAAATTTCGTAAATGATAAAAATCAACTTTTGCATTGAATTCCTTACGAGAAATGGATTCCAAAACATCCCGGAACATTGAAAAACGACTTAAAACGTAAAAAATCCTCTTCGAGGGCAAAACGATAATTTTACAACTTTAATAATTAAAAATTTTGAAATTAATAAATCATTAAAAATTGTAAAAGGAAACATTAAAGTCAATCAAGTAAGACTAAAGTCAAGTAAGGCTAAAGTCAAAACATTAAAGTCAACCAAAAAAGACTAAAGTTAAAGTATTAAAGTCAATATCATAAGACTAAAGTCAAAACCCTAAATCAAAACACTAATCAAGTCAATTTCATAAGACTAAAAGTCAAAACCCTAAATTAAAACCCTAAAGACTAAGTCCATCTCATGAGACCAAAGTCTAAACCTTAATTGAAACCCTAAAAGAAACCCTAATGAAACCCTAATGCTTCTAAGAAACTTTATAAAAAGGAGCCTCCATACCCTATTTTCGTATAAAAGAAAAAACCCTAGGAAAAGTAGGTGAAGAAGCCTCCGTAACCTCCCCAAAACCCTAATTTTGGAGCCCCAACTCCTTACCTAACACCCCTACTTCGATTTCAGGCTGAAAAACACTTAGGAACCTCTCAAATACACCCCCAAAACCCACAACAAATTCGAGGCACCCAGATCCAAGAAGGAGATACCATACCTCGGAGATCAGAAATCAGATCCGGAGACAGAATGAAGTAAGGAGTACGGTACAAGAAGTCGTTTTCACCAGATCTGAGGGAATACCACTTTTGCAGATCGAATGTAAGATTTTTTCGTTATTTTTTAATCTAGTTTTGTCATTAGCAATGTAGTTTTATTTGAGATAAGTAGAGACCGGCATTGGCCGGGCGGGATTGGTGCCTAACACCTTCCAATCCCGTAACATGATCCCCGGATTCAGATTTTCTGTAGTAGATTAGTTTATTATCCGTTTTAGAGTCAGTTTGGTTCCTAGACCATAATAACTAGGTGGCGACTCCCAAACCTCAAGGGTCAAAAGCGGATCCGCGAACCCCGCGGATCGAGGGCGCTTTCAGTGGCGACTCCACTGGGGACTATTGAGGATCAAACTTGAAAAACCCCAAGTATGGGAGTATTGCCAAGATGACCTAGTTTTTTTTATTATTTAGTTGGATTTCTTTTATTTATTTTTTCTTTTTATTTATTTTTTATCTTGATTGTAGATGATTTTGGGTATTGCATTTTTTTTTCTCCAATTAAGGATCACTTTTTGATGACCCCTAAATAATGAAAGATTCAAATTGACCTATGAAAATGATGGAATGATGAAGGTTGGACAGAAATATTAAAACATTTTTAGAGAATATTCTAGTGAGAATTAAGTCTGGGAGCCTTTTAATAAAACATAGATCTCGTCGAGTAGATTAATTTAGAATCTGAGTTCACTCAATTTCGTTATCGGAAGCCTTAGATATCATCGATGCAAATTCAATCTATAAATCTGGATTTATTTCTGAATGAAAGTTGGGATAGCAACGTTAAAACTTTTTTACAGAACATTCTAGTGAGAATTAAGTCTGGGAACCTCTTAATAAAACGTAGATCTCATCGAGTATATTAATTTAGAACTTGAGATCACTCAATTTCGTTATCAGAAACCTTAGATATCATCGATGCAAGTTCAATCTGTAAATCTGGAATTGTTTCTGAATGAAGGTTGGGACAGCAACGTTAAAACGTTTTTACAGAACATTCTGGTGAGAACTAAGTCTGGGCACCTATTAATAAAATGTAGATCTTATCGAGTAGATTAATTTAGAACTTGAGTTCACTCGATTTCGTTATCGGGAGCCTTAGATATCATCGATGCAAGTTCAGATTGTATTTTCCTAATTCACAGAAAATTTGAATTTATCTAATGTTGGCACAATTAATGTTCCTGAGAGTGAGCTCATCTCAACCATTGTCATTCTATCATCAATGTAACATCTATTGGAATCTCGATTTATTTTGGATCACCCAAAAATAACCCTTGATTAGACCATAGACAATAAATTTATGGGCTTTTTTAATGTTAGATCAGATTAATTATTATTTGTGTTATATGCCCATATAATGTGCCATGATCTCTACAGATATATTTGTGATGTGTTTGCTTTCATCTTAATTTCGATGTGATGGGTTTTGTATTATTTTCTTGATCAATATTCATTTGATATCCATATGTGATGACATAATCTGGCCCATGGGCCCATGTGTTTGAAAAAGGCCCCGGGCACACCCCACCCTGTTTTGCACACACCACATGCACGTTTACTGTTTTGCACACTTACACGTCCTATATAGCCAACGTGGCACTAGTGCCTGGCCCGATCTCTTCGGAGATGCGACGTCATTCATGAAAACTACAACTCCAGTCACGTACCTTAGGGTATATCAAACTGGGGCATCAATACCATCTAATCAGGTGGTTCTGAGAGATGTATTGATGCACCCAAGCTGGAGCGACCTGAGCCTTTGACCTATTGTGAGCTACACAGTCACATGTCTCGATTACCAACGTAGTACTAGTACGAGGTCGGTCCCCTTGTGGGATGCCAAACCATTTACGAAAGCTACAACTCTTGACTTGTACCCTGTAGGTATAAAAGATAATCTAAGTATATCAATTGCACTTCTTGGTCAAACCGGTGCCTAAGCAAGATCTTGCCCGTTGTACCCTACTATACGAGGGGGATAGACTACGTCTATTCTAGATGAGAGGTATTTAAGTGGGCCCTTGCTCAGCATTGTGCCCCACCTCTCAACTGGAGATCAAACTGGCTGTTTTTGGCTTCAGAGAAGTGAATTGAGGTTTTAGATTATCACCTATACGGTATATCAAACCAAGTTACCACGTATCGAAAGGTATATAGGTGTACTTGGGCAAGAGTGGCCAGATAAAAATGCATTGCACGTAGTAAGCTTAGAGTCTAGAAACCTTCCTAGTAGGTCACGACTCGAACTTATTGTGGGTGTTCCTGGGTTGTTTATTAAATGGAGCCTATTGATTGATGAATGTATGTGAGTGATGTGAATGGTGTAGATCAGAGTGTATGATTGTCCTCAAGGATCAAATGTTGTTTTTAAAAATTAAAATGGGTGCACAGACCCAATAAAGAATCCATTCTTTTACAATAATGACCCAGTCCATCTCGATCCAACGATCATTATGGGCCGAGCCATTTGAATCAAAATGAAATTCAAACTTCTTCCTGATTCAGATTTTAAACCTATTTTAAAAGAAGGAAAATGTTTTCTAGAAGAAAAATATTTTTCAGAAGAGAAATGCTTTTCAAAAGTAAAATATTTTCCGGAAGAATAAGATTTTCCAAAAGGAAATGCTTTCCCAAAAATTTTTCTAAAAGAAAATGTTTTCTAAAAAAAAGAAAAGGAAAAAAACATATTTTTCAGAAAAAAATGATTTACAAAAAATCTACTTTTGCATGAAAAATTATTGAAATATGTTTGTGGAAGTTGTTTTTCAATGAAAACATTATTTGTCAATATTTTTCAAGAGTGCAATAAAATTATTTTTCTGAATAATCATTACATTAATGAATTGTTTAATGGATTGGTGCACAAAATTCAATAAAATCTCAGGGTTCATTTAAAATGTTATCAAGGGGGTGACACTGAAATTGGTTAAATTCACCTTCAAAGTGGTTAAGGGTTATCATTGTGTCTAAGCTCAATCGTCCATCGTCTAGCTAGGGTTGTAAATCCGGTCAGTTAAGGTAAACGTCAATATCAAATCAATAGTCAGAAATGACCTCAAAATTTCTCAACATCGTCCAGTTGTTCTTTAAAGATCATAGTGCTTCAATCCTACCGGTTATAAGCAATATCTCAGTCCTCAGTCCTAATCACACTCGTGTGGGTACTTATCTTGAGTTTTCATGAGTCATTTGGGTTAGCTCGAGTCCTTTTTTCCAGCAAGGTCATGTCTTCCTTAGATTGAGTCTACTCTTTCCTATTGAGTCAAGTTAGTTCATCGAGTCTATAGAGGTGTCTGTTGCCCCATCTGAAATTAATAGGATAAAGGAAATTTTTGAATACCTCGAGCGCATTAACGAATTAACTAATAATTTGATAGATTTCGTTTCTGAACAAGAAGATAAGAGTCGGGCTCAACCTTTAATCGAGAAAGGAAAGGTCTTTGACCTTAAAACAAAAAATAATTCCTAAAGAGATTCAAATAGAAATCATCTTATCCCTAAAGGAACACGAGGAGATAATGAATTTACTCAGAAATTTCAAAAGACTTGTTCGTGTGATCATATGAGGGTATGTTAGGTACAAGCTTGGTTGTTGTTCAACACGTAATAGATACTCGTCTATATCGATGGAATCAAAGAAGATATTATAAAATGTATCAGCACTACATCTTGAGTTTCAAATCACATATTATCAGTCGATATAAGGGTACCTTTTGAACTAATCTCTGATAATGGGTCGTACTTCAAAGCATAAATCATTACTCTATGTTTAAAGTTGAAGATCCGGAAGCACAAATCATCCCCTTACCATCCTCAGATCAATGGAACGGTTGAAGCAGTTATTAAGAGTCTCAAGACTATCATCAGGAAAATATGTCAATCACATCGAGATTGGTCAGAAAAATTATCATTCACGCTATGGATATATCGAACTTCAATTCGATCCTTTACTGGAGCTACTCCCTACTCCTTAGTGTATGGCATGGAAGTAGTCTTGCCAGTTGAAATGGAAATTTCGTCTCTCAGGGTCTTGTTGGAAAATCATTTGTTAAAAACAGATTGGGTTCGACAGCAGTATGAAGAATTAAACTTGATCGAAGAAAATGAGTTAAAGCCCTGTACCATGTGCAAGCTTATCTAAGAAGAGTCACCCATGCATTTGACAAAAAGGTCAAAGCTCATCATTTACAAGTTAAGGATTTAACTATCAGACTTCAAAGAAAATTGAACACTCCTCCTCGACTATAGGAGAAAGTCTGAACCCAATTGGAGAAATTCATTCATTAAGGAAATACTGTCAGGAAAAGCTGTCAGACTTCAAGATCATGATGGAATAGAGTTACCAGAACCAACCAACCTTGACCAAATCAAACGGTACTACATTTAAGGAGACCATTTTTGGTCGAATCAATTTTCCTATTACCTAGTTCTTTATTCTCCTTTCTCAACCCCTTTGCAGCCTGTTCAAAAAGAGAAAAATTGTGCCTTTTATTTCTTAGCCTGATTACCTAACCCAGGGGAGGGAAAAATTTGAACTACGTTTTGGTCTGATCCCAAAAATTTGGGGTACGTAGGCAACCTGAGAAGTTACTTCAGGCCCGACCACATCAAAATAAAAAAATATATATATATTCCCTAACAAAGGAAAAATCTAAAAAGAAAAAAATTCAAAAGAAAAAGAAATATCATCCAAAATGGGGAAGAAAGTTCAAGAAAAAATTTTAAATGAAATGCCACACAAGGGGAATTTGGGTTTTTGAGCCTCAAAATTTCGTTCTTTTTATGTCTAGTCCCAAGCCTACCTATAAAAGTCCTCCTAAGTACCGTGTGAAAAAGTCAAGGAGGGTAGCGAAGCCTGATCAGACAGTAATTCTAGAACTTCAGAAGAGAAGAAAAAGATTAAAAAAAATGAAGAAGCCTGCTAAGTTGAAAACTCGGAAAGGACGACTTAGGCAAAAATTAAGGCAAGCTCGCAAGGTTGAAAATCTGAAAGGACAATTTTGGCAACAATCAGAGCAAAGAAAAAAAAAAGAGCTCGCAAGATCGAAAACCTGAAAAGGTGATCTAGGCAAAAGCTAGAGCAAGCTCGCTAGATTGAAAACATGAAAAGGCGATCTAGGCAAAAGTTAGAGCAATAAAGAAAAACAGAAGAAAATCCCAAGCTGAAAGCGGCCCGAGCTGAAACATCAGAAGTTCAAATCATCAAGTTCAATACTCAGCTTAAACCAGGCATAGATTCAGAAGCCACAAGTATCTTGTCTATAATCGATCTGAAAATTCTTACTTCCCCAAGTGAACCAATGGAGAGAAGGGTGAATTCTATGATGAGTCTCAAAAGGAAATATTTTATTTTCTTAAGCCTGACTCAAAATCTTCAATAAAATTAATCAAAATTAAAAGTTGGATCTTTATTGCGCTTGTGGTAATCAAATATTTCAAATCTTCTTACAAAGGCATTTTTCTTTTTCCTCTAAATATGTAATTCTCCCCCTTATAATAGGGGCATTTTTTACTGATGTGTTCAATGCCATGTTTATTGTCAAACTAGGGACATTTTGTTTTTGAGCAATGTTAATCCTAAAAGATAATGAGAACTCCAAACTTAATGTTACCCTCTTGATAGATGTTTTTCGAAAAACTCTTGAGGTTCAAACTCAGGTTTTAAATTTATAAAACTTTTGGATAAAACCTTGAGGTTCAAACACATGCATTTGAGATCTCACATAGGAGATAGGGCATCTATTCTGTCCTAGATCTATTCATTCCCGGATTCAACCCCTCTTTTCCAGATTTCATTACAATCATTCTTTCCCAGATTTATTCCTTCATTCTCAGTTATACTCAGCTAGATGCCGCCAAGGGTTTTCTTGGAATTATGCTCAGATACCGCCGAGGGTTTTCTCGGAACTATACTCAGATGCCGCCAAGGGTATTCTTGGAATTATGCTAAGATGCCGCCGAGGAATTTCTCGGAACTATGCTCAGATGCCGCCAAGGGTTTTCTTGGAATTATGCTCAAATGCCGCCGAGGGTTTTCTCGGAACTATGCTCCGATGCCGCCAAGGGTTTTCTTGGAATTATGCTTAGATGCAGCCGAGGGTTTTCTCGGAACTATGCTCAGATGCCGCCAAGGGTTTTCTTGGAATTATGCTCAGATGCCGCCCAGGGTTTTCTTGGAATTATGCTCAGATGCCGCCAAGGGTTTTCTTGGAATTATGCTCAGATGCCGCCGAGGGTTTTCTCGGAACTATGCTCAGATGCCGCCTAGAGTTTTCTTGAAATTATGATCAGATGCCGCCGAGGGTTTTCTCGGAACTATGCTCAGATGCCGCCAAGGGTTTTCTTGGAATTATGCTCAAATGCCGCCGAGGGTTTTCTCAGAACTATGCTCAGATGCCGCCAAGGGTTTTCTTGGAATTATGCACAAATGCCGCCGAGGGTTTTCTCGGAACTATGGCCAGATGCCGCCAAGGGTTTTCTTGAAATTATGCTCAGATGCCCCCGAAGGTTTTCTCGGAACTATGCTTAGATGCCGCCAAGGGTTTTCTTGGAATTATGCTCAGATACCGCCGAGGGTTTTCTCTGAATTATGCTCAGATGCCGCCAAGGGTTTTCTTTGAATTATGCTCAGTTGCCGCCAAGGGTTTTCTTGAAATTATGCTCAGATGCCGCAGAGGGTTTTCTCGGAACTATGCTCAGATGCCGCCAAGGGTTTTCTTGGAATTATGCTCAGATACCGCCGAGGGTTTTCTCGGAACTATGCTCAGATGCCTCCAAGTTTTTTTTTGAAGTTATGCTCAGATGCCGCAAAGGGTTTTCTTGGAATTATGCTTAGATGCCGCCAAGGGTTTTCTTGGAATTATGCTCAGATACCGCCGAGGGTTTTCTTGGAACTATGCTTAGATGCCGCCAAGGGTTTTCTTGAAATTATACTCAGATGCCGCCAAGGTTTTTTTGGAATTATGCTTAGATGCCGCCGAGGGTTTTCTCAAAACTATGCTCAGATGCCGCCAAGGGTTTTCTTGGAATTATGCTCAAATGCCGCCGAGGATTTTCTCAGAACTATGCTCAGATGCCGCCAAGGCGTTTCTTGGAATTATGCTCAGATGCCGCCAAGGGTTTCTTGGAATTATGCTAAGATGTCGCCGAGGGTATTCTCGGAACTATGCTCAGATGCCGCCAAGGGTTTTCTTTGAATTATGCTCAGATGCCGCCAAGGGTTTTCTTGGAATTATGCTCAGATGCCGCCGAGGGTTTTCTTGGAACTATGCTTAGATGCCGCCAAGGGTTTCTTGGAATTATGCTTAGATGCCGCCGAGGGTTTTCTCGGAACTATGCTCAGATGCCGCCAAGGGTTTTCTTTGAATTATGCTTATATACCGCCGAGGGTTTTCTCGGAATTATGCTCAGATGCTGCCAATGGTTTTCTTGGATTATGCTCAGATGCCGCCGAGGGTTTTCTCGGAACTATGCTCAGATGCCGCCAAGGGTTTTCTTTTAATTATGCTCAGATACCGCCGAGGGTTTTCTCGGAACTATGCTCAGATGCCGCTAAGGGTTTTCTTGGAATTATGCTCAGATGCCGCCAAGGGTTTTCTTGGAATTATGCTTAGATGCCGCCGAGGGTTTTTCTCGGAATTATGTTCAGATGCCGCCAAGGGTTTTCTTAGAATTATGCTCAGATGCCGTAGAGGGTTTTCTCGGAACTATGCTAAGATGCCGCCAAGGGTTTTCTTTGAATTATGCTTAGATACCGCCGAGGGTTTTCTCGAAAATATGCTAAGATGCCGCCAAGGGTTTTCTTGGAATTATGCTCAGATGCCGCCGAAGGTTTTCTCGGAACTATGCTCAGATGCCGCCAAGGGTTTTATTTGAATTATGCTTAGATACCACCGAGGGTTTTCTCGGAAATATGCTAAGATGCCGCCAGGGTTTCTTGGAATTATGCTCAGATGCCGCCGAAGGTTTTCTCGGAACTATGCTCAGATGCCGCCAAGGGTTTTCTTTGAATTATGCTGAGATACCGCCGAGGGTTTTCTCGGAACTATGCTCAGATACCGCCAAGGGTTTTCTTGGAATTATGCTCAGATGCCGCCTAGGGTTTCTTGGAATTATGCTCAGATGCCGCCAAGGGTTTTCTTGGAATTATGCTTAGATGCCGCCGAGGGTTTTCTCGGAACTATGCTCAGATGCCGCCAAGGGTTTTCTTAAAATTATGTTCAGATGCCGCCGAGGGTTTTCTCGGAACTATGCTCAGATGCCGCCAAGGGGTTTCTTGGAATTATGCTCAGATACCGCCAAGGGTTTCTTGGAATTATGCTAAGATGTCGCCGAGGGTATTCTCGGAACTATGCTCAGATGCCACCAAGGGTTTTCTTGGAATTATGCTTAGATGCCGCTGAGGGTTTTCTCGGAACTATGCTCAGATGCCGCTAAGGGTTTTCTTGGAATTATGCACAGATGCCGCCGAGGGTTTTGTCGGAACTATGCTCAGATGCTGCCAAGGGTTTTCTTGGAATTATGCTCAGATGCCGCCGAGGGTTTTCTCGGAACTATGCTCAGATGCTGCCAAGGGTTTTCTTGGAATTATGCTCAGATACCGCCGAGGGTTTTCTCGGAACTATGCTCAGATGCCGCCGAGGGTTTTCTCGAAACTATGCTCAGATACCGCCAAGGGTTTCTTGGAATTATGCTCAGATGCCGCCAAGGGTTTTCTTGGAATTATGCTCAAATGCCGCCGAGGGTTTTCTCGGAACTATGCTCAGATGCCGCCAAGGGTTTTCTTGGAATTATGATCAGATGCCGCCGAGGGTTTTCTCGGAACTATGCTCAGATGCCGCCAAGGGTTTTCTTGGAATTATGCACAGATGCCGCCGAGGGTTTTCTCGGAACTATGCTCAGATGCCGCCAAGGGTTTTCTTGGAATTATGCTCAGATGCCGCCGAGGGTTTTCTTGGAACTATGCTCAGATGCTGCCAAGGGTTTTCTTAGAATTATGCTCAGATACCGCCAAGGGTTTTCTCGGAACTATGCTCAGATGCCGCCGAGGGTTTTTTCGGAACTATGCTCAGATGCCGCTAAGGGTTTTCTTGGAATTATGCTCAGATGCCGCCAAGGGTTTTCTTGGAATTATGCTCAGATGCCGCCGAGGGTTTTCTCGGAACTATGCTCAGATGCCGCCAAGGGTTTTCTTGGAATTATGCTCACATTCCGTCGAGGGTTTTCTCGGAACTATGCTCAGATGCCGCCAAGGGTTTTCTTGAAATTATGCTCAGATGCCGCCGAGGGTTTTCTCGGAACTATGCTCAGATGCCGCCAAAGGTTTTCTTGGAATTATGCTCAGATGCCGCATAGGGTTTTCTTGGAATTATGCTCAGATGCCGACAAGGGTTTTCTTGGAATTATGCTAAGATGCCGCCAAGGGTTTTTTCGAAACTATGATCAGATGCCGCCAAGGGTTTTCTTGGAATTATGCTTAGATGCCGCCAAGGGTTTTCTTGGAATTATGCTCAGATACTGCCGAGGGTTTTCTTGGAATTATGCTCAGATGCCGCCTAGGGTTTTCTTGGAATTATGCTCAGATGCCGCTGAGGGTTTTCTCGAAACTATGCTCAGATGCCGCCAAGGGTTTTCTTGGAATTATGCTTAGATGCCGCCAAGGGTTTTCTTGGAATTATGCTCAGATACCGCCGAGAGTTTTCTCGGAACTATGCTCAGATGCCGCCAAGGGTTTTCTTGGAATTATGCTCAGATGCCGCAAAGGGTTTTCTTGGAATTATGCTCAGATGCCCCCGAAGGTTTTCTCGGAACTATGCTTAGATGCCGCCAAGGGTTTTCTTGGAATTATGCTCAGATACCGCCGAGGGTTTTCTCGGAATTATGCTCAGATGCCGCCAAGGGTTTTCTTTGAATTATGCTCAGTTGCCGCCAAGGGTTTTCTTGAAATTATGCTCAGATGCCGCAGAGGGTTTTCTCGGAACTATGCTCAGATGCCGCCAAGGGTTTTCTTGGAATTATGCTCAGATACCGCCGAGGGTTTTCTCGGAACTATGCTCAGATGCCGCCAAGGGTTTTCTTGAAGTTATGCTCAGATGCCGCCAAGGGTTTTCTTGGAATTATGCTCAGATGCCGCCGAGGGTTTTCTCGGAACTATGCTCAGATGCCGCGAAGGGTTTTCTTGGAATTATACTTAGATGCCGCCGAGGGTTTTCTCGAAACTATGCTCAGATGCCGCCAAGGGTTTTCTTCGAACTATGCTTAGATGCCGCCAAGGGTTTTCTTGGAATTATGCTCATATGCCGCCGAGGGTTTTTTCGGAACCATGCTCAGTTACCGCCAAGGGTTTTCTCGGAACTATGCTCAGTTACCGCCGAGGGTTTTCTTGGAATTATGCTAAGTTTAGGCTCAATTTATATTTACTTCATGCTCAGATTTTACTCATTTCCAACTCAAACTCTTTGAAATCTATCTCAGATTTTGAGCCCACACACTTGCACAGTTGTTACATTAGTCAAGGAGAATTTTTTAAAATTCAAGGATCTGACACTAGCAGTGAGGGCTTGTGCTCAAGGACCTGACATTTTTCTAGTTCGGGGAGAGTTTTACGCTCAAGGATCCGAACACCCCGACGAATTGCTAAATCAGGCTGCAAAATGAACTGTCATTAGCTTTGGCATTCGGATATCGCACTATCTACCAAAATAGATTTGCTATCTAGTTTGCTTCAACCCTCTACCAAAGAGGGGAATCTGTAGACACCCCATTTTTGCATCCGCCTGATTAATCAACTCGTCAACCCGATCGCAAAGGTTCCCAATGATGGATGTCTATTCCAATGCTTTATTTTGTTACCAGATATGTTTCAGAAATTCGGATGAGGTATCTCGAACTGACAAAACTTAGAAACCACGCTATGCTAGGAAAATACGACCCCAGAAACTTAGAAATCATCATCTTGCAAACAAAAGAAGCTTTACGATAAAAATCACTAAAAATGACCAAATTATCAAAATACCCCTAACATCAAAACAACCCTAGAGCCTACATTACGCTTAGGAAAACCCATTCAAACACATAAAACAACAAATCAAAACCAAATAAATTATTTCACCTATTTTCACAAAATTTGACAAAATTACGAAAATACCCCTCATAAAATTCACAATCATTTCACACAAAAAATTTCATAAATGATAAAAATCAACTTTTCCATTGAATTCCTTACGAGAAATGGATTCCAAAACATCCTGGAACATTGAAAAATTACTTAAAACGTAAAAAATCCTCTTCGAGGGCAAAACGATAATTTTACAACTTTAATAATTAAAAATTTTGAAATTAATAAATCATTAAAAAATGTAAAAAGAAACATTAAAGTCAATCAAGTAAGACTAAAGTCAAGTAAGGCTAAAGTCAAAACATTAAAGTCAACCAAAAAAGACTAAAGTCAAAGTATTAAAGTCAATATCATAAGACTAAAGTCAAAACCCTAAATCAAAACACTAATCAAGTCAATCTCATAAGACTAAAAGTCCAAACCCTAAATCAAAACCTTAATCTAAACTAATCAAGTCAATTTCATAAGACTAAAAGTCAAAACCCTAAATTAAAACCCTAAAGACTAAGTCCATCTCATGAGACCAAAGTCTAAACCTTAATTGAAACCCTAAAAGAAATGCTAATGAAACCCTAATGCTTCTAAGAAACTTTATAAAAAGGAGCCTCCATACCCTATTTTCGTATAAAAGAAAAAACCCTAGGAAAAGTAGGTGAAGAAGCCTCCGTAACCTCCCCAAAACCCTAATTTTGGAGCCCCAACTCCTTACCTAACACCCCTACTTCGATTTCAGGCTGAAAAACACTTAGGAACCTCTCAAATACACCCTCAAAACCCACAACAAATTCGAGGCACCCAGATCCAAGAAGGAGATACCATACCTCGGAGATCAGAAATCAGATCCGGAGACAGAATGAAGTAAGGAGTACGGTACAAGAAGCCGTTTTCACCAGATCTGAGGGAATACCAGTTTTGCAGATCGAATGTAAGATTTTTTCGTTATTTTTTAATCTAGTTTTGTCATTAGCAATGTAGTATTATTTGGGATAAGTAGAGACCGGCATTGGCCGGGCGGGATTGGTGCCTAACACCTTCCAACCCCGTAACATGATCCCCGGATTCAGATTTTCTGTAGTAGATTAGTTTATTATCCGTTTTAGAGTCAGTTTGGTTCCTAGAACATAATAACTAGGTGGCGACTCCCAAACCTCAAGGGTCAAAAGCGGATCCGCGCACCCCGCGGATCGAGGGCGCTTTCACATTGACAAAGCACAGTTGGTGCAAAGTTTTTATAAAGGATTAACAATGAATCAACATACCTTAGTCGAGTCAATGCATAAAGGTCAGTTCATGAACTAGACTCCTAACCAAGCGTACGATTTCCTCGTAGAGTTAGTCAAGAGTGCTCAAAATTGGAGTACTAACCAAGAAGAATTTTATAGAGATGATTTGGTTAGAAAAACATGCATGTATAAGATGAAGGCAGACCCTGATATCAAAAATGTTATGTCTAATCTAGTGAGTAGAAAGAACAATCTCACGAAGAAGTTAGATGCCTTTACCATCTCAGCATCCAAACCTCACCTAGACCCTTGTACAATTTCACAAGTGACTGTCGAACCGAGTTCTTTGTGCGTCATATGCGACGGCAACGACCATTTGGTCGAGTGTTGTCCCACCTTGCCTCAAATTAAAGCTGAACAAGCAAATGCGATTAATGGCTATAGTGCTTTTAAGAAGTCAACTCCAAAATCTTTTAGCCAAACGTATCACCCAGATAATAGGTTCCATCCTAATTTCTCATACAGACAAAATGAACCTATTCAATCTAGTAGTCCGTCAGGTTATAATAAGAGTTTTCCTAGGCAATCTGGTCTTCCACAAACCAAGTCATTATTCCTCAAGTCCCTTATCAACCCCAATAATCTATAGATTGCAGAGTCATCATACTAGATCCCATGACCAATTACCAGCAGCCTGCCCAACAACAGTCGTCCTTAGAATCTATGATTACCGAGTTGATGAGGCAACAATAGCAGTTCATCCAAACTCAATAGCAAACCCATCAAAATCAAACTCAGATTAATCAGGTCACTACACAATTCATAGCTAAGATGGAAGTTCAGTTGGGGCAATTAGCTCTCTCCTTGAGTGGGAGAGAGAAAAGTCAATTTCCTAGTCAGACTATCCCTAATCCTAGAGGTCAACATTTGATTCTAAACGGATTAAAAGGTCAATACGAAGTAGGAAGCCATTCTGGAGCTCCACAAGACTCAGTCTAGACTATCCACACCTTGCATTCAGGAAAAAAGGTGGACAACAAGGTCCAACCTATTGACAAGGGAGGAAAAGTCCTAGAGAAGGACAAAGTTCAAAAAGAAGTCATAGAGTCTCCAAAAGATAAGGAGAAAGATTTGGAGAATCCCCTCATCATTTTACCGATTCCAAAAGTTCCATTTCCCCATCACCTTAGAGATTCTAAAAAAGGTAAGCACTTTGAGGGTGTCTTAGAAGGCTTCCAAAATGTGCATGTCAATATCCCATTCCTAGATGCCACTAAGCAGATACTTTCTTATACGAAATTCCTAAAGGATTTGACCACAGCTAAAAAGAAAATACCATTTTCTCGGGAAGTCATCATGGTAGCTCAAGCTTCGTGACTTATTCAACAAACGATTGCACCAAAATTTAAAGATTCTGGATGTCCGACAATTTCCATTCATATTGGAAATCAAGTGGTCGAAAAATGTCTCTTAGACTTAAAGGCCAGTGTGAATCTTTTACCATATTCGGTTTATAAACAATTAGGTTTGGGGATTTTGAAACCTACCGATATCACGTTGAGTTTTGCCAATAGGTCCATAAAAATTCCAAAGGGTATAGTTCAGGACGTGATAGTTAAAGTCAAGGATTTTTATTTTCCTATTGACTTTGTTGTCTTAGACACGGAGCCAGTTATTAATTCGAACAGTCATATTCTTATCATCTTAGGACGTCCATTCTTAGCCACGTCTGACTCAGTCATTTGTTGTAGAAACGAGATTATTACTTTAGCATTTGGGGATATGAAAGTGAAACTGAACGTCTTCCACAATTTTCAAGGAATTGATGTAGATGATTGTATGGAGGAAGTGAATATGATAGATACGCTAGTCAATCAAACACATCAAGAGTTAGGGTACTCTGATCCCCTAACAAAATGTTTGGCTCACTTTGGCCTTGACTTGGACGTAGAAGAGTCTATAAGCGAAGTCAATGCTTTGCTTGAATCCGTTCCACTCTTAGAGTCTATGCGGTGGCACACAAAAGCTGAAAGTCTTCCTGTGCGCACATCCAATCTAGTTCCTTCTCACGTCGAACCTCCGAAATTAGAACTCAAGTCACTTCTAGAGACCTTGAGATATGCATTTCTTAGCAAGAATCAAACCTTGCCTGTGATCATTTCTTCTCACCTCAATGAAGTTCAAGAGGGAAAGTTGTTAGGAGTATTAAGAGAACATCAAGAAGCTATTGGCTGGAGCATAGCTGACATCAAGGGAATTAGTCCATCTGTGGTGATGCACCACATTGGTTTAGAGGATTTTGCTAAACCTTCCTTAGAATCTCAAAGACGGCTAAATCTTGTCATGAAAGACGTGGTTCGGATGGAAGTGATGAAACTGTTAGATGCGGGTATTATCTATCCTATCTCTGACAGTCGTTGGGTGAGTCCTATACAAGTAATTCTTAAAAATTCTGGTATCACTGTGGTAGTGAACCAAGACAACGAATTAATCCCTATTCGAGTCCAAAATGGATGAAGAGTGTATATCGATTATAGGAAACTGAACTTGATGACTCCTAAGGATCATTTCTCCTTACCCTTCATTGATCAAATGTTAAAGCATCTAGCAGGACATTCTTATAATTGCTTCTTAGATTGTTATTCCGGGTACAACCAGATACCTATTGCTCCAATCGATCAAGAGAAAACAACTTTCACCTGCCCCTTTAAAATTTTCACGTATCGTCGCATGCCTTTTGGATTGTGCAATGCACCGGCTACTTTTCAACGGTACATGATGAGTATATTTTTCGACATGCTAGAAAGATATCTCGAAGTATTCATGGACGATTTTTCAATTTTCGGATCAAATTTTAAGGAATGTCTCCATCACTTGACTTTGGTCATTGTACGTTGCAAAGAGGTCAATCTAGTCCTCAATTGGGAAAAATGCCATTTCATGGTAACATCAGGGATTGTACTAGGGCACATTGTTTCTACTAAGGGGATTGAGGTAGACAAGGCAAAGGTAGGTCTAATTGAAAAATTACCACCACTTAAAATGGTCAAAGAAATTAGTCATTCCTAGGCCATGCAGGTTTTTATCGTAGATTCATTAAAGATTTTGGGAAAATCTCAAAGCCTTTATGTGAGCTATTGGGAAAGGATGTTCCTTCTGACTTTTCAAAGTCATGTCTCTCTGCGTTCAACAAGCTCAAGTCCGAGTTAACCTCGGCACCCATTATTCAACCTCCAAACTGGAGCATTCCATTCAAAGTTATGTGCGATGCTTCAGATTATGCAATAGGCGCTGTTTTGGGTCAACGAATTGAAAAACAACCTCATGTTATCCAATATGCTAGTAAAACCCTAAGCGATGCTCAGCTTAACTACTCTACAACAGAGAAGGAAATGCTAGTAGTGGTCTATGCCATTGAAAAATTCTGTCCCTACCTCATAGGATCTAAAGTTGTGATCTACACAAACCACGCAGCATTGAAGTACCTTTTATCAAAGAAAGATGCTAAAGCAAGGTTAATCTGTTGGATTCTACTTCTACAAGAGTTTAATCTCGAGATCCGAGATAAAAAAGGGGTAAAAAATGTCGTAGCTGATCACTTGTCTAGGATAGTTAACAAGCCATCCGAGGAGTCCTTACCCATCTCTGAATCCTTTCCCGATGAACAACTTATGCAAATCTCTCAAGCCAATGCTCTATGGTATGCGGACATTGTCAACTACTTAGTTACAGGTCAATTCCCAATCGAAATGACTAGCCAAAAGAAACTTTGTCTTTTGTCAAAAATAAAATGGTATTTCTGGGATGAGTCATATTTATTTAAGTATTGTCCCGATCAAATCATTAGACGTTGTAGTCCAACCTGTGAGTAAGTCAATATCCTAGAGTTTTGCCATAATCATGCCTGTAGAGGGTACTTCAGTGGTAAGAAGATCGTTATGAAAATCTTACAATGCAATTTTTTCTGATCTAGTATTTTTTGTGATCCCCACGAGTTTAGCAAATCTTGTGATAGATGTCAGAGATTAAGAAAAATCTCTAAGAGAAATAAAATACCTCAAAATCCTATCCTGATCATCGAAATTTTTGACGTGTGGGGTATAGACTTCATGGGACCCTTTCCTATCTCCCAGGGTTACCAATACATCCTAGTTGCCGTTGACTATGTGTCAAAATGGGTCGAAACTATGACATGTAGAACTAACGATCACAAGGTTGTGATAAAATTCATCAAGGAGACGATTTTTTCAAGATTCGGTACTCCGTGAGCTATCATAAGTGATGGTGACTCGCATTTTTGCAACAAGATCTTTGCTGCATTGATGAAGAAATACCTCATAACGCATAAGGTTGCCACACCTTACCACCCACAAACAAATAGGCAAGTGAAGATTTCTAATAGGAAAATAAAGACTATCTTAGAAAAAACAGTCATTCCTTCAAGGAAAGATTGGTCTTTGAGATTGAGTGATTCACTCTGGGCCTATAGGACTGCATTCAAGACACCCATAGGGATGTCTCCCTACCAGTTAGTTTTTGGCAAGGCCTGCTATCTCCTTGTAGAACTCGAGCATCGTGCATATTGGGCAATCAAGTGCCTCAACTTTGATTTTGATAAAATCGGTGAGAAGCGAAAGTTACAACTAGACGAGTTAGAAGAGATTAGAAATGACTCGTATGATTGTGCCAAAAGGAACAAAGAGCGTACCAAATTCTTTCACGATAAGCACATTCTTAGGAGGAATTTCATTCCTAATCAAAGAGTTTGGTTGTATGATAACAGACTCCACCTTTTTTTAGGAAAACTTAAGTCTCGATGGACTGGACCATATATTATCCAAACAGTCTACCCCCATGGTGCTGTTGAAGTCCTTAATCCTAAGGACGGATCCACTTTCAAAGTGAATGGCCAACGTCTCAAACCTTTTCTCGAGTATGTTTCGCAGGAGGAAGTTCTTCTCCTCGATGACCCTGTATATCAAAATTAACTATGTTTTCGTCTCGCTAAAGACATTAAACTTAGCCCTTCTGGGAGGCAACTTACACGTTTCAGGGGACATTGTGTTAAATATCAACAAGATTGTAAGGTCTTTCCCAGGTGCTATCTAACCCACTTCATTTCATTTTGTCAATTTCAATTTTACCTTTGCGTGTATATGTTGAAATATTGAGGACAATATAATGTTTAAGTTTGGGGGTGTATGGGTCGGATTTCCACTTATTATTTTCTTCTTGAAAAAAAAATTTGGTTGGCGACTTTATTGTATTTTGCTCAAAATCTTAGCTTATATCTTTAAGCACTTAGTTAAAAATATTTAATTAGTCTTTCATTGGAAGCTATGATCTGGAGTCCCCATTTATTTTTCTCTTAGGCAAAAATTAGAGCAAAGTTATCTTTTGGTTTATAGTCACTTCTAATAAGGTTACCAAGAGTCTAGATTGTATTAAGAGAGCTTGTTACCTTCTTTCTACCTAGAGTTTAAGGAAAAACTAGGTTTGATGAACTTTGACTTCTTTGTTTAATTGGTTGGCTGATTAGAAGAAAAACAGAACTGGGTTGTATACACCTTGTATAGCAACTATTGAATTAGATTGGGTACCTTGAAAATGGCTGCCTACTTTTCTTAGAAAAATAATGGAAAAGTAATAAAAAAATAAAATAAAAATATCAAACATTCAAAAGTTTGTGTAAAGTTTTAGTAGGGTGAAAGTCATCAAATGTAAAAATGTGAGAATACTGGAATATCACAGATAAAGCCCCTTAGAGGTATTAAAGTGAATATCCACACTTCTCACTACCCCAGACAGGATGCTAAGTTTAGAATTAAACCCTAAGTTACTCCACCTATTCTTGAGTAGTTAGAAGGTTGAAACTCATTTTAGGAAATCGAATCTCTTAAATTTCTAAGTTAGAATCACTATCGCTCAAAGGTCAATTTAAGTCTAAGTTTTGTCGTAGAGAAATAAGGGTTGGGACTCTATACCAAGTAGCACTTCTAATTGATTGGCAAAAAAAAAGACTTGTGCTTTTCAATATAAGTTTTGGTTTTGACTATTTTTACTTCAAAGTTATTTTCAAATTTTGTGGGTATATTTTTTTCAAATACTCACGAGTCAAACTCGTTCACTAGGGGTAACCTAGCGGTTCAAGGGCTTGCTGTATTCACTAAATGCAGTCGAGGTGCCTACGAAAGTGGCAATTTTATTTTCTAAGGACTAGAAAAAGGTAAGTTTGGGGGTGTGATGAGTGTCTCCAAACATTCAATTATACGCACATTTTCTGATTATTTATCTTGATTTTTGTACCTATTACTCCATATTAAGGTAATAATCATGTTAAGCCTCAAAACACCATGTTGGATGTTAATTAGGCTTAATTATATATAAATAATTCATTTACTAGATAAATCTAATTACGTGTGTTTCTTGTGTAGAAAATCAACAATTTGAAATCAAAATCTCAAGACAAAAACATTTGGGCCCACTTTGGAATGCCCTAATCTTTAACTCATATTCTCATCTTTTGTCTTTTTGTGCAAAAAAAAGTGGAGGCTACTTCTAGACTCTTCTACACACATTTTTCTCTATAAATAGAGCATCCTTTTCTAGATAAAAGGTCCCATCTTGGTTATTTTATCCAAAACTCCTTTAATCTAAGGCTCTTAGCCTATTCTCTTATTTTTTATATTTTTATTTTCTAGTTATTTTCTTTTGACTAAGTAGTCTTGTAAGAAGTAGAAGAAGAAGAAGTTGTAAGTTTCTCCATGAAATGGAGAAAAGTTATTTCATCTCTTATCTTCCCTCTCTTGCAATAACATTAGGCTAAGTTCCCCTCCATTGGAGAGTGGAAAAGCATGGAGCAAGTTCTTGTGTTATTTCTAATTTCATGCCTTTCTTTTATTTAAAATTCTTATGAGTTCTCTTTAAGTTTCTTGCACCATTTATTCTTAATATAGATACTTTATGCTTAGATTAGATCAAGATAAAGTATGCTTAAACTAGATAATTGGTAGTAGGAAGTTTTCAAAGAATTCTACTTTGTTTATATTCTCTTATTTCATTTCATTTGTAAAACTTTCCAATCTAAGGAGCTAACATCAAACCCTTACGATTGAGTTATAAAAAGGCTAGAAACTAGGAATTGCTCATCAACATGTTTTAGGTAGATCCATCTCCAATGGTGTTTTAATTTCATAAGTTTACTTGCTTTTAATTTCATTTACTTTAGTTTATTTTCTAGTAATTTTACATTTTCTTATAAGTTCAAAAATACAAAGAAAAATAGTTTTAATTCCTTTTAGTTAATTTGAATATTATCTTCTTAGCTTAACTCTATTCCTCCTTTCTCTTGGGTTCAATCCCCTACTTGTCCCACAAGTAAGGTAAAAGTAAGATTATTATTAACTCCGGTGAGAAGAACAACGATAGTCTCTTCAATTGTTCTAAGGTACCACAAAGGACTAGGATTATAGTGCAAACTAAGATTGATGCTAGGACTCAGACCAAATCTACAACTCCCTAGAATGTTACATAAAGTATAGTTATTAATTTTTATTGTTTAACAAGTTTTATAACAGACTTTATGTATATTCAATTAGTTATTGCATCTAGTATTATAGGAAAGTTTAAAATATTTATCATAAGAAGTAGATAGACTTATTTCATCAATAAAGTTAATAGAATATAAAATTCTACCATTTGGGATAATCGATACCTCATTGGAAACAATATTAACTATTTTGAATGTTGAAGTTTGTAAAAATTCATGTTCCTCGATTCGAAATGTACTTAATTTTGAGATTAATATATTTTTGAAGATTTTATTATTGATTAGTCGATTGACTAATTAATTATTTGATTCAAAGGAAAACGAATGGATGCGTTACAATAATAATGTTGAGATCAATATAATTGTTTGGTTGAGGATGAATAGTTAATGAGTTAGTCAAGGGTAAATCGAGGATGATATTGAGGTTAAGCATTTAATTGGGTAAATTAATTTGTGAATATGAATTCAGGAGTATTGACTTATATTGAAACTAATTATGGAGTAGATGATACATCTACTATAAAATCAAATTTGATGATAATTACGAGTAGAATGGTGAAGCATTTCTTTAATTTCTTATCTCATTGTGATTTATTAGGCTTATGAAAATAATATTTCTAAGAGTTGAAAACTTGATTTCGGATATCATCATGAACATCTTAGGTTTGCTATTTTATTGGGGGTAAGCAATTCAAGAATTTATGAAATTTCTTTTCCTTGAATTTTTTTGATTTAGATGAGAATTAAATTTAAAAAATGAGATAGAAATTAATATGTCTTAATGTTTCCCCTTGTAGTATCTTGTCACCCTTATCAATAAGATAGTTCGTTAATATAAGAAAATTTTGACATAAGTTGAAGTAGAAAATTATGGTATTGGATGAAATGATTCATAAATTTAAGGTTGTGATATTAAAATTTTCACCTTGAAAACGTAGCTTAGACATTTCGGTTAAGAAAAAAAAATGAGTAAAATATTTTAATTACTTTGGAAATTCTTGTGAAGAAAGAATTATGTTCTTCGAGGATTATTTAGGAATCTAAAAAATATATGTGGCACCCCGCCAAACAGTAACACAACTCCCAATGCCAAATCTCTAGGTACTAGGCGGTACCTCAAAATTTGGACATGACCCCCTCTGTTTATGTTAGCGTTCCACGGAACTCAAAAACCTGATAATCTATTCTACAACAATTCCTGTATATAAGAAAATGCAACCACTATATAACAACGGAAGACTAAATATATCTAACCCGTAAGAAGATAAGAGTACGAAAGTTTAAAAATATATAGGATTATGAAAATGTTCTCACTTTAACACGAACCTAACACTCAACCCCAAAATTTATATACATCTTGGAAGAAACTGACCACACTAAAGGGTGTAGCCCTCGTGCTTACTATGCAATAGACTTTGGTTGCTAATTTGATGAATCAGGAACTCTTTACTTGTCGACTCCGTGCCTACATCGATAACTGCAAGTTCTGAAACTAAAAAATATAAGAAGGAAAAAGTGAATAACAATGGTTACCTAGTAAGGCCACAACCAATTTCTATTAATAACCTTTCCTAAAGATGATCGACTAAGCATGCTGAGCAGTTTAACATATGTAAAATTTTACAAGAGAAAATATGATTAACTAGTACATATAGTTAGGGATGAAGAGCTAAACATTTTAAAAGTTCACATAACATCAATCATCAGTACTGACTATACATTTTCATTTTTATACAAATGTAATTGACAACATTGAAATGATAGGCACGCCTTTCAGTTTATATATCAAGATAAAACAACAGCTACATAATACATGATGGTGGAGCAATAAAATTAGAGAGTTGGGATTCACGATTAGATCGCTCCTAGTCGGGACATGATATTCCTTAATAAAATCTTAGTTCCTGATTTTGTGGCTGGTTGCTGTTTACCACACTTGCAAAATCATTTATCTAAATCAAACTGATCATTTGACGTGACCGTAAGCAAAGGATCTCTTTTCGATGTGTCAGAACGTTCGACTACTACTAGATTGTTAGTGATCACTGACTAATCATCTTCGTATGTGATTCCTAAAAAAAACACTCCATTTGTATACGACCACCTTTACAATACACGTTCACTGGTAAAGATAAAGAGGAATGGACTCGGATTCCAGTTGTAACTCTACTCTCATACGCATCTCATACCACGTATGAACTTGGTGGTCCCTACCGTATATCTTACGATAATACACTACTCCAGATGATATGATGCACTATCCCTTCAGGCATTCACAGATTCTTTAACAACTCACAAAATAACTATATATATATATATATATTATTTTTCTTTAAAAACAAAAGAGAAATTAACATAACAAGGTTAAGAATGGATATTCAATTTTTTACCATGCAACTATCTAAAATAAATAATAGTACTCGGAGCTTCCGCGCCAACATAATTTAAATAAACATGTAACCATTCATTACCCTTAGATATCCCTTCACCAACCTACACACAACATACAATGTAAAATGCAGACATCAACCCTTGGGTGTGATTCTAACATTTTACCATTCATCCCCTTTCTCATTCTTTCAATGTTTTCACTTCTCAACTTTTCAAATCAAACTTTTATTTTTCAAGCTTTCAAAGTTACTTTGATCATTTAATCGACAAAACCATTAAATTTTTATTAAAATGGGGGTCTCAATGGGTACGTGAAGACCAACTGTCAAAATTGAAAAAATTGGTGAAAATTTAGCTAAGTGTCGGAAACTCAATTTTTCAAAGTTCTCGAAATTGAAAACGGATTTTTAGAAATGAAAGCCTTGAGCACGAGATTTGACACCATATAATTTTTCTAGCCTAATTCAAAGTAACACGAAAGATATTAACTTTTGAAAATTTATCGAAAATGTCAAAATTTACATTTTGTTCTTGAAACCAAAATTTGGATTTTGATCTTTTGAGATTTGAATCTTGAAACCATTCCCATTGTTCCGAAATGGGGGTAAAACTTTAATTTCATTAAAAATGTGGGTTATGGGCCCACTTAATGCGAAATTCGAGGATTTTAAAATTTTTTCATCTAAACTTGAATTCGAACTTGCTTATAGGGTAAAGTATATATTTCGACCTTTTTGAATCCAATGGCAAAGTTGGTTTTTATTAAAAATGGCCATAATATGATTCGAGTATTTTACTCTAAGTCCCCCTTTCGAAATTTTCTCAAAATATCACTATTTAGTTTTTTCGAGATACAAGTTAAAAATTTGAGAAATTACATTCTCCCCCTTTAATAAAAATTTCGTCATCGAAATTGAAATTGTACCTTATCAAACGTTGTTGTCATTCCACTAACACGACATGTATAACCAACAACACCTATATGCGATTATCATTTATTCTTGGTCTCAAGCCAATTTCATTTATAACTCCTAAACCTTATGTCACCTATATTACGTCACCCAATTCATTCATTAATTTACCACTCCAATCCAAATTCATACTCTAGCTAATCCATTATTAGGATAACCCTAAGATGACAATCAAGTCACAATATACTAATTCCTCACCAATCTCTATCAATAATTCTTTCACACATTCTCTATCCTTTATCTTTGTTTTACCCACCAACTACATTGTCTATTATGCGTACTTGTACTTGTAATGGAAATTACTCCTCAATACGCAGTTTTACTACAATTACACCACTACTATAATACAAATATTTATTAACACTAACTTCGCAAATCACATCAAAACCTTTGTTCTCAGCACACCCATGTCTCTACATTCGACTCAATACTTCATATTTCTGCTTATCATGATAGCTCTTCAAGGCCTTTGCCATAATTTTCATTATTTAAAACCTTAATCAAGAGAGTAAAACCTACATCAAGTAAATTGTTTCGCAAATTAACCACGTGTGAAGGGTCTGGCAAATACTTCTTCAACATGGACAAGTGGAACACGCGGTAAACCTACTCAAGATCTGTCCAACTACTTCAAACAGTCCCATAAGCTGCAAGCCACACATTTCTTTCTCTACTCCTAAAATCACGGTATTGACTAGTTATTGCTTGGTTATCATTGTAATATCAATTAATCCTTATTTATGTAACTTTATATTGCCTAAATCACACATATTTTCATTTATCATCCAATACTGATATTACCACAATCACCCTTTTCAAATCTCACAACTACCTCTCATGAATTTCAATTCATAAGCAATATTGTTCTCTTACCTTCTTCATCTATTTTCTCGCAATTCCATTAAGTTACCATTGATGCAATCTTATTACAAAATCATTCTTTCTCGCATCTTGCATTGACCCACCCTGCTTTCAAAACTACATTTTCTATCTAATTCTTATCTACTATAATTTAATCATTTTAATAATATTTTTAACTATACAATTGTCAACTCCAACACACTCCCCTATTCATGAATTTATTTCTTACATCTCTTAATGAAACACGTCTTTCACACATCAAGTTTTACTTCCAAGTACTCATTGATGAGTGTCTCCAAACACTCAATTATACGTACATTTTCTGGATATTTATCTTGATTTTTGTACCTATTTCTCTATATTAAGATAATAATCATGATAAGCCTCAAACCACTACGTTGCATGTTAATTAGGCTTAATTATATATAAATAAATTCATTTACTAGATAAATCTAATTACGTGTGTTTCTTGTGCAGAAAATCAACAATTTGGAATCAAAATCTCAAGGCAAAAGCATTTGGGCCCACTTTGGAATGCCCTAACACTTTGGAATGCCCTAATCCTTAACTCATATTCTCCTCTTTTGTCTTTTTGTACAAAGAAAAGTGGAGGCTACTTTTAGACTCTTCTACACACATTTTTCTTTATAAATAGAGCCTTCATTTCTAGAGAAAGGGTCCCATCTTGGTTCTCTTATCCAAGACTCCTTTAATCTAAGGCTCTTAGCCTATTCTCTTATTTTTTGTATTTTCATTTTCTAGTTATTTTCTTTCGGTTAAATAGTCTTGTAAGAAGTAGAAGAAGAAGAAGTTGTAATTTTCTCCATGAAATGAAGAAAAGTTCTTTCATCTCTTATCTTCCCTCTCTTGCAATGACATTAGGCTAAGTTCCCCTCCATTGGAGAGTGGAAAAGCCTAGAGCAAGTTCTTGTGTTATTTCTAATTTTATGCCTTTCTTTTATTTAAAATGCTTATGAATTCTCTTTAAGTTTCTTGCACATTTTATTCTTAATATAGATACTTTATGCTTAGATTAGATCAAGATAAAGTATGCTTAAATTAGATAATTTGTAGTAAGAAGTTCTCAAGAAATTCTACTTTGTTTTTGTTCCTTTATTTCATTTTAATTGCAAAACTTTCCGATCTAAGGAGCTAACACCAAGCCCTTATGATTGAGTTATAAAAAGGCTAGAGACTAGAAATTGCTCATTAACATGTTTTAGGTAGATCCACCTCCAATGGTGTTTTAATTCATAAGTTTACTTGCTTTTAATTTCATTTACTTTAGTTTATTTTCTAACAATTTTACATCTTCTTATAAGTTCAAAAATACAAAGAAAAACAGTTTTAATTCCTTTTAGTTAATTTGAATTTTATCTTCTTAGCTTAGCTCTATTCCTCCTTTCTCTTGGGTTCGATCCCCTACTTGCCCCACAAGTAAGGTAAAACTAAGATTATTATTAACTCCGGTGAGAAGAACAACGATAGTCTCATCACTCGTTCATTTTTGTCACCCACAAAATTTCAATTTTTAGATTGCACATTTACATTCTGTAGGGTCATACTTAATCTTCCAATAACCTCATTCTTTCTTAACAAGGTATCATTCTAAACATCACTTACCAACAATTACGTTTAGCCTTTATTCCCACAGACTCAACACCATAATGTTGTCATGTTATAAACACGGTCATCCCCACAACACACATTTCTATGTATAATATTTTTTTCTACCCTACTCTACTTGTAAACACCCTATTTTTGCATTCGCCTGATTAATCAACTCGTCAACCCGATCACAACGATTCTCAAGGATGGATGATTATTCCCATGCTTTATTTGTCACTAAATATGTTTCAGAAATTTGGATGAGGTATCTCAAACTAACAAAATTGTAGAAATCACGTTAAAATAGAAAAATATAACCCCAAAAATATAGAAATCATCATTTTGCAGACAAAAAAAAGTCTTACGATAAAAATCATTAAAAAATGACCAAATTACCAAAATACCCCTAACATCAAGACAACCTTAGAGCCCCCCTTACGCTTAGGAAAACACATTCGAATACATAAAACAATAAAATGAAATCAAATAAACTATTTTGTCAATTTTTACTAAATTCAACAAAATTATAAAAAAAAACCCCCATAAGAGTTGACAATCATTTCATGCCAAAAAATTTCATGAGTGACATAAACCAATAATCCCATTGAATTCCTTACGAAAAATTGATTCTAAAACATCCTGAAACATCGAAAACTGACTTGAAACGCAAAAATTATCTTCGGGGGTAAAATAATAATTTTTTAATTTTTAATATTGAAATTAATAAATAAAATATTAATTAACGTAAAATAAAATCTTAATAAAATTAATTTAAAAAAAGAAACAAAGTCAATCTCATAAGACTTAAGTCAAAACCCTAATTAAAACCCTAACCAAGTCAATCTCATAAGACTTAAGTCGAAACCCTACTTAAAATCCTAATCTAAAAAGACCAAGTCAATCTCATAAGACTAAAGTCAAAATCCTAATTTAAAAAGACCAAGTCAATCTCATAAGACTAAAGTCAAAATTCAAATTAAAATCCTAAAAGAAACCTAATTAAACACTAACTCTACCTAAAAAACTCTATAAATAGAGAGCTTCCACAACCTAATTTCGTAGGTTAAAGAAAATCCTAGAAAAAGTTGATCAAAAAGCCTCTCTAACCGTCCCAAAACTCTGATTTTGAAGTTCTAACCCCTTACTTACCATCTAAACCCTAACTTTTGCTCAAAAAACACCTAGAGACCCTTCAAAAATATCCAAAAATCCATCAAAAAATTAAAAAACACTCAGATTTAGGAAGTAGATAGTTCATCTTGGAGATCAGAATCAGATTCAGTAATGAAAACGAAGTAAGGAATCTCTCCACTAGATCTGAGGGAACAAATTATCACGAATATCTAGGTATATTTTTCTTCTATTTGTTTTATTTATTTATTATAGGTTTTTTTAGCAATGTAATCTTCTTGGAGAATAGTAAAGACCGACATTTGTCAGACGAAGTTGGTGCCTAACACCTTCCAACCACGTAACATGATCCCCGAACTTAGTTTTTTTTGTACATTAGTTATTTTTATCCATCTTGAGTCAATGCTCGATTCCTAGATCGTAATAACTAAGTGGTGACTCCCAAATCTCAAAAATTAAAAACTGATCCACACACCCCACGGATCAAGGACGCTTTTAGTGGCGACTCCACTGGGGATTATTGAGGATCAAACTTGAAAAGCCCCAAGTATGGGAACATTGCCATTTAGACTTAGTTTTTTTTTTGTCTATTTTTAATTTATTTGATTCGTTTATTTTTGAAATTGTATTATATTCTCTCAGCATCATTTTTAGCATATTATTATGGAATATTATTTGCTATGATTCAATTTAGGATCGTTTGGGATGACCCTAAATAATACAGGATATTGAGAGGATGATGATGTGGAAAAATGGGTGTTGACCCATTTTTATTTGGATTATTTTTTGGGATTGTATTATCCTTTATTGGTATCCTTTGATTCTATTTTGGATACTTTGATGTGTCATATATTTTTTTTTATTCAATTGGGGGTCATTTAGAATGGTCATAAATAATGAAATATTCAACTTGACATATGAATTGAGGATGGAATAATGGTAGTTGAGATGAGGAGCCTTAGACTTTTAAAAGTGTGGCGCCCCGCCAAACGCTAACACAAATCCCCATGTCAGATCTCAAGGTATTATGTAACACCTCGAAATTTCGGCATGGTCTCCTCTGTTTAAGTTAGCATTCCAAGGCGTTCAACCTGCACCTAATAACCGACATACAATCCTGCATACATATATAAAATATAATACTAGCGGAAGATTATATACGTCTAATAACATACGAAAGATCAGAGTGCGGAAGAATAACTAGAATACAGGATTATACGAAATTTCTCACTCTAATAGAAATCCTAACACTCAAGACAAAATCTATAAAACTATTTGGGGGAATTGACACCACTAGGGGGTATAGCCCTAGTACTTACCAGGTGACAAATTCTGGTTGTCTATCTGACTAACCAGATGATCCTCATTCGTACTCTATACTTGCCTCGCCAAGCTTTGAATCTGAAACTAAAAAAAATGGAGAAGGAAAGGGTGAGTAACAATGGTTACCCAGTAGGGAAACAAACAATTTCTGCCAATAACCCCTCCTAACATGAACGAATAAGCATACTGAATCATTTTAAAATAATCAAAGTTTTACAGAAGAAATTACGATTAACTGGTACATACAGCCAGGGATGAACAACTAAACATTTTAAAACTCACATTACAATCGATCAGCAATACTCACTATAACATTATCTTTTTATACAAATCTAATTGATCAAAGGGAAATAATAAACATGGATTTCATTTTATATATCAAAATAAACAACATATACATAATACACAATGGTGGAGTATTGGAATTAGAGTGTTGGGATTCACGACTGGATCGCTCCCAGTCAGGACATGATGTTACAATTTCTCTCTGGCTTTTAGTTCCTGATTTTGTGGCCGGTCGCTGCACTTACCACACTTAGTTGACCATTTATCCGGCTCAGGCTGGCCGTTTGACGTGACCGTAAGTAATGGGTCTCTTTTCGATGTGTCAGAACGTTCGACTACTATAGATTGTTAGTGATCACTGACTAATCATCTTCGTCTATGCCTATCAGGCGTGCATGTGATTCCCAAATATACAAACCATTCGTATACGACCACCTTTACATTACAAGTTCATTGGTAAAGATAGAGAGGAATAACCCGGATTCCAGTTGTGACTCCACTCTCATACGCGTCCCATACCACGTATGAGCTTGGTGGTCCCTACCGTACATCCCAGGATAGTACACCACTCCGGATGATATGACGCACTATCCCTTCAGGCATTCACAAACTCTTTAACAGCTCACAAAATAGCTACATATGTATATTATTTTCATTTGAAAATAAAAGAGAAATTAACAATACAAGGTTGAGAATAGATATCCAGTTTCCTACCATGCAAGTGTGGCCACCCGGCCTAAAATAAATAACATAACAGAGCGCCTCGCGCTAACAGAAAGTAAATAAACATGCAACCAGTAACATTATCCCTGAATATCCGTTCACCAACCTGCATACAACACAACAACGTAAAATGCAGACATCACCCCTCGAGTGTGACTCTGACATTTTGCCGTTTCATACCCTTTTTCCCTTTTTTCGACTTTTACAGTTTTCAATCTCTTCATAAAATATCCATTTTCTGATATTCATCAACTTAATATGAGTTCATTGAATATTAAATCACATTTTTCAACTATAGAATTTATTTCTATCAATAATATTGAAAAAAAAATACAAATTTCATATCAAAACGGGGTCCGAGCAGTGCACAAGACCCAATTTATGGCAATAACCCGTTAAAATACCCTACCCACGTATAATTTATTAAAAATACAATTAAACATATCAAACATGCAATTTCTGGCGTGAATTTTTGAAATAACAAAATAATTCTATATTTTAAAAATACATCCAAATTTTTCGATAAAATCCTAAATGCAATTTTCACAATCTAGATTACTAATAGAAATTGAGAGTTCCTTACAATTACTAGGCGACGGAATTGAAGCACGTGCACGGAAATCGAAGCGATTGGTGCGGTAATCGAGATGGACCGAACTTCGAAGCGACTGATTTTCGAAACTGGCTTGGTGGTTTCGAAGATCTCGATGTGCTCGTCTCTTCTCCCTTCTACGGCGAAAGACGGTTTGACCCCGAAATCGATGAAAACCGAGGTCGAAGTTACGAAAATCTCCGTATAAAAATACGGCTGATTTTTGACTATACGGGGTGAAAAAGACGAGAAAACGAAAGGAACTTGGTTGGGTTATGTAGAGAATGAGGCTGCGGACGTTTCTCCCTTCTGCGTCGGAAAGCGATTTGACCATGAAACGGACGAAATCCGAGGTCAAAGTTTCAAAATTTCCGTATCCAAATACGGCTGATTTTTGACGATATCGGGTGAAATAGAAAGTGAAATGAAGAAAGGTTGGGTGGGTTTTGTAGAGAACGAAGCTGCGGACCTTATTCTCTTCTGCGACGATCGTCGAAAGTGGACCGTTTGCGAGAGATCTGAGGTGGAAGGTCGAAGAGAAAAAAAATGTCATTTCGTATAGGTCTCGGCTGTTTAGACGCGTTGGGGAAGATGAGATTAAAAAAAAAATTTAAATATTATTTATATAATATTTGGGACGAATTCGGTATTTCGCCTATTATTTTGATCGACGATAACTTGGTCATTCGGTCTCCAAAACTGACAAATGAATACTCTATTTCGCCTAATTTTTCATTCCGGATCTAATGGTATAGTCAATTTCTACAAATTATGTCTCTATCAAAAATTTACATTTTTGGCCTGACGTAACCCATAAACTTGATGTCGTTTTCGTTTTTGGCGATAATTCAACTTCCTGATCTCCAAAAATGACAAATAAATAGTCTATGTTGAATAATTTTTCGTTATGAACCCAATGGTATGATCGAATTTTAAAAATTATTGCTCCAATAAAAAGTCACTATTTTAGCCTGGTCCGACCCGATAATCGAGGATTTTGTAACTTTTATATTCGGACTCACATTTGAGCGTGCTTACAGGCTAAACTATGTTTTTCTATCATTTTGAATCTAATGGTGAGGTCAGATTCCATTAAAAATGATCATAAACATCATAAAGTTTTACCCCTAAATCCCACTTTCAAGATTTTCTTAAAATTCCACTATTTATTTTCCTCGAGATACGAATTAAAAATTCGGGATGTTACATTCTCCCCCCTTAATAAAAATTTCGTCATCGAAATTGAAATCATACTTTTCAAACTTTGTCGCAATTCCACTAACACGACATGTATAATAAACACTACCTATTTTCGATTACTATCTATTCTTAGTCCCAAGCCAATCTCATTTATAACTCGTAGACTTATGTCTCCCATATTTTGTCAGCCTAATATATTAATTAATTAATCACTCTATTTTAAACCCATACTCCAACTAATCCATTATTTGTATAATCCTAAGATAACAATCAATTTAACTTGTATCACTTCCCCACCAATGTCTATCAACCACAATCCTTTCACATCTTATTTATTCTTCATCTTTACTTCTCTCATCAATTACATCGTCTATTATGTTTTACTCATAATTGTTATGAATATTACTCCTCAATGCATAGTCTTACCGCAAACACACCACTATCTTTATATTCAATTCGATATTACATTTTTACTTATTGCGATATTTCCTCAAAACCTCTGTCATAACCTTTATAATTTAAAATCTTACTCGAGGGGATAAATCCTACATTTATTTTCTCACAATTCCATTAAGTAACCATTAATGCAACATTGTCACAAGATTATTCTTTCTCACATTTTACATCGACCCACCTCCTAACTTATACTCTACTAAATCTCTTTAGGATGGATGTGGGCACAGGCAGGTGGTAGTCGCTGCTTCAACGGAATCATTATCTCTACTTATAGCGCTTTTGTTTCGAAGAATGAAAATAAGTCACGATCGAAGTCTCGAAGTTAGTGCTTGGCTGTAGAAAGAATTGATCACGTAACAAGAACGATAATAATGAATTCCTCTATTAGAAGGCGATTGTGAAATGAGAAGGCAAAAGAAGAGTTAGAACTGACACCGATGATAGAAGGATAAAAAGAAAAAGATGATTTATTTTTTTCAAAGGAGGAGAATCGATTCAAGAAGTCGTAAAGCAAGAGCTGTTTTATCTAATAGTTCAGTCGTTAGGCCTCCCAAAGTTAAGCCATCTTCCATCGAAAGGAAAGATACGCAACTCCCTGTGTTGATATTTGAGGAAGTAGCTCTCGACATGAAGGATATAGAAGAAACACTTACTTATCTACTAACATAATATACGACTAATTGACTAGACTATTGATATAAAGACTAGCGTACCAATTGAACATCACTTGTCTTTTCACACTTTACAATTATTCTAATACCTATTTTGTAAGTTCTTAAATGATCTTCCAAAAATCTTATTCTTTCTTCGCAAGGCTTCCCAATGGCATAAATAATTTCATTACTTGACCTGTGCTAGTTGTTTCTAGCTCTAGCAAGTGTGCAAACTCTTTATAGAATTATATAATCTAGAGGAACCAATATTGTGTAAAACTCCACGTTCTCACATTATAATTAGAAATCGTACTTTCCAAAACTTCGTCGGAGACAGGTATCTTCTCTTGGGTCATAACCCTTGCTCGCGACTGTGATAGAGGGCATTATTTCCTAATATGTTCCACCTGACCACACGCGTAACAATGTTAATGATTTTATCTTCGTAGATCTTTGTGGAGTAACCAGTTGGTAGACTGGGGTTTGTAGGCCCTGAACCTACCTTATTGATTCCTTTGGCCATGTTGGCATCATTGGCGCTCCAATTACTCTATAACTCGGCAATTGGGGAACTCTACAACTTGATAGTGAAGGAGTTCTATATTGTGGATACACTGATCTAGGGAAGATTAGCCTCAAATACATCGACCTCTTGATCGATTTGATCTGGGAAGAAAAGAAATCTAAGGTCAACTCATTTGCCCCTTAGAGGTCTGAAACTCTATCTCCTCTCATTTTATCCTTTAATCTCGATTTACCGTATCTCTATAATTGGTAGCCTCAATCATCGACCTCCTGGCCCTTAGGTAAGTTTATAGTCCTCTAAATAATTTACAGGCCTTCTACAGATCTGTAAGGATAAGCTCGAGTGCATATCGTGACAACCTAATGTACATCATATCTTAGTCTATAATTGATAGATGACCTTGCACTAATCTCAAAAACTCTTGGTGCTTGATTTCTTGAGTAGTCTCAAATATAAATCTATCCTCTCGAAGTCTACCCACTCAAACAATCCATCTCCCAATACATTCATTTTAAAACGTGATGACTAGCATCCCCGTCCAATTGGAATATAGTCACCGTCACCCACTGATCTCTCCGGCATCACATGACACTCAAAATCTTTCAGGTCTTCAAAACCCATTCATTTACTTTAATCAGATCGGAAAAACCCTTAAATCTTGGTAGGTGTAATCGTTGAAAATTCTATAATCACATCCCTGGATTTACATGTCCTTTGGGCTGGAGAATTTTCTCATTCTTCAAAGGCACGACTTGTGGTAATGGTCCCTGAGGTGGAATAGTATAAGTCTCTTGAGAATAAGTCCAGCGCTTCCTCATTTCTTAGATTTAATGGTGCACCTTGCAATCATGGTAAGTCTTGTATCATTTCTCGTTTCTAATCGTTAATCTTGTCTATTCGGGGTGACACGAGTATGTTATCAACTTTATTAAAATATGATGGCCTCATTGTCTCATACATTGGTTTGTCTAACATCTTTCAGAGCCACACATCCTTAATCAACTAACGTTGACCCGAACATTGCTCTCCTTTATGTCCCGATTTGTTACACTGATAACATACCACAACTTTTTCTTTCGATGGATTTAGTAGTATATGTTATTATTTCTTATGAAATTCCTCCATCCATTGAGTTGGTATGTCTATAATATCACTCCCCACTTATTGTTATTTTTCCTATGAATTTGTTAGTTTCATAATTGTTTGTCGCTTATTAGAAACTAATTGCCTTCTTTCCATTTGGCTTCAAGGTGGTGGTGGTGGTATTATTCATATTTCTTCTCTAAACTTGTCAAGAGACTCAGTCACCTGTCCAATGATTGACATTAGTTGTGATATCGGGTCAAATGTCTGATCCAGAACCTATCTTGTCTCTGTTGCGTTTTGGCCTCTATCTCGTCCACTTCTCTCGTTTGTGTTTATCCGTAACAAAGAACTTATCAGAATAAGGTCAAAACCACTCTTATGCAACTATAAATTCTACCGTAGCTTGAAACATAGTAATGGACTCCATTTCCATTACTAACAGAACAAACCTAGAATCATATCCTATGCTTACTAGGCTCTATAAACATCTAGACACGGAAGAACTCATAATTCCAATACGGAATTACTAATGAGCTTGGATACCGAATTCCTATTGACACTCTATGATTATTGCTCTAATATATGTGGTATCAGTCAACTCTTCAAAACATAGCAGATCAGTATCCCATACGGATCTAATACTATGCTCTGATACCATCTGTGGCGCCCCGCCAAACGCTAACACAAATCCCCATGTCAGATCTCAAGGTATTATGTAACACCTCGAAATTTCGGCATGGTCTCCTCTGTTTATGTTAGCATTCCAAGGCGTTCAACCTGCACCTGATAACCGACATACAATCCTGCATACATATATAAAATATAATACTAGCGGAAGCTTATATACGTCTAATAACATACGAAAGATCAGAGTGCGGAAGAATAACTAGAATACAGGATTATACAAAATTTCTCACTCTAACAGAAATCCTAACACTCAAGACAAAATCTATAAAACTATTTGGGGGAATTGACACCACTAGGGGGTATGGGCCTAGTACTTACCAGGTGACGAATTCTGGTTGTCTATCTGACCAACCAGATGATCCTCATTTGTACTCTATACTTGCCTCGCCAAGCTCTGAATCTGAAACTAAAAAAAATGGAGAAGGAAAGGGTGAGTAACAATGGTTACCCAGTAGGGAAACAAACAATTTCTGCCAATAACCCCTCCTAACATGAACGAATAAGCATACTGAATCATTTTAAAATAATCAAAGTTTTACAGAAGAAATTACGATTAACTGGTACATACAGCCAGGGATGAACAACTAAACATTTTAAAACTCACATTACATCGATCAACAATACTCACTATAACATTATCTTTTTATACAAATCTAATTGATCAAAGGGAAATAATAAACATGGATTTCATTTTATATATCAAAATAAACAACAGATACATAATACACAATGGTGGAGTATTGGAATTAGAGTGTTGGGATTCACGACTGGATCGCTCCCAGTCAGGACATGATGTTACAATTTCTCTCTGGCTTTTAGTTCCTGATTTTGTGACCGGTCGCTGCACTTACCACACTTGGTTGACCATTTATCCGGCTCAGGCTGGCCGTTTGACGTGACCGTAAGCAATGGGTCTCTTTTCGATGTGTCAGAACGTTCGACTACTATAGATTGTTAGTGATCACTGACTAATCATCTTCGTTTATGCCTATCAGGCGTGCATGTGATTCCCAAATATACAAACCATTCGTATACGACTACCTTTACATTACAAGTTCACTAGTAAAGATAGAGAGGAATAAACCCGGATTCCAGTTGTGACTCCACTCTCATACGCGTCCCATACCACGTATGAGTTTGGTGGTCCCTACCGTACATCCCAGGATAGTACACCACTCCGGATGATATGACGCACTATCCCTTCAGGCATTCACAAACTCTTTAACAGCTCACAAAATAGCTACATATGTATATTATTTTCATTTGAAAATAAAAGAGAAATTAACAATACAAGGTTGAGAATAGATATCCAGTTTCCTACCATGCAAGTGTGGCCACCCGGCCTAAAATAAATAACATAACAGAGCGCCTCGCGCTAACAGAAAGTAAATAAACATGAAACCAGTAACATTATCCCTGGATATCCGTTCACCAACCTGCATACAACACAACAACGTAAAATGCAGACATCACCCCTCGAGTGTGACTCTGACATTTTACCGTTTCATACCCTTTTTTCCTTTTTTCGACTTTTACAGTTTTCAATCTTCATAAAATATCCATTTTCTGATATTCATCAACTCAATATGAGTTCATTGAATATTAAATCACATTTTTCAACTATAGAATTTATTTCTATCAATAATATTGAAAAAAAAATACAAATTTCATATCAAAACGGGGTCCGAGCAATGCACAAGACCCAATTTATGGCAATAACCCGTTAAAATACCCTACCCACGTATAATTATTAAAAATACAATTAAACATATCAAACATGCAATTTCTGGCGTGAATTTTTGAAATAACAAAATAATTCTATATTTTAAAAATACATCCAAATTTTTCGATAAAATCCTAAATGCAATTTTCACAATCTAGATTACTAATAGAAATTGAGAGTTCCTTACAATCACTAGGCGACGGAATTGAAGTACGTGCACGGAAATCGAGGCGATTGGTGCGGTAATCGAGATGGACCGAACTTCGAAGCGGTTGATTTTCGAAACTCGCTTGGTGGTTTCGAAGATCTCGATGTGCTCGTCTCTTCTCCCTTCTACGGCGAAAGACGGTTTGACCCCGAAATCGATGAAAACCGAGGTCGAAGTTACGAAAATCTCCGTATAAAAATACGGCTGATTTTTGACTATACGGGGTGAAAAAGACGAGAAAACGAAAGGAACTTGGTTGGGTTATGTAGAGAATGAGGCTGCGGACGTTTCTCCCTTTTGCGTCGGAAAGCGATTTGACCATGAAACGGACGAAATCCGAGGTCAAAGTTTCGAAATTTTCGTATCCAAATACGACTGATTTTTGACGATATCGGGTGAAATAGAAAGTGAAATGAAGAAAGGTTGGGTGGGTTTTGTAGAGAACGAAGCTGCAGACCTTTTTCTCTTCTGCGGCGATCGTCGAAAGTGGACCGTTTGCGAGAGATCTGAGGTGGAAGGTCGAAGAGAAAAAAAATGTCATTTCGTATAGGTCTCGGCTGTTTAGACGCGTTGGGGAAGATGAGATTAAAAAAAAAATTTAAATATTATTTATATAATATTTGGGACGAATTCGGTATTTCGCCTATTGTTTTGATCGACGATAACTTGGTCATTCGGTCTCCAAAACTGACAAATGAATACTCTATTTCGCCTAATTTTTCATTCCGGATCTAATGGTATAGTCAATTTCTACAAATTATGTCTCTATCAAAAATTTACATTTTTGGCTTGACGTGACCCATAACTTGATGTCGTTTTCGTTTTTGGCGATAATTCAACTTCTTGATCTCCAAAAATGACAAATAAATAGTCTATGTTGAATAATTTTTCGTTATGAACCCAATGGTATGATCGAATTTTAAAAATTATAGCTCCAATAAAAAGTCACTATTTTAGCCTGGTCCGACCCGATAATCGAGGATATTGTAACTTTTATATTCGGACTCACATTTGAGCGTGCTTACAGGTTAAACTATGTTTTTCTATCATTTTGAATCTAATGGTGAGGTCAGATTCCATTAAAAATGATCATAAACATCATAAAGTTTTACCCCTAAATCCCACTTTCAAGATTTTCTTAAATTCCACTATTTATTTTCCTTGAGATACGAATTAAAAATTCGGGATGTTACAAAAAGAATTTTTTATTTTTTTCTTTTTGGATGAATTTTTTTTAGCACGTTAATATGCATGGGTGATAAGTTATGAAAATAAATTATTTGAGAGTAAGGTACTAAGAAATAAAAAAAAATTGTATTTTTAATGTTGTTCGTGACGAGGAGTGGATTCCAAGAAAAAAAATCACAAAAAAAAATCATAAAAAAATATTTTTTCTGCGTGGTGTGCCGTTAGCAGAAAATGATTTTTTATTTTTCATCTTCTTCTCAAATAAATTATTTGTGATTGATGCGCTAAGAAATAAAAATTTTCCTTTTTTAATGTTGTTCGTGATGAGGAGAGGATTTCAAGAAAAAAAATCAAATTTCAAATTTCAAAATTTTTTTCATGGTGTGCGGTTAGCAGAAAACGGTTTTTGTTGTTTTTATCTTCTTCTCCAATGAGAAGAGGACAAAAAAATAGCAGAAAAAAAAATATCTCTCTCCTTCTCTCTCTCTCTCTACCATCTCTCCTCCTTCACCAACGCACCTCTTGATTAGATCGGTTGAGCTACGACGATTTCAAGGTGGAATCTTGATTTCTTTTGCCCTTATTGCTTTGAAAACTTTTGTCTTTAGGCTGCATTTTTCTACAAAACGTCATTTTTTGAACCTCTGTTCATAAAAATAAAGATTGTTTTACTAAATCAGGAGTTTAGAGAAGGATTAAATTAAGGTTTCATTGGTGTCTAACATACCTTGATTTGAATTCGATTGGAAGGGTTTAAAGAAATTGCTATATAAAAAAAAAATCTGATTTGGTGTTTGAAAAAAGCTTTGATCGATTTATATATATATATATATATAATAATGAGAAAAATCTTATCATTTGATCTGTTTTAGATTTGTGAATCGAAGTAATTTTTTTTGCTGATAAGTGTTCATTGAGTTTGTAAAAACAGGTTGTGGAGGAGCTAGCCTTACTAATTTGGTAAGATCCCAAATCTTACTAAGAGTCATTAACAATCTCACGTGGCACCCCAAAAATGATCCAACATCACAATCTTGTGGAGGAAGAAATTTTAACAGTCTTTTAAAAGAAAATTTTAGAAAAAATTCTTCGCTTTGAATTTTAATTTTAAAGTTCATAGCCACCTACTCTCAAAATCTTGGATTTAAGTTAAAAAACATTTTGAATTTTATTCTTCAATTCGAACTTTTTTCCATCAAATCTCTAAAAAAAAAAAAAACCTTTGGAATTAGATTGTTGATGAAGTAATCATGTTGACGAGACGACTCTTAGTAAAATTTGAAATCCTATTGTGTTAGCTAGGTAAGCTATATTTTCACCTTAAGTTTGTTGAGTGACAAATTTCATGAAGTAAAATTACTTGAATGAAAATTTCAAGAGATGGATTCGTTTGATAAATATTCTTTAAAAAAAAAAATTCTTCTCTTTGAAAAAATCATCACCTCTTGTCTCAATTATTATCATCCTATCCTCAATTCAATATTCCATTGAAATCTCGATATATTTTGAGGTCGTCCAAAGCAATCCTTGATTAGACCATAAAAATTATAAAAGAAAAAATTGTGCCTGTAGCAATGATTGGATCTGATTAACTATTCTATGCCATATTCATTGATTGGTTTGCCATAATCATAGTTGATATATATTTTCTAATGTGCTTACTTTGATCTATGTTATGAATTTTGAATGCTTCGATTAATATTCATGTGGAATCTATGTTGTAATGGTTTAATTTTGGCCATGGGCCATTTATCTGAAAAAGGCCCCGGGCACACGCCACCCTGTTTTGCACACACCATTGGCACGTTTATTGCTTTGCAAACTTGCATGTCCCATATAGCCAACGTGACACTAGTGCGTGACCCGATCTCTTCGGAGATGCGACGTCAATCATGAAAACTACAACTCCAGTCACGTACCTTAGGGTATATTAAACTGGGGTATCAGTACCGTCTGATCAGGTGATTCTGAAAGGTATATCGATGCACCCAGGCTGGAGCGACCTGAGCCTTTGACCTATTGTAAGCCACACAGTCACATGTTCCGATTGCTAACGTAGTACTAGTACGTGGTCGATCCTCTCGTGGGATGCTAAATCATTTATGAAAGCTACAACTCTAAACTCGTACCTATACGATATATCAAAGGTAATCCAAGTTCACCAATTGCACTTCTTGGTCAAAATCAGTGTCTAAGCGAGATCTTGTCCCGTTGTATCCTACTGTACGAGAAGAATAGACTACGTCTATTCTAGACGAGAGGTATTTAAGAGGGCCCTTGTTCAGCATTGTAAGCCACCTCTCAACTGGGGATTAAACTGGCTGTTTTTGACTTCAGAGAAGGGGGTTGGAGCTTTAGATTATCACCTATACGGTATATCAAACCAAGTCACCACGTATCGAGAGGTATATAGGTACACTTGAGCAAGGGTGGCTAGATAAATTACATTGCACGTAGTAAACCTAGAGTCTAGAAACCTTCTTATAGGTCACGACTCAAACTTATCGTGAGTGTTCCCGGGTTGCTCTATTCAATCCATCCAAGAGGTAAGTGGGTAGACTGGTCCACATTGCTCCAATCGAACTCGCAATATCAGTCCAATCCAGTAGACTCAACTGATGAGATATGCCGATCAATATCAAATTAAACTAATTAACCCAATTGGGAAATAGATCTTAGGATCAACACATGGAACAATTAAACTAATTGACTTAAAAATATTAGAAGAAGTGATTCAAGAACATTCGGATCCATTGGATCGAACCGGTCCAAACTCAATTGGGTACATAGTCCCAATCACCTTGTATTGGCTAGTTTAATTCAATGGATCGAATATTTCACAAAATTGGATTCGATAAATCATCTTCATGTATTGACTAGTGCAATCTGGATCTTACTTTTAGAAAATCGTCCAACCCTTAATCATGATTCAAAATTATATAAGATTCATGATCGATCGGTAAATCACTTTCATGTAATGTTTTTTTTTTTTATCGGAATATTGCATCGGTTAGAGTTTTAAATCTAGGGGTTAACTTAACCAATGCTATCAAGAGGGACCTCTATTTCTAATTGCTAAGGGCCTACTTCACTTTTGATGGGATTTCAAGGTTATCATTGCATCCAAACTCAAGTGTCCATCTCCTAGTTGGAGTCGTAAGTCTAGTCGATTAGAACGAATATCAGTACCAAGTAAACAGTTGAAAATAGCTTCAGAATTTGAGCTTGCAGAGATCCATAACATTTTGGCAGTTTTTGCCACTAATATAAACAATATAAAAAGCAAGGTAGAAGCCTTATAACAGATTTCAGAATCAATAGGCAATCCCCTTGACGATCCAAAAGGAAAAAGGGTAGAAGAAAATGCAACGAGACGTGCATATGAGGTCTTTGAACTTGACGGGGATGAAGAACATTTTGATGAAAATCCAGCGTTAGCAAACAGAATATCTCAGTTGGAGTCAGCCCTAAAGAATATAAAGGGTATCAATGAAATTGTAGCATGCATTGAAGCTTTGAATCATGTCCGTGAAATCCATTTGCAAGAGAAATTTGTGATGCTTGAAATGGACAAGTTCAGTGAGGTAGGTTATGCAAAAACGCATCTCAAGGTGTATGTTACTAACATGCGCACTATGGGGCTCAGTAATGAACAGATGACATTGCTATTTCAGCGGACTCTACAAGATCAGTTCTACTATGACTGATGTCTCAAGATCCAGCTATAGTAGGTACATGGGAGAATATGTCAAAGGCTTTCTAGCACCAATACAAATATAGTATCAAAATTGAAACTTCAAGAAGGGATTTTGAGTTAACTAAACAGAAGAATGGGGAAACATTTAATGACTTCATCGGTCGTTGGAAGGGCAAGGCTGCACAAATGTGGGATAGACCTTCAAAGAAAGAACAAGTGGCTATTATCTTAAAAAATCTCTCGCAAGGGTATGCCCGACATCTAGTCTCCCAATACCTTCTTACATTCGAGTCTCTGTTGCAAGTCGGTAGTCAAGTGGAAGATGCTTTCGCTTCTGGAGTCTTTTCCAATCCTTTTGATTACAAGCTCAAAAAGCTTTTCACCAATTTCAAATATAGCACTGATCACGCCTATAAAACCAATACGTCTAATACATCCGTCCAATCTACTATCCTACATAGTAACCAAGTTAACCCTAATCAACTTTGACCACACAGGAAATTTACCAATCTTGGAATGCCTTTGAGCATTGTCTTTCAGAAACTATTAAGTAAAGGGCTTGTTGTACCTCTCCAACCTTGACCTTTACCAAATCTACTCTTCACTTTTCACAATCCAAACCTATTTTGTGAGTTTCACTAAAATCCAGGTCATCTTACTGATCGTTACGTCGCTCTTTGTCACACGGTACAAGACCTCATTGACACCAAAAGAATTACTGTCCCTGCTCCTGAGCAGCCAAATGTTACAACCAATCCTCTACCCACTTACCAATATCCTCAGACTTTGAACATGGTATCCAATACTCAACTCTCGTTTGACTCAATCCTTCTCATCCGCTTAGTCAATCATAAGCCTCCCAGCCCTCTCTTATTAGAGTGACGGTCCCTAATCAGTTTTTCACCACAAATACAGCCTTGGCCAAGGAAGAAGAAGTAAGTTTGAACTAGGCAAAGATTCTTAGGAAGAAGACTCAGTTCTACTACTTGGAAACGGTGTCCCAAGTTCTCAGTCTGTAATCAAATCCATTGTGGGTAATTGTTTCTAGTTTTTTCATGAGTCTGGAGTCCAGTTTTTTTATCAATTCAATAATCAAGTCTTTTTTTTATCTTTTATTGGTCAAGTTAGTTTGTCGAGTCTGCAATGGTGTCAGTCACCCTATCTGAATTTAATTGAATAAAGGAAAATTTTTGAATACCTTGAGCGCATTAGCGAATTAACTAATAAACCAGCTTCAAGGAGAAATTCCTCTAATAATGAACCCCCTCTTGAATGAGAAGATAAATGTCTTGCTCGAGGAAGCAAAGGTCATTGACCTCAGAACAAAAATAATTCCTAAGAAATTCAGGTTGAAACTGACTTATCCCCAAGGAACACAAAGAGATGATGAATTAATTCAGAAAATTCAAAAGACTTACTTGTGTGGTCCTATGAGAGTATGTTGATTAAGTTTGGGTGTTGCTCAACACGAAATATATACTCATCCTATGGGAACACCACAAAATGGACTCACATAATCAGATGAAAAGTTACAAAATATATCAATATTGTACTTCTCAACATATTAGAGCTCTTAGAAAAAGACCAATGGAGAAATTAAAGTAGCCAACAAAGATCTTGAAACTATCATCATAAAAGAGGTTTCAGTCACATTGAGATTCGTATAAGAAATTATATTTTGCACCATTAGTATGACTCGATCTTCTACAGAAGCTATAATGCTCGTTGTTATATGATATGAAAGGAAAGTCAATTGTTAGAAGTAGATTAGATTCGTCAAGAGTACAAAGAACTAAACTTGATTGAAGAAAAACATCTTAGAGTTCTATACCACATGCAAACTCATCAAAGAAGAGTCACTCACACGTTTGACAAGAAAATCAAAGTTCTCTACTTACAAGTCAAGGATTTAACTATCAGACTTCAAAGAAAATTAAGCACTCGCCCTCAACCATAGGAAGAAGTCTAAATTCAATTGGAGAGATTCATCCTTTAAGAAAATACTGCTTGAAAAAAAAATGTCAAACTTCAAGATCATGATAGAATTGAACTACTAGAGTCAACCAACCTTGATCAGATCAAGCGGTACTACATTTAAAGAGACCATCTTTGGCCTAATCAATTTTCCTGCTACCCAGTTCAATATCTCCTTTCTCAACCCTTTGTAGTTTTTAAAAAAAATGATGCATTTTTCTTTCTTAACCCGATCACCTAACTTAGGGGAGGGAAGAATTCGAGCTACGTTTTGGTCTGATCCCAAAATTCTAGGGTACGTAGGCAACTTGAGAAGTTACTTCAGGCCCGACCACATCAAAAATATAAAATAAAAAATTTCTCCCACAAATAAAATTCAAAAGAGAAATATTGTCAAAATGGGAAAAAAAATTTAAAAGAAAAGAAAAAATTTAAGAGAAAATGTCACACAAGGGGCATTGAGATTTTTGAGCCTCAAAATTCCTTTCTTTTTATACCCAATCCTAAGCTTAACCATGAAAGTCCTTTTAAGTATCGTGTGAAAAAGTTAAAGAAGGTAGTAAAGCATGATCAAACAGTAATTCCAGAAGTTCATAAAGGAAGAAAAAGAAAAGAAGAAAAAAAAATGGGCCTTACTAGGCTGAAAACCCAAAAGGACGACTTAAACAAAAATTAAGGTAAGCTCGCAAGGTTGAAAATCCAAAAAGACGACTTTGGCAATGATCTGAGAAAAAATAAAAATATAAGCTTCTAGAAAAAACAATCTAGGCAAAAATTAGAGCAACAGAAAAAAAATCCAAGGAATTAAAAAGCTAAAAGGCGGTCCGAGCTAAAACATTAAATGTCCGAATGATCAAGTTTCAATATCCAGTTTTAAACAAATATAGACCCAATGGATACAAGTATCTCGTTTATGATTGATCTAAGAGCTTCATGTCCCTAAGTGAACCGACAGGGGAAAAAAATAGATTCTATGATGAATTTCAAAAATAAATATTTTGTTCCAATTTCTTAATATTTCTTTGAGCCAGACTTGAAATCTTCAATATAAAAAGGCAAAGTTAAAAGTTAAATCTTTATTGCGCTTACAATAATCAAAGATTTTAAATCTTCAAAACAAGGGGCATTTTCCTTTTCTAAAGTATGTAGTTTTTCCCTTTACACTAAGGGCGATTTTTTTCAAACTGAGTTCAACTATTCCTAGTGCAATGTTTTCTATCAAACTAGGGGTATTTTGTTCTGAAGTTTAATCAACTCCAAAGGACAAGGTTAACACTAAATTAAAAGATTACCCTCTTGATAGCAATTTGTTGAAAACCCCTGAGGTTCAAAAGCAAGTTAAAATGTTGACCGGACATTCATAAAATCCAATTCTTTGCTTCTTTTTAAAAGAAAAAAAATCAAATGCGATGTTAATGCCCTGTTTGTTTCCCCTAGAAAATTAGTTCAATACTCTTTCACCCTGAGTAGGTAGAGTAGGACTACTAGAAAATTAGTTCAATACTCTTTCACCCCGAGTAGGTAGAGTAGTACTCCAGAAAATTAGTTCATTACTTTTTCACCCCGAGTAGGTAGAGTAGGACTCCTCAAAAAATAAGTTCATTACTCTTTCACCCTGAGTAGGTAGAGTAGGACTCCCAAAAAAACTTAGTTCATTACTCTTTCACCTCGAGTAGGTAGAGTAGGACTCCCAAATAAACTTAGTTCATTACTCTTTCACTATGAGTAGGTAGAGTAGGACTCCCAAAAAAGCTTAGTTCATTACTCTTTCACCCTGAGTAGGTAGAGTAGGACTCCCTAAAAAGCTTAGTTCATTACTCTTTCACTCTGAGTAGGTAGAGTAGGACTCCTCAAAAAATAAGTTCATTACTCTTTCACCCTGAGTAGGTAGAGTAGGACTCCCAAATAAACTTAGTTCATTACTCTTTCACTATGAGTAGGTAGAGTAGGACTCCCAAAAAAGCTTAGTTCATTACTCTTTCACTATAAGTAGGTAGAGTAGGACTCCCAAAAAAGCTTAGTTCAGTACTCTTTCACCCTGAGTAGGTAGAGTAGGACTCCCTAAAAAGCTTAGTTCATTACTCTTTCACTCTGAGTAGGAAGAGTAGGACTCCTCAAAAAATAAGTTCATTACTCTTTCACCCTGAGTAGGTAGAGTAGGACTCCCAAATAAACTTAGTTCATTACTCTTTCACTATGAGTAGGTAGAGTAGGACTCCCAAAAAAGCTTAGTTCATTACTCTTTCACCCTGAGTAGGTAGAGTAGGACTCCCTAAAAAGCTTAGTTCATTACTCTTTCACTCTGAGTAGGTAGAGTAGGACTCCTCAAAAGATTAGTTCATTACTCTTTCACCCTGGGCAGGTAGAGTAGGATTCTCAAAAAAACTTAGTTCATTACTCTTTTACTCCGAGTAGGTAGAGTAGGACTCCTCAAAAAATTAGTTCATTACTCTATCACCCTAAGTAGGTAGAGTAAGACTCCCAAAAAATTAGTTCATTACTCTATCACCCTAAGTAGGTAGAGTAGGACTCCGCAAAAAAACATTTCATTACTCTTTTACCTTGGGCAGGTAAAGTAAGACATTCAACTTTTGCTCGAATTTTACTCAAATCTTATTTTTTTTGTTCAAACTCAAAATTTTTCTCAGGTTTTGCCTAGATTTCATGTTTTGCTTAATCACCTTACTCAATTCTTTTCATGAATACACAAAATAGAAGCCCACTTTTTCAAAATTAGCATCACACCAATGCATACACGTGTACTTTTGCATTAGTCAGGAAGAATTTTCTAAAATTTAAGGATCTGATGCCGCTAGTGAGAGCTCTCGCTCAAGGACTTGACATTTTTTAGTTCGGGGAGAGCTTTACCCTCAAGGATTCGAACGTCCCGACAAATTGCTAAATCAGGCTACAAAATGAACTGTCATTAGCTTTGGCATTTGGATATCGCACTATCTACCAAAATAGATTTGCTATCTAGTTTGGTTCAACCCTCTGCCAAAGAGGGACATCTGTAGGCACCCAATTTTTGCATTCGCCTGATAAATTAACTCGTCAACCCGATCGCGACGATTCCCAATGATGGATGATTATTCCAATGCTTTATTTGTTAATAAATATGTTTTAGAAATTCGGATAAGGTATTTCAAATTAACAAAATTGTAGAAATCACGCTAAGCTAGAAAAATATAACCTCAAAAATATAAAAATCATCTTGCAGACAAAAAGAAGCTTTACGATAAAAATCATTAAAAAATGATCAAATTACCAAAATACCCTTAATATCAAAACAACCTTAGAGCCCCCCTTACGCTTAGGAAAACTCATTCAAATACATAAAATAACAAAATAAAATCAAATAAACTATTTCGCCAATTTTCACCAAATTTGACAAAATTACGAAAATACCTCTCATAAGTGTTCACAATCATTTCACGCCAATTACGAAAATGATCTTACTCTTGGATTAGGGGCAATGAAATTATTTTTTGTGGTCCGTCTTCCAGAGAAATTCACAATGCCAAACATGGAGAAGTTTGATGGGATTGGATGCACTAGGACTCACTTGAAAGTATATGTTAGCATCACGCAATCTCAGGGTTTGAGTGAAGAACAGATGGCACAACTTTTTCAAAGAACCCTTACAGGTCATGCCCTATACTGACTAATGTCATTGGATTCATTTCGAGTAAGAACATGGCTTGAATTGATGAAGGAGTTTATTGGTTGGTATTCATTCAACACGGATATTGAACTCACAAGAAGAGACCTAGAAACTATTAAATAGAAACCCGGGAAAACTTTCACTGAGTTCATTTCTAGATGGAGAGTTAAAGCCGCTCAATTGTGGGACCGACCTTAAGATAAAAAATAAGTTAAGATCATCCTTAGGAATATCACTCCAAATTATGCGAAGTACTTGATGCCTTAGTACCTTTCCACTTTTCAATCCCTCATTGAGGCTGGAAATCAAGTTGAGGATGCTTACTCTTCGGGACTTTTTGGTAACCCGTCTAAGTCAAAACCCAAACATTTCAAACCTAATGTCAATTCCTTATAAGTGGCCAACACCTCCTTCGCACTATCTTCTCAAGCTACTCAGCCTTCACAAGCCAAGCCTAGGGGACAATTTGCCAATTTTGGAATGTCCCTTAGTGTTGCTTATAAAAAATTGATGAAAAGGGGATTGTTGACGCCTTTACAACTTCAACCTTTGCCTAATCCTCTTCCTTCAAACATGAATAATGAATAATTCTGTGAATTCCATCAGATGTCTGGTCATGTTCTTAACAGGTGTATTACTCTCTGGCATGTTATTCAAGACTTGATTAAATAAGGAAAGGTCGCCATACCCGCTCCTACCGCATCCAATGTTAAAACTAATCATTTACCTACCTTTTAAAATCAACCTCACCCTACTTTGAATTTGATATCCCAATTCAAATCTGAGTCGATTGACCCAATTTCCTTCATTCATTCAGTCGATTCTAACAGTGTACCCCCATCATGCCGAGATGAGCATATCTACCCCAAGGCAGTACTAGAACTAAAGAACAAAACGATTATTGAAGCAACGGGCGATTATTGAAGCTACGGGTTGTCCAGCATATGACAGGCTTAAATCTGAATATGAAAATATAGTAAAAATAAACAAGTTTAAGTCATCCATCGAAGATAATCGAAGTAGCATAGACTCTAGAATTGTGTCCCTCCATTCAGAATAATATCATCTTTTTAAGTCTTCTTAGTTTTTTTTAGCTTCAGTTGCGTTAGTCTTTAAATTTAGTTAGTCATCTTTAATTTTGGACTTTAGTCAGGTTTGTTAGCCTATATTCCTTTTTTATTTTAATAAATAAATAAACTTTTGATTATCATGTGTGCAATAATCATGTGAACATAAAATCTAACATGAGAAATGACTTAAAGCTCATTAATCAAACTTGATAAATATTGAAATTAAAAAGTACACTCAAGAAGTGCAAATTGGTATAACATTATCTTCAGAGGAATATAAGAAAATAATGAACTTACTTGAGAAATTCAACAATGTTCCTTCATGGTCTCATGACGATATATTGATGGATTTCACCCAAATAAATCAAGGCATAAAATTGAAGGCAGACTTCAAAGTCAAAGATCGTCAAAAATGATATAGCTGAAAGCATCGACAAAGACGCTAAGACCTAAAAGTGGATCTACCATGTTTTTCACTCAAAAGAAGAGAGTTTTCATTCATAAGAGAATAAAATATTTTCTTTAAGTTTTAGAAGAGTTGAATGTCAGAAAACTTGATCATACTTGATTTCACAAAAGAAAATTGAAGAATATTTATTCTCAAAAGAAGACCTTACTTGACAGAGCAATCCAGATATCAAATTCCTGAAACTTTGATCAAGTCGAGTAGCATTCACCAAAGGAGGCCTTCTTTGGTCGAACTATTTTCCTATCTTACTAAAAAAAAAAAGATAACTTTCTTTAGCCTCTCTTAGCCTTTAAAAAATCAATAGCCTCTTTTTTGTAAACCTTGGGAGGGAATCTTAGTATAAATAAATATATTTGGGGTACGTAGGCAACCTGAGAAGTTACTTCAAGTCCGATCATGCAAAAAAAATATATTCTCTTAAGAAAAGTGTCATCCAAAAGGAAAATCCCTTATTGAAAGGTTCAAAAGAAAAAAATGTCAAACTAGGGGCATTAAAAAAAATAGCAAAAAAAAAAGAATGCCAAACTAGGGGCATTAGAAAAAAAGAGTCAAAAGAATATACCGAAAATAATGACAAAAAAAAAAGAAAATATTATACTAGGGGCATTTTGGGAAGTCGAGCCTTTTATCCTTTCTTTTTAAACCATGTCTTAAGCCCACCCATTAAGTCCTCGTGAATGTTAATTGACTAGGTTAAGGTGTAGGGAACCAAGAAGCTATCGAGTTGAATATTCAAGATCATTGAGAGAAAAAGAGAAGCCCGCTAAATCGAAAACTCGAAAAGGTGACTTAAACAAAAGTTAGGGCTTAACCATGAAAAAAGCCTCCTAGGTTGAAAACTTGAAAAAAGTGACCTAGGCAAAAATCAAGGTATCTTTAGAAGAAGGAAAGAAAAACCCGCTAGGTTGAAAACCTAGAAAGGCAACCTAAGCAAAAATTAGGGCATCATCAAATGCGAAGAAAGGTCCCATCAAGAAGAAAAATTCAGAAGGAAACTTGTGCAGAAACTAGAAAATGTAGAATCATTCTAGCCACAATATTCATTTTTCAGCCAAGAGCCCACATCTGACGAAGATAATGTTGAAGTCAAAAAAATCAGAAGTCATTTTGAACATTGTAGAATATTTAGGAGTTACTTGTTCAAGTGTTCGCCAATGGAAGTTGTAGAATCATCAACCACTTTGAAGAGAAATATTTTCTATTCTAATATTTATCAAGATTTTTTTAAGTCCAGTTCAAACATTTTTCAAAAGAAATTCGAAAGAAAATGATCAATCCTTTATTGTTCATATGATAATCTTAAGAGTCTTAAATTTAAAGGAATGTGAGTTCTTCTATCTGTCCTACATCGGAGTCCAAAATTTTCACGCGTAATCCATTCAATCAGTCTCATAGTCAAGTTCCAATTAAAGCCAACCTTGAAACTAGGGGCATTTTTGAAAGTCATTTAATTCCAAAGTTTTGTCCGTAATCACATGATAACAAGAAAAATCTTACTTAAAAATCCGATGAAGTCCAATGATAATTATGAATCCAGATGCATGATAAGTCTATAAAGGCCCGATCTTTCAAACTTTGAGCTCAATTTTAAATCATATAATGAATTAATAGGATTGTTTAAGTTCCTATAAATCTAAGCCCGAGAAACGTGACTTAGTAAGTTCGAGTTCGAGAAACGAGACTCCAATATTTTGAATCATAAAATGATTAGATTTTTTGAAGTGCCTACAAACCTAAATTTGAGTCCGAGAAACGAGACTCCAACTTGTTGAATCATAGAATGAGTAGACTTTTTGAAGTGCTTACAAACCTAAGTGCGAGTCCGAGAAACAAGACTCTAACTCGTTGAATCATAAAATGAGTAGGCTTTTTGAAGTGCCTATAAATCTAATTTCGAGTCCGAGAAATAAGACTCCAACTTTTTAAATCATAGAATGAGTAGGCTTTTTGAAGTGCCTACAAACTTAAGTGCGAGTTCGAGAAACGAGACTCCAACTTTATGAATCATAGAATGAGTAGGCTTTTTGAAGTGCTTACAAACCTAAGTACGAGTCTGAGAAATGAGACTCAAACTTTTTGAATCATAGAATGAATAGGTTTTTTGAAGTGCCTACAAACCTAAGTGCGAGTTCGAGAAACGAGAATCCAACTTTTTGAATCATAGAATAAGTAGGTTTTTTGAAGTACCTACAAACCTAGGTTTGAGTCCGAGAAGCGAGACTCCAACTTTTTGAATCATAGAATGAATGGGTTTTTTGAAGTGCCTATAAACCTTAGTTCGAGTCCGAGAAACGAGACTCCAATTTTAATAGGATTGTTTAAGTTCCTGTAAACCTTAGCCAGAGTCAGAGAAACGAAACTCCAGCTTTTTTTGAATCATATTAAATTAACAGGATTATTTAAGATCTTTAGTCCGAGAAGCGTGGCTACAATAGGTTCGGGTCCGATAAACGATACTCAAACTTTTTTCGAACTCTAAAAAAGAATTTCAAATAGGATCTAACGAAGTTCCTAAAATGTTATGAATCCAATTACCTCATTGTTCAACCTTGCCTATTGCAATGTTTGTTTGATCGATCAATTATTATATGCCATGCTCATTAATTGATTTGCCATTGATCTTGATCAGATATATAATTGATGTGCTTATTGGTGATCTTAATAATTTTATTGGACTGGTATTTGTTTTGGCTAATATTCATACGTTATCAATGTGTGATGGTATGATCAGGCCCATGGGCCTATTTGTTTGGAAAAGGCCCCGGGCACACTACCCTGTTTTGCACACATTATTAGTACTTTTATATTATTACTTTGCACACTTACACGTCCCATATAGCCAACGTGGCACTAGTGCGTGGCCCGGTCTCTTCGGAGATGCGATGTCATTCATGAAAATCACAACTCCAGTCACGTACCTTAGGGTATATCAAACTGGGGCATCAATACCGTCTGATCAGGTGATTCTAAGAGGTATATTGATGCACCCAGGCTGGAGCGACCTGAGCCTTTGACCTATTGTGAGCCACACAGTCACATGTCCCGATTGCCAACGTAGTACTAGTACGTGGTCGGTTCCTTCATGGGATGCCAAACCATTTATGAAAGCTACAACTCTTGACTCGTACCCGTAGGTATATAAAAGATAATCCAAGTATATCAATTGCACTTTTTGTTCAAAACCAGTGCCTAAGCGAGATCCTGCCCCGCTGTACCTACTGTACGAGGGGGATAGACTATGTCTATTCTAGACGAGAGGTATTTAAGTGGGCCCTTACTCAACATTGTGCGCCACCTCTCAACTGGGGATCAAACTTACTATTTTTAACTTCAAAAAAGTGAGTTGAGGTTTTAGATTATTACCTATAAGGTATATCAAACCAAGTCACTACGTATCGAGAGGTATATAGGTGCACTTGGGCAAGGGTGGCCAGATAAATTGCATTGCACGTAGTAAACCTAGAGTCTGGAAGCCTTCCTATAGGTCACGACCCGAACTGACTATGGGTGTTCCCAGGTTACTTTATTCAATCTAACCAACAGGTAAGTGGGAGGACCGATCCAGAATAATCAAACAAAACCCACAATATCGGTCCGACCCTATCGGTGAAATGTACCGATTAATTTGAACCATTTAAACCAGTTGGTCCAATTGACAAATGGATCAAACTGATCAATACCAAATTAGTTGGACTAATTGGTTTCACTTTTAAAGATCCAGACCATTTTGTATAGAAAGATTCGATCTAAGGATCAAATTAACTTGTCTGATTAAAGGTTCAATCCCAATCAGCCTTTCTCACTTTCTTGGTCACTATAAGCTTATAGTGCATTTGGATTCAATATTTCCCACTGGAGGGCTAATTTTTAAATCATGTGGTTAATAGTCAAACCTTCAGAATCGATGATTAATCTTAGGTGCCCTTAAACGTTCTAAACCCTCATCTGTGTCATTTTGGGTCTATCAAAAGAATCGTCTAGCCAAAGTACCAATGTCAAGTCTAAGTAGTCTATCCACCCAGAATGACCTTCTCTCTTTGTAGATAATTGTCCATGAGTTTTCTTTGAGTTTCAATCCAGTTTTTGTTAATCTTTAAATCTAGTTAGTTATTTCAGTTACGTTAGTCTTTCTTTAACTTTCAAGTTTTAGTCGAGTTTGTCAATCTATGTTTTTCAATTCCAAAAAAATATAGAAGTTTTTTATTATCATGCGTGTAATAATGATTTGAGCATAATATCTAACATGAAGATTGACTTTAGAGCTTACTAATCAAACTTAATAAATATTGGAATTAAAGAGTACACTTAAAAAGTGCAAATTGGTGATACATTATCCTCAGGGGAACATGAGAGAATTATAAACTTACTTGATAAATTCAACAACATTCCTACTTGGTCTCATGATGATATATTGATAGATTGCACCAAAATAGATCAAGTTCTAAAGTTGATAATGAACTTCAAGATCAAAGATTATCGATCAAGAATGATGTAGTTGAAACCATCACAAATGTGCTATGACCTACAAAAAGGGATCCATCATATTTTTCACTCAGGAAAAAGAATTATATTTTACAAAAGAACTTGAGATTTTTGTTTTAAGTTTGGAAATGGTTGAATGAGTCAATGTCAAATACAAAGAACTCAATCACACTCAACTTCTCAAAAGAAGATTGAAGATTACTCCTTCTCAAAAGAAGACTGAAGATTGCTCCTTCTCAGAAAAAGACTGAAGATTACCCTTCTTAGAAGAAGACTGAAGATTTTTCATTCTCAGAAGAAAACTGAAGTTACTTCTTCTCAAAAGAAGACCTTACTCAACAGAGTAATCTAGATATCGAATTCTTGAAACTTTGACCAAGTCAAGTAACATTCAACAAAGGAGGCCTTTTTTTAGCCGAACTATTTTCTTGTCTTACCAAAAAAAAAAGATAACTTTCTTTAGCCCCTTGCAGCCTCTAAAAAAAATTAAATAACATGTTTCTTTCTAAATTACATCGACCAACCTTAGGAGGGAATCTTAGTATGAACTACATTTTGACATGATCCTAAAAGAAAAAGAAATATTTTGGGTACGTAGGCAACCTGAGAAGTTACTTCAAGCCCGGTCACGCAAAGAATAAGTGTATTCTCTTAACAAAAGTGTCATCTAAAAGGAAAATACCCTATTGAAGGTTCAAAAGAAAAAAATGCCAAACTAGGGGCATTAGAAAAAAGTCAAAAGAATTTACAGAAAGAATGACAAAAAAGAGAATATTAGAATGGGGCATTTTGGGAAGTTGAGCCTTATATCTTTTTTTTCTAAACCATATCTTAAGCCTACCTATTAAGTCCTCCTGAATGCTAATTAACTCGGTTAAGGTGCAGGGAACCAAGAAGTTGTTGAGTTGGTTATTCAAGATCATAAAAAAAAAAAAGAGAAGCCCGCCAAGTCAAAAATCCGAAAAGGAGATTTAGGCAAAATTTACGGCATAACCATAAAAAAGAAAGCCTGCTAGGTTGAAAATCTAAAAAGGCGACTTAGGTAAAAATCAAGGCATCATCAGAAAAAGAAAAATAAAATCCGCTAGATTGAAAACCTAAGGAGGCGATCTAGGCAAAAATTAGGGCATTATCAAATAGGAGGAAAGGTCCCATCAAGAAGAAAAATTCAAAAGGAAGCTTGTGCAAAAACTAGAAAATGCATAACCATTCAAGCCACAATATTTGTTTTTCAGTCAAGAGCTCACATCCGACGAAGACAATGTTGAAGTAAAAAAAAATCAGAAGTCATCTTGAACATTGTAAGATCTTCAAAAGTATGCTTACTTGTTCAAGTGTTCGCTAATGGAAGATGTAGAATCATCAACCACTTTGAATAGAAAAATCTTTTATTCTAATATTTATCAAGATTTTTTAAGTCCAGCTCAACATTTCTCAAAAATAATGATCAATTCTTTATTGCATATATGATAATCTTAAGAGTCTTGAATTTAAGAGAATGTCAGTTCTTCTATCTGTCATACATCAGAGTCCATATTTTTCAAGCGTAATCCATTCTATCAGTCTCGTAGTCAAGTCCCAGTTAAAGTCAACCTTCAAACTAGGGCATTTTTGAAGGTCATTTTAATTCCAAAGTTTTTATTCTTAATCACATGATAAAAAAAAAATCTTACAAAAGCTTAAAAGTCTGGCGACACCCAATGATAATTATGAATCCAGATGCATGATAAGCTAATAAAGACCTGATCTTTGAAATATTGAGTTCGATTTTGAATCATAGAATAAATTAATAGGATTGTTTAAGTTCTTATAAATCTAAGCCCGAGAAACATGGTTTAGTAAGTTCGAGTCCGAGAAATGAGGCTCCAACATTTTGAATCATAGAATGAATAGGCTTTTTGAAGTGCCTATAAACCTAAGTTTGAGTCCGAGAAACGAGACTCCAACTTTTTGAATCATAGAATGAATAGGCTTTTTGAAGTGCCTACAAACTTAAGTTCGAGTCCGAGAAACGAGACTCCAACTTTTTGAATCATATAATGAATAGACTTTTTAAAGTGCCTATAAACCTAAGTTCGAGTTCTAGAAACGAGACTTCAACTTTTTGAATCATAGAATGAATAAGCTTTTTGAAGTGTCTACAAACCTAAGTGTGGGTTTGAGAAGCGAGACTCCAACTTTTTGAATAATAGAATGAGTAGGTTTTTTGAAATGCCTACAAACCTAGGGTCGAGTCCGAGAAGCAAGACTCCAACTTTTTAAATCATAGAATGAATAGATTTTTTGAAGTGCCTATAAACCTTAGCTCGAGTCCGAGAAACGAGACTCCAATTTTAACAGGATTGTTTAAGTTCCTCTAAACCTTAGTCAGAGTCCGAGAAACGAGACTCCAGCTTTGCTTGAATCATATTGGATTAACAGGATTGTTTAAGTTATTTAGCCCGAGAAACGTGGTTACAATAGGTTCGAGTCCGATAAACGAGACTCATACTTTTTCGAACTCTAAAAAATAATTTAAAATAGGATTTAAAGAAGTTCCTACAATGTTATGACTTCAATTACCACATTCTTCGACCTTGCCATGATTGTTTTCTTTGCATAAGCACATTTCAATTTTGAATCATTATTGTCAGTGAGAGAAGATCTCTAGGACCTGACACATTTTTACTCAATAAGCATCACACATTGCACACACGTGCACTTTTACATTAGTTAGGGAGAATTTTATAAAATTCATGGATCTGACACTGTCAGTGAGAGCTCAAGCTAGAGGACCTGACAACCTTTTAGTTCGATGAGAGTTTTACGCTCAAGGATCCGAACACCCTGACGAATTGCTAAATCAGGCTGTAAAATGAACTGTCACTAGCTTTAGCATTCGGATATCGCACTATCTACCAAAATAGATTTGCTATCTAGTTTGCTTCAATCCTCTGCCAAAGAGGGGCATCTGTAAATACCCCATTTTTATACTCGCCTGATTAATCAACTCGTTAACCTGATCGCAATAATTCCCAATGATGGATGTTTATTCCAATGCTTTATTTTGTTACCAGATATGTTTCAGAAATCTGAATGAGGTATCTGAAATTAACAAAACTGTAGAAACCACGCTACGCTAGGAAAATATGACCCCAGAAACATAGAAACCATCATCTTGCAGACCAAAAAGAACCTTCACGATAAAAATCACTAAAAATGACAAATTACCAAAATACCCCCAACATCAAAATATCCCTAGAGCCTACATTACGCTTAGGAAAATCCTTTCGAACACATAAAATAATAAATCGAAACTAAATAAATCATTTCCCCAATTTTCATAGAATTTGACAAAATTACGAAAATGCCCCTCATAAAGTTTACGACCATTTCACACAAAAAATTTCATAAATGATAAAACCAACATTCCCATTGAATTCCTTATGAAAAATTATTTCTAAAACATCCTAGAACATTAAAAATCGACTTAAAACGTAAAAAGTCCTCTTCGGGGGTAAAATGGTAATTTTATAATTTTTCTAATTAAAAATTTTGAAATTAATAAATAAAATATTAAATAATTAAAGTGAAACATTAATGAAATTAATTTAAATTTTTGAACTAAAAAAATCAATCAATCAAGCTCTTAGGCAAAATTGTTACGGGTTCCCACTGAAAGCGCCCTCGATCCGCGGGGTGTGTGGATCCGCTTTTGACCCTTGAGGTTTGTGAGTCGCCACCTAGTTATTACAGTCTAGGAATCGATCAATGACTCTAAACGGATAAAGAATTAATCTAGAATAGAAAAAAAACTGAATTCAGAGACCATGTTACGGGGTTGGAAGGTGTTAGGCACCAACCCCGCCTAGCCAAAGTCGGTCTCTACTAATTTCTCAAATAAGTTACATTGCTAAAAAATGTAGATAATAAAAAAAAAGTAAGAAATTATACCTTTCCGATAGCAAAGACCTTCTTCCTTCAGATCCGACAAAAAATGCTCCTTGTACCGTACTCCTTGCTTCGTTCTGTCTCCGAATTTGATTCCTGATCTCCGAGACAAGGTATCACTTTTTTATTGGATCTGGATTCTTCTAGTTTGTTATGGATTTTGGGTGTTTTTGAAGGGCTTTAGGTATTTTTTAGGCTGAAATCGAAGAAGGGATGTTAGGTAAGGAGTTGGGACTCCAAAACTAGGATTTATGGGAGGTTATGAGGGCTTTTTGACCTACTTCTCTTAGGATTTATGATTTGATACGAAAATAAGGTGTGAGGACCTCTATTTATAGAATTTTTTTAAGGGTTGATTTAGATAGAATTAGTGTTTGATTATAATTCTTTTAGTTAGAGTTGTACTTTAGTTAGAATTATTTTAGGTAGATTTGTATTCTAATTAAAATTATTTTAGGTAGAGTTGTATTTTAGTTAGAACTCTATTAAATAGAGTTATTATTTAATTGGAACTCTATTAGGATTTTGACTTTTGGTCATATTTAATTGACTTTAATACCTTGACCTTAGTCTTACTTGATGGACTTTAAGATTTTGACTTTAGTCTTACTTAATTGACTTTAATTTTGAATTTAGTTTTACTTGATTGACTTTAATACATTGAATTTAGTCTTGCTTGATTGACTTTGAATTTTTGGAGAATCCCACCCTACTATATCTTTAATTCTTTGGACCCCCAAATGGAGGGGTCCTTAAAGAAATATCTTGCGAACCCTCAACAATTTTGCCTGAGAGCCTGATTGATTGATTTTTTTAGTTCCAATTTTTAAATTAATTTCATTAAAATTTCACTTTAATTATTTAATGTTTTATTTATTAATTTTAAAATTTTTAATTATGAAAATTATGAAATTACTCTTTTACCCCCGCAGAGGACTTTTCACGTTTTAAGTCAGTTTTTTATGTTCAAGGATGTTTTAGAATCGATTTTTTGTAAGGAATTCAATGGAAATATTGGTTTACGTCATTTATGAAATTTTTTATGTGAAATGATCCTGAACTTTATGAGGGGCATTTTCATAATTTTGTTAAATTTTGTTAAAATTGGTGAAATGATTTATTTGATTTTGTTTTGTTGTTTTATGTGTTTGAATAAGTTTTCCTAATCGTAACATAGGCTCTAGGGTTGTTTTGATGTTAGGAGTATTTTGGTAATTTAGTCATTTTTAGTGATTTTTATCGTGAAACTTCTTTTGGTCTGCAAGATGATGATTTCTATGTTTTTGGAGTCGTATTTTCCTAACGTAGCGTGATTTCTAAAGTTTTGTCAGTTCGAGATATTAAATCCAGATTTCTGAAACATATCTGGTAACAAAATAAAGCATTGGAATAAACATCCATCATTGGGAACCGTTGCGATTGGATTGACGAGTTGATTAATCAGGCGGATGCAAAAATAGGGTGTCTACAAATGCCCCTCTTTGGCAAAGGTTGAAGCAAACTAGATAGCAAATCTATTTTGGTAGATAGTACAATATCTGAATGCCAAAACTAGTGACAGTTCATTTTGCAGCCTGATTTAGCAATTCATCGAGGTGTTCAGATCCTTAAAGGTAAAACTCTCCCCGAACTAAAATGTCAGGTCCTTGAGCGCGAGCTCTCACTGGCAATATCAGATCCTTGAATTTTAAAAAAAATTCTCCCTGACTGATGTAACAACTGTGCAAGTGTGTGATTTAAAATCTGTGATAAATTTCAAAGAGTTTAAGTTGGAACTGAGTAAAATCTGAGCATAATTTGAGCATAATCTAAGCATAAACTGAGCATAGACTGAGCATAAACTAAGCATAACTAAGCATAAACCGATCATAATTCCGAGAAAACCCTCAGCGATAACTGACCAAAATCCAAGATGACCCTTGGCGACAACTGAGCAAAATCCAAGATAACCCTTGGCGGTAACTGAGCAAAATCTAAGATAACCTTTGGCGGCAACTGAGCAAAATCCAAGATAACCCTTTGCGACATCTGAGCAAAATCCAAGATAACCCTTGGTGGCATCTGAGCAAAATCCAAATAACCCTAGGCGGTAACTGAGAAAAACTGGTAGAGGAATGAATGAATTTTGGGAAAGAATGAACGAATTTGGAGAAAACTGATTAGAAGAAATCAGAGAACAAATAAATCTGGAAGATAATGAATCTAGAAGAGAAATGATCGATTCCAAGAATGATTGGATCTAGAAAAGAATCTGGAGAACGAAAGAATGCCATATCTCCTATGTGAGATCCAAAATGCTTTTGTTTGAACCTTAAGGATTTATCCAAAAGTTTTATGAATTTAAAACCTGAATTTTTATTTCTTTTGAACCTCAAGAGTTTTTCGAAAAACTGTTATCAAGAGGGTAACCTTAAGTTTGGGGTCTCATTATCTTTTAGGATTAACATTGCTCAAAAACAAAATACCCTAGTTTGACAATGAACATGTCCTTGAACACATCATGCAAAAAATAAAAAATACCCCTAGTATAAGGGGGAAAAGTTACATTAAAGAAGAAAGAAAATGCCCCTTGTATGAAGGTTTGAAATATTTGATTATCATAAGCGCAATAAAGATCCAACTTTTAATTTTGATTAATTTTATTGAAGATCTTGAGTCCGACTCAAGAAAACAAAATATCTCCTTTTGAAACTCATCATAGAATTCACCCTTATCTCCCTTGGTTCACTTGGGAAAGTAAACATTTTCAAATCGATCATAGTCAAGATATTTGTGACTTCTGAGTCTGTGCCTGGTTTAATCTAAGTATTGAACTTGATCATTCGGACTTCTGATGTTTCAGCTCGGACCGCTCTTAGTTTTTGAATCCCCAGAGATTTTTTTCTATTTTTCTTTGTTACTCTTACTTTTGCCTAGATTGCCTTTCCAGGTTTTCAATCTAGCGAGCTTGCTTTAACTTTTGCCTAGATCGCCTTTTTAGGTTTTCAATCTAGCGAACTTTTCTCTTTTTTTCTTCTTGACTCTAATTGTTGTCAAAGTTATCCTTTCAGATTTTCAATCTTGCAAGTTTGCCTTAATTTTTGCATAAGTCGCCCTTTTCGAATTTTCAACTTAGCAGGCTTCATCATTTTTTTATCTTTTTCTTCTCTTCTGAACTTCTAGAGTTACTATCTGATCATGCTTTGCTATCTTCCTTGACTTTTCGCACGGTACTTAGGAGGACTTTTATAGGTAAGCTTAGGACTACGTATAAAAGAAAGGGATTTTGAGGCTCAAAAATCCGAATGCCCTTTGTGTGGCATTTTATTTAATTTGTCTTGAATTTTCTTCCCCATTTTGGATAATATTTCTGTTTCTTTTGAATTTTTTTTCTTTTTAAATTCTTTCTTTGTCGGGGAATCTATTTTTTTATTTTGATGTGGTTGGGCCTAGAGTAACTTCTCAGGTTGCTTACGTACATCAGAATTTTGGGATCAGATCAAAACGTAGTTCAAATTTTCCCTCCCCTAGGTTAGGTGATAGGGCTGAGAAAGAAAAAGGCATAATTTTTCTTTTTGAAAATGCTGCAAAGAGGTTAAGAAAGGATATGTTGAACTAGGTAACTGGGTAATATGAGGATTGATTCGCTCAAAGATGGCCTCCTTAAATGTAGTACTGTATGATTTAGTCAAGGTTGATTGGTTCTGGTAATTCGATTCCATCATGATCTTAAAGCTTGACAGTTTTTCCTAGTAGTATTTTCTTAACGATGAACGGACCTCCCCAATTTGGTTTGAACTTCCCTCTAGGGTCAAAAATAGGTGCCCGATTCTCTTTAAGTACTAAATCTCCGACTTGTAAGTGACGGGCCTTGATTTTTTTGTCAAATGCGCGGGCGACTCTTCTTTGATAAGCTTGCACGTGATACAAAGCTCTCAATCATTTTTCTTCGATCAAATTCAATTCTTCATACCGTTGATGAACCCAATCTGCTTCTGACAATTGACTTTCCAACAAGACCCTAAGAGACGGAATTTCCATTTCAACCGACAAGACTGCTTCAATGCCATACACTAAGGAGTAGGGAGTAGCTCCAGTGGAGGATTGAATTGAAGTTCGATATGCCCATAATGCAAATGGTAGTTTTTCTGACCAATCTCGATGTGATTGACACATTTTCCTGATGATAGTCTTGAGATTCTTATTAGCTGCTTCGACTGCTCCATTAGTCTGAGGACGGTAAGGAGATGATTTGTGGTGTGAAATTTTGAATTTTGAACACAATTTGATAACCTCAAATTTGAAGTATGACCCGTTATCAGAGATCAACTCCGAAGGTATCCTGTATTGACTGATGATATTCGTTTGAATAAACTTTGCAACTCAAGACGCAGTGAGGACAGCATAAGAGGCAGCTTCGAGCCATTTGGTAAAATAATCGATGGCAACTAGGATGTATTCATGCCCGTTTGATGCCTTAGGCGATATTTTACTAACAATATCAATTCCCCAAACTGAGAATGGCCATGGTGAAGTCAGAACATGTATTTGGCATTTATGACAGGTTTTGACCATGTGATGACAATCTGTTTCCATCGTGGGTCAGTAGTACCCTTACCTCATAATTTTCTTGGCTACCATTTTCCCACTCATGTGAGGGCTACATTCTGTTGAATGTAGTTAAACCATTATCTGTTCAGCTTGATCTTCATCAACACACGACAAATGAATCCCATCATAAAACCTTTTGTATAAACTTCCTACGCACATGATGAATTAAGATGCTAATCTTAGTAGGGTTTGTCATTCCTTCCTTGATGCTTCTTCCAGGTATTCTTATTTTTCCAACACTCTCTTTATATCTGTGTACCATGACTTTCTATCGGGTAGTCAAGTAGTAATGTTGATCTGATGGCAGTATGCGGGTTTGTCTTTGACTTCAACAGTGATCGGCCTCAATTCCATGTCAGGGGGTAAATGGATCATTGAAGATAAAGTTGATAAGGAGTCAGCAAAACTGTTATCCTTCCTTGACAAGTGTTGGAACAGGATAACTTTAAACTTACTGACTAAGTTTAACAAATACTCATGATAAGGTTTCAATTTTTCATCCCTAGTCTTCCATTCTTCCAATGACAAATGTATGACCAAGGCTGAATCCCCAAAAACTTCAATTTCTATAATACCCAGGTTCAAAGCAGTTTCGAGCCCCGTGATGCATGCCTCATATTCAGCCGTGTTATTGATGTTCGAAAAGGCTAATTTAATAGTGATAGGAATGTGGCATCCTTCCGGAGAAAACAAGACTGCCCCTATTCCATACCCATTTTGATCGGCGGCTGCATCAAGTACAATTGCCATGTTTGGTTCTACGATTCTTCTTTAACATGCAAGATGTTCTCATCTGGGAATTGATCAACATGCCTTATTCCTTCTACTACAGGGTGATCTGTCAAGTATTCTGCTATAGCTCTCCCTTTGATAGACTTCTGTGTAACATGCGTGATGTCAAACTCTGATAGCAACAATAACTATCGCGCGGTTCTCCTTGTCAATGTCGGCTTCTCGAAAAGATAGTTGAGAGGATCCATCTGAGATAACAAGATAATTGAATGAGACAGCATATAGTGCCAGAGTCTCTGAGTAGCCCATACCAGTGCTAAGCAAGTTTTTTCGAGAGCCAAATATGTTCGTTCATATTCTAACATCTTTTTATCGATGTAGTATATAGCCCTCTCTTTACAAGTATCTTTGTCATATTGTGCAAGCATGCATCCCATAGCTTCTTCTATAACTGATAGACAAAGAAGAAGTGGTTCACCCGGTATAGGTGGAACCAAAATAGGTGGGTTTAAGAGATACTCCTTGACTTGGTCGAAAGCCTTTTGACATTGCTCATTCCAAATTGTTGGTTCATTCTTCTTGAGAAACTTGAAAATAGGTTCACAGACGTTGGTGAGTTGAGCAATGAATCTACTAACATATTGGATTTTGCCTAAAAAATCTCAAATCTACTTTTCGATCTTAAGCAATGGCATCACTTGGATAGCTTTAATCTTCACAGGGTCTACTTCGATCCCTCTTTGACTGACCACAAATCCCAATAATTTCCCAGAAGTTACTCCAAATACACATTCTGTGAGTTAAGACGGAGTTGGTACTTTTGAATCCTTGTGAGAAATTTTTCTAACGCAGCAACATGCCCTAGTCGTTCTTTGGATTTGACTATCATATCATCTACATACACTTCGACTTCCTTGTGTATCATGTCATGCAGTAAAGTCATGACTGCTCTTTGATAGGTGGCTCCGGCAATCTTTGTAGTAAAAGGTTCCCCACTGTGTGATGAACGATGTCTTTTGCATATCTCGAGGATCCATTTTTATTTGATTATACCATAAAAATCCATCCATGAAGGACAACAAAGCGTGCCCTGCTGTACTATCTACTAGGACATCTATGTGTGGTAAAGGAAAACTGTCTTTTAGGCTTACTTTGTTGAGGTCTCTGAAATCCACACACATTCTAATTTTTCCATCCTTTTACGGTACTAGGACAACATTAGCAATCCACTCAGGGTATTCTACTACTTCCAAAAATTCAGCGTTAATCTACTTCGTAATTTCTTCTTTAATTTTTAGAGTCCATTCTGGCTTCATACGTCGAAGTTTCTGTTTGATTGGTCGAGTATCAAGATATAATGAAATCCGATGTTGAACAATATCTGTGTTTATCCCCGACATATCCTTGTAAGACCACGCGAACACGTCTTTGAACTTTCTGAGCAAATCTATTATCCCTTTACGTTCATCGAGAGATAAGTAACTCCTATCCGAATTTTTTGAGGACTTTTTTTTGTTCCGAGGTTGATAACCTTTACTTCCTCTATTAGAGGTTGAGCCAGACGTTCCTCTTCTTGTTCAAGTAATTTGATTATTTCAGGGGGAGGTTCTTCGTCAGAAGATTCTCCCTCCGAAGCTAGATTATTAGTCAAATTATTATTGCGCTCGGGGTAATCAAAAATTTCTTTCATTTCATTAAAAATAGATGGGGTAACAGGACTCATTGCAGACTTGACAGACTCACTTGACTCAGTAGGAAAAACAAACTCACTAGAAATAACAGACTCAGCAGAAACAACTAACTTACTCGACTCAACAGAAGTAAAAGACTCAACTGGCATGTCAGACTTAACATGACTAATGGGACCTACAGACCCAGCCTTGACATACAACACATGACTAATTACATGATAATTTGAGAGATATCCAACGGCGGGTTTAATTACAGACTGAGGATTTGGGATCCTTTTCTCAACTGACAACACTAAGATACTATGATCTTCAAGGAATAGCTGATTGATGTTGAGGGAGTCCAGATCGAGCTGCTAGTCCTCAAGTTTCTTCTCTTTAACTTCTGTGCTTGCTTCCTATTTAGGCCATTCCATGTCAAAGAAGATTTCAAACCTCGGCAGATGGGTACCTGTGATGTAATCAATGAACGGTTCTGGAAACCCACAGTAGCGGAAGTCTTCTCCTTCTTTCACAAAATAATCATTGAGGGTCTTTCGATAGGGTTTCATTTTAATGAGATCCGTGGTGCGCTTTTGCCTTTTAGCAATGGTCTTGTCCCATTTTGTCTTCCAGTATTGGGCCCAATCTTCCTTAGTAAGCTTATATCCTAGTCCAAATGTACCGATGACCTCTTTAATCACTTATACCTTTTTAATACCTTGCTGCTTACGATCTAAACCCATACCAGGGAAAAATCTCATTTTCTTGTATATATTGGCCATGTAACCATTAGAAGTATTTTCCATTGGAAAATATTCTTTCATTGCTAGATCCCATTGGACTGAGCATATCTTTTCAAACTGGAACCCATTGAGCTCTACTCCCTGTTGTTCTGGTTGAATCTCAAGCAATGGCTCTCATCCTTAGCTTCAACACTGTTTATAATCCCTACAATTTCAGTATCTCCATGGAGAGTAATCACTAGCCCATCCTTGATAAACTTGACCTTCTGGTGTAACGTGGAAGGGATAGCTTTGATTTGGTGTAACCATGGCCTCCCTAACAGTAAATAGAAAGAAGACTGGATGTTAATAACCTGGAATTCCACAGGAAATTCAGCTATGCCTGTGGACAATCGAAGGTGTAAAATTCCCAGTACATTCCTCTTGGTGTTATCATAGGCCCTAACACTTTGATCAGTGGGCTTGAGATCTTCAGCCTTAAACCCGAGACAAGTAGCCGTTTTCAACGGGCAAACGTTCAATGCACTCCCGTTATTGATCAAAACCAGAGGTACCCTCATTCCGTTACAATTAATTGTAATGTGCAACGGCTTAGTATGGCTTGCCCCTTTTTTTGAGAGATCTGAGTCTGAGAAGGATAGGATATTCTCCATGTAAGTCTTCCCTACTATACTGACAAGCTGATCTGGAGAAGTATCAAGGGAGACTTAGGCTGTGTTTAGTGCTTTGAGAACAGCCTCTATATGAGCAGTGGAAGCCATGAGTAAACCCTATATTGAGATATTGGCCCCTGATTTTTTCAACTACTTGATCACGAAACTATCTTCTTTGATGCTTTCCTTGGTGGGATCTTCTCCTTCTTTTCTTATCAGGACTGCAGGATTATCAACATAGAGTTCTTGTGGCTTAAAAACTCTTCCCCCTTGAGTCATATGTCTAACTTCATCACAGGAAAGGGAGAAAGGCTCATCTTCTTCAATCAATAAGTATGGATCTTCGTCTGTCAAAGGTATAAGACTTTTCAAATTCATTTGGGCCAACAGGTAACTAGTGAATATGGGATTATCGTAATGGGGCGGGGATAAACAATATGTATCATTCGAGGTTAGATCAAATGGTTCATAGTTCGTAGTGAAAACCTCATCAGTGAAAGCTATCCCGACAAGGGGGTAACTAGGCAGTCTGACCTAGATTGGATGGATAAGAGAGACGGGATCAAATGGCAATGAGGTGTGAGAAATCATATTTAGGATTGATGGAGGTTGATAAGTAGGTAGGAGATTAGTGGTGACATTTGGTGGGCTGGGGATTGTGATCTTTTTGTTATCAATAAGGTTTTGAATGGCATGGAGCAAGGTGATACATCGATCCGTGTGATGGGCCAGGATTTTGATGAAATTCGTAGAATAAGTTGGGGTTGTGTCTGGCTGGCAAGGGATTTGGCAAGGGTCGGGTTTGGCAAGGGTCAGGGTTGAATCGGGCTAAGCAACCATTTTTTCAACAATTTTTGCAAAGCTACGGTAAGGGTCATCCCTAAATTGGTAAATTGACATGGAGTTCGAGGTTGACTTGGATGAACCTAGTTATTAGTCCAGGCCAAGGGTTGAGCTGGGGTAACTGAGGTATTGGCGATGTAAGTATGGTTGATATTGGGTTTGGGAACATATGGTTTCTTAGGCTTGTTATTTGAGGGGTTAGAAAGAATCCCAGAGGAAAATGCATTCTCGAGTTGGCTTCCAGCTTGTAATAAGGATTCAAAAGTAGGGAGGTATTGGGCCACTAGGTGCTGAGCATATCCTTGAGAGAGGTTCTTTAGGATTCAAAAATGTCTCCCCATTTTTCTGTTTAGTTGCTTCCAAATCTCTTCTTGAAGTTTCAATCTCGGTACTGTACTTGTACTGATGCCAGAAATCCTTTGACATATTTTCCCACGTACCCACAGTAACTGGATCTTGAGACATTAGCCAACGTAGTGCCGATCCTGATAAAATTATTTGGAACAATAATGTCATATGTTCGTCACTGAGTCCCATAGTGCGCATGTTGGTAACATATACCTTAAGATGTGTTTTCGCACACCCTGTCCCACTGAACTTGTCCATTTCAGGCATCACAACCTTCTTTGGCAAATGGATTCTCGGGATGCGGTTAAGAGCTTCAATGCCTGTTGCAATTTCATCAATACCCTTTATACTCTTCATAGCTGATTCCAATTGAGACATTTTGTTAGATAACGCCGATTTTTATCAACATACTCTTCGTCTCTGTCGAGTTCGAAGACTTCACGTGGACATTTCACTTCAACCTTTTTGCCCTTTTAGTCATCTAGAGGATTTCCCGTCGATTCTGAGGTCTGTTCTAACATTTTCACTTTGCCCTTTATATTGTTGATATCATTGGCAAAGGCTGCCAAGATCTTACGAATCTCTGTAAGCTCAGATTCTGACGCCATCTCTGCTTGTTTACTTGGTACTGTGGTTCGTTCTAACCGACTGGACTTATGACTCCAACTAGGAGGTGGACACTTGAGTTTGGGCGCAATGATAATCCTATATGACCCCATCAAATGTAGATTTAGTCAATTTCAGTATTACCCCATTGATAACATTTTAAATAATCATTTTATTGAGGTTCGTGCACCAATCCATTAATTAATCCATTCACACAATGAGTATTCGAAAAGAAAATATTTATTCAAAAAGAAAGATAGTTTTATTGAAAATGATTGACAAACAATATGTTCTTATTAAAACATCTTTCAACAAATTTGACTTGAACTATTTTTACATGGACGCTTGACTTTGTCTTGATGGTCATCAGGATTGCTGTAAGGCTTGACCCTCTTGACTCTAGAAACTGACTCTAGCAACTGGCTTTTTGTTCCAAGCTTTCTCAATAAGGTGTACTAACTTTTCAGTCAATGGCTCGGGGGGAAAGAAAGCTTTGTGCTGAGGTAAAGATAACTCTATAGGTACGTCGTACTGTTCTGGGATCAGATTAGGATGCTAAAAAGATGTTTCTTCTAAACCAATCAGACGGACATAGTAGGATCCTTTAGTTCCTAGAACAGGGGGATCAGTCATCCACCAAGGGTACCTAAAACTGATATGACAGGCAAGGCGAAAGTCTAACCATTTGCTCCAAGCTTTGACTTAGTTGTGACGCACTAACAGGTTTATCTTGAAAAAGTGTTCTAGTCCATATACGAGGTTTGAGGGAACATCTACGATTTTGAGACGGTCAAAAAGCCACATATAAAGTAAGTAGGGGCTTCTTTTGAAATTTTCCCCTTCACCCTTTTTATAGCATCTAAACCTGAGAAAGTTTCAACTAGGATAAGAGGTATTGGGTTGGCTTTCCTTGAGAGTTGAGAGGCTATATCTATGAAGGACTCAGGGATAGTTTGGCCATCACTATTGGAGGTCAGTATGTATTGGGATAGGATTCCTAGGCACAATCAATAATCTCTAGTAGCTCGCCAGGCTTCGGGTTTTACATTGATAGGGTGACTACGGGAGCGATACGGGCCCAGTAAAGGTGTTAAGTCCAATCTCCCATCATAGACTCAGGCCTTGGCTTCTTCCTCGGAAATGTTCAGTCCTGTGGCGAGGTCACCAAAATATCCGGTCTTCAATGAGGGCCTGGCTAGAGGTCCTGAAGTGGATATCCTCATGATGCCACAATAATCCTCGTGAGTAGGGCACAAGTGCATATACCCCATATGAAATATGTGAAGATAGGGGTTCCATCGCTTAGCCATAGCATGTAAGAAGTTCCAGTCTATCTCAAATTCGTGGAAATAAAGAGCACTCCTCAACATGAATCTCCCAAAATTGATCTTCTCTACAGGGTGCATTCCTATGACGGTTGTTTTGACTAACTGATCAATTGGGTTATCGCCTGCGACTAACATCCTGGTTTGACACAAAAGGGTATTTTAGTACTCTTCTAAGGTCCATGTAAAGTGTCAATTTTCTTTTTATTTAGAAAATATTTTCCTTTCAGAAAATCTTATTCTTATGAAAAATATTTTTTCTTAGAAAATACTTTTTTTTTTAAAAACATTCTTTTCTGGAAAATATTCTCTTCCTGTAAACTATTTGTCTTCTTTTGAAAATTTGATTTCTGTTTTCAATTTAAATGACCCGGCCCACCATGATTGTTGGATTGCGATGGACTGGGTCATTATTATAAAAGAATGGATTCTTTATTGGGTCGGTGTACCCATTTTAATTTTCAAAATCAACATTTTTTATCCTTGAGGACAATCATACACTCTGATATCTCCATTCACATCACTCACATACATTCATCAATCAAAAGGTTTCATTCAATAAACAACCCGGGAACACCCACGATAAGTTCGAGTCGTGACCTACTGGGAATGTTTCTAGACTCTAAGCTTACTACGTACAATTCATTTTTATCTGGCCACCCTTGCTCAAGCACACCTATATACCTCTCGATACGTGGTAACTTGGTTTGATATACCATATAGGTGGTAATCTAAAACCTCAAGTCACTTCTCTGAAGCCAAAAACAGCCAGTTTGATCTCTAGTTGAGAGGTGGCGCACGATGTTGAGCAAGGGCCTACTTAAATACCTCTCGTCTAGAATAGACGTAGTCTATCCCCCTCGTACAGTAGAGTACACCGGGGCAAGATCTCGCTTAGGCACTGGTTTTGATTAAGAAGTGCAATTGATATACTTAGATTATCTTTTACATACCTATGCGTACGAGTCAAGAGTTGTAGCTTTCATAAATGGTTTGGCATCCTAGGAGGGGACCGACCACGTACTAGTATTACGTTGGCAATCAGGACATGTGACTGTGTGGCTCACAATAGGTCATAGGCTCAGGTCGCTCCAGCCTGGGTGCATCAACATACCTCTCAGAATCACCTGATCAGACGGTATTGATGCCCCCAGTTTGATATACCCTAAGGTACGTGACTGGAGTTGTGATTTTCATGAATGACGTCGCATCTCCGAAGAGACAGGGCCACGCACTAGTGCCACGTTGGCTATATGGGACGTGTAAGTGCGCAAAACAGTAAACGTGCACGTAGTGTGTGCAAAACAAGGTGGGGTGTGCCCGGGGCATTTTCCAAATGAATGGGCCCATGGGCCGAATTAGATCATTACAATATAGAATATCACATGATATTAACCAAAACATTCTAAATCTATAATATTAACATTAAGATCAAGGCCTGCACCTCTCATATGTATATCAATTAAGATCATGGTACATTAAATAAACAATCAATTATGGTACACATCAAATAATAATCAATTAGATCCAACATTGAACGGGCACAAAAGATAATCAAAAGGATTTTTTTTTTATACATGGTCCAATCAGGGATCACTTTGGGGTGACCCAAAACGATTTGAAGTTTTAAAGCATATTGAATTAAGGACAGTACAATAGTAGTTGAGATAGGGAATGATGTCTTTTTTTTTTTTAACAAATTGAAATTTTTTTTTTAAGAAAAGAAACTCTTTTTATTTATTTATTTAAACTATTGATAATTATTACCAAAAAAAATTGTAACCACAATCCTAAAAAAGACTCTACCACACGTAAAAATTGGTGTGACAATAGTGACTCTCAAAGAGAAACCAATCGAATAACTGCGTATGTTTATTAGTTAAATTTTAGAAAAAAAAAATTTAATTACAACTTATTCAAATTGTTGTTTCTCAACCGATCTTACTAGTTTTGATCCCAAAAAATCCTAATAGCAGATTTTGAATCTCATTCAAATAATACCCCCAAGCTGAATTAGCTCCTGTTGCATTACGAATCAAAATCATGAAACGGTTCTTTTGTGGGTTTAATCGGTAGAAACAAATTTGAGAAAAATAAAAATAAAAAACAAAGATTATTTCACTAGATCCTCGGTGGACAAACACTATCGTCGTCTTCACCTTCAAAATCAGATCAAACCAAAACGATCTTGATGATGGAAATTTATGGATAAAGAGTAAGGCAAATTGAGAGACGATTTATTTTCTTTCCATAGCCATCAACCCCATCGTCAAATCGATGTTTCGACCGATGAACGAGTTCAACTACACAACAAATTTCGGCTGCAACATAAGGTTTCAAGAGGAATCTAACCATTGGAAAAAAAATTAATTGCATCTGTTGTGATGACAGAATTCCATCTATAAATCGTTCCAAAGCTTCAAACAAAAGAAATTACCATGGCAAATATTTTGAAGAAAAAGAAAATCATTAATGAAATTTCAATTATCATCAACGATAGATTCAAGAAGATTCCCTTTTTTTTCTTTTAAACCTTCAAAAAAAATCCCAAAGACACCAATTCCTTTTAATGTATATCGCAAATACCTCTAATTAATAGAAAATCAGAACGAATTTGAAAAACGAAGGATACTCAGTCCTTCCATGAGATCCGACAAAAGGCAACAAAAATCGTTCTTTTAGTTAAAGACATTCGATATGAGAGGTTTGAAATCGTTGGAGACAATCCGACAAAGAAAAGAGAGAGAGCGAGAGAAACGTCTCTCTGTGCTATATTTCGTTCTGTCTTCCATTGGGGAAGAAGATAAAAAAACAGTAAAAACGTTTTTTTACTAGTGGCACACCACACGTAAAAATATTTTTTTTTTAATTTTTTTTATTTAAATCCTCTCCTCATCATGAACAACATTAAAAAAGGAAAATTTTTTATTACCACATCACTCACAAATAATTTATTTTCACAACTCACCGCTTATGCCTAGTAACATGCTAAAAAAATTCATCCAAAATTTTTCTTTTTAAAAAAAAAAAATCCATAATTCACATTCCAACCTCAATTTATGTCAATTTAAATCTTTCATTATTTAAGGTCATCCCCAAAATGACCCTAGATTGAACCAAAAAGAAAATTGTATGCCAAATTTGAAATATCCAAAATTGTACCAAAGGGTGCTAATAGAGGATAATACAAACAAAAAATAATCCAAATAAAAATGAATCAACACCCATTATTTTAGACCATTACCTTCTAGAAATTCTACATGATTTTAAGGTCATTCCAAATGACCATTGATGATCCATAAAAAATTACCAAAACAAAATATTCAACATTCAAACCAGTACTCAATAATTGATCCAGAAAGGAAAAAATAAAAATAAAAATAAAATAATCAAATAAACAAATAACTAAAAATAAAATAATTAAAAAACTAGGTCTGTGGCGCCCCGTCAAACGCTAACACAAATCCCAAGGCCAAATCCCAAGGTACTAGGTGGCACCTCGAAATTTCGGCATGGTCTCCTCTGTTTATGTTAGCGTTTCACGGAACTCAAACCTGATAAATCAATTTATAACAAAACCTACATATAAAAATGTAGATACAGAAAAAAATAACAGCGGAAGACTAATTACATCTAACATACAAGTAGATCAGAGTGCGAAAGATTTATCAATATACAGGCTTACCAAAACATTCTCACTCTAACATAGGCCTAAACTCTCAATCCAAAAACTACACACATCCTGGATGAAACTGACAACGCTAAGGGATGTGGCCCTAGTGCTCACTAGGCAATAAACTCTGATCGTCGATCTGATCGACCAGATACTCCTCAATTACTGACTCTACGCCTGCCTCAGTAGCTGCAAGTGCTGAAACTAAAAAAAAATAGGAAGGAAAGGGTGAGTAACAATGGTTACCCAATAAGTCCACAACCAATTCCTACTAATAACCCTTCCTAAGCATGATCGAATAAAGCATACTGAACATTTTAATACATGCAAAGTTTTATAATATGAAGTACGATCAACTGGTACATATAGCCAGGGATGAACAACTAAACAATTTAAAAATTACACATAGCATCAATCGTCCATACTCATTATATATTTTCCATTTTATGCAAATAGTATTGACAACATTGAAATAAATAACATGCTTCTCAGTTTATAATTCGAAATATAACAACAGATACATACTACAAATGGTGGAGTATTGGAATTAAAGAGTTGGGATTCACGACTGGATTGCTCCCAGTCAGGACATGATATTCCTCAATAACATCGTAGTTCCTGATTTTGTGGCTGGTCGTGTCTACCACGCTTACGAGACCATTTATCCAGCTCAGGCTGGTCGTTTGACGTGACCGTAAGCAATGGGTCTCTTTTCGATGTGTCAGAACGTTCGACTACTACTAGATTGTTAGTGATCACTGACTAATCATCTTCGTCTATGCCTATCAGGCGTGCATGTGATTCCCAAATGACACTCCACTCGTATACGACCACCTTTACAATACACGTTCACTGGTAAAGATAAGAAAGGAATGGACCCGGATTCTAGTTGTGACTCCACTCTCATACGCGTCCCATACCACGTATGAGTTTGGTGGTCCCTACCGTACATCCCAGGATAGTGTACCCCTCCAGATGATGCGACACACTATCCCTTCAGGCATTCACAAACCCTTTAACAGCTCACAAAATAGCTACGTACATATATGATTTTTCATTTAAACAAAAGAGAAATTAACAGAACAGGGTTGAGAACGGATATCCAGTTCCTACCATGCAACCGTGGCCACCCGGTCTAAAATAAATAACAGTACTCAGCGCACACGCTAACATAATCGGAAATAAACATGCAACCCTTTCATTAATAACCTGGATATCCTTTCACCAACCTACACACAACATACAATGTAAAAGGCAGACATCACCCCTCGGGTGTGATTCTGACAATTTACCGTTTCATCCCTTTCCCATTCTTTCAACATTCTCATTTTTCGTCTTTTCAAATCAACCATCCATTTCCAATCTTTCAAGGTCATTATTTCGGTCTTTCCATTGAAAACCTTCAAAGTTTATTCACAAACAAGGTCCCGATGACGCACGGAGCAAAAGCTGTTAAAAATAATAAAAGCTGGTGAAAATTTGGCTAAGTGTCGGAAACTCAAATTTTCAAAGTTCTCGAAATTGAAAATGGGTTTTTCGAAATGAAAGTCTCGCTTACGAGATTCGACACCATATAATTTTTGTAATCTAATTCAAAGTAATGTGAAAATTATTATATTTTGAAAACTTGTCGAAAACGTCAAAATTTACGTTTTATTCTTAAAACCAAAATTTAAATTTTGATCCTTTGAGATTTGGATCTTAAAACCATTCCCATTGTTCCGAAATGGGGGGTAAAACCTTAATTTCATTAAAGAACTTAAAGTACATTTACTTAAATGTTTTTAAGGAAATAAAGGGTGACAAATAGTGTATAAGGTGTGAGGAGGTCAAGCCAAGAGTCAGAACACTGTTCTGATCAAAACTGTGTCTGTCGGTGGCTGAACCAGGATTCTGTCGGTGGAACCGACAGATTGGTCATCGGCAGATGTCAGTGGGACCGACGGTCCTGCTGCCAGAACAAAATTTTCTCGCGTTATTTGGTTTCGTCGGTGGCAGAAACCTCATTCTGTCGGTGGGACCGACAGGATGCCTTCGGTAGGTGCCGGTGGCACCGACCCTTCCCACCTACAGCCTGAACCTCACTCACGATTTTTTTTAGGTTTTTCGATCCCTTTCTCGATTTCTTCTTCCACTCTTCGAACCATTCGTCTCACCCACGATTTTGTTATCAAAATTCGATAAAACATAAACAAAAAACCTACTTCTATCATGAATTTGAAATCAAACACCAATTTCTACGATTTAAATGCAAACAATAAGTTTTGTTTCAAAACCCTAAATGCACATTTCAGAAATCTAAAGCTACCAATAAGAATTGGAAGTACCTTACTTGGTTGTGGACGCCAAGGATACAAGCTAGCACTACAAATCAGGGTTGGATGGCTCGAGAGTCGAGGTTGAGCTGACTTGGATGCCAAATAAGCAAGGGTTTGCAAGGTATCCGACAATGACGTTCTCCTTCGCATCTACAATGAAGTATAGACCTAGCTCCTAACTCGATGAAGCCCTCGGATGGAATGTGTTGGGGTTTACTCGAGCTACCCGGCTAGTTTTGATGGAAGATGGAGAAAACGAATAAGAATGAACAACCAAAGGTGGTGAAGTTGTAGCCCTCGTCGTGGCCGACAACTTTGCCTTCTTCGTCGAGGTTCAACTCGGACTCGTTCGCTCTAGAACATGGTGAGAATGGGTTGAAACCCTAGGTCTAGAGAATGGCTGAGTTGAGTTCTTTGGAGAAGAATGAAGAAGTGAAATGAAATAAAAGAAAGTGAGTTTTCTTTTATAAGAGGGCTGAGGGTATACTTGTAATTTTCCCATCATTTCTAGTTTCGATCGTAACTTAACTATTCGGACTCGGAAAACGACAAACGAATATACCATTTTGAATAATTTTTCACTACGGATCTAATGGTATCATCAAATCTTTTTTATTCTCGCTCTAACAAAATTCCACTATTTTGGATCCTACTTAACGTGAAATTCGAGGATTTGTTAATTTTTTCCTCCGAACTCGAATTCGAACTTGCTTACAAGCTAATGTATATATTCCGATCCTTTTGAATCTAATAACGAAGTCGGTTTTCCTCAAAATTAATCATAGCAATATTCGAATATTTTACTCTAAATCTCTCCTTCGACATTTTCCTCTAAATCTCACCATTTAATTTTCTCGAGACATGAGTTGAAAATCCGGGGTGTTACAAGGTCCTACTAGCAATGCTTCTCATACTTGGGGCTTTTCAAATCTGATCCTCAATAGTCCCCAGGGGAGTCGCCACTGAAAGCGCCCTCGATCCGTAGGGTGTGCGGATCCGCTTTTGACCCTTGAGGTTTGGGAGTCGCCACCTAGTTATTACGGTCTAGGAACCAATCAATGACTCTAAACGGATAAAGAATTAATCTAGAACAGAAAAAAAACTGAATTCGGGGACCATGTTACGGGGTTGGAAGGTGTTAGGCACCAACACCGCCCGACCAAAGCCGGTCTCTACTAATTTCTCAAATAAGTTACATTGCTAAAAAATCTAGATAATAAAAAAAAGTAAGAAATTATACCTTTCTGATAACAAAGACCTTGTTCCCTTAGATCCGACAAAAAATGTTCCTTGTACCATACTCCTTGCTTCGTTCTGTCTCCGAATTTGATTCCTGATCTCTAAGGCAAGGTATCACTTTTTTATTGGATCTGGATTCTTCGAGTTTGTTATGGATTTGAGGTGTTTTTGACGGGTTTTTAGGTGTTTTTTAGGTTGAAATCGAAGAAAGGATGTTAGGTAAGGAGTTGAGACTCCAAAACTAGGGTTTATAGGAGGTTGTGGGGCTTTTTGACCTACTTCTCTTAGGATTTATGATTTGATACGAAAATAGGGTGTGTGAACCTCTATTTATAGATTTTTTTAAGGGTTGATTTAGATAGAATTAGTGTTTGATTATAATTCTTTTACTTAGAGTTGTACTTTAGTTAGAATTGTTTTAGGTAGATTAGTATTTTAATTAGAATTATTTTAGTGGTAGGTTGTATTTTAGTTAGAACTCTATTAAATAGAGTTATTATTTAATTGGAACTCTATTATGATTTTGACTTTTGGTTATATTTAATTGACTTTAATACCTTGACCTTAGTCTTACTTGATGGACTTTAAGATTTTGACTTTAGTCTTGCTTAATTGACTTTAATTTTGAATTTAATTTTACTTGATTGACTTTAATACCTTGACTTTAGTCTTGCTTGATTGATTTTGATTTTTTGGAGAATCGCCCTCTACTATATCTTTAATTCTTTGGACCCCCAAATGGAAGGGTCCTTAAAGAAATATCTTGCGAACCTTCAACAATTTTGCTTGAGAGCCTGATTGATCGATTTTTTTAGTTCTAACTTTTAAATTAATTTCATTAATATTTCACTTTAATTATTTAATGTTTTATTTATTAATTTTGAAATTTTTAATTATAAAAATTATGAAATTACCATTTTGCCCCCGGAGAGGACTTTTCGTGTTTTAAGTCGATTTTTTATGTTCAGGATGTTTTAGAATCAATTTTTCGTAAGGAATTCAATGAAAATATTGGTTTGCATCATTTATGAAGTTTTTTATGTGAAATGATCGTGAACTTTATGAGGGGCATTTTCGTAATTTTATTAAATTCTGTTAAAATTGGCGAAATGATTTATTTGGTTTCGATTTGTTGTTTTATGTGTTTGAATGAGTTTTTCTAATCGTAACGTAGGCTCTAGGATTGTTTTGATGTTAGGGGTATTTTGGTAATTTGATCATTTTTAGTGATTTTTATCATGAAGCTTCTTTTTGGTCTGCAAGATGATGATTTCTATATTTTTGGGGTCGTATTTTCTTAGCGTAGCGTGGTTTCTAAAGTTTTGTCAGTTCGAGATACCTCATCCGGATTTCTGAAACATATTTGGTAACAAAATAAAGCATTGGAATAAACATCTATCATTGGGAACCGTTGCGATCGGGTTAACGAGTTGATTAATTAGACGGATGCAAAAATGGAGTGTTTACACATAAGCACATTTCAATTTTGAATCATTATTGTCAGTGAGAAAATATCTCTAGGACCTGACACATTTTTACTTAGAAAGCATCACACCATTGCACACATATGCACTTTTTGTTTAGTAAAGGATAATTTTTTTCAAAATTAAAGGATCTGACACCATCAGTGAGAGTTCAGTCTTGAGGACTTAACACCTTTTAGTTTGGGAAGAGTTTAACCCTCAAGGATCCAAGCGTCCTAACGAATTGCTAAATCAGGCTGCAAAATGAACTATCACTAGCTTTGGCATTCGGATATCGCACTATCTACCAAATAGATTTGCTATCTAGTTTGCTTCAATCCTCTGCCAAAAAGGGGCATCTGTAGACACTACATTTTCCACTCGCCTGATTAATCAACTCGTTAACCCGATTGCAATGGGTCTTAATGATGGATGTTTATTCCAATGCTCTATTTTGTTAGTAGATGTATTTCAGAAATTCAGAGAGGTATCTCAAGTTAACAAAACTGTAAAAATCACACTACGGTAAGAAAATATAACTTCAAAAACATAGAAATCATTATTTCACAGACAAAAATAATCTTTACGGTAAAAATCACTAAAAAATAATCAAATTACCAAAATACCCCTAAACTCAAAACATCTCTAGAGCCTACGCTATGATTAGGAAAATCCTTTCAAATAAATAAAACAACAAATCGAAACCCAATAAACCATTTCGCCAATTTTCATAAAATTTGACAAAATTATGAAAATGACCTTCATAAAGTTCACGACCATTTCGTACAAAAAATTTCATAAATGACACAAACCAATATTTTCATTGAATTCTTTACGAAAAATCGATATAAAAACATCCTAGAACATCAAAAACGGACTTAAAACGCAAAAAATCCTCTCCGTGGGTAAAATGATAATTTTATAATTTTAATAATTAAAATTTTCAAATTTAATAATTAAAATATTAATTAATGTAAAGTGAAATCATAATTAAAATTCAAGTCAATCAAGTAAAACTAAAGTCAATCAAGTAAGACTAAAGTCAATCAAGTAAGACTAAAGTCAAGAAATTAAAGTCAATCAAGTAAGACTAAAGTCAATCTTAAAGTCAATCAAGTAAGACTAAAGTCAAGATCTTAAAGTCAATCAAGTAAGACCAAAGTCAAGATATTAAAGTCAATCAAGTAAGACTAAAGTCAAAATTTTAAGTCAATCAAGTAAGACTAAAGTCAATCAAGTGAGACTAAAGTCAAAACCTTATAGAGTTCTAATTAAATAATAACTCTATTTAAAATAATCCTAATTAAATAATAACTCTATTTAAAATAATTCTAATTAAAATATAACTATACCTAAAATAATTATAATTAAATAATAACTCTCTCTAAAATAATTATAATTAAACACTAAGGCGGTGTTTGTTTGCGCTAATTTTTAGTGCTTATTGCTTAAAAAAATTATTTTCAGCACTTTTGAAAAATTAGCGTGTTTGTTTATCAAAAAAATTCAGCACAAAGTGCTGAAAATTTGGCTGAAATTTTCAGCGCAAAAAAGACGCTGAATGCTTATTGCTATTTGCGCTCAGCACCGGTTATTTTTGTCATGGACAAATATACCCTTTATAAAAAAATGTAATTATCGCATATATCCATGTTCTATTTCATCCGAACGGCTGAAACACTCGTCTCTATCGTTTCTCTGTCGTCTCCCTCACCAGATCTCTCTTGCCAGGTATCTCTCTCTCTCTCTCTCTCTCTCTCTCTCTCTCTCTCTCTTCCTTCTGTATCCATCTTTTATTTCATCCGAATGCTGAACACTATCGTCTCTATCGCCAGATCCAAATCTCTCTCGCCAGATCTCTCTATTGCCAGGTATCTCTCTCTCTCTCTCTCTCTCTCTCTCTCTTTATCTCTCTTCCTTCTGTATCTATCTCTGGTTTAATAGAACGAAACTTTGATTTAGGGTCTGAAACACCCAATTGATTTTGTTTTAAAGTTGGACACCATATCACTGTGTTTTCAATCTCAAATTGTATCACTGTATTCAGATTGTATCACTATGTTTTCAATGTGACTTTGATTTAGGGTCTGAAACACCCAATTGATTTTGTTTTAGAATACCTATAACTTCCTTCCAGTTTGGACACCATATCACTCTGTTTTCAAACTCATTGATACTTTAACAACTTCTCTGTCTCCACCAATTTCCACACATGACTTGTTATTAGAACCAAAATGTACTTTGTATTCCTTAGAAAATTGGAACCCACATCTTTGTTGACACAGTTAAGTGAGGAATTGTGACATTCAAAGGGTGGGAGCACTTTGTAAAAACAAATGTTCACACTGAATTTGAAATCAAGAACAAACAACAGTATTTCAAGAAAAATATAGAAAACAAGCAGAGATTCTATTTTAGGAAATTAGTTTTGAATATTTCAAAACATGACATCTTCATATCAGTTTTTGAGTTAATTTTCGTCTGGTGTAAGGTTTTCAAGGAGTTCAAAGGGATTTTCTTTGAGGACTTCTTCCTAGTTCAATGGGACAGTGTTTGCACTATCTCATAACCTTATTCTGCTTTCCATTTGTTGTTTTTTGGTTTCTTTTCTTAGGTTGGTTGTCTCGACCTTCCCTATTGTATTCTGTAATTTCTCCTTTATTAATAATTTAAAAAAAAAGGCCCTAAGTAATCATTTTGTGATTTTAGTATCTTACCACAATTCATGCCCTTCAAAACAAAATTCCCATACAAAAAGATTCTGGATAAATGACATTGACGCCTGACTAGTTCAGGCTGGCTGTAGCGTATATATTGTAGATTGTCCTATTCTAGTCTAATTCTCTTGTTAGGAGATCTTTGGACCACAAATATCCGTAGAATAGGATTCCAACTCGGCACCTTTTGAGATTTTGAACTACACACTTTGGAGAGTACAATATAATGAAAGTTAAAGAGTTATTCAAGTCAAATCGATCTCATCTTTGTTATCTTAAACTTTATTACTAAAATCGTCACCATGATCTTCATCAAGTTCATGTTCTCTTACTAGTGCATTTTGTTCATCTGTCGTATTTCCCAATTTAATCATATAGTTCGTGATTAAACAAAAAATTCATAAAAATTGCATCTTATTGAAAAAAACATGACTAATTTGTAATGGAAAAATAGTCATGATTCAATCGCAACTTCTTTAATAAAAGTTGGGAAATTTGGTGACTATGGAAACAAAATTGACTTCACTTCTGAATTCTGATGGGGCAACACATTGCACTCATCCTCTTACAATTGAAGGATGGGATGACAATTTAAGGGTAGCCACTTCTTGGGGTTTCAAAAATTCGTTCAACGAGCATTGGGATTCTTATCTTTATGAAGCAATGTGTAATTCAAATCTTTGTTTCTGGTGTCGTAGTAATTTTTTGTGTTTTTTTTTTTTTTTTTGAAACGTTTCCTTCTGTAATGTGATCTGAATGTTTTCCATAACACAAATGTCAAATTACTTATACAACTCTGGCCCATTCTGATGAGTGACAGACATGGCATTGCACTCATCAAATATGTCAAGTGTAGGAAATTTTGGTTTTGATTTCTCTTTCTTCAAAAGAAGCTAAGTACATAGATTTGACTCATCCTTTCGACATTAGTTCAAGCTCCACAAGCATCCCAGCCATGGAAAATGGTACAACTGCAATGGATATGTTCACTCAGAAGCGGACAATTAAGAAAGAAAATAGAACTGAATTCTTATTTGATTGAACTATAAGAAAACATAACTGAACTCGGTTCTTGTAGACCTTACTATGGGTGCAAGTTGGTTGGTAGGTTTATAGGATATTGGCAATCTATAGAACCAAACCAAACCAAATCGAATGGTTCGGTTCAGTTATGGTTCTTATTTAGTGGAACCAACCCATGTTAGTTCAGTTATGATTTTACCCCAAACCAAACCAAGTTGCACCATAGACCTTAAGCATGAACTAAATCTATATATATATATGAGTAGCGTTCAATGGCTAACTTTTGGCAAAACATTTTTCAAAACATGAGTTAGAAGTTTTGGAATGGGCTGATTTTTGGTGAGGATGATCTCTACGGTGAGGAGATCAACCTCACCAAAAATCAGCCCATTCCAAAACTTCTAACCCATGTTTACAAGTTGAAAAATCGTGGACCGTCCATTTTTTGTAAACTGTTTTTGATGGGGTTAGAAGTTTTGGAATGGGCTGATTTTTGGTGATGATGATCTCCTCACCATAGAGATCATCCTCACCAAAAATCAGCCCATTCCAAAACTTCTAACCCATGTTTTGAAAAATGTTTTGCCAAAAAGTTTGCCATTGAACGTGACCCTATATATATATATATATATATATTGAAGATGGGCTATATCTTGCTTCAGAGTGAGACTTTCTTTCTCAGCTTATTCTTTCCACTTGCAATGGAACTTTTCCTGCTATTATACCCACTGGTCTTTCTGATTTCCGCTTCTTCTATGCCCACTTGGGTCCATATATTGCCAAGATAGTCCATATATTGCCACATAGGTGTCTTCTCCAACTAACGCTGACTTTGAGATTTGATCCATCAATACACTATAATCTACTACAGTATAAGGAGGTGTAACACTAATGTAATGAAATGGTCCATCTTTACCTACACAAACCAAGTATTATAGAAGTTAACTATGTGAAACAAAAAAAAAACAAAAAAATGAATGAGCTTCTCAAATCAACAAGCTATAGCTTTAAATGTTGATCTTAGGGCCGCAACTTGGGTTGGTTAGGCTGGGTTGGAGACCAACCTGCACCCAACACAAACTTGATAAACACCAACTTGTGCCTGTGCCCATATGCCTAGCCTAACCTTGGGCATGATATGCTCAACCTGAACCCAAACCAAGTCGGGCTTACATATTAAAATATAAATTGATGGTTGATTGTTAGTAAAATAAATTAGGAAATTAGTTTTGAATTTAAGGCTTTAGTTGATTTCTGATTGAGTTTATTCTGTAAGTTGGATTTTGATGGCATTGGTTGATATTTTATTTGATTATTAAATTATGAGTTAGGATTAGGTGAATGGTTAGATGAATTGTATGTTAGGTGTTTGTAAAATTACCAAACTTAAGTGAATTATTGTTGATGGTGTTTAAAGTATTTTAAAAATTGTAAAACTTAGTATAATTTTATATTGAATAAATGTCATTTTGTTATTACAATGTCATTGTATTTTGTGATATGCCATCATTCATGGATCCAAGTTAGAATTAAAAAGAAAGAGTGTCTTCACAAATAAGATCTTACGAAGTATGTGTTTGCACACACAACTGTTATTAGGTATTAGTGTTTGTATGACATTGCAACACTTTGATTTCCGTATAATATGTATTTGTTAGAATGTTAATGTGTATGGGATATTATATGGATGTCGCATTGTGTATAGGATGTTATGTGGTTGTAGGATTGTATATTAGATGTTATGTGAATATGAAAGGCCCCTCCCTACAACTGACCATACAAGGTGTATCCAAATACCCATCCCCAAATACCTTGCTTTCTTGATCAAAGCCCATTGCATTTGTGATATGCAAATGCAGTGGCATCCAAAAGATGTCATTGCACACCAAGACAACATATCAGTCGGGCATTGTTCGAACCTTGATGTAGCCTTTATCTCCAACACAACGTAACTAAGAACTTATCGACACATTCTCAACAGATCTTAAGGTTTAGTCAAGAATATGAAAGGCTTTGATATCATTAAAGATTCTGAAATGTTTGGGTAGCCAAGATGATTTAGGTCTTACAAATTACTTATTAGTTATTACTAATTATTCTTGGTGTACTTATATTTTTTCAACTGTTCCATGAATGATAATTTACACTATTTTCCATGTTTGAACATAATTGATATCGATATGAATTATTTTTATAGTTGTTTAAATTATATAGTTGTTTATTTTTATTTTTCTACTGCATCTAGATATGGATTCTAATGAAAGCAACCGAGCGTGTTGGCTTGATGAGAGGGTTAGAAAATTTTTTATTGATCTATGTATTGAAGAAGTTAACCGTGAAGGAAGATCGGGGGGGACTCTAAAATCCCAATCATGGAATAGAATTATAGTTGAAATGAACAAGAAATTTTTGACTACTTTTAAGCAAAGACAACTAAAAAATCAATGGGATTATCAAAAGAAGCAATATGGAATTTGGATGCGGCTTACAACTTGCACGGGTCATGGATACAATGCAGAAACAAATACCATTCATTGGACTGATGAACGATGGGATGACTACTTGAAGGCATGTCTAAACCTATACTTTTACTATATATTTATAAATCTTGAGAATATTATAAGTGGACTCACTTTTAATATGATTCTAATGTGTCTCAGAAATATCCGGAAGAAAAAAAATGTCGTCATAAGCCATTGATGTTTGCACGTGAGTTATGCACATTATTTGAATGCACAATTGCCACGGGAGATACTGGATGGGGTCCACATAGAGAAGGGTTGCCCGTTGATGTATCATCTCAAGTTGGAGAGGATCCACAAAATTTTGATGAGTTTGAATCTCAACATTTGGGAGATGAATCTTTAGGACAGAGTGTTCCTAATATATCAACTCCTTCAGAAAATGTGGATACTTCATCATCACAAAAACGTCGTAAAAAGAATGATAAAGATGATCTTCAAAATAATATTCAAGCACTTATCGATGTTCTTGTAAAAGATACAGACAATGGACCCCCGATACAAGATTGTATGAAATCTTTGAATGAAATGATGATGGTGGAGAAAGGAGGACACCTTTACAATATTGCGCTTAATGCATTTGTTAAGGGAAATGAGTATAGGATAATTTGGATGGAATTGGCAGATCAAACACTACGATTGTCTTGGCTTAATGCTATTAACTTATCATAGGCTTTTAGATGTGAGATCTTAGTGGTAGTTTTGTGAAGTTTTTTGTCTTTGATGGAACATTTTGTTTGTTTCGTGTTTATGACATGTTGGAGTACTTATTTTGAATGGGTGTCATTGGATTTCAATGTTGGAACATTTTTATTTTGAATGAGTTTATTTAGATTTGAATGCTGGAATACTCTTATTTTGAATGGATATTTGATTATGAAATGTTTGTTTATCGTATTATTTCTTTTATGTATACAAATTATTTATGCAACAGTGAATATGACACCACAACAACGGAAGCTTCTAATAATATTAATATTGAAGTTCATATTGGAACGTATCAGACGACAATCTATCACTCGAGATGTAGTCAATGTATCAACACTTACGGGTGCACAATTTGTGGATGAACTCTTAAAGGGTCCTTCATCAAATTGTTATGAGTTGTTAAGAATGGAAAAAGAGTCATTCGTTAACCTTTGTCATTTATTTCAAGAACGAGGATGGCTTGTAGATAGTAGACATGTGAAAATACCGGAGATGATTGCAATGTTTCTTATGACAGTGGGTCATAATTGTCGGTATCGACTAATAAAAAATCGATTTCAACATTCATTGCAAACAATCCACAAATATTTTCATAAGGTTCTACTAGCTATGTTGTACTTTTCTAAAGAAATGATCATATCACCATCTTTCGATCAACCAATGGAAGAAATTCGAACTCATCGACATCTTAGACAAATATTTAAGGTACCTAACTTTTTACTCATGACAATTTATATTTATGTTTATATTTTTTACTAGTAGTAATGTATTTTTTTAATTAATTAATAAGGGTGCTCTTGGTGCTCTTGATGGAACACTCATCCATGTTTGCATTCCATCGGATAGACAAATTCCTTACAGGGGAAGGGGAAGATCTGAATGCTATCAAAATGTAATGGCTATTTGTAATTTTGATATGATATTTACATACGTACAAGCTGGATGGGAAGGAGTAGCACATGATTCAAGGGTCTTAATGGAGACTATTCGTGATCCTGCAAACAGATTTCCAATACCTCCATCTGGTATTATTAGTATTTCATATAGATTTATTAGTAATAAATATAGTATCTAAATATATTTCTAATTTAACGATGTATTTATTTTGATGTAGATAAATATTATTTGGTTGATGCTGCTTACACGCACACACGAGGTTTTATGGCACCATATCGTAATATGCGTTATTGGTTATCTGATTTTCATTGTGGACGTCCTAGATGCAAGGAGGAAATATTCAACCATGCACATGCCAGACTGAGAAATGTAATTGAGAGGGCTTTCGGAGTTTTAAAGGCGCGATTCCCAATTTTAAAAAGGATGGCACCATACTCTTTTCCTACTCAGAGAAATATAGTGATTGCATGCATGGCAATTCACAATTTTCTTCGTAAAATTTCGATAACTGATGAGCTTTTTCATCAATACGATGATGAAGATATTTTTCTCGAAATAACTAATGGTGGATATACTCATTTCGGCGTGGAAGAGTTGTTTGGACAATCTGAACAAGCATTTATGATTACCTTACGAGATCAAATTGCAAATCATCTTAGTAGTGCAAATATATGAAATGATGTTATTTTGTTGAGTATGACAATGTTGTATTTCAATTTTAATGGATTATATGACAATGTTGATCTCAAAATTTTAATGGATGTGTTGATTTTAAATTTTGGTGACTTGTATGACATTCTTATTTTTTAGTTGAAAATTTTGGGATTTTATAAATACAAATTATTATTTAAAAATTGAAAAGTATTATTTCTTTATTTAAAAATGAATTACATTCTAATTTTATAAGAAATAATATATTTTATCATGTTTGCTAAGAAATGGGCATTTGAAACATGTAAACAATGTATACTAATGATTATAAAGGTAAAATAGATAATTTACCAGTTTTCAGCAATATGTAACAAACATGATTCTGCAAATTCAGCACTTTATTTTAATAAATTCAGCACTATTTTGACATCTAAAACAAACGACTTTTTCAGCACTTAAATTCAACGCTTATAAATTTCAGCACTTATTTTTTCTGTTTAACAAACAGCACCTAACTCTATTTAAAAGGCACTAAAAAAAATCTATAAATAGGGGTTCCTACAACCTATTTTCGTATGAAAAAATAAATCATAAGAAAAATAGGTCAAAAAACTTCCCCAACCTCTTATAAACCCTAATTTTGAAGTCCTAACTTCTTACCTAATATCCATACCCCAATTTTAGCTTAAAAAACACCCAAAAATCCTTCTAAAATCCCTTTAAAATTCATAAAAAAAAATTAAAAAACTCACAGATCCAAGAAGAAGATACCTCAACTTGGAGATCATAAATCAGATCCGACAATAGAACGAAGCGAAGAGTGCTATACGAGAAGCTTTCTATCAGATCTGAGGGAGCAAAACGTTGCATTCGAAAAAGTAAATTTTTTTTTATTAATTAGGTCTTTTTAGCAATGTAGTTTTACTTGGGAATAAGTAGAGACTGGCGTTTGTAGGGCAGGGTTGGTGCCTAACACCTTCCAACCCTGTATCGTGATCCCCGGACCCGTATTTTCTTTCGTAGATTAGTTGTCTTTGTTTTTAGAGTCAATGATCGGTTCCTAGATCGTAATAACTAGGTGGCGACTCCCAAACCTCAAAATCAAAAGCGGATCCACACACCCCGCTGATCAAGGGCACTTTCACTTCCACAATCTAATTTCGTAAGTCAAAGAAAATCCTGAAAAAAGTAGATTAAAAAACCTTCCTAACCTTCCCAAAACCCTGATTTTGAAGCTCTAACCCCTTACCTATCATCCAAACCCTAAGTTTTGCTCAAAAAACACCTAGAGACCCATCAAAAATACCTAGAAATCCATCAAAAAATTAGAAAACACTCAGATCTAGGAAGCAGATACTTCATCTTAGAGATCAGAAGCGGATTCAGTAACAGAAACGAAGTAAGGAATCTCTCCACCAGATCTGAGGGAACAAATCGTCGTGAACATCTAGGTACATTTTTCTTTTATTTATTTTATTTATTTATTTTAGATTTTTTTAGCAATGTAATCTTCTTGAGAAATAGTAGAGACCGGCATTTATCGGGCGAGGTTAGTTCCTAACATCTTCCAATCCCGTAACATGATCCCCAGACTTAGTTTCTTTTGTAGATTAGTTATTTTTATTCATCTTGAACCAATGCTCGATTCCTAAACCGTAATAACTAGGTGGCGACTCCAAAACCTCAAAAATCAAAAGCAGATCCGCACACCCGATGGATCGAGGGCAATTTCACTACTGCCCCTATCTCATCAACATTTTTTACCCTATAGTACTCATCAACTTTTTAACAATCATAATCTTCTAGTGGCGTAGATAGTTTTGTTGCTTGTCCTGTCTCAATAATTTCTAACTTTAGTATGTATGCACCACCTTAGTAGAAGTATATGATCTAGGGAAATCAGTATCGAATAAGACACTAATTTCTAACATTATAATTAGAGACCATACTTTTTAGAACTTCGTCAGAAACATGTGCTTTCTCCTGGATCACAACCCTTGCTTGCGACTGTGGTAGATGACATTATTTCCTGATATGTCCCACATGACCACATGTGTAACTTGTAAACGATTTCGTTTTCATAGATTTCTATGGAGCGAGTAGTTGGTAAATTGGAGTCGATAATCTCTCGACTAGCTTCATTGGTTCTCTTGACTTTGTTGGCATCGCTGGAGTTACAACTGCTTCTTGACTCAATGATGAGGGAATCCTACAACTCGATGGTAGAGTAGCTCTATACTATGGGTAAATTAATCTAGGGGAAATTGGCCTCAAATATATCGACCTCTTGGCCGATCTGATCTGAAAGGAAGAGAAGTTGGGTGTTGACTGGCCTGTCCCTGGGACATCTGTGATTCCAACCCTTTTCATTTTTGACCGCTAGTTTGGTCCATTTGCGAAGGTATAAATGTGTCATTGACCATGTTAAAATTCGGTGGTCTTATTGTTCCTTGAATTGGTTTATCTAACATCTTTCTGAGCCACGAATCCTTAATCGGTTGATGTAGACCAGAACATTACTCCCTTTTGTGTCCCAACTTACCACATTTGTAACATGCCACTACTTTTTCCTTCGACTAATTAAATACGATATGATGCTGTTTCTTACAAAACTCCTCCGTTTTTTGAGTGGGTATTTCCATAGTTTCTCTTCTTATGTATGGTCATTTTTCTTGTGATTTTGCTAGTTTCATAGCTGTTTGCCTCTTGTTGGATCCTAATTGCCTTCTACTAGGTTTTTTTGCGATGATCTTACTATTCCTCAGTTATTAGAGTTATTACCTTTTCGAAATAGTTCTCAACCATCGTATTTCCTAAGCAAATGAAAGTTGTAAGACAGGTAGGTTTTACAATCTTGTGAAAGGATAGGTTATATAGGATACGAGGTTGGATCGATTGTAGTCAAAATTGGTATAACTAATAATTTAGAGTTTATCCTTGGTTCTTCCTGAACAATAGTTTCCTTTGATAGTGGATCAGTTTCCTTAGCCAAATTTGTACAATTGATTAGCTCATTGGGAATTTGAAACATTGGTTGGCTCTCGGGGGTAATCTCTTGGAAATTGATCATTCTCTCTTTCTTTTAAGGGCACAATAAGCTGACCTAAGTGGACTTTCATCATTGCTTTAGTTGGAACTGTAATCTCATTGATTTGAATTTGAACTTCAATTGAAACAGGATTATCAATTATTGATGAAAAATCATCGAAATCTTCAAAAGAGTATAACTGGTCACTAAGATTATTTTAAAATAATGGTGGATTTTCTAAGATAGAGATATCCTCATTTTTGAATTTATCAAAATTTTCTTCTTCTAAAGATAGCCTAGGTGACTCAATTGAGTTCCTATGCTGGCTAAGGCTTGACCTATGTCATGTTGTTGTTAATGGAGTTGTTATCGTTGGATGAACTGTTGTTTTTGATTTAACAACTCAGTCATCAAGGACTCTAATGATGAAGTTGGAAGAGAGGACAAAAATGAGTCATTGAATGTTAACTCTGGCTCTACAACTCTATATTCGAAGAAATGTTAAAAATTATAAGATTGTTAGGAAATTATGGTTGGATTCATCATTGAGGTGTCGTTCATATAAAAATCTTCATGGTTACCAAAATTACTACCTTGAGTAAACTCGTTCTGACATATAGTATCCGAGGGAAACCAATTATCTATGTGGTATGGTTGGTCGAACGAACTAGGTGTCGGCATCTAATAAGAGTTTTGAGAATGATGCATATTGGCTTGCGTAACACGAAACATGGGTAAACTCAGACAACACTCGAGAGGATGACCATAATTATCACATAGGATGTATGGGATCCAAGATTCTCTCCTAAACTCTATGACAATGTAAATCTGCTCGAGGTTCTATATGTTTGATCTCAGGATCAAATGGTTCTAATATGTTGCTCTATGAACGTCTACCAAGCATGCAAATCACACAATCGATCAAACAATCAAGAAAAAAAATGACTGGACCTAGATAGGTTGCCTAAAGCTAGACAGCTCCTAACTAGGTATAAATAGTGTAACTAACCTTCCAACTCGATTCTAGGAAGTCAATTTTGAATCATTCGGATCTCCAGCTCAGAGGTTGTGAAAGCGCCCTCGATCCATGGGGGTGTCGGATCCGCTTTTAATTTTTAAGGTTTGGGAGTCACCACCTAGTTATTACGGTCTAGAAACCGAACATTGATTCTAAAAGGCAAATAACATTAATCTACAAAAGAAAATATGGGTCTGGAGATCACGTTACGGGATTCGAAGGTGTTAAGCACCAATCCTGCCTAATAAACGCCGGTCTTTACTATTCCCCAAAGAAGATTACATTGCTAAAGGACCTAAAATAAATAAATAAAATAAAATAAAATAAAAATTTACCTTGATAATTGCAACAATGGTTTCCTCAAAACTGGCGGAGAGATTGCTTGCTTATGGTTCCTTGCTTCATTTCCGTCACTGGATCTGCTTCTGATCTTCTAAGACGAACTATCTTCTTCCTAGATCTGAGTGTTTTTATTTTTAATGGATTTTTGAGTATTTTTAAAAAGGTTTTAGGGTGTTTTTTGAGCTAAAATTGGGGTATGGATGTTAGGTAAGGAGTTAGGACTTCAAAATTAGGATTTTGAAAAGATGAGGAAGGCTTCTTAACCTACTTTTTCTAGGATTTTCTCTTGGATACAAAAATAGGTTGTAGGGACCCTTATTTATAGATTTTTTAAAGTACTTTTTAGATAGAGTTAGCATTTAATTATAATTATTTTAGATAGAGTTAGTGATTAATTAGAATTATTTTAAAATAAAGTTAGTGTTTAATTAGAATTATATTAGATAGTTTTACAGTTTAATTAGAATTCTATTAGATAGTTTTAGAGTTTACTTAGATTTCTTTTAAATAGTTTTAGAGTTTAATTAGAATTCTTTTATATAGTTTTTTAATTTAATTAGAATTCTATTAGGGTTTTGACTTTGGTCTTATTAGATTGATTAGGGTTTTGACTTAAATCTCACTTAATTGACTAGAATTTAGGGTTTTGAATTAAGTCTTACTTAATTGACTAGACTTTAGGATTTTGACTTAAGTCTTACTTGATTGACTTGAATTTAATTAGGATTTCACTTTACATTAATTAATGTTTTAATTATTAATTTTAGAATTTTTAATTATTAAAATTGTAAAATTATCATTTTACCCTCAAAAATGATTTTTTGCGTTTTAAGTTACTTTTTAATGTTTCAAGATGTTTTGGAATCGATTTTTTGTAAGGAATTCAATGAAAATATTGGTTTGTGTCATTTATAAAATTTTTTATGCTAAATGATCATGAACTTTATGAGGGGTATTTTCGTAATTTTATCAAATTTTATTAAAATTAGTAAAATGATTTATTTGGTTTTGATTTGTTGTTTTATGTGTTTGAAAGGGTTTTCCTAAGCGTAATGTAGGTTCTAGGGATATTTTAAGGTTAGGGATATTTTGGTAATTTAGTCATTTTTTAGTGATTTTTATCGTGAAGCTTCTTTTCATTTGAAAAGTGATGATTTTTATGTTTTTGGGATTATATTTTCCTAGCATAGTGTGGTTTCTACAATTTTGTTAGTTTGAGATACCTCATCCGAATTTCTGAAACATATCTAGCAACAAAATATAGTAATGGAATAATCATCCATCATTACGAACCATTGCGATTGGGTTGACGAGTTGATTAAACAGGCGAGTGCAAAAATGGGGTGTCTACAGATGTCTCTCTTTGGTAGAGGATTGAAGCAAACTAGATAGCAAATTTTTTTTGGTTGATAGTACGATATCCAAATGTCAAAGCTAGTGTCAGTTCATTTTGCAGCCTGATTTAGTAATTCATCGGGATGTTCGGATCCTTAAAGTTAAAACTCACCCCGAACTAAAAATTATCATGTCCTCGAGCGAAAGTTCTCATTGACAGTGTCAGATCCTTGAATTTTAGAAAATTCTCCCTGACTAAAATCTGTAAGTGTGTGCTCTTGAAATCTAAGATAAATCTCAAAGGATCTTAGCAAAATTCGAATAAAACTGAGTAAAATCTTAGCAAAACATAAAATCTAGGAAAACTTGAGAAAAATTTTGACTTTAAACAAAACTTGAAAAAAATTCGAGGTTTGAGAAAAATCTGAGTTAAAGTTGAGAAAAAGTTGAATGTTATACTCTACCCACCTTGGGTGAAAGAGTAATGAACTTATTTTTCTAGGAGTCCTACTCTACCTGCTCGGGGTGAAAGAATAATGAACTAATTTTTTTTGGGAGTCCTACTCTACCTGTTCAGGGTGAAAAAGTAATGTACTAATTCTTTTTTTTTCTTTTTGGGAAGTTCTACTCTACTTACTCGTAGTGAAAGAGTCATGAACTAAGCTTTTTGAGAGTCCTACTCTACCTGCCCAGGGTGAAAGAGTAATCAACTAATTTTTTTGGGAAGTTTTACTCTACATACTCGAAGTGAAATAGTAATAAACTAATTTTTTGGAAGTCCTACTCTACCTGCCCAGAGTGAAAGAGTAATAAACTAATTTTTTTAAGGAAATTCTATCTACCTACTTGGAGTGAAAGAGTAATCAACTAAACCTTTTGGGAGTCCTACTCTACCTGCCTAGGGTGAAAGGGTAATGAACTACTTTTTTTTGGGAAGTTCTGCTCTACTTACTCAGACTGAAAGAGTAGTGAACTAATTTTTTTTGGGAAGCTCTACTCTACCTACTCAGGGTGAAAGAGTAATGAACTAATTTTTATTTTTGGGAAGTTCTACTCTACTTACTCGGAATGAAAGAGTATGAATTAAGCTTTTTGGGAGTCCTACTCTACCTGCTCAGAGTGAAAGAGTAATGAACTAAGCTTTTTGGGAGTCCTGCTCTACCTGCCCAGGATGAAAGAGTAATGAACTAATTTTTTGGAAAGTTCTACTCTACCTACTCAGAGTAAAAGAATAATGAACTAATTTTTTGGGAGTTCTACTCTAACTACCTAGGGTGAAAGAGTAATGAACTAATTTTTTTGGGAAGTTGTACTCTACCTACTCGGAGTGAAAGAATAATGAACTAAGCTTTTTGGGAGTCCACTCTACCTGCCCAGGGTGAAAGAGTAATGAACTAACTTTCTGGAAGTTCTACTCTACTTATTCATGGTGAAAGAGTAATGAACTATTTTTCTGGGAGTCCTACTCTACCTACTTGAGGTGAAACAGTAATGGACTAATTTTCTGGAGTTCTACTCTACCTATTCTGAGTGAAAGAGTAATGAATTATCTGAGTAAAATCTGAGTAAAATCCAAGAAAATCCTCAGCGGTATCTGTCTGAACATAATCCGAGAAAACCCTCGGTGGCAACTGGCTGAGCATAATCCCAGAAAACCCTCAGTGGAAACTGAGTAAAATCTGAGATAACCCTAGGCGGCATCTGAACAAAATCTGAGATAGCCCTCAGTGATAACTGAGCAAAATCTAAGAAAATCCTTGATGGCATCTAGGCAAAATCTAATATAACCCTCGGTGAAAACTGAGCAAAATCCAAAAAAATCCTTGGCGGCAACTGAGTAAAATTTGAGATAACCCTCAGTGGCAATTGAGTAAAATCCAAGATAACCCTTGGCGACGATTGAGCAAAATTCGAGATAACCCTTGGCGCCAATTGAGCAAAATCCAAGATAACCCTTGGTGGCATCTGAGAAAAATCCAAGTTAACACTTGGCGACGACTAAGCAAAATCCAAGATAACCCTTGGCGACAACTGAGCAAAATCCAAGATAACCCTCGACGGCATCTAAGCAAAATGAATAAATCTGGGAGTAGGAGCCAAGCTGGAATGGAAAAAGTTAAAGGAGATAATAAAATACTTAAGAAGGAACAAAGAGGTCTTTGTTTGGTCCATTGAAGAAATGCCAGGAATCAGTCCCGAGGTGGTTTGTTACCATCTAAACTTTCTGGAAGTTCTACTCTACTTATTCATGGTGAAAGAGTAATGAACTATTTTTCTGGGAGTCCTACTCTACCTACTTGAGGTGAAACAGTAATGGACTAATTTTCTGGAGTTCTACTCTACCTATTCTGAGTGAAAGAGTAATGAATTATCTGAGTAAAATCTGAGTAAAATCCAAGAAAATCCTCAGCGGTATCTGTCTAAACATAATCCGAGAAAACCCTCGGTGGCAACTGGCTGAGCATAATCCCAGAAAACCCTCAGTGGAAACTGAGTAAAATCTGAGATAACCCTAGGCGGCATCTGAACAAAATCTGAGATAGCCCTCAGTGATAACTGAGCAAAATCTAAGAAAATCCTTGATGGCATCTAGGCAAAATCTAATATAACCCTCGGCGAAAACTGAGCAAAATCCAAAAAAATCCTTGGCGGCAACTGAGTAAAATTTGAGATAACCCTCAGTGGCAATTGAGTAAAATCCAAGATAACCCTTGGCGACGATTGAGCAAAATTCGAGATAACCCTTGGCGCCAATTGAGCAAAATCCAAGATAACCCTTGGTGGCATCTGAGAAAAATCCAAGTTAACACTTGGCGACGACTAAGCAAAATCCAAGATAACCCTTGGCGACAACTGAGCAAAATCCAAGATAACCCTCGACGGCATCTAAGCAAAATGAATAAATCTGGGAGTAGGAGCCAAGCTGGAATGGAAAAAGTTAAAGGAGATAATAAAATACTTAAGAAGGAACAAAGAGGTCTTTGTTTGGTCCATTGAAGAAATGCCAGGAATTAGTCCCGAGGTGGTTTGTTACCATCTAAACGCCGAGCCTGACTCCAGACCTATTAAGCAGAAACCAATGAGACTAACACCACGATTAAGAAAGGTGTGAACGATGAGGTTAACAGGTTGATTAGGGCTATTAAGGAGGTGTAGTTCTCAAAATGGTTAGCAAACATTGGGGTTGTACCCAAGAGAAATGAGAAAGTCAGGGTCTATATGGACTTTACGAATTTGAACAAGACCTATCCTAAGGATAGCTTTTCGATGTCAAAGATAGACCAGCTTGTTGATGCAACTTCTGACCATGAGAAATTATCTTTTATGGATAGTTACTCTGACTATAACTAGATATACCTCAGCCTAGATGATCAGGAGAAAATGATGTTCATTCCAGAGTAGGGGCTCTATTACTATAAGGTGATGCCCTTCGGATTGAAGAATGTAGGGGCCACCTACTAGAGGCTCGTGACAGAATTGTTCAGGGATCTGCTAGGTAGAACAATAGAGGTGTACATAAATGATCTGTTAATCAAGAGCAGAAGAATGAAGACCATGTTAGTAACCTAGAGAAGGACTTTTTCTGGATAAGAAAGGTGGAAATGAAGCATAACCCAAAGAAATGTACCTTTGCATTAACTTCAGGAAAATTCCTAGGTTATCTAGTCACAAAGAGAGGGATTGAAGCCAATCCAAATCAGATCAGAGCATTGTTAGAGATGCCATCCCCGAAAACCCAGAAACAAGTCCAGAAACTTATAGAAAGAGTAGCTACTTTAAATTGCTTCATAGCCAGATCCTTCGATAAGTGCAGGCATTTGTACTAGTTGTTGCGGAATAATTCTCGGTTCGAAGTGATAGAAGAGTGTGAGTGAACGTTCTTGGAGTTGAAAAGTTACCTCGACAAACCACCTATATTCTCCAAGCCAAAAGCGAAAGAGGAATTAGGGGTGTATTTGGTCACTTTCGAACACTCAGCTCGGTCTTGGTTAGAATTGGGGCAACAGGGGAACAACCCATTTATTTCTTGAGTAAGACCTTCTAGATACAGAGATGCATTACACATGACTTGAGAAGGTGGGGTTAGTACTAGTCATACGGCAATGTGCCTGCAACCGTACTTCTAGGCACATCGGGTGTACATCATCACAGAATTCCCTCTGAAGTCATTGTTGGGGAAGGCAGGGGGATCGGGTAGGATGGCCAAGAGGGCAGATCAGTTAACAGAGTTCGACCTCGAGTACCAGCCTAGAGTCTCGATCAAAACCCAAGCAGTAGCTAACTTCTTGGTAGACTTCCCAGTAGAAGACAAAACAGATTTATTAGTAGAAGAGATGTAGAAGGCGTAGGGTGAGCAAGAGCCGTGGAACGGATCAGGTTGGAAAGCCAATATGGATGGTGAAAGCACCCTCGATCCGCGGGGTGCGCGGATCCGCTTTTGACTCTTGAGGTTTGGGAGTCGCCACCTAGTTATTGTGGTCTAGGAACCAAACTGACTCTAACATGGATAAAAAGAACTAATCTACCACAAAAAATCTGAATTCGGGGATCATGTTACGGGATTGGAAGGTGTTAGGCACCAACCCCGCCCGGCCAAAGCCGGTCTCTACTAACTTTCCAAATATATTACATTGCTAAAAACCTAGATAAAAATAAAAAAATTACATACCTTTCCGATAGCAAGGATTTTGTTCCCTCAGATCCGACAAAAAGAGCTCCTTGTACTGTACTCCCTTGCTTCGTTCTGTCTCCGGATTTGACTTCGGATCTCCTAGATCAAGGTATCTCCTTGTTTTTGGATCTAAACTCTTCAAGTTTGTTGCGGATTTGGGGGTGTTTTTGGAGGGATTTTAGGTGTTTTCTAGACTAAAATTGAATGAGGGATGTTAGGTAAGGAGTTAGGGCTCCAAAACTAGGGTTTATGGGGGGCTAGGGGAGCTTCTAGACCTACTTCTCTTAGGGTTTATGATTTGATACGAAAATAGGGTGTGAGCACCTCTATTTATAGAATTTTTTTAAGGTTGATTTGGATAGAGTTAGTGTTTAATTAGAGATCTTTTAATTAGAGTTGTGTTTTAGTTAAAATTGTTTTAGGTAGAATTGTGTTTTAATTAGAATTGTTTTGGGTAGAATTATTTTTAAGTTAGAACTCTAATAGATAGAGTTATTATTTAATTAGAATTCTATTATGACTTTTGGTCTTATTTGATTGACTTTTAATGTTTTGACTTTAGTCTTAATTGATTGACTTTTAATATTTTGACTTCAGTCTTGCTTAATTGACTTTAATTTTGACTTTAGTCTCACTTAATTGACTTTAATACTTTGACTACAGTCTTGCCTGATTGACTTTAAATTTTTGGAGAACCCCCTTCCATTATTTCTTTAATTCTTTGGACCCCCAAACGGAGGGGTCCTTAAAGAAATATCCCACGAACCCTCAACAATTTTACCCGAAAGTCCGATTGATCGATTTTTTAATTCAAAATTTTAAATTAATTTCATCAATATTTCACTTTAATTATTTAATATTTTATTTATTAATTTCAGAATTTTTTAATTATGAAAATTGTGAAATTATCGTTTTACCCCCGGAGACGACTTTTCACGTTTTAAGTCAGTTTTTAATGTTCTAGGATGTTTTAGAATCGATTTTTCGTAAGAAATTCAATGGAAATATTATTTTGTGTTATTTATGAAATTTTTTGTGTGAAATGATTGTGAACTTTATGAGGGGCATTTTCGTAATTTTGTCAAATTCTGTTAAAATTGGTGAAATGATTTATTTGGTTCCGATTTGTTATTTTATGTGTTTGAGAGAGTTTTCCTAAGCGTAACGTAGGCTCTAGGGTTATTTTGAGGTTAGGGGTATTTTGATAATTTGGTAATTTTTTAGTGATTTTTATCGTGAAGTTTCTTTTTGGTCTGCAAAATGATGATTTCTATGTTTCTGGGGTCGTATTTTTCTAGCGTAGCGTGGTTTCTAAGATTTTGTCAATTCGAGATACCTCATCCGGATTTCTGAAACACATCTGGTAACAAAATAAAGCAACGGAATACACATCCATTATTGGGAATCATTGCAATCAGATTGACGAGTTGATTAATCAGGCGAGTGCAAAAATGGGGTGTCTACAGATGGATCATCCAACTTTGAGGGGCAAGCATCGGAACAATACTAATCACATCAGAAAAAACAAGAATAAAGAAGGCGGTGACCCTAGGATTCAATGATTCAAATAATGAGGCGGAGTATGAAGCAATGCTACTCAGCCTCGAATCCTTAGCCAGTTTTGGGATAACGGAAGCTACGATATACAGCAACTCGCAATTGGTAGTTAATCATGTCAATAGGATGTTTGAGGCCCGGGATTCTTGAATGCAGCTTTACCTTGAGAAGATTAGGGCTGTTGTGCATCGAGATAGAGATATCAAGATTGAACACGTACCCAGAGTAAATAACAAGCATGCAAACTCCCTGGCCTACATTGCATCGATGTTGGCTGGGTAGAACAAGAGGGAATTGTCGTTGAGCTACCAAAAGAACCCGTCTATAGATTAGTTCAGGCTATCCAGCTTAGTGGCAGTTGAAGCAGACCAAGGATGGAGAAGCCCAATGTTACCCTACTTACAACATAGGGAGCTGCCTAGCAACCCGAAAGAGGCCAGGTGAGTCAAGAATAGAGCAGAGAGGTACACGATTCTAGATGGGTCTTTGTAGCGAAAATTCGTAGAAGGGCTATTCCTATACTACCTGACTCTAGAAGAAGCAAAATAAGCATTAAGATAGACCTATGGGAGTGACTGTGGAAACCATTCAGGGAGCAGAACTTTAGTGCATAAGGTGTTTTCTCAAGGATATTTTTGCCCTTACTTGCAGAAAGATACAGCTTCACACGTCAAATATTGTGATAGTTGCCAGAGGCACAAGAAGATAATTAGGCAACCAATAGTACAACTCCACTCCCTCATCAGCCTTTGGCCATTTGCTCAGTGGGGGATTAACTTAGTAGGCCCATTGCCCAAGGCTCCAGGAAATCTTACTTTTTTACCGGTAGCAATCGATTACTTCACTAAGTGAGCGAAAGCATTCCTTTTGACCAGGATTCGACAGTAGGAAATCCAAAAGTTCCTTTGGGAAAACATTATTTGCAGATTCGGTTTGCCTCACACCATAATTTCTAATAATGGAAGGCTGTTTACAGGAGAGTAGGTAAGAGAATTTTGCAGAGAATACGGGATAAAGCAAGTATTTTCTATGCCTCAATACCCTCAGGGTAACGGGTAGGCCAAAGCTACAAATAAGGTGCTGTTAGACATTTTGAAGAAGAGGTTAGGGGAAACTAAGGTAGGTGGACATTAGTAGTGCATGGGGGGCTTACAGAACAACTGTTATAACGTCTACTGGAATGCCCCCATTTGCCATGGCTTATGGAGTAGAAGCAGTAATCCCCACAGAGAATAACTTCCCCATGGTAAGAACCAAGATAGTGAAGTCTGAAAGAAATATCCCCCAGCTAGTTGTAGAGTTGGACTTGTTGGAAGAAAAATGAGATATAGTACTAATCAAACAGGAGCATTACCACAAGAAATTACAGAACTATTTCAATAAGAAAGTCTATTCTTGCCACTTTCAGGAAAACGACTTAGTGCTAAACAAATATTCCAGAACATGGAAGAGCCAAACAACAGTATGTTATGAGCAAATTGGTAAGGGCCCTATAGAGTGACAAAGGTGGGTCAGAAGGGAGTATATTACTTACTCACTATGTCATGCCAAGGGTTAACCAAACCTTGTAATACGTGTAATTTAAAAAGATATTATCAATAAATGTTCTACTATTATTGTCTCTCAGCTGTGTTTGCAGGGCTAAGCCGAAGAGAATAATCCAGCCAGGATTCTAGCCTATGTGGGTCTCATCTACCTTCATTGGTGAAGTGAGATGTCTAGTCGGGGTCCAACTCTGACACGAGTAATAATAGCCGTGTGGATCTAGCCAGGGTTCGGATCTACGTGGGTCTTCTCTGTCCTCGTTGACAAGATAAAATGGTTGATTGGGGTCCTACTCTGTCATGAGTTAGAAGCATGTTTTAGTGGAATCCAATTGTGATTTGAGCCTACGTGGGTCTCTTCAGCCTTCATTGGGTTGTTGGTCAGGGCTTGACTCTGGTATGAGTAACAATACCCTTGTGGATCCAGCCGGGGTTTCGACTTACATGAGTCTGCTCAACCCTCATGGATAGAACAGAAGCTGGTCGGGTCTTACTCTACCATGAGTTCACTAGCTGAAAAGTTAGTCGAATAATTATAGTAGAGATTGGAAAAGAGTTACAGCCTTCTTCAAGGACATTGACTCAAGTAGCCATTGGCACAGTTAACACAATTCAGATCGCGTTCAGAGTATAAGCATAGTCAGAGCCTTCTTCAAGGACATTGACTCAGGCCATCAGTGACACAATTAGTGTAGTTCAAATTGCATTTAGAGTATAGCTAGAGTCAGAGCCTTCTTCATGGATAGTGACTTAAATAGCCAATCATAGGAACAATTCCCTTCTTTAAGGACAGTGGCTTAAGAACCCTCTACAACTTTTGCCCGGAAAGGTTCTACCAAAAGTTAAACCTACTTTAGGTAGAACTTGGGGGGAAGTAAAGTAGGAAGAAAGTATGTTTGAACAGAAAGTATGTTTGAACAATTAGCAGCATAAGTGTTTGAGCTGAAAGTATGTTTGAATGGTTAGCAGCATAAGTGTTTGAGCAAAAAGTTTGTTTGAATGCTTAGCAGTGTAAGTGCTTGAGCAGCGTAAGTGTTTGAGTAGAAAGTATATTTGAACAATTAGCAGAGTAAGTGTTTGAACAATTAACAACGTAAGTATTTGAGTAGAAAATATGTTTGAACAGTTAGCAGTGTAAGTGTTTGAATGGGAAGTAGATTTGAACAATTTAAGCAGTGTACAGAGCAGTTAGCAGCGTGTAAGTAATTGAACAGCTAACACTTTCAGTATGAGCAGGGGTTGTTTCAGCCAACACAAATACAAGTAGCGTAATCAATAGAAAGAGATTGTAGAGGCAGTAGTACATGTAACGAAAACTTTTCATTAGTAGTTAGGAGAAAACACAAAAAATTTTAGAGAAAGGGATAAGTGCAGAAAGCTCAAGTACAGTAACAAAAAAAAAATTATCTTTCAAAGGAAGGCTAAATAGTAGAAGTAGGAGTAGTAGAAGAGTCTACTTCATTAGAAATGCTAGTTGGATCAGCAACTTCGTCTTGATCCATGATAATAATAGGGATGGACAGTTGGACAGGAGGTGGATCAACAAGTTGAGCTAAGGAACCTGTTGCGTGAGCGATGTTCAATTCTAATGTAGCGTCAACTTCCATAAGATCCCCAGGGGCTCGAGAAACGATAGCAATAGGATTTTCTTCCTCGTCTAGCTAGAAAAGGGGAGTGTACCCAAAGACCTAGTCCAAGGAGCATCTCGGGTAGGGGATACTACGGGAGCATCATCCAAGTCCACCTCACCGTCGATATCATCTTCTTCGTTCTCTATTGGAGCTGAGCAACCTCGAAGCCTTCATGATAAGCCTTCATTGAAGACTCTTCCATGAACTGAGAATATCGGGCCTACAGTTTCCCCAGTAGCTTTCTTATTTCAGCTTCATCCACTTTGGCATGAGCAACCCTGATTGAATCAGCACTTATTCTCAAGGAATTCAGTTCGAATTCATGTTGCCGAACTTTGTTTTGGAGTTCTGCTAGCTCTGCATCTCTTTTTTGCTCTCTCTCCTTATAGCTGGCCTACTTTAATTGCAAAAGATCCTGGAGATCTGTCAACCTCTTATTGGATCTTTCCAAGTCTAAGTTTGCATTGGAGAATTGGGCTAGGTTAGCCTTCATCACCTCTCTAGCGTTTTGGGAAAATTGGCTAGAGGACAGCAGCTCAGCCTGAAACACAGTTATTTTCTTATCCTATTCTCTGGCCAGGATAGCTGTCCGATTTTCAGCTTCACGCCTGAAAGCGCCCTCGATCCGCGGGGTGTGCGGATCCGCTTTTGACCCTTGAGGTTTGGGAGTCGCCACCTAGTTATTATGGTTTAGGAACCGGATATTGAATCTAAACAGATAAAGAACTAATCTACTAAAGAAAAACTGAATCTGGGGATCACATTACGGGATTGGAAGGTGTTAGGCACCAACCCCGCCTAGCCAATGCCGGTCTCTACTTATCCCAAATAAGATTACATTGCTAATAACAAAACCTAGATAAAAAAATAACAGAAATTTTACCTTCGATACGCAAAGATCTTGTTCCCTCAGATCCGATAAAAACTGCTCCTTGTACCGTACTCCTTGCATCGTTCTATCTCCGTATTTGATTTTTGATCTCTGAGGCAAGGTATCTCCTTTTTTGATCTGGATTCTTCAAGTTTTTTATGGATTTTGGAATGTTTTGAAAGGGCTTTTAGGTATTTTTTAGGCTAAAATCGAATGAGGGATGTCAGGTAAGGAGTTGGGGCTCCAAAACCAGGGTTTATGGGAGGCTAGGGGGGCTTTTAGACCTATTCCTCTTAGGATTTATGACTTGATACGAAAATAGGGTGTGGGGACCTCTATTTGTAAAATTTATAGAGTTAGTATTTACTTAGAGTTCTTTTAATTAGAGTTGTGTTTTAGTTAGAATTATTTTAGGTGGAGTTGTGTTTTAATTAGAATTGTTTTAGGTGGAGTTATGTTTTAATTAGAACTCTATTAGATAGAGTTATTATTTAATTAGAACTCTATTATGATTTTGACTTTTGGTCTTATTTGATTAACTTTTAATATTTTGACTTTAGTCTTAATTGATTGACTTTTAATATCTTGACTTCAGTCTTGCTTAATTGACTTTAATTTTGACTCTAGTCTCACTTGATTGACTTTAATACCTTGACTTTAGTCTTGCTTGATTGGCTTTAAATTTTTGGAGAACCCCCCTCTATTATATCTTTAATTCTTTGGACCCCCAAATGGAGGAGTCCTTAAAGAAATATCTCACGAACCTTCAACAATTTTTCATGAGAGCTCGATTGATAGATTTTTTTAGTTCTAATTTTTAAATTAATTTCATTAATGTTTCACTTTAATTATTTAATATTTTATTTTTTAATTTCGAAATTTTTAATTATGAAAATTGTGAAATTACTGTTTTGCCTCCAGAGACGACTTTTCGCGTTTTAAGTCGGTTTTTAATGTTCTAGGATGTTTTAGAATCGATTTTTCGTAAGGAATTCAATGGAAATATTAGTTTGTGTCATTTATGAAATTTTTTATGTGAAATGGTCATGAACTTTATGAGGGGCATTTTCATAATTTTGTTAAATTCTGTGAAAATTGGTGAAATGATTTATTTGGTTTCGATTTATTATTTTATGTGTTTTAATGAGCTTTTCTAATCGTAACGTAGGCTCTAGGGTTGTTTTGATGTTAGGGGTATTTTGATAATTTAATCAATTTTTAGTGATTTTTATCGTGAAGCTTCGTTTTGGTCTACAAGATGATGATTTCTATGTTTTTGGGGTCGTATTTTCCTAGCGTAGTGTGGTTTCTAAAGTTTTGTCAGTTCGAGATACCTCATCCGGATTTCTGAAACATTTCTGGTAACAAAATAAAGTAATGGAATAAACATCCATCATTGGGAATCGTTGCGATAGGATTGACGAGTTGATTAATCAGGCGGATGCAAAAATGAGGTGTCTACAGATGCCCCTCTTTGGCAGAGGGTTGAAGCAAACTAGATAGTAAATTTATTTTGGTAGATAGTGCGGTATCTGAATGCCAAAGCTAGTGACAGTTCATTTTGCATCCTGATTTAGCAATTCGTCAGAGTGTTCGGATCCTTGAGGGTAAAGTTTTCCCCGAATTAAAAGGTTGTCAGGTCCTTGAGCGTAAACTTTCACTGACAGTGTCAAATCCTTGAATTTTAAAGAATTCTCCCTGACTAAAAAATACAAATGTGTAAGTGTGTGTACTGTGTAAAACTAGGTAAAATCTGAGTATAATTTGAGCATAACCTAAGCATAATCTGAGCATAAATTGAGTATAAACTGAACATAATTTTGAGAAAACCCTCGACGGTAACTGAGTAAAATCCAAGATAACTCTTGGCAGCATCTGAGCAAAATCCAAGATAACCCTTGGCGGCATCTGAGCAAAATCCAAGATAACCCTTGGCGGAAATTGAGCAAAATCCAAGATAACCCTTGGCGGTGACTGAGCAAAATCCAAGATAACCCTTGGCGGGATCTGAGCAAAATCCAAGATAACCCTTGGCGGAAAATGAGCAAAATCCAAGAAAACCCTTGGTGGCATCTGAGCAAAATCCAAGATAACCTTGGCGGAAACTGAGCAAAATCCAAGAACCCTTGGCGGCATCTAAGCAAAATTCAAGATAACCCTTGGCGGCAACTTAGTAAAATCTAAGATAACCCTTGGCAGAAACTGAGCAAAATCCAAGATAACCCTTGGCGGCATCTGAGCAAAATCCAAGATAACCCTTGGCGGCAACTGAGCAAAATCCAAGATAACCCTTGGCGGCGACTGAGCAAAATCCAAGATAACCCTTAGTGACAACTGAGCAAAATCCAAGATAACCCTTGGCGGAAACTGAGCAAAATCCAAGATAACCCTTGGCGGCGATTGAGCAAAATCCAAGATAACCCCTTGGCAGCATCTGAGCAAAATCCAAGATAACCTTTGGCGGCGACTGAGCAAAGTCTAAGATAACCTTGGCGGAAATTGAGCAAAATCCAAGATAACCCTTGGCGAAAACTGAGCAAAATCCAAGATAACCCTTGGCGGCATCTGAGCAAAATCCAAGATAACCCTTGGCGAAAACTGAGCAAAGTCAAAGATAACCCTTAGCGAAAACTGAGCAAAATTGGCAGAAGAATGAAGGAATTTTGGAAATGAATGAATGCATTTGGAGAAGACTGATTGGAATGAATCAGAGAATGAATAAATCTGAAAGATAATAAATCTGGAAGAGAAATGATCGAATCTAAAAATGATTGGATCTGAAAAGGAATCTGGGAACTAAAGAATGCCATATCTCCTACCCTAGGTAAGCGAATTATTAGTTAATCTCTGGGCGCAGTCAAATGTGAGATCCAAAATATTTTTGTTTGAACCTCAAGGTTTTATCCAAAAAGTTTTATGAATTTAAAACCTGAGTTTTTTTTATTTCTTTTGAACCTCAAAAGTTTTTCGAAAAACTGTTATCAAGAGGGTAACCTTAAGTTTGGGGTTCCTATTATTTTTTTTAGGATTAACATTGCTCAAAGACAAAATGCCCCTAGCTTGACAATGTACGTGGCATTGAAGATAATTGAACACATCATGTAAAAATTAAAAAAAATGCCCCTAGTATAAGGGGAAAATGTTATATTAAAGAAGGAGGAAAATGCCCCTTGTATGAAGGTATGAAATATTTGATTACCACAAGCGCAATAAAGACTCAACTTTTAATTTTGATTAATTTTATTGAAGGTTTTGAGTCAGCTCAAGAGAACAAAATTATTTCCTTTCGAGACACATCATAGAATTAACCCTTATCTCCCTTGGTTCACTTGGGAAAGTAAGAATTTTCAGATCGATCGTAGACAAGATACTTGTGGCTTCTGAGTCTATGCCTGGTTTAAGTTAAGTATTGAACTTGACTATTCGAACTTCTAATGTTTCAGCTGGGACTGCCATCATCTTGGGATTTTCTTCTGTTTTTCTTTGTTGCTCTAACTTTTGCCTAGATCGCCTTTTCAGCTTTTCAATCTATCGAGCATGTTCTAACTTTTGCCTAGATCGCCTTTTTAGATTTTCGATCTAGCGAGTATTTTTTTTTGGCTCTGATTGTTGCCAAAGTTGTCCTTTTAGATTTTCAACCTTGCGAGCTTGCCTTAATTTTGCCTAAGTCGTCCTTTTTGGATTTTAAACTTAGCAGGCTTCATTATTTTTTTATCTTTTTCTTCTCCTCTGAACTTCTAGAGTTACTGTCTGATCATGCTTTGCTATCTTCCTTGACTTTTTGTACGGTACTTAGGATAACTTTTACAGGTGGGCTTAGGATTGGGTATAAAAAGAAAGGAATGTTGAGGCTCAAAAACCCAAATGCCCCTTGTGTGGCATTTCATTTAAAAATTGTTTCTTGAATTTTCTTCCCCATTTTGGATGATATTTCTTTTTCTTTTTAATTTTTTTTTTTAGATTTTTTCTTTGTCGGGGAATCTATTATTTTATTTTGATCTGGTCGGGCCTGAAATTACTTCTTAGGTTGCCTACGTACCCCAGATTTTTGGGATCAGACCAAAACGTAATTCAAATTTTTTCCTCCCCTGGTTAGGTAATCAGGCTAAGAAGTAAAAGGCATATTTTTTCTCTTTTTTAACAGGCTGCAAAGGGGTTGAGAAAGGAGATAATGAACTAGGTAGTAGGAAAATTGATTCAGCCAAAAATGGCCTCCTTAAATGTAGTACTGTTTGATTTGGTCAAGGTTGATTGGTTCTGGTAATTTGATTTCATCATAATCTTGAAGCCTGACAGCTTTTCCTGGTAATATTTCATTGATGATGTATGGACCTCCCCAATTTGGTTTGAACTTTCCTCTAGGGTCAAAGATAGGTGCCCGATTCTCTTTGAATACTAAATCCCCGACTTGTAAGTAACGGGCCTTGATCTTTTTGTCAAATGCACGGGCAACTCTTCTTTGTAAGCTTGCATGTGATACAAAGCTCTTAGTCATTTTTCTTCGATCAAACTTAATGCTTCATACAGTTGACGAACCCAATCTGCTTCTGACAATTAACTTTCCTTGAAGGCCTTGAGATACGAGATTTACATTTCGACTGGTAAGATTGCTTCCATATTATACACTAGAAAGTAAGGAATAGCTCCAGTGGAAGACTGTATTGAAGTATGATGTGCCCCTAGTGTGAATGGTAACTTCTCTAACTAATCCTGGTATAATTGACACATTTTCCTGATGATTGTTTTGAGATATTTTATTGGCTGCTTCAACCTTTTCATTAATCTGAGGACGATAGAGAGATAATGTGATGTCGAATCTCGAACTTTGAACACAAAGTGATAACCTAAGCTTTGATGTACAACCCATTATTATATATCAATACCACTTTAACTGTTTCATTAATCTAATAATGGTAATCTATTCTGGGAGCTCTACCATATTGAGAAGTCTAGTACTGATACATTTTGTAAGATCTTCTTTGATATCATTTTATCAATTCAATATCTAATCCGTGTAAGACAACACCCAAGCTTGCACCTAACATATCCTCATAGGCCCACGCAAACAAGTCTTTTGAAATTTCTGAGAAAATTCATTATCCCCTTGTGTTCCTCTAGAGATAAGATGGTTTCTATTTGAATCTCTTTAGGAATTTATTTATGTTCCGAGGTTAATGACCTTTGCTTTCTTGAGCCCGACTCTTATCTTTTTGCTCAGGAGAAAAATCTATCCTTGAAGTCAGATTAGTAGTTAATTCGTTAACACACTCAAGGTATTCAAAAATTTCCTTTATCCAATCAAATTCAGAAGGGGCGATAGACACCTCTATAGACTCGACGAACTAACTTGACTCAATGGGAAAGAGTAGACTCAATCTAAGGAAGACATGACCTTGCTAGAAAAAAGGACTCGAGCTAACCCAAATGACTAATGAAAACTCAAGGCAAGTACCCACACGAGTTTGATTAGGACTGAGGACTGAGATATTGCTTACAACCGGTAGGATTGAAGCACTATGATCTTCAAAGAACAACTGGATGATGTTGAGAAATTTTGAGGTCATTTCTGACTGTTGACTTGATATTGACGTTTACTCTGACTGATCGGATTTACAACCCTAGCTAGACGATGGACGATTGAGCTTAGATATAATGATAACCCTTAAAACCTCTTTGAAGGTGAATTTAACCAATTTCAGTATCACCCCCTTGATAACATTTTAAATGAACCCTGAGATTTTATTGAATTTTGTGCACTAATCCATTAAACAATTCATCCATTCAATGATTATTTAGAAGGAAAATAATTTTATTGCACTCTTGAAAATAATGTTTTTATTGAATAACAATTTTCACAATTCTGATTATTTTTTGCAATCATTTTCTTTTTAAAAAAACATATTTTGATAATTTTACAAGGTCTATGCAAAAAATAGATTTTTGGTAAAAAACATATTTCAAAAATTTTCTATGCAAAAATAGATCTTTTGTAAATCATTTTTCCTTCATTTTCTTTTCTTTCGGAAAACATTTTCTTCTGAAAAATATTTTTTCTCTGAAAAAGAGTTTGTTATTTGAAAACATTTTCTCTTGGAAAATCTTGTTCTTATGGAAAATATTTTCTGGAAAACACTTTTTCTTAGAAAACATTATTTTCTAGATAATAACATTTTTCTGGAAAACACCTATTTTGAAAAACACTTTTTCTAGAAAATACTTTTCCTTCGTAAACCATTTTTCTTCTTTGAAAATTTGATTTCTATTTCAATTTAAATGGCCCAGCCAACCATGATTATTGGATCGGGATGGACTGGGTCATTATTGTAAAAGAATGGATTCTTTATTGGATCGGTGCACCCATTTTAATTTTGAAAAAAAATATTTTTGATCCTTGAGGACAATCATACACTCTGATCTCATCATTCACATGCATTCTGATCTTATAATTCACAGGCGTTCTGATTTCATCATTCACATACATTCATCATTCATAAGGTTCCATTCAATAAAAAACCTAGGAACACTCACGATAAGTTCGAGTAGTGACCAACAAGAAAGGTTTCTAGACTCTAAGTTTACTACGTGCAATGCATTTTATCTGGCCATCCTTGCCCAAATACACCTATATATCTCTCGATACGTGATGACTTGGTTTGATATACCGTATAGGTGATAATCTAAAACCTCAACTCACTTTTCTGAAGCCAAAAATAGCCAGTTTGATCTCCAGTTGAGTGGTGGCGCACAATGCTGAGCAAGGGCCTACTTAAATACCTCTCGTCTAGAATAGACATAGTCTATCCCCCTCATACAGTAGGGTACAGCGGGACAAGATCTCGCTTAGGCACTGGTTTTTATCAAGAAGTGCAATTGATGTACTTAGATTATCTTTTACATACCTATGAGTACGGGTCAAGAGTTGTAGCTTTCATAAATGGTTTGGCATCCTACGAGGAGACCAACCACGTACTAGTACTACGTTGGCAATCGGGACATGTGACTGTGTGGCTCACAATAGGTCAAAGGCTCAGGTCGCTCCAGCCTGGGTGCATCAATATACCTCTCAGAATCACCTGATCAGACAGTATTGATGCCCCAGTGTTATATACCCTAAGGTACATGACTGGAGTTGTGGTTTTCATGAATGACTTCACATCTCCGAAGAGACCGGGCCACGCACTAGTACCACGTTGGCTATATAGGACGTGTAAATGTGCAAAACAGTAAACGTGCATGTGGTGTGTGCAAAATAGGGTGGGGTGTCCTCGGGACTTTTTCAAACAAGTGGGCCCATAAGCCAGATCAAACCATTAAAATATGGATATTAGAAAATGTGATCATACAACATAAATATCCAAAGCATTAAACTCAAGATTAAAGCATGCACATAAAAATATATATGAATCAAAATCATGGCAAATCAATTAATGATCATGGCATTTTTATAATTTTTAAGGTCCAATCAATGATCACTTTTGGGTGATCCAAAATAAATCGAGATTCCAATAGATGTTACATTGATGATAGAATGATAATTGTTGAGATGAGGAGCGATGAACCCTTTTTTTTTTTAATTATAAAAACAAACTAAAAACACAACCCAAAAGAAAATCAAAGAGAAAGATCATAGTGCCAAATGAGCTTGCTCTCAAGAACATTAACTGTGTTAACACTAGATAAATTTAGATTTTTTGTGAATTAGAAAAATACAATCTAAACTTGCATCGATGATATCTAAAGCTCCCGATAACGAAATTGAGTGAATTCAGATTCTAAATTCATCTACTCTATGGGATCTACATTTCATTAATAGGTGCCCAGACATAATTCTGAATAGAATATTCTGTAAAAACATTTTAACATTGTTATCCCAATCTTCATTCAGCAGAAATTTCAGATTTACATATTAAACTTGCATCGATGATATCCAAGGCTCCTGATAACGAAATCGAGTGAATTCAAATTCTAAATTAATCTACTCAATGAGATCTACATTTTATTAAAGGTTCTCAGACTTAATTCTTACTAGATTATTCTGTAAAAAGGTTTTAACATTACTGTCCCAATATTCATTCAGCAACAATTCCAGATTTACAGATTGAACTTGCATCGATGATATCTAAGGCTCCCGATAATGAAATTGAGTGAATTCCAATTCTAAATTCATCTACTCGATGTGATCTACGTTTTATTAACAGGTGACCAGACCTAGTTCTGACTAAAATATTCTGTAAAAACGTTTTAACATTGTTGTCCTAATTTTCATTCAACAACAATTCCAGATTCACATATTGAACTTGCATCGATGATATCCAATGCTCCCGATAACGAAATCGAGTGAATTCAGATTCTAAATTAATCTACTCTATGAGATCTACATTTTATTAATAGGTTTCTAGACTTAATTCTTATTAGAATATTCTGTAAAAATATTTTAACATTGCTATCCCAACCTTCATCATTCCATCCTTTTCATATGTCAATTTGAATCTCTCATTATTTAGGGGTCATCGAAAAGTGACCCTTAATTGGACAAAAATACAATATCCAAAATCATCCAAATCAACTCACAAAAATAAATAAATAAATAAATTAATTAATTAATTAATTAAATAGACATAAATAAAAAAATAAAAAAATAAAAAAAACTAGGTCATTTTGGCAATGCTCCCATACTTGGGGTTTTTCAAGTCTGATCCTCAATGGTCCCCAGTGGAGTCGCCACTGAAAGCGTCCTCGATCCATGGGGTGCGCGGATCCGCTTTTGACCCTTGAGGTTTGGGAGTCACCACCTAGTTATTAGGGTCTAGGAGCCGGATACTGACTCTAAACAGATAAATAACTAATCTACTGAAGAAAAACTGAATCCGGGGATCACATTACGGGGTTGGAAAGTGTTAGGCACCAACCCCGCCTGGCCAATGCCGGTCTCTACTTATCCCAAATAAGATTACATTGTTAATAACAAAACTTAGATAAAAAAAATAACAGAAATTTTACCTTCGATACGCAAAGATCTTGTTTCCTCAGATCCAACAAAAACTACTCTTTGTACCGTACTCCTTACTTCGTTCTGTCTCCGGATTTGATTTTTGATCTCCGAGGCAAGGTATCTCCTTTTTTGATCTGGATTCTTCGAGTTTGTTATGGATTTTGGGGTGTTTTGGAAGGACTTTTAGGTGTTTTTTAGGCTAAAATCGAAGGAGGGATGTTAGGTAAGGAGTTGGCGCTCCAAAATCAGGGTTTATGGGAGGCTAGGGGGCTTTTAGACCTACTTCTCTTAGGATTTATGACTTGATACGAAAATAGGGTGTGGGGACCTCTATAAATATTTTTAGGGATTGATTTAGATAGAATTAGTGTTTAATTAGAGTTGTGTTTTATTAGAATTGTTTTAGGTGGAGTTGTGTTTTAATTAGAATTGTTTTAGGTGGAGTTGTGTTTTAATTAGAACTCTATTAGATAGAGTTATTATTTAATTAGAACTCTATTATGATTTTGACTTTTGGTCTTATTTGATTAACTTTTAATATTTTGACTTTAGTCTTAATTGATTGACTTTTAATATATTGACTTCAGTCTTGCTTAATTGACTTTAATTTTGACTTTAGTCTCACTTGATTGACTTTAATACCTTGACTTTAGTCTTGCTTGATTGGCTTTAAATTTTTGGAGAACCCCCCTCTATTATATCTTTAATTCTTTGGACCCCCAAATGGAGGGGTCCTTAAAGAAATATCTCACGAACCCTCAACAATTTTTCATGAGAGCCCGATTGATCGATTTTTTTAGATCCAAATTTTAAATTAATTTCATTAATGTTTCACTTTAATTATTTAATGTTTTATTTATTAATTTCAAAATTTTTAATTATGAAAATTGTGAAATTACCGTTTTACCCCGAGAGAGGACTTTTCACGTTTTACGTCGATTTTTAATGTTCTAGGATTTTTTAGAATCGATTTTTCGTAAGGAATTCAATGGAAATATTAGTTTGTGTCATTTATGAAATTTTTTGTGTGAAATGGTCATGAACTTTATGAGGGGCATTTTCTAATTTTGTTAAATTCTGTGAAAATTGGTGAAATGATTTATTTGGTTTCGATTTGTTATTTTATGTGTTTTAATGAGTTTTCCTAATCGTAACGTAAGCTCTAGGGTTATTTTGATGTTAGGGGTATTTTGGTAATTCGATTAATTTTTAGTGATTTTTATCGTGAAACTTCTTTTTGATCTGCAAGATGATGATTTCTATGTTTTGGGGGTCGTATTTTCGTAGCGTAGTGTGGTTTCTGAAGTTTTGTCAATTCGAGATACCTCATCCGAATTTCTGAAACATTTCTGGTAACAAAATAAAGCAATGGCATAAACATCCATTGACGAGTTGATTAATCAACTCGGATTGATGAGTTGATTAATCAGGCGGATACAAAAATGAGGTGTCTACAACGCCACTTCAAGAAGCTCGCGGTTCTATACACGTGAGCCTACAATGAAAGAATAAAATGTTAGCACGCAGATGTCAGAAGCAATTGAATTGGGCAGAAAGAGTAGAAATTACCTGATGAAGACAATGGACAAAAAGACCGAAACCCAAGTTAGATTAGCCCGATCAGCAACATTCTAGTTCATAGAAGAAATGGAATGGGAGAGTAAGAAAATAGTAGTTATGGGGTCTTTATTCCCGCAACCTTTTATTGTGGATATGGCAAGGAGGCGGAAGAGATTGCCTTCATTCCTGTCTTGAAAATAGGCTCCGCGACCCATCCAAGTGATGGCAGCCTCCTCTAGAGAGGTCTTGCGTTGTAGGGGGCCCTCACCCTCAGACCCCTCAGAGGGGGAAGGGGCTCCTCATACTTCTCCTGACCAATTGACATCTTTTACAGCTGGGAAGCGAGAGCAGGGTTGTCCTCTTGGGGGTAGCAGAACCCTGCCCAACCTCCATCTGAATCTCCTCAGGAAGCTCTGTAAGAATGGCAGTGGCACTAGTAGCAGCAGCTACAGTAGAAGCATAAATGGAGGATAGAGCAAAGGTAAAAGACCCCCCAGGTACCGTAGGTAATTGATCAGCCTCTCCAGAATGGCCAGCACCACGAAAAGCATGGCTCCTCTGTCTCCTCCGCCTCTTTGTTGGGATGGATGGCGGAAAAACCCTAGTGACAGTGGAAGGAGCAAACTTCGAGAGGTCAATGTCAATGACGTCTAAGGACCCGGACAGAACCTTCAAAGTATAAACAGGGCTCTGCACATTAGAGGAAGGAGCCAAATTATTGGGATTCCTTCGTCGTGGAGGAGACCAAAACTACTCACAACCCCCTATGGTACAGCCAGCCTGACTAGGTGAAGCTCATCATGAAGGTTGCTGAGGAATGACGCCTAGTAGATCGTTTACCACCGTTTTCTCAGCAACCCTGGTTCGCACCTCCACTAGCTCTGACCTTCGGTCTTCGAATACCCTACGATGTAATTTCCTTTCCTCCGCAGTCGCCAGAGCCGAAGAATTTGTAGAAGTAACAGTATAGCCATTAAGACTAATAAAAAGTAAATGAGTAAGGCCCATAAAAAAATACAAGATTAACAGTCCCACGATGGCATTACCCTGGAAGACATGGGAGACTCTAAATCCCTCGTGAGGAATGCCAGGGGCAAATTCTCAGTCTCCGAAAATATAAAAGGAATCTTTATGCCACCCTTTATCAGAAATTGGGATAAAAGGGGTCAAAGCCACATCTGCACTCTTGGAGGACAATGAGAAGAATCCCGATCGATGGGGAATCACCTTCAGGTTGTACCGGGATAAGAAGTCATTGGGGATAACCCCTATCTTCTCCACAACCTCCACCAAATAGTAGAAGTTCCTGGATATTTGTCCAAGGGACCGATATATTTTACTCAGTACCTCTCTCAGGAAGGCAAAGAGAATAAAGCTGTGGCCGGCCTTGATTTGGCCAGCATAAACAAAGATTTCCCTCGGACGACAATCACTGGGGGTATCAAAGTCACTACCAATCCGAAGGCACACTGAAGTAGGAATGTATAAGCTTCGTCGGAGTTGGGATGTAGTCACAGTCATGGAAAATCCAAGAATAGAAGAAGAAGAAATTAGATAAAGAAAGAAAGAGATTACTTCGAGGCGAAGAGGTAAATGTTGCAGCAAAGGAGACTGAGAGAGAGAAAGAGCCTTTACAAGAAAAACACATAAACAGATTGAGTTCTAGCACGATAGTAAACAAAAAAGACACGAAGTCCCCTATTTATAAGAAAAAGGCGCATAAGCACATACGCCCAAGAGAACAGCACGAGTCCAGTCGAAACGTCGTAGATAGGGAAAGTGTGAGAAGGCAAAGGGACATATGGGCGGACACAGATGAAGAGGAATCCATCTGAGCTGTCAGTAGATATACAGAGCAACGTTGCATTTAACGTGTCGATTCAGAAACAGTAGGTACAATTATGAAGAGCCTAAATAGCCAGTAGGCAAACAACGGTACGTCTTAAGGAGATGAAAGGACCTTACGCCTCCTCAAGAGGGGAAAGTAGTAAAGGAAAATAATTGTGCATTAATCTTGGCCGTACAAGTATCCAAGTCACCCAGGGGGTACCTGACACAGATCAACTAATGAAATGCTGCCTAGCAAGTAGGGTAAGCCAAAGCAGAGGCCTCCTTGGCTAGTTTGTAGGACAGCACAGCACTAAGCGAAGCCAACCCAGCCAAGCAAGGCCGAGTAGACCTCGAGAAAACTACAATACTATTGCATGCACATCAGTTCAAGAAATCTCGGATGTAATCATAACAAATAAACTCGATCATTTCAGGCTACCCCGATCAGGTAAACAACCCCTCAAAATCAACAAAAATCCCATGATTACGGCTTATACTGTAGCCTATAGAGGGGAAAACCCTAGGAAGAGTTAAGGGGGTTAAATAGCACATTAAGCACTATTGGGAAGGGGTTGGAAGGATCGAGGACTTAGCCAGTATCGATTACTATTCCTCTATTTCTCTAACTTGAGCGTCGGAGTATCTATGGCAAGTACTAGACAGTCGCGAGGGGACGGGGAATGCTTGGAGCGACTTCGGATTAGTGCGTGTTGGGACCATCAAAGCAATCCTCTAGATTTGAACCGCACATAGATATGTAGGAAGTTAGACGATGGATTGATCGATTAATTGATAGATGGATAGAGAGAACTTTTATTCTCACCTAATTGATGGGACATTACCTCCAGCCTTGTGTAGTGGCCATGCTACGTAAGATATGATAGATAGATAAATGAAAATATATTTTACGTTCCCACGATCATGTGAGATATGATAGATGGATGGACGAAATTATAGATTGATGTCATTGGAGGTACTACCGAACCTTGCTTGTATTTTTGATAAAAATAAACTAGTATATATTACAGAATAAAAACTATCTTGTTTACCAAAAACGGGTCATAGAAATCCTAAAAAGAGTGACACATTGCTATATATCCAGAAGTGGCAGGTCAATCTAAGATAGTACAAGATGTCATATGCTCTTCGATATTATGGAATACTTTATAGCATATTACAGTATAGGAGATCCAAAAATTTCTCCAACTTCTTTTTTGAGATCCATGTGTGTAAAGATAGTCTCTGTATAGTGTAGAGATATGTAGAATTCACATGCATTGCATCTTAATAGACATCGATGCGAGGGGTCTCTTGGACTAGTTAGTGATCACTTTTAATCTGTAGTTATCAAACAGTAGACCTCATCGTTAGGTGAACTCAATATTAAGTTTTTAGTCAACGTCCACTATAAAATCCCAAATTTTGAAGTTTGAGAAAATCTTGGAAGTAAAAATTAGGGTAAAACTTTAGACTTTTATTCTGGTCAATTTTAATAAAATCTGACTTCATATTCAAAATGATCGAAAAACATACTTCAGCTTATAAACACACTCAAATGCGAGTCCGAATAGAAAAATTACAAAATTCTCAATTTTCGAGTCGGACTGGGCTAAAATAATAACTTTTTGCTAAAGTAAGAATTTTTAAAATTTGACCATACCATTGGGTACATAACTTTTCGCTGTTATTATATTCTTGTATGTATGTACAGGATATTGTGAATTTTTTTTATCAAGTGAAACAAGTTGAACTCCTTGGAATGCTAACATAAACAGAGGAGACCATGTCTAAATTTTGAAATGCCACCTAGTGTCTCAAGATCTGACATGATGCTTTGTTTTAACATTTGGCGAGGTGTCACAGCCAATCTGAACTGGATAAATGGCCTCAAAATCGTGGTATGCTAAATCGATCACAAAATCAGACCTTAACAATAGGATTCCATATCGGATTTGAAGTATGGAATATCAAATTGCCATAGTCTGGAAAGTTATATCAACGTGTTCCTCTACTCTTTTATTGACAACACCGTCGTATTTGTATTATGTGTTTTTTCTTTATTTTGTAATGTTGATAGATGTTTTTCATTTGAAAATTGTATATGATAATTTAAATGATAGATTGAAGTTTATTACAACTATTTATTGATTATGTTTAGACATTTATCATATGTTATATTATGAAAACCTGCATTATTTAACTATGCAGATGAATACTTGTGCATGTATTACCACTGTTAAAACGACGTTCATCCTATTGAGTAACATTTTCTTGTTACTCACCATTATAGATTACTCAACTTTTTTAGGAGTTTTTCTTTGAGGAGTCATTTGAGAAGGTCCTTGAGGAGGATCATGTTGATGTCTTGCCGCCATCGTCTATTTGAGGACTATTTGAAGATTTTAGTAGCTATTTGATTATAGAAGAGAAACATATTTGGTTGAGAGTTTGTAATCTAATGTATTAAGAGATTGAGGATTTGGATTATGATTGTATTTTATGATAGCTTCTGCATTGTGGCGCCCCCGAAAGACTAACACAAAGCCCATGACAAATCTAAAGGTACTAGATGGCGCCTTCAAATTTCGGCATGGTTTCCTCTGTTGATGTTAGCATTCCCAAGCACTCAAACACCTATTTTACTTGATAAATAATATACATAACATCTTGTATATACGTATATCTATATATACAAAATAGAATAATAACAGAAGCTTATTGTAGACACCCCATTTTTGTACTCGTCTGTTTAATCGACTCGTCAACCCGATCGCAACGGTTCCCAATGATGGATGTTTATTCCAATGCTTTATTTTATTACCGGATATGTTTCAGAAATCCGGATGAGGTATTTCGTACTGACAAAACTTTAGAAACCACGCTACGCTAGGAAAATATGACCCCAAAAACATAGAAATCATCATCTTACAGACCAAAAAGAAGCTTCACGATAAAAATTACTAAAAATGACCAAATTATCAAAATACCCCTAACATCAAAACAACCCTAGAGCCTACGTTACGATTAGAAAAACTCATTCAAATACATAAAACAATAAATCGAAACCAAATAAATCATTTCGTCAATTTTAACAGAATTTAACAAAATTACGAAAATGCCCCTCATAAAGTTCACGATCATTTCACACAAAAAACTTCATAAATGACACAAACCAATATTTCCATTTAATTTCTTATGAAAAATCAATTTTAAAACATCTTAGAACATTAAAAACTGACTTAAAACGTTAAAAGTTCTCTCCGGGGGTAAAACAGTAATTTCACAATTTTTATAATGAAAAATTTTAAAATTAATAAATAAAATATTAAATAATTAAAGTGATACATTAATGAAATTAATTTAAAATTTTAAACTAAAAAAATCGATCAATCAGGCTCTTAGGCAAAATTGTTGAGGGTTCGCAAGATATTTCTTTAAGGACCCCTCCATTTGGGCGTCCAAAGAATTAAAGATATAATAGAGGGGGGTTCTCCAAAAAATCAAAGTCAACTAAGCAAGACTAAAGTCAAGATATAAAAGTCAATTAAATAAGACTAAGGTCAAAATTAAAGTCAATTAAGTAAGACTAAAGTCAATCAATTAAGACTAAAGTCAAAATTTTAAAGTCAATCAAATAAGACCTAAAGTCAAAGCCCTAATAGAGTTCTAATTAAATAATAACTTTATTTAATAGAGTTCTAACCAAAATACAACTCTACCTAAAACAATTCTAATTAAAACACAACTCTACCTAAAATAATTCTAACTAAAATACAACTCTAACTAAAAGAACTCTAATTAAACACTAATTCTATCTAAATCAACCTTTAAAAAAATCTATAAATAGAGGTCCTCACACCCTATTTTCGTATCAAATGATTAACCCTAGAAAAAGTAGGTGAAGAAGCCTCTACAACCTCCTCAAAACCCTAATTTTAAAGTCCCAACTCCTTACCTAACACCCATACTTTGATTTTAGCCTAAAAAACACCTAAAACCCCTTCAAAAACACCCCAAAATCAATAACAAATCGATAAAAAAATTCGAAGAATCTAGATCTAAGGAAGAGATACCTTGCCTCGGAGATCCGAAATCAGATCCGGAGACAGAACGAAATAAGGAGTACGGTACAAGGAGTAGTTTTATCAAATTTGAGGGAATAGAACCATTACGTTCGAAGGTAAAATCTCTTTTATTTTTTCTATCTAGGTTTTTTTTTAGCAATGTAATTTATTTGAGAAATTAGTAGAAACCGACTTTGGCCAGGCGGGGTTGGTGCCTAACACCTTCCAACCCCGTAACGTGATCCTCGGACCCTTTTTTCTTTCGTAGATTAGTAATGTTTGCCTTTCTTAGAGTCATTTTGGTTCCTAGACCTTAATAACTAGGTGGCGACTCCCAAACATCAATAGTCAAAAGCGGATCAACGCACCTCGCGGATCGAGGGCGCTTTCACTTATGTACATATAATAATGTTACGACAAGTCAGAGTACTAAAGAAGAAATTAATATACAGGATTATACAGAAACTTCTCACTCTAACAAAAGTCCTAACACTCAACCTAAAATCTATAATACTACTTGGACAAACTAACGACGTTAGTGCTTAACATGAAAAGGACTCTGGTCATCTATTTGACCTACCAGATAATCCTCACTCGTGCTCTACACCTACCTATCCAATCTCTGAATCTAAAACTAAAATAAATGGAGAAGGAAAAGGTGAGTAACAATGGTTACCCAATAGAGAAATAAATATTTGTTGCAAATTACTTCTTCTAACAAAATGAATAAACATACTGAATAATTTTGATCGAAGCAAAGCTTTACATAATAAACTACAATTAACTAGTACATATATCAAAGAATGAGGAACTAAATATTTTAAAATTCACATTTACAGCAATTAGTAGTACTCACAATAACATTTTTTTATACAAATCTAGTTGATCAAAAGGAAATATTAAATATGCCTTTCATTTTACATATCAAAATAAGGCAACAGATACATAATACACAATTATGAAGTAGTGAAATTAGAGAGTTGGGATTCATGATTGGATTGCTCTCAATAGGGACATGATGTTTCATAATAAAATATTAGTTCTTGATTTTGTGGTTGGTCGTTGTTTATCATACTTACGGGGCCATTTATCTGGCTCAGGTTGACCGTATGACGTGATCGTAAGCAATAAGTCTTTTTTCAATGTGTCAAAATATTCAACTACTTTAGATTGTTAGTGATCATTAATTAATCATCTTCATTTGTGCCTATCAGGCTTGCATTCGACCACCTTTACATTAAAAATTCACTAGTAAAGATAGAGAGGAATAAACCTAGATTCCAGTTGTGACTCCACTCTCATACGCGTCCCATACCGTGTATGAATTTTGTTGTCTTTACTATACATCCAAAGATGGAATATCACTTTGGATGAAATAAAAGACTGTAAAACCCCGAGTTTTTCATTCATATATCGAGGAAACTAAATAATATAATTTTGAGAAAATCCTTAAAGTGTAAAGATGATCTCTATATAGTGTAGAGATAAGCAAAATTCATATGCATTGTCTCTTGATAAACTTCGACGTGAGGGGTCTCTTGGACTAGTTAGTGCTTACTATTAGTCTGCAGTCATCAAATGGTAAACCTCATTATTAGGTGAGCTTCGTATTAAGTTCTTCGTCAACGACCAATGTAAAATCCTGAATTTTGAAGTTTGAAAAATCTTAGAAATGAAAATTAGGGTAAAACTTTATAATTTTATTCTAGTCATTTTTAATAAAATTTAACTTCACCATTGGATTCAAAATGATTAAAAAACATACTTTAGCCTATAAATACGCTCAAATACGAGTCTGAATAGAAAAATTGTAAAATCCTCAATTTTTTAATCGAACTAGGCTAAAATAATAACTTTTTGCTAGAGTAAGAATTTTTAAAATTTGACCATACCATTGGGTTCATAACAGAAAATTATAGAAAATTGACTATTTACTTGTCATTTTTTGAGTCCAAAAAGTCAAATTATTGTCAAAAATGGAAACGACGTCAATTTAAAGGTCCCATTTGACCTAAAAAGTAAATTTTGTTAGAGACATATTTTGTAAAATTTAACTATATCATTAGATTTGAAATGAAAAATTAGATAAAATAGAGTATTCATTCATCACTTTTAGAGTTCGGACGGTCAAATTATCATCAAATGAAATAATAGGTAAAATACCGATTTCGTCCCAAAAATTTATATAAATAATTTTTTAAATGAATTTACTATTCATCATCATTTTAAATCATTAAAAAATCAGCCAAGGGGTTTAACAAAAATTTGATTTTCTTCCCAATCTTCAAACTCAGATTCGCCATGAACAATTTGTCTTTACACTCTGATATAAAAGGGAAAAACATCTGCATCGTTGTTTTCTACCAAACCCACCCAATTTCCTTTCATTTTCTCTTCTCTTTCATCCTGTATCATAAAAAATCAAGCATATCTGATACAGGATTTTTGATTCTTAAACCTTAGATTTCATCCATTTTAGGGGTAAATTGTCCTCCGTCGTAGAAGGATAAAAAGACGACGTCATCGAGATTTTCGAAACCACCAGGCCAGATTAAAAAATCAGTTTCCTTGACATCTGATCTATATTGATTTTCATGTCTATCATCTCGATTTTTATGCACGCACTTTAATCCTATAGCACAGAGATTGTAAGGAACTTTTAATTTTTATTAGTAATCGTAAATTGTGAAAATTGTATTTAGGATTTTATAAAAAAATTTATTCGTTGATACGAGAGTTTCGAAACTTCGACCATAGATTTCGTCTGTTTTGAGGTCAAACCGTCATCCGTCGTAAAGGGAGAAAGGATGACGACATCGAGATTTTTGAAACCACTAGGTAAATTCAAAAATCAGTCATATTGAAGTTTGATCCGCCTTGATTTTCGTGCCAATCATCTCAATTTTCATGTACGTGCTTCAAATCTGTTGCCTAGAGATTGGTAAGAACTCTCAATTTCTATTGGTAACCTTAAATTGTGAAAATTGCATTTAGGATTTTATCGAAAACTTGTGATATGTTTTCAAAATAATGTAGAATTATTTTCTTTATTTCAAATTCACGCTAGAACTTGCATATTTGATATGTTTAATTATATTTTATAATAAATTATACGTGGGTAGGATATTTCACCGGATTATTTTCACCATTTGGGTTTTATACACTGCTCGGACCTTGTTTTGATATAAGTTTTGTAAAGTTTCAATTTAAATGATAAAAATGAATTTCAAAGTGTAAAAAAGGATTTAATATCAAAAAATAAATATTTGAGTGAATGAATTTAGAAATGAATGATGTATTTGAAAACATAAAAAGGACAAGAATCGAAAAAAGAAAAAAATAGGATAAAATGATAAAATGTAAGAACCACACCCGAGGGGTGATGTTTGCATTTTACATTGTAATGCTGTCTGTAGGTTAGTGAAGGGATATCTAGGGATAACGATTGAATGCATGTTTATTTAAATTCTGTTGGCGTAGAGGCTCTGAGTTCTGTTATTTATTTTAGGCCGTATGACCACAGTTGCTTGGTAGGAAACTAGATATCCATTCTCAACCTTGTATTGTTAATTTCTCCTTTATTTTCAAATAAAAGTAATATATATGTAGCTATTTTATAATCTGTTAAAAAGTCTGTGAATGCTTAAAGGGATAGTGCGTCATATCATCCAGAGTGGTGTACTATCTTGGGATGTATGGTAGGGACAACTAAACTCATACATGGTATGGGACGTGTATAAGAGTGGAGTCACAACTGGAATCCGAGTTTATTTCTTTCTATCTTTACTAGTGAACTTGTAATGTAAAGGTGGTCGGTCGTATACGAATGGATTATACATTAAGGAATCACATGTACATTTGATAGACGTAGACGAAGATGATTAGTCAGTGATCACTAACAATCTATAGTAGTCAAATGTTCTGACACATCGAACTGACAAAACTGTAGAAACCACGCTACGTTAGGAAAATATGACTCCAGAAATATAAAAATCATCATCTTGCAGACAAAAAGAAGCTTCACGATAAAAATCAATAAAAAATGATCAAATTACTAAAATACCCCTAACCTTAAAATATCCTCAGAGCCTACGTTACGCATAGGAAAACCATTTCAAACACATAAAATAACAAATCGAAACCAAATAAATTATTTCGACAAAATTACAAAAATACCCCTCATAAAGTTCGAAATCATTTCGCACAAAAAATTTCATAAATGATAAAAACCAATATTCCCATTTAATTCCTTACGAAAACTAATTCCAAAACATCCTGGAACATTGAAAAATGACTTAAAACGCAAAAAGTCCTTTCCGAGGGCAAACGGTAATTTCACAATTTTAATAATTAAACATTCTGAAATTAATAAATAAAATATTAAATAATGTAAAGTGAAACATTAATAAAATTAATTTAAAATTTTGAATCAAAAAATCAATCAATCAAGCTCTCAGGCTATTTATTCAAGGATCCCTCCATCTAGAGGCCCAAAAAATTAAAGATATAATAAAAGGGGGTTCTTCAAAAATTAAATTCAATCAAGTAAGACTAAAATCAATCCTAAAGTCAATCAAATAAGACTAAAGTCAAGATATTAAAAGTCAACCAAGAAAGACTAAAGTCAAAATTCTAATCTAAACTAATCAAGTCAATCTCATAAGACTAAAGTCAAAATCCTAATCTAAACTAATCAAGTCAATCTCATAAGACTAAAGTCAAAATCCTAATCTAACCTAATCAAGTCAATCTCATAAGACTAAAGTCAAAACCCTAAATTAAAACCCTAAAGACTAAGTCAATCTCATAAGACTAAAGTCAAAATCCTAATTAAAACCCTAAAAGAAACCCTAATCAAACCTTAATTTTTCTAAAAAACTTTATAAATAGGAGCCTCCACACCCTATTTTCGTATCCAAAAATAAATCCTAAGAGAAGTAGGTCAAAAAGCTTTCATAGCCTCCCATAAATCCTAATTTTGTTGTTGTTGTGTGTTGCTAGGCAGCACATATACGAAAAAAAATGAGTGTTGTGTGTGCTGACGCCATGTTGGATGTTTTAGCAGCAATAAAAAAATAGTGTGTTGGCAACCAAAAAAAAAAAGAATTTTTTTTTAAAAATCAATTAGTTTTTTTTTAAAGTTTTTTTAAAATAAAAAGGGGATTCATCACTCCAAATCACAACAACTATCATGCTATCTTCAATTTAATGTTCATTGAAGCCTTGATTTATTTCGGGTCACCCAAAACCACCCTTGATTGGACCATAAAAAGAATCTCCTTGGTTTGGACTAAAAATAATGAGTTTGTGCCAACAATTGGATCCAATTATTATTCGTTGTCTCAATTGCCTATCTAACGTTGCTATGATTTTGATAGGTTTGATGTGCGTATCTTTAATAATGTGATTGGAATAATGTATATTTTAATTCATGTTTATGTGGTATCAATGTTATGATGGTATGATCAGGCCCATGGGCCCAGTGTTTGGAAAAGACCGCGGGCACACCCCACCTTGTTTTGCACACACCACTAGCACGTCCCATATAACCAACGTGGCACTAGTGCGTGGCCCGGTTTCCTCGAAGATGCGATGTTATTCATGAAAACCACAACTCCAATCACGTACCTTAGGGTATATCAAACTGGGGCATCAGTACCATCTGATCAGGCCACTCTGAAAGGTATATCGATACACCAAGACTGGAGTGACCTAAGCCTTTGACCTATTGTAAGTCACACAGTCACATATCCTGATTGCCAACGTAATACTAGTACGTGGTCGGTCCCCTCGTCGGATGCCAAACCATTTATAAAAATTACAACTCGTGACTCATACCCGTAGGTATATAAAAGATAATCCAAGTACATCAATTGCACTTCTTGGTCAAAACCAGTGCCTAAGTGAGATCCTGCCCCGATGTACCATATTGTACGAGGGGGATAGACTACGTCTATTCTAGATGAGAGGTATTTAAGTGGGCCCTTGCTCAAGCATCCTGTGCCACCTCTCAACTGGGTATCAAACTGGCTATTTTTGGCTTCAGAGAAGTGAGTTGAGATTTTGGATTATCACCTATATGGTATATCAAACCAAGTCACCACGTACCGTCTGATTGAGTACGCTCAAGAGGTATATAGGTGTGCTTGGGTAAGGGTGGCCAGATAAAAATGCATTGCATATAGTAAACTTAGGGTCTAGGAACCTCCCCTGTAAGTCACGACTCAAACTTATCGTGGGTATTCCCGGATTGTTTATTGAATGGGACCTTTTGAATGATGAATGTATGTGAATGATGAGATCAGAATGCATGTGAATGATGAGGTGAATGTATGTGAATGATGAGATCATAATTTACGGTATTGTCCTCAAGGATCAATCTTTTCTGTTTAACTTGATCACTAGGTACACCAACCCAATAAAAAATCCATTTTAAATTTGACCCAGTCCATCTCAATCTAACGATCATTATGGGCCGAGCCATTTGAATCAAAATAAAATTCAAACTTTTTTTTTATTCAAATTTTTAACCCATTTTAAAATAAGAAAATTATTTTCCAGAAGAAAAATATTTTCCAAAAGAGAAATGCTTTTCAAATGTAAAATATTTTTCGAAAGAATAAGATTTCCAAAAGGAAATGCTTTCCCAAAAAAGTTTTTTTAAAAGAAAATATTTTCTATAAAAAAAAGGAGGAAAAATATTTTTCAGAAAAAAAATGGTTTATAAAAAATGTATTTTTGCATGAAAAATTATTGAAATATGTGAAAGCGCCCTCGATCCGCGGGGTGCGCGGATCCGCTTTTGACCCTTGAGGTTTGGGAGTCGCCACCTAGTTATTGTGGTCTAGGAACCAAACTGACTCTAAAGTGGATAAAAACTAATCTACTACAGAAAATCCAAATCCGGGGATCATGTTACGGGGTTGGAAGGTGTTAGGCACCAACCCCGCCCGGCCATTGCCGGTCTCTACTTATCCCAAATACAGTTACATCGCTAATGACAAACCTAGATTAAAAAAATAATAAAAAAACTTACCTTCGATCTGCAAAAGTGCTATTCCCTCAGATCTGGTGAGAATGGCTCCTTGTACCGTATTCCTTACTTCGTTCTATTTCCGGATCTGATTCTTGATCTCCGAGGTAAGGTATCTCCTTCTTGGATCTGGGTGCTTTGAATTTGTTATGGATTTTTGGGATGTTTTTGAAAGGATTTTGGGTGTTTTTGAGGCTAAAATCGGAGTAGGGGTGTTAGGGAAGGAGTTGGGGCTCCAAAATTAGGGTTTTGGGGAGGCTATGGAGGCTTCTTTACCTACTTTTCCTAGGGTTTTTTCTTTGATACGAAAATAGGGTGTGGAGGCTCCTATTTATAAAGTTTTTAGGAGAATTAGGGTTTCATTAGGGTTTCTTTTAGGGTTTCAATTAGGGTTTCAATTAGGGTTTAGACTTTGGTCTCATGAGATGGACTGAGTCTTTAGGGTTTTAATTTAGGGTTTTGACTTTTAGTCTTATGAAATTGACTTGATTAGTTTAGATTAGGTTTTTGATTTAGGGTTTTGACTTTTGGTCTTATGAGATTGACTTGATTAGTGTTTTGATTTAGGGTTTTGACTTTAGTCTTATGATATTGACTTTAATACTTTGACTTTAGTCTTTCTTGGTTGACTTTAATGTTTTGACTTTAGCCTTACTTGACTTTAGTCTTACTTGATTGACCTTAATGTTTCTTTTTACATTTTTTAATGATTTATTTATTAATTTCGAAATTTTTAATTATTAAAGTTGTAAAATTATCGTTTTGCCCTCGGAGAGGATTTTTTACGTTTTAAGTCGTTTTTCAATGTTTCATGATGTTTTGGAGTCAGTTTTTTGTAAGGAATTCAATGGGAATGTTGGTTTTTGTCGTTTATGAAATTTTTTGTGTGAAATGATCGTGAATTTTATGAGGGGTATTTTCGTAATTTTGTCGAATTTTGTGAAAATTGGTGAAATGATTTATTTGGTTTCGATTTGTTGTTTTATGTGTTTGAATGAGTTTTCCTAAGCGTAATGTAGGCTCTAGGGTTGTTTTGATGTTAGGGGCATTTTGGTAATTTGGTCATTTTTAGTGATTTTTATCGTGAAGCTTCTTTTTGGTCTGCAAGATGATGATTTCTATGTTTCTGGGGTCGTATTTTCCTAGCGTAGCGTGGTTTCTAAGTTTTGTCAGTTCGAGATACCTCATCCGAATTTTTGAAACATATCTGGTAACAACATAAAGTATTGGAATAGACATCCATCATTGGGAACTTTTGCGATCGGGTTGACGAGTTGATTAATCAGGCGGATGCAAAAATGGGGTGTCTACAGATGCCCCTCTTTGGTAGAGGGTTGAAGCAAACTAGATAGCAAATCTATTTTGGTAGAAAGTGCGATATCCGAATGCCAAAGCTAGTGACAGTTCATTTTGCAGCCTGATTTAGCAATTCGTCGGGGTGTTCGGATCCTTGAGCGTAAAACTCTCCCCGAACTAAAAAGTTGTCAGGTCCTCGAGCGAGAGCTCTCACTGATGGCGTCAGATCCTTGAATTTTAAAGAATTCTCCCTGACTAAAAGAACAAGTGTACAAGTGTGTGCACTGTGTGAAACTGAGTAAAATCTGAGCATAAACTAAGCATAACTGAGCATAAATTGAGCATAAAAAAAATTGATTGTCTTACTTTACCTACCCTGGGTGAAAGAGTAATAAACAATTTTTTTTGGAAAGTTTTACTCTACCTACTCGGGGTGAAAGAGTAATGAACTATTTTTTCTAGGAGTCCTACTCTACCTACTCGGGGTGAAAGAGTAATGAATTCTTTTTCGGGAGTTCTACTCTACCTACTTGGGGTGAAAGAGTAATGAACTATTTTTTCTGGGAGTTTTACTCTACATACTCGGGGTGAAAGAGTAATGGACTTATTTTCTGGGAGTTCTATTCTACCTACTCAGGGTGAAAGAGTAATGAACTATTTTTTCTGGGAGTTCTACTCTACATACTCGGGGTGAAAGAGTAATGGACTTATTTTCTGGGAGTTTTACTCTACCTACTCGGGGTGAAAGAGTAATGAACTATTTTCGGGAGTTCTACTCTACCTACTCGGGGTGAAAGAGTAATGAACTATTTTCGGGAGTTCTACTCTACCTACTCAGGGTGAAAAAGCAATGAACTATTTTTTCTGGGAGTTCTACTCTACATACTCGGGGTGAAAGAGTAATGGACTTATTTTCTGTGAGTTCCACTCTACCTACTCAGGGTGAAAGAGTAATGAACTATTTTTTCTGGGAGTCCTACTCTAAATACTCGGGGTGAAAGAGTAATGGACTTATTTTATGGGAGTTTTACTCTACCTACTTGGGGTGAAAGAGTAATGAACTATTTTCGGGAGTTCTACTCTACCTACTCAGGGTTAAAGAGTAATGAACTATCTAAGTATAATCTGAGAAAACCCTCGGCGATATCTGACAAAGCATAATCCGAGAAAGCCCTCGGTGGCAACTGGCTGAGCATAATCCGAGCAAACCCTCGGCGGCATCTGGCTGAGCATAATCTGAGCAAACCCTCGATGACATCTGGCTGAGCATAGTTCGAGCAAACCCTCGACGGCATATGAACATAGTTCCGAGAAAGCCCTCGGCGGCATCTGAGCATAATTCCGAGAAAGCCCTCGGCGACATCTGAGCATAATTCCGAGAAAGCCCTCGGCGGCAACTGAGCATAATTCCAAGAAAACCCTTGGCGGCATCTGAGCATAATTCCGAGAAAACCCTCGGTGGCATCTGAGTATAATTCCAAGAAAACCCTTGGCGGTATCTGAGCATAATTTCGAGAAAGCCCTCGGCGGCAACTGAGCATAATCCAAGATAACCCTGGGCGGCAACTGAGCAAAATCCAAGATAACCCTTGGCGGAGATTGAGCAAAATCCAAGATAACCCTTGGCGGAGACTGAGCAAAATCCAAGATAACCCTTGGCGGCAACTGAGCAAAATCCAAGATAACCCTTGGCGGAAACTGAGCAAAATCCAAGTTAACCCTTGGCGGCAACTGAGCAAAATCCAAGTTAACCCTTGGCGGCAACTGAGTAAAATCCAAGATAACCCTTGGCAGAGACTGAGCAAAATCCAAGATAACCCTTGGCGGAACTGAGCAAAATCCAAGATAACCATTGGCGGCAATTGAGCAAAATCCAAGTTAACCCTTGGCGGCAACTGAGTAGAATCCAAGATAACCCTTGGCGGAGACTGAGCAAAATCCAAGATAACCCTTGGCGGAAACTGAGCAAAATCCAAGATAACCCTTGGCGGCAATTGAGTAAAATCCAAGATAACCCTTGGCGGCGACTGAGCAAAATCCAAGATAACCCTTGGCGAAGACTGAGCAAAATCCAAGATAACCCTTGGCGAAAACTGAGCAAAATCCAAGATAACCCTTGGCGGCAACTGAGCAAAATCCAAGTTAACCCTTTGCGGCAACTGAGTAAAATCCAAGATAACCCTTGGCGGAAACTGAGCAAAATCCAAGATAACCCTTGGCGGCAACTGAGCAAAATCCAAGATAACCCTTCGCGGCAACTGAGCAAAATCCAAGTTAAACCTTGGCGGCAACTTAGTAAAATCCAAGATAACCCTTGGCGGAGACTGAGCAAAATCCAAGATAACCCTTGGCAGAAATGGAGCAAAATCCAAGATAACCATTGGCGGCAACTGAGCAAAATCCAAGATAACCCTTGGCGGAAACTGAGCAAAATCCAAGTTAACCCTTGGCGGCAACTAAGTAAAATCAAAGATAACCCTTGGCGGAGACTGAGCAAAATCCATGATAACCCTTGACAGAAACTGAGCAAAATCCAAGATAACCCTTGGCGGCAACTAAGCAAAATCCAAGTTAACCCTTGGCGGCAACTGAGTAAAATCCAAGATAACCCTTGGCGGAAACTGAGCAAAATCCAAGATAACCCTTGGCGGCAACTGAGCAAAATCCAAGATAACCCTTCGCGGCAACTGAGCAAAATCCAAGATAACCATTGGCGGCAACTGAGTAAAATCCAAGATAACCCTTGGCGGAGACTGAGCAAAATCCAAGATAACCCTTGGCAGAAATGGAGCAAAATCCAAGATAACCATTGGCGGCAACTGAGCAAAATCCAAGATAACCCTTGGCGGAAACTGAGCAAAATCCAAGTTAACCCTTGGCGGCAACTAAGTAAAATCAAAGATAACCCTTGGCGGAGACTGAGCAAAATCCATGATAACCCTTGACAGAAACTGAGCAAAATCCAAGATAACCCTTGGCGGCAACTAAGCAAAATCCAAGTTAACCCTTGGCGGCAACTGAGTAAAATCCAAGATAACCCTTGGCGGAAACTGAGCAAAATCCAAGATACCCTTGGCGGAAACTGAGCAAAATCCAAGATAACCCTTGGCGGCAACTGAGCAAAATTGGCGAAGGAATGAAGGATTTTTGGGAAAGAATGAATGAATTTGGAAAAGACTGATTAGAGTGAATTGAATAAATCTGGAAGATACTGAATCTAGAAGAGAAATTATCGAATCTAGGAATGATTGTATCTGGGAATACCATATTAGTTGATCTCTGGGCACAGTCAAATGTGAGATCCGAAGTGCTTTTGTTTGAACCTCAAGGATTTATCCAAAAGTTTTATGAATTTAAAACCTGAGTTTTTATTTCTTTTGAACCTCAAGAGTTTTTTCGAAAAACTGTTATCAAGAGGGTAACCTTAGGTTTGGAGTTCTCATCATCTTTTAGGATTAACATTGCTTAAAAACAAAATGCCCCTAGTTTGACAATGTACGTGGCATTGAACACATCATTAAAAAAATGCCCCTAGTATAAGGGGGGAACTTACATATTTAGAGGAAAAAGAAAAAATGCCCCTTGTATGAAGGTTTGAAATATTTGATTACCACAAGCGCAATAAAGATCCAACTTTTAATTTTGATTAATTTTATTAAAGATTTTGAGTCAGGCTCAAGAGAACAAAATATTTCCTTTTGAGACTCATCATAGAATTCACCATTCTCTCCATTGGTTCACTTGGGGAAGTAAGAATTTTCAGATCGATCGTAGACAAGATACTTGTGGCTTCTGAATATATGCCTGGTTTAAGCTGAATATTGAACTTGATTATTCAGATTTCTGATGTTTCAGCTCGAACTGCTCTCAGCTTGGGATTTTCTTTTGTTTTTTTTTTTATTGCTCTAACTTTTGCCTAGATCGGCTTTCCAGGTTTTCAATCTATCGAGCTTGCTCTAACTTTTGCCTAGATCGCCTTTTCAGGTTTTCAATCTAACGAGCTTTTTCTTTTTTCTTGGCTCTGATTGTTGCCAAAGTTGTCCTTTCAGATTTTCAACTTTGCGAGCTTGCCTTAATTTTTGCCTAAGTCGCCCTTTCCGGATTTTCAACTTAACAGGCTTCATCATTTTTTTTTTTTTTACCTTCTAGAATTACTGTCTGATCATGTTCTACTACCTTCCTTGACCTTTTCACACGGTACTTAGGAGGACTTTTATAGGTAGGCTTGAGACTAGGCATAATATGAAAGGAATTTTGAGGCTCAAAAACCCAAATGCCCCTTGTGTGGCATTTCATTTAAAATTTTTTTCTTGAACTTTCTTCCCCATTTTGGATGATATTTCTTTTTCTTTTGAATTTTTTCTTTTTAGATTTTTCCTTTGTCGGGGAATCTATATATATTTTTTTATTTTGATGTGGTCGGGCCTGGAAGTAACTTCTCAGGTTGCCTACGTACCCCAAATTTTTGGGATCAGACCAAAATGTAGTTCAGATTTTTCCCTCCCCTAGGTTAGGTGATCGGGCTGAGAAAGAAAAAGGCATCATTTTTTTTTGAACAGGCTGCAAAGGGTGTGAGAAAGGACATAATGAACTGGGTAGCAGGAAAATTGATTCGGCCAAAGATGGCCTCCTTAAATGTAGTACCATTTGATCCGGTCAAGGTTGGTTGACTCTGGTAGTTCACTTCCATCATGATCTTGAAGTCTGACAGCTTTTCCTAATAGTATTTCATTAATGAATGAATTTCTCCAATTGGATTCAGACTTTCTCCTATAGTCGAAGAGGGTGTTCGATTTTCTTTGAAGTCTGATAGTTAAATCCTTAACTTGTAAATGATGACTTTGAACTTTTTGTCAAATGCACGGGTGACCCTTCTTAGATAAGCTTGCACATAGTACAGGGTTTTAACTTGTTTTCTTCGATCAAGTTTAATTCTTCATACTGTTGACGAATCCAATCTGTTTCTAACAATTGACTTTTCTTGAAGGCCTTGAGATACGGGATTTCCATTTCAACTAGTAAGATTGCTTCCATATCATACACTAGAAAGTAGGAAGATTCCAGCAGAAGATTGTATTGAAGTATGATGTGCCCCTAGTGTGAATGGTAACTTCTCGAACTCATCCTGGTGTGATTGATACATTTCCTTGATGATTGTTTTGAGATATTTTATTGGCTGTTTCAACCTTTCCATTAATCTGAGGACGGTAGAGAGATACTGTGATGTTGAATATCGAGCTTTGAACACAGAGTGATAACTTAAGCTTTGATGTACGACCCATTATTAGAGATCAATACTGCTTCAACTATTTCATTAATCTAAGAATGATAATCTATGCTGGGAGCTCTACCATGTTGAGAAGTCTAGCACTGATACATTTCGTAAGATCTTCTTTGATATCATTTTATCAATTCAATATCTAATCCGTGTAAGACAATACCCAAGCTTGCACCTAACATATCCTCATAGGCCCACACGAACAAGTCTTTTGAAATTTATGAGAAAATTCATTATCCCCTTGTTTCCTCTAGAGATAAGATGGTTTCTATTTGAATATCTTTGAGAATTTATTTCTTTCCGAGGTCAATGACCTTTGCTTTCTTGATTAAAGGTTGAGCCCGAATCTTATCTTCTTGTTCAGAAACGAAATCTATCAAATTATTAGTTAATTCGTTAATGTACTCGAGGTATTCAAAAATTTCTTTTATCCGATCAATTTTAGATGGGGCAACAGACACCTCTATAGACTCGATGAACTAACTTGACTCAATAGGAAAGAGTAGACTCAATCTAAGGAAGACATGACCTTGCTGGAAAAAAGGACTCGAGCTAACCCAAATGACTTATGAAAACTCAAGACAAGTACCACACACGAGTGTGATTAGGACTGATGACTGACTGAGATATGCTTATAACCGGTAGGATTGAAACACTATGATCTTCAAAGAACAACTGGACGATATTGAGAAATTTTGAGGTTATTTATGACTGTTGATTTGATATTGACGTTTACTTTAACTGACCGGATTTACAACCCTAGCTAGACGATGGACGATTGAGCTTAGACACAATGATAACCCTTAAACCTCTTTGAGGTGAATTTAACCAATTTCAGTGTCACCCCCTTGACAAATTTTAAATGAACCCTGAGATTTTATTAAATTTGTGCACCAATCCATTAAACAATTCATTAATGTAATGATTATTCACAAAAATAATTTTATTGCACACTCTGAAAAATATTGACAAATAATGTTTTCATTGAATAACAACTTCCACAAACATATTTCAATAATTTTTCATGCAAAAAAAGATTTTTTGTAAATCATTTTTTTCTGAATTTTCTTTTCTTTTGGAAAATATTTTCTTTTGGAAGACATTTTTTCTCTGAAAAATAGTTTTTTATTTGGAAAGCATTTTCTCTTGGAAAATCTTGTTCTTATGGAAAATATTTTTGGAAAAGGTTTTTTCTTAGAAAACATTTTTTCTAATGAATAACACTTTTTCTAGAAAATATTTATTTTGGAAAATACTTTTCCTTTGTAAACTATTTTTCTTCTTTGAAAATTTCATTTCTATTTCGATTTAAATGGCCCGGTCCATCAGGATTGTTGGATCGAGTTGGGCTGGGTCATTTGCAAGAGATGGATTTTTTATTGGGTCGGTGCACCCATTTTAATTTTCGAAACAAAATTTTTATCCTTGAGGACAACCATACATTCCTTATCTCATCATTCACATCATTCACCTATATTCATCAATCAAAATGTTCCATTCAATAAACAACCCGGGAACACCCACGATAAGTTCGAGTCGTGACCTACAGGAAAGGTTTCTAGACTCTAAGCTTACTACGTGCAATGCATTTTTATCTAGCCACCCTTGCCCAAGCACACCTATATATCTTTCGATACGTGGTGACTTGGTTTGATATACCTTATAGGTGATAATCTAAAACCTCAATTCACTTCTCTGAAGCCAAAAAACAGCCAGTTTGATCTCCAGTTGAGAGGTGACGTAGTCTATCCCCCTCGTACAGTAGGGTACAGCGGGGCAAGATCTGCTTAGGCACCGATTTTGACCAAGAAGTGCAATTGATACACTTAGATTATCTTTTATACCTACGGGTACGAGTCAAAAGTTGTAGCTTTCATAAATGGTTTGGCATCCCACAAGGGGACCGACCACGTACTAGTACTACGTTGGCAATTGGGACATGTGACTGTGTGGCTCACAATAGGTCAAAAGCTCAGGTCGCTCCAGCCTGGGTGCATCAATATACCTCTCAGAATCACCTGATCAGACGGTATTGATGCCCCCAGTTTGATATACCCTAAGGTACGTGACTGGAGTTGTGGTTTTCATGAATGATGTCGCATCTCCGAAGAGACCGGGCCACGCACTAGTGCCACGTTGGCTATATGGGACGTGTAAGTGGGTAAAACAGTAAACGTGCTTGTGGTGTGTGCAAAATAGGGTGGGGTGTGCCCGGGGCCTTTTTCAAACACGTGGGCCCATGGGCCAGATTATGTCATCACATATGGATATCAAAGGAATATTGATCAAGAAAATAATCCAAAACCCATCACATCGAATTAAGAGAAATCGAACCCATCACAAATATATCTTTCAAGATCATGGCAAATCAATTAATGAGCATGGCATATAATAATTGATCAAACAAACATTGCAATAGGCATAATTTTTATAATTTTTAAGGTCCAATCAATGATCACTTTTGGGTGATCCAAAATAATCGAGATTCCAATAGGTGTTACATTGATGATAGAATGACAATGGTTGAGATGAGCTCACTCTCAAGAACATTAATTGTGCCAACATTAGATAAATTCAGATTTTCTGTGAATTAGGAAAATACAATCTGAACTTGCATCGATGATATCTAAGGCTCCCGATAACGAAATCGAGTGAACTCAAGTTCTAAATTAATCTACTCGATGAAATCTACATTTTATTAATAGGTGTCCAGACTTAGTTCTCACCAGAATGTTCTATAAAAACGTTTTAACGTTGCTGTCCCAACCTTCATTCAGAAACAATTCCAGATTTACAGATTGAACTTGCATCGATGATATCTAAGGCTTCTGATAACGAAATTGAGTGAACTCAAGTTCTAAATTAATCTACTCAATAAGATCTACGTTTTATTAAGAGGTTTCCAGACTTAATTCTTATTAGAATGTTCTGTAAAAAAGTTTTAACGTTGCTGTCCCAACTTTCATTCAGAAATAATTCCAGATTTACAGATTGAACTTGCATCAATGATATCTAAGGCTTCCGATAACGAAATTGAGTGAACTCAGATTCTAAATTAATCTACTCGACGAGATCTATGTTTTATTAAGAGGCTCCCAGACTTAATTCTCACTAGAATATTCTATAAAAATGTTTTAATATTTCTGTCCAACCTTCACCATTCCATCATTTGCATAGGTCAATTTGAATCTTTCATTATTTAGGGGTCATCAAAAAGTGATCCTTAATTGGAGAAAAAAAAATGCAATGCCCAAAATCATCTACAATCAAGATAAAAAATAAATAAATAGAAAAAATAAATAAAATAAATCCAACACTGAAAGCGCCCTCGATCCGCGGGGTGCACGGATCCGCTTTTGACCCTTGAGGTTTGGGAGTCGCCACCTAGTTATTGTGGTCTAGGAACCAAACTGACTCTAAAGTGGATAAAAACTAATCTACTACAGAAAATCCGAATCCAGGGATCATGTTACGGGGTTGGAAGGTGTTACGCACCAACCCCGCCCGGCCATTGCCGGTCTCTACTTATCCCAAATAAAGTTACATCGCTAATGACAAACCTAGATTAAAAAAATAATAAAAAAACTTACCTTCGATCTGCAAAAGTGCTATTCCCTCAGATCTGGTGAGAATGGCTCCTTGTACCGTATTCCTTACTTCGTTCTATTTCCGGATCTGATTCTTGATCTCCGAGGTAAGGTATCTCCTTCTTGGATCTGGGTGCTTTGAATTTGTTATGGATTTTTGGGATGTTTTTGAGAGGATTTTGGGTGTTTTTGAGGCTAAAATCGGAGTAGGGGTGTTAGGGACGGAGTTGGGGCTCCAAAATTAGGGTTTTGGGGAGGCTATGGAGGCTTCTTTACCTACTTTTCCTAGGGTTTTTTCTTTGATACGAAAATAGGGTGTGGAGGCTCCTATTTATAAAGTTTTTAGGAGAATTAGGATTTCATTAGGGTTTCTTTTAGGGTTTCAATTAGGGTTTCAATTAGGGTTTAGACTTTGGTCTCATGAGATGGACTTAGTCTTTAGGGTTTTAATTTAGGGTTTTGACTTTTAGTCTTACGAAATTGACTTGATTAGTTTAGATTAGGTTTTTGATTTAGGGTTTTGACTTTTGGTCTTATGAGATTGACTTGATTAGTGTTTTGATTTAGGGTTTTGACTTTAGTCTTATGATATTGACTTTAATACTTTGACTTTAGTCTTTCTTGGTTGACTTTAATGTTTTGACTTTAGCCTTACTTGACTTTAGTCTTACTTGATTGACCTTAATGTTTCTTTTTACATTTTTTAATGATTTATTTATTAATTTCGAAATTTTTAATTATTAAAGTTGTAAAATTACCGTTTTGCCCTCGGAGAGGATTTTTTACGTTTTAAGTCGTTTTTCAATGTTTCAGGATGTTTTGGAATCAGTTTTTCGTAAGGAATTCAATGGAATGTTGGTTTTTGTCGTTTATGAAATTGTTTGTGTGAAATGATCGTGAATTTTATGAGGGGTATTTTCGTAATTTTGTCGAATTTTGTGAAAATTGGTGAAATGATTTATTTGGTTTCGATTTGTTGTTTTATGTGTTTGAATGAGTTTTCCTAAGCGTAATGTAGGCTCTAGGGTTGTTTTGATGTTAGGGGTATTTTGGTAATTTGGTCATTTTTAGTGATTTTTATCGTGAAGCTTCTTTTTGGTCTGCAAGATGATGATTTCTATGTTTCTGGGGTCGTATTTTCCTAGCGTAGCGTGGTTTCTAAGTTTTGTCAGTTCGAGATACCTTATCTGAATTTTTGAAACATATCTGGTAACAACATAAAGTATTGGAATAGACATCCATCATTGGGAACTTTTGCGATCGGGTTGACGAGTTGATTAATCAGGCGGATGCAAAAATGGGGTGTCTACAATATGTTTGTAGAAGTTGTTATTCAATGAAAACATTATTTGTTAATATTTTTCAAGAGTGCAATAAAATTATTTTTCTGAATAATCATTACATCAATGAATTTTTTAATGGATTGGTGCACAGAATTCAATAAAATCTCAGGGTTCATTTAAAATGTTATCAAGGGGGTGACACTGAAACTAGTTAAATTCACCTTCAATGAGATTTAAAGGTTATCATTGTACCTAAGCTCAATCATCCATCGTCTAGCTAAGGTTGTAAATCCGATCAGTTAGAACAAACGTCAATATCAAGTCAATAGTCAGAATGACCTCAAAATTTCTCAACATCACCCAGTTGTTCCTTAAAGATCATAGTGCCTCAGTCCTACTGGTTGTAAGCAATATCTCGATATCGTCCGTAATCAAGCTCGTTGTGGGTACTTGTCTCAAGTTTTCATGAATCATGTAGTTTAACTTGAGTCCAATTCCTTTTATCAATCCATTAAGGTCATGTCTTATTTAGATTGAGTCTATTCTTTTCTATGAGTCGAGTTCGTTTGCTAAGTCTACAACGACGTATGTCGCCCCATTTGAATAAAGGAAATTTTTGAATACCTCGAGTGCATTAACGGATTAACTACTAATCTGGCTTCAATGATAGATTTCATTCCTGAGTAAGAAGATAAGAGTCGGGCTCAACTTTTAATCGAGAAAGCACATGTCATTGACCTCGGAATGGAAAATGATTCCTAAAGAGATTCAAATAGAAATCATCATATCTCTAAAGGAACATGAGGGGATAATGAATTTACTCAGAAATTTCAAAAGACTTGTTCGCGTAGTCTGATGAGAATATATTAGGTGCAAGCTTGGATGTTGTTCAACATGGAATAGATACTCGCCTGATGAGATGAAAATATCGATAGATATGTTATAAAATGTATTAGTGCTATCCTCACTATATCTTGAGTTGCAAATCACATATTATCAATCAATATGGGGGTAACTTTTGAACTGATCTCTGATGATGGGTCATACTTCAAAGTCAAGGATTACTCTGTGTTCAAAGTTTAAAGATCCGGCATCATAAATCATCTCCCTAACGTCCTCAAATTAATGGAGCGGTTGAAACAGCTAGTAAGAGGCTCAAGATAATCATCATGAAAATGTGTCAATCGCACCAAGATTGGTTAGAGAAGCTATCATTCACACTTTGGGTGTATCGTATTTCAATACAATTTTTCATATGGAAGTAATCTTACCAGTTGAAATGGAAATCCCATATCTCAAGGTCTTGATGGAAAGTCAACTGTTAAAAGCAAACTAAGTCTGTCATGGGTACGAAGAACTAAACTTAATTGAAGAAAAACAACTTAGAGTTATGTACCACGTGCAAACTTATAAAAGAAAAGTCAACGCTTGACAAGGAAGTCAAAGTTTGTTACCTACAAGCCAGGGATTTAACCATCAGATTTCACACAAAAATTGAGCACCCCTCATCGTTCATAGGAGGAAGTTTGAACCTAAATGGAGAGATTCATTCATCAATAAGGGAGACACTACTTTGGAAAGCCATCAAATTTCAAAATTGAGCACCCCTCCTCGCCTAGAAGGAAGTCCAAACCAAATTGGGGAGGTTCGTTCATCATCAAGGAAATATTACCAGGAAAAGCTATTAGGCTTCAAGATCATGATGGAATCGAATTACCAGAACCAACCAACCTTGACCAAATCAAATGGTACTACATTAAAGGAGGCTATCTTTGACCGAATCAATTCTCATATTATCCAGTTCAATATATCTTCTCTCAACCCCTTGGCAGTCTTTTCAACAAAAAAAAATATAAATGACACAAACCAATTTTCCTATTGAATTCCTTACGAAAAATCGATTCCAAAACATCGTGGAACATGGAAAAATGACTTAAAACGCAAAAAGTCCTCTCTGAGGATAAAACAGTAATTTTACAATTTTAATAATTAAAATTTTAAAAATTAATAATTAAAATATTAATTAATGTAAAGTGAAATCCTAATTAAAATTAAAGTCAATCAAGTAAGACTAAAGTCAAAATCTTAAAATCAATCTAGTAAGACTAAAGTCAAAATTAAAGTCAATCAAGTAAGACTAAAGTCAAAATCTTAATGTCAATCAAGTAAGACTAAAGTCAAAATTAAAGTCAATCAAGTAAGACTAAAGTCAAAATTTTAAAGTCAATCAAGTAAGACTAAAGTCAAAATCTTAAAGTCAATCAAGTGAGACTAAAAGTCAAAACCCTAATAGAATTCCAATTAAACTATAACTCTATTTAAAATAATTCTAATTAAATACTAACTCTACCTAAAACAATTCTAATTAAATACTAACTCTTTCAACACAAGCATTTAAAAAATCTATAAATAGGGGTTCTTACAATCTATTTTCATATGAAAAAATAAATCCTAGAAAAAGTAGGTTAAAAAGCTTCCCTACTTTCCATAAACCCTAATTTTGAAGTCCCAACTACTTACCTAACATCCATACCCCAACTTTAGCTCAAAAAACACCTAGAAACCCTTCTAAAACATCTTAAAATTCATTAAAAAAAAGTCAAAAAATTTATATCTAAGAATAAAGTACCTCGTCTTGGAGATCTGAAGCAGATTCGGTGACAGAACGAAGCGATGAGTGTTGTACGAAGAACTATTCTACCAAATCTAAGGGAACAAGACCGTTGTCTTCGAAAAGGTATATATATATATATATATTTTAAATGATTAGGTCTTTTTAGCAATGTAGTCTTATTTGGGAATTAGTAAAGACCGGCGTTTGCCGGGCGGGATTGGTGCCTAACACCTTCCAATCCCGTAACGTGATCCCCGAACTAAGTATTTTTTTATAGAAGATTAGTTGTTTCTTTTATCCGTTTCGAGTTGATATTCGGTTCCTAGACCGCAATAACTAGGTGACGACTTCCAAACCTCAAAGTCAAAAGTGGATCCGCACAACCCAAGGATTGAGGGCGCTTTTAGTTTGGGACCAATTATCACCTGAGTGGAAGTACACCAAGATTAACCTTTGATTCTGAAAGTTTGATTCTTAACCACATGATTAAAATTTTGCGATTAACTTAAGTCCAGTGAGAAACACTGAATCCAATTGCACTATAAGTCTATAGTGACCAAGAAGGTGAAAAAGGTTATTCACGGGTCTATCCCTGATTGGGATAGAACTTTTGATCAGACAAATTAATTTGATCCTAAGATCGAATCTTTTTATATAAAGTGGTCAGGATATTTAAAAGTGAAACCAATTAGTCCAATTGATTTGGTATTGATCAGTTTGATCCATTTTTCAATTGGGCCAACTAGTTTAATTGATTCAAATTGATCGGTACACTCTAAGTTTACTACGTGCAATGCAATTTATCTAGCCACCCTTCCCCAAGTGCACCCATATACCTCTCGAGCGTACTCAATCAAATGGTACATGGTGACTTGGTTTGATATACCGTATAGGTGATAATCTAAGACTCCAACCCACATCTCTGAAGTCAAAAGCAGCCAGTTTAATCTCCAGTTGAGAGGTGGAACACGATGCTAAGCAAAGGCCCTCTTAAATATCTTTCGTCTAGAATAAACGGAGTCTGTCCCCCTCGTATAGTAGGGTACAGTGGGGCAGGATCTCGTTTAGGCACTGATTTTGACAAAGAAGTACAATTGGTAAACTTAGATTAACTTTGATATACCATATAGGTACGAGTATAGGGTTGTAGCTTTCATAAATGGTTTAGCATCCCATGGGGGGACCGACCACGTACTAGTGCCACGTTGGAAATAGGGACATGTGACTATGCGGATTACAATAGGTCAAAGGCACAGGTCGCTCTAGTCTAGGTGCATCGATATACCTTTCAAAGTCACCTGATCGGACGGTACTGATGTCTCAATTTAATATACCCTAAGGTATGTGACTGGAGTTGTGATTTTCATGAATGGCGTCGCATCTCCGAAGAAACCGAGCCACGCACTAGTGCTACGTTGCTATTAGGGACATGCAAGCGTGCAATGCAACAAAATAAACGTGCTAGAAGTATGTGCAAAGTAGGGTGGGGTGTGCCCGAGGCATTTTTCAAAATAAATGGGCCCATGGGGCAGATCAAACCATCTAAAATATGGATATTTGAACATATGATCATACAATATAAATATCAAAAGCATCAAGATTAAGATTAAGGCATGCACATCAAATATATATAACAATTAAGATCATGGCAAATCAGACAAGCAATTAATTAAGATAATGCAAAAGGAAACAAAGATGACTACTCAATCAGGATAGCACAAAATAATATCAATTATTGAGATAAGCACAAAAAAACTTTTTTTTTTTTTTTGGAAAAATGGACCAAAATTTTATGGTTCAATCAAAGATCACTTTGGGCGACCCTAATCAACTCAAGATTCTTAAATAATATTGAATTAATGATAGGATAGTAGTTGTTGAGATAAGGAGTGAAAACTTTTTTTTTATTATTATTATTTTTTTTACATAAACAAAACAAAAGGATTGTTTTTTTATTTATTTTTATATAAAAAACTCTATTTTATTAAAGCAAACAAAAGATTCTTTTTTTTTTTGTACCAAGAATAGAAAATAAAAAGAATTTTTTTTTTAATTAATTTTTTTTCAAAATACTGAATTCCATTTTTTTTTACAACCAAACAAAAGAATTTTTTTTTAACAGAACTCACATGTCAGGCCCATTCAATTTCTCTCCTCTCGGAGTCCATTGTCTCTATTACTGAAAGCGCCCTCGATCCGCGACGTGCGCGGATCCGCTTTTGACCCTTGAGGTTTGGGAGTCGCCACCTAGTTATTATGGTCTAGGAACTAAATTGACTCTAAAACGGATAAAAACTAATCTACTACAGAAAATCTGAATCCGGGGACCATATTACGGGGTTGGAAGGTGTTAGGCACCAACCACGCCCGGCCATTGCCGGTCTCCACTTATCTCAAATAAATCTACATCGTTAATGACAAACCTATATTAAAATATAATAATAAAAAACTTACCTTCGATCTGCAAAAGTGTTATTCCCTCAGATCTGGTGAAAACGGCTCCTTGTACCGTATTCCTTACTTCGTTCTATCTCCGTATCTGATTCCTGATCTCCGAGGTAAGGTATCTCCTTCTTGGATCTGGGTGCTTTGAATTTGTTGTGGATTTTTGGGATATTTTTGAGAGGTTTTTGGGTGTTTTTTAGGCTAAAATCGGAGTAGGGGTGTTAGGGAAGGAGTTAGGGCTCCAAAATTAGGGTTTTGGGGAGGTTGTGGAGGCTTCTTCACCTACTTTTTCTAGGGTTTTTTCTTTGATACGAAAATAGGGTGTGGAGGCTCCTATTTATAAAATTTTTAGAAGCATTAGGGTTTGATTAGGGTTTCTTTTAGGGTTTCAATTAGGGTTTTGACTTTGTCTTTAGGGTTTTAGGGTTTTGACTTTAGTCTTATGAGATTGACTTGATTAGTTTAGATTAGGGTTTTGATTTAGGGTTTTGACCTTAGTCTTATGAGATTGACTTGATTAGTTTAGATTAGGGTTTTGATTTAGGATTTTGACTTTAGTCTTATGAGATTGACTCGATTAGTTTAGATTAGGGTTTTGATTTAGGGTTTTGACTTTAGTCTTATGAGATTGACTTTAATACTTGACTCTAGTCTTACTTAATTGACTTTAATTTTGACTTTAGTCTTATTTAATTGACTTTAATATCTTGACTTTAGTCTTTCTTGATTGACTTTAAATTTTTGGAGAACCCCCCTCTATTATATCTTTGATTCTTTGGACCCCCAAATGGAGGGGTCCTTAAAGAAATATCTTGCAAACCATTAACAATTTTTCTTGAAAGCCTGATTGATCAATTTTTTAGTTTAAATTTTATAATTAATTTTATTAATGTTTCACTTTACATTGTTTAATGATTTATTTATTAATTTCGAAATTTTTAATTATTAAATTTGTGAAATTACCATTTTGCCCTCGAAGAGGATTTTTTACGTTTTAAGTCATTTTTCAATGTTCCAGGATGTTTTGGAATCAGTTTTTCGTAAGGAATTCAATGGGAACGTTGGTTTTTGTCATTTATGAAGTTTTTTGTATGAAATGGTCGTGAACTTTATGAGGGGTATTTTCGTAATTTTGTCAAATTTTGTGAAAATTGGTGAAGTGGTTTACTTGGTTTCGATTTGTTGTTTTATGTGTTTGAGTGGATTTTCCTAAGCGTAATGCAGACTCTAGGGCTGTTTTGATGTTAGGGGTATTTTGGTAATTTAATCATTTTTAGTGATTTTTATCGTGAAGCTTCTTTTTTGTTTGCAAGATGATGATTTCTATGTTTCTAGGGTCATATTTTCCTAGCGTAGCGTGGTTTCTAAGTTTTGTCAGTTCGAGACACCTCATCCGGATTTCTGAAACATATCTGGTAACAAAATAAAGCATTGTAATAGACATCCATCATTGGGAACCTTAGCGATCGGGTTGACGACTTGATTAATCAGGCGGATGCAAAAATGGGGTGTCTACAAATACCCCTCTTTGGCAGAGGGTTGAAACAAACTAGATAGCAAATCTATTTTGGTAGATAGTGCGATATCCAAATGCCAAAGCTAGTAACAGTTCATTTTGCAGCCTGATTTAGCAATTCGTCGGGGTTTTCAGATCCTTGAGCGTAAAACTCTCCCCGAACTAGAAAAATGTCAGGTCCTTGAGCGCGAGCTCTCACTGGCAGTGTCAGATCCTTGAATTTTTAGAAAATTCTCCTTGATTGATGTAACAACTGTGCAAGTGTGTGGGCTCAAAATCTGAGAGACATTTCAAAGAGTTTGAATTGGAAATGAGTCAAATCTGAGCATGATGTAAATATAAACTGAGCATAATTCCAAGAAAACCCTTGGCGGCATCTAAGCATAATTCCGAGAAAACCCTCAGCAGTAACTGAGCATAGTTCCGAGAAAATCCTCGACGGCATCTGAGCATAATTCCAAGAAAACCCTTGGCGGCATCTGAGCATAGTTCCAAGAAAATCCTTGGCGGCATCTGAGCATAGTTCCGAGAAAATCCTCGGCGGTATCTGAGGATAATTCCAAGAAAACCCTTGGCGGCATCTGAGCACAGTTTCGAGAAAACCCTCGGTGGCATCTGAGCATAATTCAAATAAAACCCTTGGCGGCATCTAAGCATAGTTCCGAGAAAACCCTCGGCGGTATCTGAGCATAATTCCAAGAAAACCCTTGGCGGCATCTGAGCATAGTTCCAAGAAAACCCTTGGCGGAATCTAAGCATAGTTCCGAGAAAACCCTCGGCGGCATCTAAGCATAATTCCAAGAAAACCCTTGGCGGCATCTGAGCATAGTTCCAAGAAAACCCTTGGCGGCATCTGAGCATAGTCTCGAGAAAACCCTCGGCGGTATCTGAGCATAATTCAAAGAAAACCCTTGGCAGCATCTGAGCATAGTTCCGACAAAACCCTCGGCGGCATCTGAGCATAATTCCAAGAAAACCCTTGGCGGCTTCTGAGCATAATTCCAAGAAAACCCTTGGCGGCATCTGAGCATAGTTCTGAGAAAACCCTCGGCGGTATCTGAGCATAATTCCAAGAAAACCCTTGGCGGCATCTAAGCATAGTTCCGAGAAAATCCTCGGCGGCATCTGAGCATAATTCAGAGAAAACCCTCGACGGTAACTAAGCATAGTTCCGAGAAAACCCTCGACGGCATCTGAGCATAATTCCAAGAAAACCCTTGGCGATATCTGAGCATAGTTCCAAGAAAACCCTTGGCGGCATCTGAGCATAGTTCCGAGAAAACCCTCGGCGGCATCTGAGCATAATTCCAAGAAAACCCTTGGCGGTATCTGAGCGTAGTTCCGAGAAAACCCTCGGCGGCATCTGAGCATAATTCCAAGAAAATCCTTGGCGGTATCTGAGCATAGTTCCGAGAAAACCCTCGGCGGCATCTAAGCATAATTCCAAGAAAACCCTTGACGACATCTGAGCATAGTTCCGAGAAAACCCTCGGCGGCATCTGAGCATAATTCGAAGAAAACCCTTGGCGGCATCTGAGCGTATTCGAAGAAAACCCTTGGCGGCATCTGAGCGTAGTTCCGAGAAAGCCCTCGGCGGCATCTGAGCATAATTCCAAGAAAACCCTTGGCGGCATCTGAGCATAGTTCCGAGAAAACCCTCGGCGGTATCTGAGCATAATTCCAAGAAAATCCTTGGCGGTATCTGAGCATAGTTCCGAGAAAACCCTCGGCGGCATCTAAGCATAATTCCAAGAAAACCCTTGACGACATCTGAGCATAGTTCCGAGAAAACCCTCGGCGGCATCTGAGCATAATTCTAAGAAAACCCTTGGCGGCATCTGAGCATAATTCCGAGAAAACACTCGGCGGTATCTGAGCATAATTCCAAGAAAACCCTTGGCGGCATCTGAGCATAGTTCCGAGAAAACCCTCGGCGGCATCTGAGCAGAATTCGAAGAAAATCCTAGGCGGCATCTGAGCATAATTCCAAGAAAACCCTAGGCGGCAACTGAGCATAGTTCCGAGAAAACCCTCGGCGGTATCTGAGCATAATTCAAAGAAAACCCTTGGCGGCATCTGAGCATAGTTCCGAGAAAAACCTCGGCGGCATCTGAGCATAATTCCAAGAAAACCCTTGGCGGCATCTAAGCATAGTTCCGAGAAAACCCTCGGCGGTATCTGAGCTTAATTCCAAGAAAACCCTTGGCGGCATCTGAGCATAGTTCCAAGAAAACCCTTGGCGGCATGTGAGCATAGTTCCGAGAAAAACCCTCGACGGTATCTGAGCATAATTCCAAGAAAACCCTTGACAGCATTTGAGCATAGTTCCGAGAAAACCTTCGGCGGTATCTGAGCATAATTCCAAGAAAACCCTCGGCGGTATCTGAGCATAATTCGAAGAAAACCCTTGGCGGCATCTGAGCATAGTTCCGAGAAAATCCTCGGCGGCATCTGAGCATAATTCCGAGAAAACCCTCGGCGATAGCTGAGCATAGTTCCGAGAAAACCCTCGACGGCATCTGAGCATAATTCCAAGAAAACCCTTCGCGGTATCTGAGCATAGTTCCAAGAAAACCCTTGGCGGCATCTGAGCATAGTTCCGAGAAAACCCTCGGCAGCATCTTAGTATAATTCCAAGAAAACCCTTGGCGGCATCTGAGCATAGTTCCGAGAAAATCCTCGGTGGCATCTGAGCATAATTCCAAGAAAACCCTTGGCGGCATCTGAGCATAGTTCTGAGAAAACCCTCGGCGGTATCTGAGCATAATTCCAAGAAAACCCTTGGCTGTATCTGAGCATAGTTCGAGAAAACCCTCGCGGCATCTGAGCATATTCCAAGAAAACCCTTGACAGCATTTGAGCATAGTTCCGAGAAAACCTTCGGCGGTATCTGAGCATAATTCCAAGAAAACCCTCGGCGGTATCTGAGCATAATTCGAAGAAAACCCTTGGCGGCATCTGAGCATAGTTCCGAGAAAATCCTCGGCGGCATCTGAGCATAATTCCGAGAAAACCCTCGGCGATAGCTGAGCATAGTTCCGAGAAAACCCTCGACGGCATCTGAGCATAATTCCAAGAAAACCCTTCGCGGTATCTGAGCATAGTTCCAAGAAAACCCTTGGCGGCATCTGAGCATAGTTCCGAGAAAACCCTCGGCAGCATCTTAGTATAATTCCAAGAAAACCCTTGGCGGCATCTGAGCATAGTTCCGAGAAAATCCTCGGTGGCATCTGAGCATAATTCCAAGAAAACCCTTGGCGGCATCTGAGCATAGTTCTGAGAAAACCCTCGGCGGTATCTGAGCATAATTCCAAGAAAACCCTTGGCTGTATCTGAGCATAGTTCCGAGAAAACCCTCGACGGCATCCGGGCATAATTCCAAGAAAACCCTTGACGGCATCTGAGCATAGTTCCGAGAAAACCCTCGGCGGCATCTGAGCATAATTCCAAGAAAACCCTTGGCGGCATCTGAGCATAATTCAAAGAAAACCCTTGGCGGCATCTGAGCATAGTTTCTAGAAAACCCTCGGCGGTATCTAAGCAAAATCCAAGATAACCCTTGTTGGCAACTGAGCAAAATCTAGGATAACCCTTGGCGGAAACTGAGCAAAATCCAAGAAAACCCTTAGCGGCATCTGAGTATAGTTCCAAGAAAACCCTTGGCGGCATCTGAGCATAGTTCCGAGAAAACCCTCGGCGGTATTTGAGCATAATTCCAAGAAAAGCCTTGGCAGCATCTGAGCATAGTTCCGAGAAAACCCTCAACGGCATCTGAGCATAATTCCAAGAAAACCCTTGGCGGCATCTGAGCATAATTCCAAGAAAATCCTTGGCGGCATCTGAGCATAGTTCCGAGAAAACCCTCGGCGGCATCTGAGCATAATTCCAAGAAAACCGTTGACGGCATCTGAGCATAGTTCGGAGAAAACCCTCGGCGGCATCTGAGCATAATTCTAAGAAAACCCTTGGCGGCATCTGAGCATAGTTTCGAGAAAACCCTCGGCGGTATCTGAGCAAAATCCAAGATAACCCTTAGTGGCAACTGGGCAAAATCCAAGATAACCCTTGGCGGAAACTGAGCAAAATCCAAGATAACCCTTGGCGGCATCTGAGCAAAATTGGCGAAGGAATGAAGGACTTTTGGGAAAGGAATGAATGAATTTGGAAAAGGCTGATTAGAGTGAATTGAATAAATCTGGAAGATACTGAATCTGGAAGAGAAATGATCGAATCCAAGAATGATTGGATCTAGGAATGAAAAAATACCATATTAGTTTATCTCTGGGCACAGTCAAATGTGAGATCCAAAGTGCTTTTGTTTGAATCTCAAGGATTTATCCAAAAGTTTTATGAATTTAAAACTTGAGTTTGAATCTCAAGAGTTTTTTCGAATAACTGCTATCAAGAGGGTAACCTTAAATTTGAAGTTCTCATTATTTTTTTTAGGATTAACATTGCTCAAAAAAAAATTGTCCCTAGTTTTACAATGGCATTGAAAATAATTGAACACATCATTAAAAAATGCCCCTGGTATAAGGGGGGAAATTACATATCTAGAGGAAAAAGAAAAAATGCCCCTTGTATGAAGGTTTGAAATATTTGATTACCACAAGCGCAATAAAAATCCAACTTTTAATTTTGATTAATTTTATTAAAAATTTTAAGTCAGGCTCAAGAGAACAAAATATTTCCTTTTGAGACTCATCATAGAATTCACCCTTCTCTCCATTGGTTCACTTGGGGAAGTAAGAATTTTCAGATCGATCGTAGACAAGATACTTGTGACTTCTGAATCTATGCCTGGTTTAAGCTGTGTATTGAACTTGATTATTCGGACTTCTAATGTTTCAGTTCGAACCGCTCTCAACTTGGGATTTTCTTCTGTTTTTCTTTATCGTTCTAACTTTTGCCTAGATCGCCTTTTCAAATTTTCAATCTATCGAGCTTGCTCTAACTTTTGCCTAGATCGCCTTTTCAGGTTTTCGATCTAGCGAGCTTTTTCTTTTTTCTTGGCTCTGATTGTTGTCAAAGTTGTCCTTTCAGATTTTCAACTTTGCGAGCTTGCCTTAATTTTTGCCTAAGTCGCCCTTTTCGGATTTTCAACTTAGCAGGCTTCATCATTTTTTTATCTTTTTCTTTTCATTTGACCTTCTAGAATCGTTGTCTGATCATGTTCTACTACCCTCCTTGACCTTTTCACACGGTACTTAGGAGGACTTTTATAGGTAGGCCTGGGACTAGGCATAAAGTGAAAGGGATTTTGAGGCTCAAAACCCAAATGCCCCTTGTGTGGCATTTCTTTTATTTTGCTTTGAATTTTCTTCCCTATTTTGAAGATATACTTGGGACTAGGCATAAAGTGAAAGGGATTTTGAGGCTCAAAACCCAAATGCCCCTTGTGTGGCATTTCTTTTATTTTGCTTTGAATTTTCTTCCCTATTTCTTTTTCTTTTGAATTTTTTTCTTTTTAGATTTTTTTCTTGTCAGGGAATCTATTTTTTTATTTTGATGTGGTCGGGCCTGAAGTAACTTCTCAGGTTGCCTACGTACCCCAAATTTCTGGGATCAGACCAAAACGTAGTTCAGATTTTCCCTCCCCTAGGTTAGGTGATCGGGCTGAGAAAGAAAAAGGCATCATTTTTTTTGAAAAGATTACAAAGGGCTGAGAAAGGAGATAATGAACTGGGTAGCAGGAAAATTGATTCGGCCAAAGATGGCCTCCTTAAATGTAGTACCGTTTGATCCGGTCAAGGTTGGTTGACTCTGGTAGTTCACTTTCATCATGATCTTGAAGTCTGACGACTTTTCCAAACAGTATTTCCTTATGAATGAATTTCTCCAATTGGGTTCAGACTTTCTCCTATAGTCGAGGAGGAGTGTTCAATTTTCTTTGAAGTCTGATAGTTAAATCCTTGACTTGTAAATGATGAACTTTGACCTTTTTGTTAAATGCACGGGTGACTCTTCTTAGATAAGCTTGCACATGGTACAGGACTTTAACTCGTTTTATTCGATCAAGTTTAATTCTTCATACTGCTGACGAATCCAATCTGTTTCTAACAAATGATTTTCCAACAAGACCCTGAGAGACGAAATTTCCATTTCAACTGGCAAGACAGCTTCCATGCCATACACTAAGGAGTAGGGAGTAGCTCCAGTAGAGGATCAAATTGAAGTTCGATATGTCCATAGCGTCAATGATAATTTTTCTGACCAATCTCGATGTGATTGACACATTTTCCTGATGATAGTCTTGAGACTCTTAACTGCTTCAAACGTTCCATTGATCTGAGGACGGTAGGGGGATGATTTGTACTTCCGGATCTTCAACTTTAAACATAGAGTAATGATTTATGCTTTGAAGTACGACCCATTATCAGATATCAGTTCAAAAGGTACCCCCATATCGACTGATAATATGTGATTTGAAACTCAAGATGTAGTAAGGATAGTGCTGATACATTTTATAACATCTTCTTTGATTCCATCGATATAGACGAGTATCTATTCCATGTTGAACAACACCCAAGCTTATACCTAACATACCCTCATATGATCACACGAACAAGTCTTTTGAAATTTCTGAGTAAATTCATTATCCCCTCGTATTCCTTTAGGGATAAGATGGTTTCTATTTGAATTTCTTTAGGAATTATTTTTTATTTCAGGGTCAAAGACCTTTCCTTTCTCGATTAAAGGTTGAGCCCGACTCTTATCTTCTTGTTCAGGAGAAAAATATATCCTTAAAGCTAGATTATTAGTTAATTCTTTAATGCGCTTGAGGTATTCAAAAATTTTCTTTATTCAATCAAATTCAGAAGGGACGACAGACACCTCTAAAAACTCAATAAACTAACTCGACTCAACAGGAAAAGAGTAGACTCGATCTAAAGAAAATATGACATTGAAAATTTGGACTCGAGCTAACTCAAATAACTCATGAAAACTCAATACAACTACCCACAATGGGCTTGATTAGGACTGAGGACTGAGACATTGCTTACAAACAACAGGATTGAGGCACGATGATCTTCATGGAACAACTGTGCGATATTGAGAAATTTTGAGGTCATTTCTGACTGTTGACTTGATATTGATGTTTACTCTAACTGACCGGATTTACAACCCTAGCTAGACGATGGACGATTGAGCTTAGATACAATGATAACCCTTAAACCTCTTTGAAGGTGAATTTAACCAATTTCAGTATCACCCCCTTGATAACATTTTAAATGAACCCTGAGATTTTATTGAATTTTGTGCACCAATCCATTAAAAAATTCATCCATTCAATGATTATTCAGAAGAAAAATAATTATGTTGCACTCTTAAAAAATATTGGAAAATAATGTTTTTATTTCACAAATCTGATTATTTTTTTGCAACATTTTTTTGGTAGTTTTCCAAGGTCCATAAAAACTTTTCATGCAAAAATAGATCTTTTGCAAATTATTTTTCCTTCTTTTTATTTTCTTTTGGAAAATATTTTCTTCTGAAAAATAGTTTTTTATTTGAAAAGTATCTTCTCTTGGAAAATATTTTTTGGAAAACGTTTTTTCTTAGAAAACATTTTTTTTTAGAGAATAACACTTTTTTTGGAAAACACTTCTTTTGAAAAATATTTTTTCTGGAAAATACTTTCCCTTTGTAAACTATTTTTCTTCTTTGAAAATTTGATTTCTATTTCGATTTAAATGGCCCGGTCCATCAGGATTGTTGGATCGAGTTGGGCTGGGTCACTTGCAAGAGATGGATTTTTTATTGAGTCGGTGCACCCATTTTGATTTTCAAAAATAACATTTTTTATCCTTGAGGACAATCATACACTCTGATCTCATCATTCACATACATCCATTTCATCATTCACATGCATTCTGATCTCATCATTCACATACATTCATATCAATCACAAAGTCTCATAAGATTCCATTCAATGAACAACCCGGGAACACCCACGATAAGTTCGAGTCGTGACCTACTGAGAAGGTTTCTAGACTCTAAGCTTACTACGTGCAATGCATTTTTATCTGGCCACCCTTGCCCAAGCACACCTATATACCTTTCGATACGTGGTGACTTGGTTTGATATACCGTATAGGCGATAATCTAAAATCTCAATTCACTTCTCTGATGCCAAAAATAGTCAGTTTGATCTCCATTTGAGAGGTGGCGCACAATGCTAAGCAAGGGCCCACTTAAATATCTCTCGTCTAGAATAGATGTAGTCTATCCCCCTCGTACAGTAGGGTACAGCGGGGCAAGATCTGCTTAGGCACCGGTTTTGACCAAGAAGTGCAATTGATACACTTAGATTATCTTTTATACCTACGGGTACGAGTCAAGGGTTGTAGCTTTCATAAATGGTTTGGCATCTCACGAGGGGACCGACCACGTACTAGTACTACGTTGGTAATCAGGACATGTGACTGTGTGGCTCACAATAGGTCAAAGGCTCAGGTCACTCCAGCTTGGGTGCATCAATACATCTCTCAGAATCACCTGATTAGATGGTATTGATGCCCCAGTTTGATATACCCTAAGGTACGTGACTGGAGTTGTTGTTTTCATGAATGACGTGGCATCTCCGAAGAGATCGGGCCACGCACTAGTGCCATGTTGGCTATATAGGACGTGTAAGTGTGCAAAACAGTAAACGTGCATGTGGTGTGTGCAAAACAGGGTGGGGTGTGCCCGGGGCCTTTTTCAAACACATGGGCCCATGGGCCAGATTATGTCATCACATATGGATATCAAATGAATATTGATCAAGAAAATAATACAAAACCCATCACATCGAAATTAAGATGAAAGCAAACACATCACAAATATATCTGTAAAGATCGCGCACATTATATGGGCATATAACACAAATAATAATTATCTGATCCAACATTAAAAAGGCCCATAAATTTGTTGTCTATGGTCTAATCAAGGGTTATTTTTGGGTCATCCAAAATAAATCGAGATTCCAATAGATGTACATTGATGATAGAATGACAATGGTTGAGATGAGCTCACTCTCAGGAAGATTAATTGTGCTAACATTAGATAAATTCAAATTTTCTGTGAATTTGGAAAATACAATCCGAACTTACATCGATGATATCTAAGGCTCCCGATAACGAAATCGAGTGAACTCAAGTTTTAAATTAATCTACTCGATGAGATCTATATTTTATTAAAGGTGCCTAGACTTAATTCTCAACAGAATGTTCTGTAAAAAACGTTTTAACGTTGTTGTCCCAACCTTCATTCAGAAACAATTCCAGATTTACAGATTGAACTTGCATTGATGATATCTAAGGCTTCCGATAAGGAAATTGAGTGAACTCAGATTCTAAATTAATCTACTCGATGAGATCTACGTTTTATTAAGAGGTTCCCAGACTTAATTCTCAATAGAATGTTTTGTAAAAAGTTTTAACATGCTGTCCCAACTTTCATTCAACAACAATTCCAGATTTACATATTGAACTTGCATCGATGATATCTAAGGCTTCCGATAACGAAATTGAGTGAACTCAAGTTTTAAATTAATCTACTCGATGAGATCTACGTTTTATTAAGAGGTTCCCAACTTAATTCTCACTAGAATATTTTAAAAAAACGTTTTAACATTACTGTCCAACCTTCATCATTCCATCATTTTCATATGTCAATTTGAATCTTTTATTATTTAGGGGTCATCAAAAAGTGATCCTTAATTGGAAAAAAAATGTAATACCCAAAATCATCTACAATCAACACAAAAAAAAATAAATAAATAGAAAAATAAATAAAATAAATCGAACTAAATAAAAAAAAAAACTAGGTCATCTTGGCAATGCTCCCATACTTGGGGTTTTTCAAGTTTGATCCTCAATAGTCCCCAGTGGAATCGCCACTGAAAGCGCCCTCGATCCGCAGGGTGCGCGGATCCGCTTTTGACCCTTGAGGTTTGGGAGTCGCCACCTAGTTATTATGGTCTAGGAACCAAATTGACTCTAAAACGAATAAAAACTAATCTACTACAGAAAATCTGAATCCAGGGATCATGTTACGGGGTTCGAAGGTGTTAGACACCAACCACGCCCGGCCATTGCCGGTCTCTACTTATCCCAAATAAATCTACATCGTTAATGACAAACCTAGATTAAAAAATAATAATAAAAAACTTACCTTCGATCTGCAAAAGTGTTATTCCCTCAGATCTGGTGAAAACGGCTCCTTGTACCGTATTCCTTACTTCGTTCTATCTCCGGATCTGATTCCTGATCTCCGAGATAAGGTATCTCCTTCTTGGATCTGGGTGCTTTGAATTTGTTGTGGATTTTTGGGATATTTTTGAGAGGTTTTTGGGTATTTTTTAGGCTAAAATCGGAGTAGGGGTGTTAGGGAAGGAGTTAGGGCTCCAAAATTAGGGTTTTGGGGAGGTTGTGGAGGCTTCTTCACCTACTTTTTCTAGGGTTTTTTCTTTGATACGAAAATAGGGTATGGAGGCTCCTATTTATAAAATTTTTAGAAGCATTAGGGTTTGATTAGGGTTTCTTTTAAGGGTTTCAATTAGGGTTTTGACTTAGTCTTTAGGGTTTTAGGGTTTTGACTTTAGTCTTATGAGATTGACTTGATTAGTTTAGATTAGGGTTTTGATTTAGGGTTTTGACCTTAGTCTTATGAGATTGACTTGATTAGTTTAGATTAGGGTTTTGATTTAGGATTTTGACTTTAGTCTTATGAGATTGACTCGATTAGTTTAGATTAGGGTTTTGATTTAGGGTTTTGACTTTAGTCTTATGAGATTGACTTTAATACTTGACTCTAGTCTTACTTAATTGACTTTAATTTTGAATTTAGTCTTATTTAATTGACTTTAATATCTTGACTTTAGTCTTGCTTGATTGACTTTAAATTTTTGGAGAACCCCCCTCTATTATATCTTTGATTCTTTGGACCCCCAAATGGAGGGGTCCTTAAAGAAATATCTTGCGAACCATCAACAATTTTTCTTGAAAGCCTGATTGATCAATTTTTTAGTTTAAATTTTATAATTAATTTTATGAATGTTTTACTTTACATTGTTTAATGATTTATTTATTAATTTCGAAATTTTTAATTATTAAATTTGTGAAATTACCATTTTACCCTCGGAGAGGATTTTTTACGTTTTAAGTCATTTTTCAATGTTCCAGGATGTTTTGGAATCAGTTTTTTGTAAGGAATTCAATGGGAACGTTGGTTTTTGTCATTTATGATGTTTTTGTATGAAATGGTCGTGAACTTTATGAGGGGTATTTTCGTAATTTTGTCAAATTTTGTGAAAATTGGTGAAGTGGTTTACTTGGTTTCGATTTGTTGTTTTATGTGTTTGAGTGGATTTTCCTAAGCGTAATGCAGGCTCTAGGGCTGTTTTGATGTTAGGGGTATTTTGGTAATTTAATCATTTTTATTGATTTTTATCGTGAAGCTTCTTTTTGGTTTGCAAGATGATGATTTCTATGTTTCTAGGGTCATATTTTCCTAGCGTAGCGTGGTTTTTAAGTTTTGTCAGTTCGAGATACCTCATCCGGATTTCTGAAACATATCTGGTAACAAAATAAAGCATTGGAATAGACATCCATCATTGGGAACCTTTGCGATCGGGTTGACGACTTGATTAATCAGGCGGATGCAAAAATGGGGTGTCTACAATTACCAAGTACACCTCCATCGCTAACTTGTACCAAATAGGCATTGATGTTCAAGGTTGCACAGCAAGTATCCATAAGAATAGTAGATATCCTTGTACATCAAACCTATAAATTGATAACCCAAAGATAGAATCCAGTTACTAGTTGAAAACCATAAATCTTTAGAAATACTCAAATCTTAGCCAAATGGGATCCACAAGGATAGCAGGTGCCATAAGTTTATTTCCCAAAATCTGCACATATCAACCAAGGGACATAAACAAAAAACTGATTCGCCAATTGCTCAACTAAGTAGAAACACCTCAGCTCAAATGTTGAACTCTTCACCAAAATAGGGGTAAAATGAGATAATTGTTGAAGATATGAGGCAGAAAAGTTCCCTCGATATATATAACCCAAGCCTAACTCAAGCATATACAATCCACGCATACAAACCCCAAGATCAGAATGAGAAAATTATATAAATAGGCAAAGATATAGAGATATATATAGAGAAAGGGCTAGAAAGAATCAAAGCTCTACCTAAATTTTAAAGATAGGAAACAAAGGCGGAAACTCTAAGAATGCTTCAAGAAATCCAATACAAAACCTGGATATCTATAGAAGATGTAAAGTTACTGCAATTGAGATCTCTAGGAATAATACACGGTTCATGCGTATGGAAATATTCCAAACCCTTAAAAATATGCTTCAACCACTTCTTCAAAGCCTTCAGTGAAATATGGCGATGCTTCTTACGATACCCTCTCAGATTTCCCGAAGTGCAGACCTCAGTAACTAAATTCAAAGTGTTGTCATCTTCTTCGATCCACACATTATACAAAGCTATCATGCTGTCGTTCTTCAATGTTTGAAGCAATTGAACCTCAAAGTAAAACCTATCGATATCAAGCAAAACCGTTTGCAGCTAAAAAAATCCTAGGAAATTTTCTTCGTTTTCTTAGAGAGAGAAAGAAACACAAAACACGTGAAAAAGAAAAACAAAACCAGCGATAACTCGCTTAGTTCGCTCTTCTACTTAAATCCATAGCCTCCTCTCTGAACAAAACTCTAACTTCTCAATCCACAAATCTACAATGAATGAAAAAACTAAAAAATGCTTCAAGAAATCCAACACAATTGGGATCTTGAGCACAGCAGTTCGCAGTGAAAGAAACCTTAGAAAAATCTTCTTTGCTCTTCTAGAGAAAGAGAGAGAGAGAGAGGAAAAAGAGAGGCGTTTCTCTTCTTTGTTGCCCCCTCCTTTCTTTCCACATGTGAGAACAAGATAGAAAAGGGAAAAAAATCCACTTCTTACTAATAGCACACCATGCCCTCTAATGCTGGTTTTTGATTTTTTTTTTCTTGAATTTTTTAAAGAAAGAAAACCACTTTTACGTTTTTGTTGTTAGCAACAACATAACACAAACGGTATTTTTTTTTAATTCAAAGAATAAGAAATAGAATTTTAGGAGCAGTGAGAAAACCATTTTTATTTTCTTTATTTGATACCACTCCTTACGCATACACAGATTGAGAAAGGAAAAAAAAAATACTAATTGAACAACACTAAAATATTTTTTTATGCTTCATTTTTTTTAAATGCATCCCACAGTTCCTTATCTCAATCACCATCACTCCATCCTCAATTCATATGTCAATATGAATATTTCATTATTTAGGGTCACCAAAAAATGACCCTCAATTGGATTAAAGAAAATAAAAATATAATATCCAAAATCCAAATAAATGATCCACAATCAAGCCATAAAAAAAACAAATAAAACAAATAAAATAGATCAAACTAAATTAAAAAAAGAAAAATAGTTCATCTTGGCAATACTCCCATACTTGGGATTTTTCAAGTCTGATCCTCAATAATCCTCAATGGAGTCGCCACTAAAAGCGCCATCGATCCACGGGGTGCGCGGATCCGCTTTTGATTTTTGAGGTTTGGGAGTCACCACCTAGTTATTACGGTCTAGGAACCGAACATTGACTCAAAACAAATAAAAATAACTAATCTATTCAAAAAATACTGAGTCCGGGGATCATTTTACGGGGTTGGAAGGTGTTAGGCACCAACCCCGCCCGGCAAACGTCGGTCTCTATTAATTCCCAAATAAAAATATATTTCTAAAAAGACCTAAATAATAAAAAATAAAATAAAAATATTTACCTTTACAAACGCAATGATTTTGATTCCCTCAGATCTAGTAGAGAGATCCCTTGATTGTAATTAATTTCTTTGTTTTCGTCACTGGATCTGCTTCTGATCTTCTAAGTTGAAGTATCTTCTTCTTAGATCTGTGAGTTTTCTAATTGATTTTTTTTTATAAATTTTTGGATATTTTAGAAGGGTTTCTAGGTGTTTTTTGAGCAAGAGTTAGGGTATGGATGATAAGTAAGGAGTTAGGACTTCAAAATTAGGGTTTGTGAGAGGCTAGAAAAGTTTTTTGACCTACTTTTCTTAAGGTTTATTCTTTTATACGAAAATAGGTTGTAGAGACCCTTATTTACAGATTTTTTTAGGTACTTTTTAGATAAAGTTAGTATTTAATTAAAATTATTTTAAATAGAGTTAGTGTTTAATTAGAATTACATTAAATAGTTTTATAGTTTAATTAGAATTATATTAGATAGTTTTAGAGTTTGATTCGAATTCTATTAGATAGTTTTAGAATTTAATTAGAATTCTATTAGAGTTAGGGTTTGACTTTAGTCTTATTAGATTGACTTGATTTTAGAATTTTGACTTAAGTCTTATTAGATTTACTTGATTTTAGGGTTTTGACTTAAGTCTCACTTAATTGACTTTAATTTTAATTAGGATTTCACTTTACATTAATTAATATTTAAATTATTAATTTCAGAATTTTTAATTATTAAAATTGTAATTATCGTTTTACCCTCGAAGAGGACTTTTTGCATTTTAAGTCGTTTTTCAATGTTCCATGATGTTTTGGAATCGATATTTCGTAAGGAATTCAATGGAAATATTGGTTTGTGTTATTCATGAAATTTTTTGTGCGAAATGGTTGTGAACTTTGTGAGGGGCATTTTCATAATTTTGTCAAATTTTGTGAAAATTGACAAAATGATTTATTTGGTTTCGATTTGTTATTTTTCGTGTTTGAAAGGGTTTTCCTAAGCGTAATGTAGGCTCAAGGGATGTTTTGAGGTTAGGGGTATTTTGATAATTTGGTTATATTTTAGTGATTTTTATCGTAAAGCTTATTTTTGTCTACAAGATGATGATTTCTATGTTTTTTGGGTTATATTTTCCTAGCGTAGTGTGGTTTCTATAGTTTTGTTAGAACATATTTGATAACTAAATAAAGTATTGGAATAATCATTCATCATTAAGAACTGTTGCAATCAGGTTAATGAGTTGATAAATCAGGCGAATGCAAAAATAAGATGTCTATAGGGCATTTTCGTAATTTTGTCGAATTTGGTGAAAATTGGTGAAATAGTTTATTTAATGCCATTTTGTTGTTTTATATATTGAAATGGGTTGTTCTAAGCGTAAGGGGATTCTAAAGATATTTTGATGTTAAGGGTATTTTGGTAATTTAGTCATTTTTTAGTGATTTTTTTATCGTAAAGTTTCTTTTTATCTATAAGATGATGATTTCTATGTTTTTGGGGTTATATTTTTCTAACTTAACGTGATTTCTACAGTTTTGTTAGTTTGAGATACCTCATCCAAATTTCTGAAACATATCTAATAACAAAATAGAGCATTGGAATAATCATCCATCATTGGGAATTGTCGCGATCGGGTTAACAAATTGATTAATCAGGCAAGTGCAAAAATTGGGTGTCTACACATAGCCACATAGATTAGGTACCATTTGGCATGGAAAATGACCCTTCTCTTCCCTTTATAGTTTATGCCAATTCCCCATTTGGGAATTAATTGATTTTTAGTGCACGATTTGGTAAATTTGCCTAATAAAAAAGTATGAGAGGTTTCAACTTGTTAGAGTCAGTTAGATCATTCAAGTAAAAGCAAAATTGGTGGATGATGATCAAATCTAGAAAACTGGATCTTAAAACTAAAAGGAAAACTAAGAAACCAAGAAAAGCACTAAAATAATGTAAAGTTTTAGGATGATTTAGACACACCCCTCCATGTTTTGATGAATATTTGAGATACCCTATGTTTTCAATCTAATGACAAGCCTCTTGATCTTGGTCTTCTCTATAGACTAATGTAAAATGACTTAAACATTGTCGTCTTCAACCTCAATCCAAAATCTCTTGATTTTTCTCCCAAAAATTCACGTATATTCAAGGTCTTCGGTGTCTATGAAGATTTAATTTTAATATATTTATCCTCTCGTACTCAATCCATCATTTCCAACATAGCCTTAAATTTTTGTGGACAATTCTTGATTTTTTAGCCAAAATCCCCTGGTCTTCTACTTTCCCAAAAGTCTATCGCATTCTTAAGATTTGTATGATGAAGCAGGTAAACTTTTAAAGCTAGAGACGAGGGTAAAATATTTTACCCAATTAGTTGAAGATAAATGGTTTTGGGAAGAACGTAAAATCATATTTTTTTTTCCCCTTCATACAAGAGCATTTTAGGCCATTTTTATTAGTCAATCAGAAAAGACCGAGGTCAAGGGGTTCTTGTCATCAGCTTGAAAACAGAAGGGGTATCTCAAATATTCCACGAAATATTTCTATATATGTCCCGAATTTTTATCTAGCGGGCATGTGAAGTAACCTTAGAAGACATACTAAAGCCATTCCTTTCTTCATTTTGGCTTTTCTTAGCTACCAAGGTTAGAACCCCTCTCCCTATATAATCTTGGTGCAGAACATCCTTCTTTTATACTTTTGATTTTGACGAGAGAAAGAATCATGCCGATCTTTTACTCATCTGATTCAGACGAACGGCCAAGGTCTCAAATAAAACCCTTTGCTCTTCAACGACCTCTACATGAGGTTCTTGGGGGAGGAAAAGGTAATTTATTCTGACTTTCTTACATGGATAGATTAACCATTCAGACCTACTACCTACTATATATATATATATAGCCTGACTAGTGTTTGCTCATTCTAATGATTTGGATCAGTTTTTTTTTTTTTTTTTTTTAATTGGACCAAACCGAACGTCCCATTCAGTCATTTTTATTTTTATATGAAAGTAAATTAAGGTGATTTAAGGAAAAATGATATATGTTTTTATTTTTTAAATAAATATAAATTATGTCAAAGTAGGGTCCAATTCCAATTTGATAAACTTTGGTTCAATCATCGGTTCAGTTTTTTAAAAAATTGGTTTGTATGAGCTTCTTTTATTATTATTTGTGGGTATTTTATTACTAATTAAAGTAGCCTTTCGTGCGCTTCTAAGGGCCAGTAGTAAATTATAATTTGGTGTGAGTTGTTGGCTTCTGGTTCCTATACAGAACATGAACCAAAGTTGTCCCAAACCAACTTATGGTTTCTAGTTTCTGTTGGCACCCACGAAGGAAAATAAGTCTTTTTTTTTTTTTTTTTTATGAAAACATCCTCATTAATTGTGCTTAACGACTAATACACCCTTATGGTGCTTCTTGGGTTTTAAATTAATGATTAAATTATAAATAAATAATACGAACTCTTCCGAGTACTAATCACAGTCCCGATTCCTATAGAAGTGATTCCATACGGTAACTTCTATTGAAAGCAAACTTGCATTAAATAAAACAAAAATAAAGAATAAAAAAAAAAAAAAAGTCATGTTTTATACGATGCCAAAAATCAATGGATTCACCATGATTTCAACACAATTGGGTATTTTTTGAAAAAAATAAACCATTGTAGTCAACTTGATCTAGATAAGTCCAGGTTCTTAGTGCAACTCTAATGAAATGAAATTGTTTTTCAGTTGCAGAAGTGTTGTTATGGAAGAACAAAAGCATATCAGCTGCGATTTTGGCTGGAGCTACATTGATATGGTTTCTTTTCGAGGTTATCGAATACCATTTTCTCACACTTCTATGTCACGTCGCTATCACATCCATGCTGGTCGTCTACATTTGGTCACATGGTGCTCGAATGGGAGTATTTGGGTAATGTTTCTAATCAACGGGCTAATATATTCTCTTGAAAAAAACTCTACTTTGTAAGGAAATAAAAAAAAAAACTTTAATTTAGAGAACTTTGATTGGATACCACAGCGATGTACATCACAAAATTTAGAGAACTTTGAATTTTTTCTTAAAAAAGATGCTTTCTTTTTACAATTGGATTGATTTGATTTGAAATTTTAGAGTCCAGTGGCATCCATTTTAAGTATTTATCATTCCAAAATATAAAATTCAACTATTTTTTTCTAAATCTGATCTAGGCCATGAAATCTACAGGTCTGTGCTGAAAATGATCTCAACCGTGACAGTACAAAATCCAATAATTGAAATTTATCTTTGAGATAAGTATCAATGGGATATATAAAATGGGGATGCCCATAAATCCCAAGCATTGGATTTGTATGTGTTCACAATCATCACTCGAACCCAACCAATCATGATTTTAAAGCTTACATGAGCTATAGATGGCTTGTTTACAAGTGATCGATCACCGCATTCTGTCTGAATTTCTGAATGCTGAACTTCTTAAAAACTCAACCAAATTGAATGAGGTGATGCTAATGGTAGCAATAAAGTATAGATTTTATATCCCTCATTTAGAAGAACAATATTTGAAGGAGGAGATCTTGTAATTCTAATTTCTTTTACCATCAATTTGTATCTGATTGTACAGTGATGAAAACTTCATTCTTTATAGTTGTTAATGCTTTGGTTGTGAATATGAGTAAGTTTTAACTGATTCGATCTTAGTTGCATTCATTATATGATATTGTCTTCAGGAATCATCCCTCTAAATTCAAATTATCGGAAGACCTATTTATGGACGCTGCTTTAGCCTTTCACAAGAAATTTCAACAATTCTTTCCCATTATTTATGGCATCGCAATCGGGGAAGACTTAACACTCTTCATTTTGGTAAATGAATTCTACTTTCTCTTTCATTTTACTCTAATTGCACTCATAAGTTCAATAACATATATAATTATTTAAAGTTCCATACCATTACGTAATGTTTCAGTCAAGACATTCTGATTGTGATTTAGATCAAAATATAGAATATTTTTTTGCGTTGGAAAGTTTCAAATCTCTCGATTCAGACAAGCTCAATTTCCTCATGACCAAGAAATTACCTTGAGGCCTGATTTTAACCTTGATAACATTTTTACTTATATATATTTATATTTTTTTTTTCAGATAATCGTCTTCCTGTGGATATTATCGGTAATCGGAACCTATTTCAGCTTTCTAAATCTTCTCTATCTCGGTATAATCTCATCTCATTGGCTTCTTCCCATACTCTTCCTTTTAAGTTATAATGCCTGCTGTTGTAGATATATTGATTCTAGTTGATGATTGATTTATACCCGCTTTTGGTATGATGCATGTTAATAAGGACAATTTAATTACTACAGGAGTTAGTTTTTTTCACAGTTTTCAAAAATTAAAGCGAGGAAAAATTTACTATTTCGTAAGAATAATTTTTTTTACAGCTAATTACCCAAACGGAGCACGAACGTTGGAAATTAAATGAATAGTTAGCCGGAATCGGAATTTTATCACATTCAGCTCATGAAATGGTAATTTACCCTATTTTAAAACAAAAAGACTGTAATAGTAAATTCACTACAAAAGTTTTTAAATAGACCGATCAATTGATTTGGGTACGAAATATTTCAAAATCGCCTCACATTACATGATTGGACAAAAAGTTCTTCCCGTTTCCATTTTTCCACTTTGTTTTTTAATCATAACTTGTGAATCACTCTTACCTCGTCCAAGGATGTAAGCACTTCTGAACTATGTAAAAGTTGCTATTTTTGTGTGATTTTATGTTTTATCGCCTTCATGGTTTTATCCTAGGATAGGATAGATTGATTTTGTTGTTTAATGTGTCCCCATGAAGGTTTTCTCTGCGTGCACACTCTTCCAGCTTTGTATCAACGGTATGAGGATCAGGTGGATAATGTGGCTACCATTGCGAATCGAGATCTAAAGAAATTTTATAGGAAATTTGATTCAAAGGTTCTAAACAAAATTCCAAGAGGACCAGTGAAGGATAAGAAGTATAAATGAATTAGGAGATGCAATTTGTTAGTTCATCTATATGGATGATTGGATCACTCTCGTTATTCTTTCATTCATAATTCAATTTAGAAAAAAAAATGGATAAGAAAAGAAAAAGAGATTTATAATTTTCATGTAAAGATTGATATCATAATAAACACATCTTCAATCATGTAAACATGGTGGAAAAGAATTATTGCAGCTTTAATTTGTTTAAGAGCATGAGCGAACAGCTGAGATGGGTAAAGATATTCGCTAAGGGATTCCTCATGGAAATTGATGATCCCTAGGAAACTGCAAGACTGATGAATATGGAACCTATATTCCTTGGTGATTTGTCATTGTATAGTACTCCACAATGTAGAAAAGCCTCATGATGTTCTCTGTGGTACATTTGTTTCAAATAAATTATTTTTTAGTTGTATTCATCTATTTCTTTCTTGTGAAGTTATTCTCAAAAATGGTTCGTTATTCTCTAGTTGTAAGAGATGGTTTATTAATAATCAAGAACACTTGAGTCTGTTCTTTACAGAAGTCAGCTCCAGCTCTAGAATTTGACTTCTAAAAGTAGCAAAAAACTCAAAACCTGAAAAGTCACATCCAACAAAGCTTGTTCATTATAGAGCACATAAGTCAGAAATTGATGTTCATTTGATAGTTTTTTATTACTGAATTTTGGTAAAATGACCAAAATACCCTTAATATTGGTAATGCACTTAGAATGCATAAAAATGAGTAGAATACCTTAATAAATATAAAATTATACTAAATATATTTATAAATATAATAAATTTATATTAAAAAATTATAAAAATAATTATTTTCAATTTAAATAAAGTTATAAATTTTATAATTCTATCGAAATTTCGACAGCATCTCTTCTTAAAAATGAACATATGATAAAGAAAATACCTGCATAATACACAATGCAACATCCACATAAAGATGAAGGGTGTTTTGATAATAAAATAGTGATGATGAATTACTTTTGATCTTGATAGTAAAAATGAAAGGTATTTTAGTAATTTCATTTTATTTTTTAAGGATAAGTTTGATTAGAAATTTGATTAAAGATGAAGGGTATTTTGATAATTTCCTTTTATTTTTACGGTTAAGTTTAATTAAAAATTTGATTAAAGATGGAAGGTATTTGATAATTCTCTTTTATTTTTAAGGTTAAGTTTGGTTGGAAATTTGATTAAAGATGAAAGATATTTTGGTAATTCCTTTTTATTTTTTAAGGTTAAGTTAGTTGAAAATTTGATTAAAAATAAATGGTATTTTGATCAAAATGAAGGGTATTTTGGATGATGAAGTATTTTGGTAAAGATGAAGGGTATTTTGATAATTCCTTTTTGTTTTTTAAGGTTAAGTTTGGTTGAAAATTTAATTAAAGATGAAGGGTACTTTGATAATTGGTAAAGATGAAGGGTATTTTGATAATTCTCTTTTATTTTTTAAGGTTAAGTTTTGTTGAAAATTTGATTAAAGATGAGGGGTATTTTGATAATTCTCTTTTGTTTTTAAAGATTAAGTTTGGTTGAAATTTTGATTAAAGATTAAGGGTATTTTGGAAGATGAAGGATATTTTAGTTATTTTATTTTATTTTTTAAGGTTAAGTTTGGTTGGAAAATTGATTAAAGATAAAGGATATTTTGGTAACTACATTTGAACCGTTTTACGTTTTTGGCTTCCCACAAAAGTCATTTAAAGAAATCTCTCTTGGGCAACTTATTTTCGGAGTTACTTTTGGGCTTCAATTGAAATTCGCAAGAGCTAAGAAAGTCTAAACGAACATCATTTATCTGACTTTTTTGGCTCAAAAACAAAAAAAACTGGCTCCTAAAGCTCAAAAGAACAAGACCTTGGATACTTATACATATATTTCTTAAACATTTAATTATAATTCTAAAATAGCATAGAACAAATATAAAGTTAAGATTATAATTGTGTGGTTAAAAACTAGTACATGACACGTGGCGTAAATAAGGCGAATACTGGTTACATGAAAGATTAACTGGGTATCTCGAGGCATTGATTGGTATATTTTGAATTAGATTTTATTTGTAATTTTATCTAGAAATAGAAATCTCCTAATTGACTAGGAAATATATATTTCTAGATAAGAATAGATTTAGTAGAGAATCATGAATGGCTTGTCTTTCCTTTTTTAGGGTTTAGTTTTTATAGCTATATAAAGAAAGCTTCTAGGTAAAAAGCGGAAGAGGAAAAAAGTAGAGGAGGCTAGGTTTTGTAGATCTTGTAATGGTTTCTAAAATAGTGGATTGGGTCTTCGGAGTTCGGGGTCGTAGTCCGATTTTGGGACAAACACCATAAACAATTCTTTTGTTTTATCTTTTCTCTTTTTTTATATTATTTTCTGTATGATTTTTTATCATTCGTGTGCATTAAGAACACTAAAAATTGATTGTTAGAAGTTAGTCCTGAAAAATCAACAGCATCTAATATTTTACCTATATTAATTTGTGTCGTGAGTGAGAAATGATCAGAGAACCGTATTTAACGATCATGATGTTAACTAAGAATTGGGAACTATCCCCAAGATCAACCCATCACAAGTTTTGGGTTTTCGATTGACTTTATTGGAATGTGAATCATTAATTATTGATCAAATTTTGTGATTGGAAGAGGAAGATCAGCAAATTATATCAATGAATCAAGATCTCACATTCGAATCAATCAAGAAGAATCCAAAATTTCAATGAGGTAATCTTCACATTGGACGTGGAGACGTCAATCTTCTAGAACCCAGTAGATACTTTAACACATGAAAGTAAAAATAAGGTAAATTACTTTTATGTGGGGTCGGCAACCGAGGCGCTTTTTCGTATTAACAGTGACGACAATAGAAGGGGTCAAACAAATACAGTATATTTCTAACCTTCAGGTAAGGGTAATGATACTAGCAAAGCTATTCTAATATGATTATGTGAAAGCTACGACAATTAGAAAGGTATTTAAGTAAAATTCCAACGCAACTAAGGGCATGATATTTCCAAGGCTTTCTTTTTTTATATACCAAGTTTTGGTAACGTAACTAAGTTCATGTACAGTAACTTACTACTAATATATCTATTAGCCATGATATTGCCATGGATTAAGGTTTATGCACCCCAACCACCAAACCAGCAATCTGCTTCAAATTTATTGAAGGCATTAAAATTGCCAATCCACAATAAACACTACAAGAAATTTGATATTTAGTTGCAATATTTTTTGTAACTAAATATTTAAAAATGGCCACTATGCGGTCAGAATTCGATAAACGGCTCTAATGAACTCTTTCGTACCGATCCGAAGTCGTTCCAAGCACCTCCCTTCTTGTGGCGGCATGGTACCTGCCAAAGTCACTTCGACGCTCAAGTTAAAAACATAGAGGAATAGTCTATAAGATAACTGGCTAGACTCTGATCTCTGCCCCTGCAAAAGATCCCTTTCAATAGTGCTTACTGTGTTACCTAACAAGGATTTTTTGGATTGATCGTACTGTGTTGCAGTGATCTCCTCCGAGATCTCTGGGATTGACGTGTGCATATTAGGCTTACAATTATTCTATGATCAATCCTGCCCTACTTGGCTGACTTGGTGTCACTTAGTGTTGTGTTGTCATTCTTGCCAAGCTAGGAAGGTCTCTACTCTGACCTGTCCTGCTTGAAGAGCAATGCCCGTATACTGATCTACGCTTGGTAACCCTTAACAGGCTTGGACACATGTACGGCCTATATTAATGGGCAATTATTTATCTCTATAAATACCCCCTCTCGAGGAGGCATAGAGTCTCTCCACCTCCTCAAGACATGTTTTTGTTATTTTATTGGTTGCTTCGATTCTCATAATTGCGTCTGCGATTTTCGATTCGACGCATTCAATGCAATGTCGCTTCAAATCTCTTTTGACAGCTAAGATGGATCACTCTTACTCTATGTCTGTTCTCGTGTCCCACTATCTTCTGTACTACCCCCACTTTATGATGCTTAAACTGGACTCAAGTTGTCCTCTCAATCGTACATGTTCTTATTCCTATGCTTATAAATAGGGAACTTTGTGTTTGTTTCTTTTCTAACTATGCTAAAACTCTGTCTCTTGTCTCTTTTTCTTCCACAAAAAACCTCTATCTCTTTCTCTCTACTTTGCTGCTACGGTTATCTCTATCAAACTGAGGTAATCTTAGTTCCTTGCCTTCTCATTTTTTTGCATATTTACTTTCTCAATGGTTACTACATTCCAACTTCGGCGGAGTCTCTATATTCCCGCTTCTGTGCATATTCAAGTCAGTGAAGACTCCGACGCCCCTAGCAAATGCTGCCAGGGAGAATTCTTGATCTATGCTGGCAAAATTAAGGCTGGCCTCAATTTCCCTTTCTCTCTCTCTTTCTTAAAGAGGTATTGAGAAAATTAAACCAAGCCTCAAGCCAAATGTCTGGAAACTTCTACCGTCTGGTAGAAGTTGTGGAGAAGATGGGTATATCCCCTAACAACTTCTTCTCCAGTTACAATCTGAAGGCCATTCTCCAACGCCCGGGATACTAGCCTTCCTCCACGAGTGCAGCAGTGGCACTAGTTCCTTCTCTCCCCAGCTCTGATAAGAGGTGGCATAGAGACCCTTTCTTCATCTCTAGGGACTAGGAGTTTGCCCCTAGTGCTTCTCATAAGGGATTCAGGGTCCCTAAGATTTTTCAGGGTAATACTAACTTGAAATTGTTGGCTGTGTCTCGCTATTTTACTATGCTTACAGTTTGTTCTATTTTTTACAGTTACCTCATTCTTTTCACAAATTCTTCTACCTTTGTTGTTACAGATGCTAGGAAAGAACAACGTAAAGTATCTAAAGATTGGAGGCTCATGGCAGTGGACCTCCAAACCAAGGCTGCAAAAGGGGTGGTGGTAGAAGACCTCCTTACTGACATGCCACGGCCACCTGCACGATGAGCTTCCTATGGTCAGGCTGAGTAGACCATGGGGGATCTTGATCCATTTCTCCTTGTCATTGTTCCCCTTCGACTTCCTCCACAATGAGAGGAATTATATAATCTGGCTTCCTTTTCCTAGGACGGGAAGGGTCTAAAATGTTTGATCTATTCTACTTTTCACCCTCCCTCTTCTGAGATTTTGCCAAGGTCTTCTGACATTATGAACATCAACCTCTCAAAATTTATGCTCTCATGTTCCCCTGCCATCAAGGCTGCTCCTCCTATTGTCCCAACCAAAAGGCAAAAGAAAAATAGGAGTCAGACTTCTCGAAGCTCCTCTCTTTCTAGAGAGGTTGGTCAACTGGCTGCAATGCCAAGGGAACTGGCTATTCCTACTTCTACCTTTACCTCTATTCCTGCTACGATTACTACCGATGCTACTACTGTGGCCGTTGTTGTTTCTACCAAGCTTCCCGAGGAGATTTAGACTGAAGTAGGGGTAGAATTTTGCCAGCAATAGGGAGAGCAGCCCTACACCTAACCTACAGTCGTGGAAAAGGCACTGGCTGGTCAATAAAAGTTTGAGGAGTTCTACTCTTTCAGAGGATTCTAGGTCCTAGAATTGGCAAGACTCCTCTAGAAACAACTGCTCATGTCTGGATGGGTCACGGGGCCTTCCACTAAGATGGGAACAAGAGTAACGTCTTTTTGTCCCCCTGCAACATTTACAATAAGAGCTACGGGGTAAAGGATCATGTTGCCTCTACTACTCTACTCTCCCAATCTATTTCTCCTAAGGACTGGGATGTTGTTGACCGGGATAATGTTGACCTGGACTTTGGTCGATTTTCCCATGGCTTTCATTAGGTAATTATTCACCCTTCCTGTCATGTTATCTATTCTGTTTGTTCTCCTTACTCGAATGCTCTTTCTCTACCCTACAGGCTTATGTCTACGGAACTCTAGCCTTCCTAAAATGGCATGAGGCTGAAAACCAGGCGGCTGCCCTAGCCAGGGAGCATGAAGAGAAAATAACTACGCTCTAAGCTAAGCTGGCCTCTTCTAGCCAATTTTCCTTAGAGAGTAAATAGGATAGCTAATCTGACCTAGTTCTCCAAGGCAAACCTAGCCTTGGAGGCCTCCAATAAAAAGTTGACAGATTTCCAGGGTATTCTGCAACTGGAGCTGACCAGCTACAAAGAGAAAGTACAAAAGAAAGATGTAGAGCTAGTGGAGCTCTGAAAAAAAGTACAGCAACAAGAGCTTGAACTTGGTTCTCTGAGAGTAGATGTTGAGTGTACTAGTGCAGCTCAAGCTAAAGAAGATGAAGCTGAGACTAGGAAACTGTTGGGGAAAATGTAGGCCCAATACTTTCAACTGGCAGAGGAGGCTTCTACTAAGTCCTACCACGAAAATTTTAAAGCTGCTCAGCTTTAGTATGAGGAGGAGGATGAAGAGGACATGGATGATATTCATTTGGTTTCTCCTATCAGAAACTTAACTTGGACTGGACGCCTTGGGAGTATCCCTCATTTTCAACTGGATGAAGGGGGAACCCTATTACTATCATGTAGTGAGTCCCTAATGAGCTCATGGAAATTGGTGTTACCTTAGAATTGAATACTGCCCAGGTAACAGATTCTTCGGCCCAGACCAGCACTCTACCCCCTGTTCTAGCTTCCGACCTGTCGTCTAGGATGAAGCGGCTAACCCTCCGAGTTCTACTACTGGGGCTGATCCTCCTCCTTTCGCTTCTGAAGCTAACCTTTCTATCTCTGCTACTCAGACTTCATCTTCTGTCAGCTAGCCTACTACTCTTGAATGAAGATCTACTCTTTGCTTTTGTTACTATTTTTGTACCATCCCAACTTTGGGATCTTTCACTTGTATTTTCCCTATGCTATAAATGAGAGAAAAAAATTTGAGAAAACAATTTTGTTTGCGCAAATCTGTTGTTCCCCCTGCAATAGTTTTACTTTCTTCTTCTGTTGCTCATACTACGTACATAAACTGCTAGTATGTTTTCTAGCTTAGCATAAATTATACCTTGGTCAAATAACTTAAGTCATTTGCTCACCCATTTCTAATGTAAATCTTATTGCATGTTTGTATCTGCACAATCTATCACCAGACTTTTTCATGTCTGATTCTGCTCATAATAACTGCCTCAGTTAAATTATTGCGCTGCTCGTAGCCCTACTGCTCTACTTACACTACTTTGTTTTGGCTACTTATGCACATTATACTCTACTTACTATACTATTATTCTGCTTAAACGACTTATTGCACTGCTACTCTGCTTACTACACTTTCCCCCCAAATTGCACCTTAAGTAAATTTTACTTAGGTGGAACCTTTTGACAAAATGACTGTAATGAACTTAGAAAACGGTTCTTTGAGTTACTATCCTTGAAGAAGGCTCTAACTCCACTATAACTTTCGACTTTTCCAATCAGCTAAATTTACTGCTCTTAAACTCATGACAGAGTAGGTTCTTAGCTAACTTCTTATTCGGCTATTTCAATCAGCTAAAATTAGTGCTCTTGAAATTATGATTGAATAAGACCGCGACCAGCTTCTTACCCTGCAATGAAGGTAGGGAAGACCCACGTAGGTTTGGATCCAGGAGGGATCCACATTAGTATTTTTGTTACTTGTATTAGAGTTGGGCCCTGACCATCTTCTTACCTTGCCAATTAAGGCAGAGAAACCCACGTAGGCCCGGATCCCTACTGGATCCAATTAAATTCTCTCATAATTCATGACAAAGTAGAACCCTGACTAACTTCTTACTCTACCTATAAAGGTAAAGAAGACCCACGTAAATCCGGATCCAAGCAGGACACACATTAGAGCTAATTCCTACATATAAGTTAGTAACAACTATAAGGAAACAGATTTACTGATAATACCTCTTTAAGTTACATACATTCCATGGTCTTGGTAATTCTTGATCGGACATCGCTACCAAGTAATAAGCTCCCTTCTGGCCTACCGTTGCTACTTTATAGGGACCTTCCCAGTTAGCACCCAACTTACCACTATTCTACTCTTCTATATTTTGAAATACTCTTCGCAGCACTAAGTCTTCTTCACTGAACTGCCTATGACGAACCTTCTTGTTGAAGTAACTTTGTAGCTTCTTGTGGTAACGTTCTAGTCTAATTAGTGTTACATCTTGTTTTTCCTCCAACAGATCTAGTTCTACAACTATTTGTTGGTTATTCTAGTCAGTCTACACTATTCTGATCCTTACTGTAGGGAAACAATTTTTCGTAAGGATCACTGCTTCCATACCATAAGCCATCGCAAATGGCAACACCCATGTGGAAGTTCTAGCAGTTGTCCAGTAGGCCCACAAGACTTCATGCAAGATTACTGTCCATCTGCCCTTCGTTTCCCCCAACCTCTTCTTTAAAGTGTCTATCAATACTTTAATAGTAGCATCGGCCTACCTGTTGCCCCGTGGATACTGCGGCGTGGAAAATAACTACGTTATTCCATGCTTGCTGCAAAAAATTTTAATTTGTTCTCTTGCAAACTGCCTTCCGTTGTCGAAAACTATGATGTGCGGTAGACCAAATCTGTAAATAATGTTTTTCCACAGGAATTTCTAGACTTCTTGCTGATGTATTCTAGTTAGGGGGAGTGTTTTTGCCCACTTGGTGAAATAATCTGTGGCTACTAGTAAAAAGGTAAAATTACCTGGTGTCCTAGGTAGCGGGCCTACCAAATCGATCCCCCATTGTGCAAATGGCCACAGACTAACAAGAGAATTGAGCTAAACTACTGGCTACCAAATTTTTTTTGTGTGTCTCTAGCAACTGTCGCAGTGCTTAACATGCAATGTCGTATCCTTCTGCAAATAAGGCCAAAAATACCCTTAAGACAATACTTTATGGGCCAAATATCGTGTCTTTGAATGGTTTTCACAATCCCATTCATGGATCTTACTCAATACCTTTTTTTCCTCTTCTGGAGCTAGGCAACGCAGAAGTGGCCCTCCAACAAACTTCTTGTACAAAACCCCATCTAAGATAATGTACCTCTCTGCCTTATTCTTAAATTGTCTAGCCCCTTTGGGATTGCTGGCCAGCTCTCCTTGTTGCAGGAAGGCTAGGATTGGCCTTATGACTGCTATCACACTGACCAACTCTGGTTCGTCTATCACGAGATGTTCCTGGTAGCCCAACAGTAATTCTATCTTGTCTTACCCAGCTAGCATCGAGGCAATGTAGGCTAGATCAATTGCATGCTTGTTGTCTGTTCGAGGTATTTGCTCTACTTTGATCTCTCCTGCTTGAATAATAGTAGACCTGATTTCCTTCAAGTAAAGCTACATCTTGGGATCTCGTGCCTTGAATGTTCTACTGACGTAATTAATGACTAACCGCGAGTCACTATAGATTGTTGCCTTCGTTAACCCCAGCCCTACTAAAAATTGAGGCCGAGTAGCATCGCTTCATATTTTGCTTCATTATTCGACGCTCTAAATCCCAGCTTAATTATTATCTATATCTTGGACCCTTTTAGAGTTATTAACACCACTCCAATTCTTGGCCCTTCGAAATTTGACAATCTATCCACATAGACTTTCTGTCTCGGGCTACTGTGTAATTCTTGCTAATTGTCCACATGCTCCAACTCATCTACTAGTAAATTCATTTTTTCTTCCACTAGGAAGTCAGTTACTACTTGGCCTTTCAATGAGACTCTAGGCTTGTATTCGAGCGCAAACTATGCTAGCTGCATAGCCCACTTCACCATTCTACCCGACCCTCATGTCTTCCCTAATACAGACTTTAGGGGAAATTCTATAATGACCTGCACTCGATGCACTTGGAAGTACGACCTTAAGCATAGCGCAGTATAGACTAGGGCTAACCCCACTTTCTCGAGCCCTGAGTAACATGTTTCTGCATCAGTAAAGGTATTGCTCAGGAAATAAATAGGCTGCTTTACTGCTACTCCAGTCCTGACCAAGACTGAGCTGAGTACATGTTCTGAAATGACTAAGTACAATCCTAACTCCTCTCCTACTTCTGGCTTGAAAAGTATAGGTGGTCTACCAAGGTATTTCTTCAATTATGAGAATTGCTCACACTCTTCTATCCACTTAAACTTGGAATTTTTACGCAGTAGCTGATACAAGGGTCTGCACTTATCAGAAGACTTGGAGATGAAACGATTTAGGGTAGCTACTCTTCCTACTAGCTTCTAGATTTGTTTATGGGTTCTCAGGGAGGGCATTTCTAATAATGTTTTTATTTAGTCTAGTTTAGCTTTTATCCCTCTCTTAGTGACCAGGTAGCCTAAGAACTTCTCCGAAGTCAATGCGAAAGTGCACTTCTCCAGGTTAAGCTTCATCCCCACTTTTCTTACGCGAGAAAATACGTCTTCTAGATAAGCCACGTGATCTTCTTTTCTTTTGCTCTTTACCAATAAATCATCTATATACACTTCTGCTATTCTGCCTAATAGGTCCCTGGAAAGCTTTGTTACTAGCCTCTAATAAGTAGCCTCCGCATTCTTTAATCTGAAAAGCATAACTCTATAGCAATAGAGTCCATGTTCGGTGATGAAGGATGTCTTTTTTTGATCTGTCGGGTTAAGTTGTATCTACTTGTAAGTAGAATAGCCATCCATAAAGGATAACCTCTCATGGCCTAAAGTCACATCCACTAGCTAATGTATCCTTGGCATAGGAAAATTATCCTTAGGGCATGCCTTATTCAGGTTCATGAAGTCTATGCAAATTTTAACATTTTCATTTTTCTTAGGCACTACCACAATGTTTGTTACCCAGTCAAGAAATTACACTTCCCTAATGAATCCAGCCTTAATTAGCATGCTTACCTCTTCGTTCATCGCTTCTTTGAATCATGGTGCTAGCCTCCTTGATTTCTAATTGACCAGTTTAAAGGTTGACTCAACATTTAAGTGGTGACAGATCACCTTTAGACTGATTCCTGGCATCTTTTCTATGGACCAGGCAAAGACGACTCGATTTCTCCTCAAGCAATCAATCAATTTTTTCAATTCATCTAATGCCAGCTCTGATCCCACTTTGATCTGCCTATTTTCTCCCACATCTACCATCTAGATGCCTTCTAGGCATGGGGGTTCACCAAGCTTGTCCCCCCCCATTGTAATTGCTATTGTTGGACAAGGTACACTCTTGGACTACCACTTGATCGCCTCGCATATCCCACATCCCTTGTGGCATTGGGAATTATAAGACCTGATAGCACATAGAAAGAACTGCACTCATCTTGTGCGTCCACCATCTTCCCAAAATGGCATTGTATGGTAAACTCGCCTCAACCACTATAAACTTAGTCATCAAGGTTATCAGCCTTGCCTATACAGGCAATATATCTTCCCCCAGGGCAAATTGGTCCTCCCATCAAACCCAATTAATGGTACACTTACAGGAGTGAGCACGTTCCTGCTGAGGCCCATCTTTAGAAAGGTTAAAGCGTACAAAATGTCAACAAAGTTGTCGATATTGATCAGCACCCTCAGGAGAGTAAAGGTGCCTACCCACAAAGTTACCACAAGTACGTCATAATGGGGTCTCACTACCCCCTCCAAATCCTTCTCCGTGAACACCACAATCTGTTCACCATAAAGCTTTGTCTACTCTATGGGTTTACTGTTTGTTGTATAGACATGAGTTACATGCTCTACCTGCATCTTTTAATTATTTCATCAGTCCTACTCTTCTACTTTTTTGTCTGAGGACAACATGTATTACCGCTGCCCTCCCATCCTGCCCTTTAGTAGCTTGATGATCAAGCTTGTGGTTCCCGTCCCGAGGTGGATCCTCTCTCTACTTCCTAGGAAAAACTCTCAACCTGCCCTACTCTGCCAACTGTTACAAGAATCTTCTCAAGGCTTGACATATATTAATGATGTACGCCTGCACATTGTGATACTCACAATACCTCTTATCTCGATTTGATCTCGAGGAAGGGGCAATGGCCACTCAAAATAAGATTCATTTGTAATGCATAGCAAAATCTCATTAGGAGGCATAGAAAAATACGTCCCTCCTGTTCTCTACTCTCCATCTTACTCAAGTGGCATTTTCCTACTCTAGTATTGTGGTTGGTGCTACTTACTAGGCTTCTTCACATTATGTATCACCTTGATCTTTCTAGAGAAATTCTAGGGATCGTCCTCCAAGTAAATGTATTTCTTACTATCTCGAACAATTCGCTTAGTGTTTTTTATCTCTTTTTCACGTTCTTTCATTGTAACTTTCTAAGGACATCGCCTCTTCCTTGAATCACCTTGTAAACTTTCTAAGGCTCTCCCCAGACTGCATCCTTATGTTAAACAGTGCATTGATATCTCTATCATTTTTTTATTGCCAATGTAACGGGTTACAAAGATTGTGCAAAACTCTTCAAAAGAAGTTATGGACCCACATGACAACTTGTGGACCCACGTTAGCATGTTCCCCTGCAAACTCAAAGGGAACAATCTGCATATCAGCCCTTCCTTCTCTTCCCACAACATAAACATTTGTTGGAAATGGAATAAATGCTCCATCGGGTCCTTTATTCTCAAGTAAGGAGTAAAACGTGGTAACATGAACTTCTTCGGGATTTCCTCCTCCAGGATTTCTACCGTAAAGGAAAACTTCTAAATCCTTTTTACAGCTTCCACTGCTGTTGTGCCTAAATCAACATTCTTCATTATCTTTTTCTTTTTTTTTATCATCTCTCTGACTTCTTCTCTAGTCAAGCCTATTACAGGCTCAGTTCGAGTGATTGTAGTAGCAATCTCCGTCTCACATTCTCCCATAAGGGTCGACAATGGTGTTCTTCCTTCCTTGCTCATCACACAGTCATTCTCACCAGAGGACTGAGGATCCCTTGGTGGGATATCTTGTCTCGCTAGCTGCTACTTATTGAGATGCTAACTCAAGTTACGATTTTGCTCAACCAAGTCGACCATCTTCTTCTGCATTTCCTCATGTTGCTTCCTCATGGCATTTAGCATCATCATGAATTGGACATCTGTAGTTGGTGCCACTGGTGGGGGTACATTGACTTTGTTAGTTCTTGTAGATCTCACCATTGTTTCAACTGAAATCAATTTATTATTGGTGATTCCATATACAATACTAGTTCTGTGCGATCAGAAACCGATCAACAGTTTTGATGGACTTTGTCACATTCATCCAAATTCGTTCCGAGCATCCCTCTTCACGGCGGTGTGGTACTTGCCAAAGTCACTCCAACGCTCAAGTTAAAAAAGCAGCGGAATGATGAGATGATCGTTGTTCTTCTTACCGGAGTTAATAATAATCTTACTTTTACCATACTTGTGGGGCAAGTAGGGGATCGAACCCAAGAGAAAGGAGGAATAGAGCTAAGCTAAGAAGATAAAATCTAAATTAACTAAAAGGAATTAAAACTATTTTTCTTTGTATTTTTAAACTTATAAGAAGATGTAAAATTGCTAGAAAATAAACTAAAGTAAATGAAATTAAAAGCAAGTAAACTTATGAATTAAAACACCATTGGAGGTGGATCTACCTCAAACATGTTAATGAGCAATTCCTAGTCTCTAGCATTTTTATAACTCAATCATAAGGACTTGGTGTTAGCTCCTTAGATCAGAAAATTTTACAAATAAAATGAACTAAGGGAACAAAAACAAAGTAGAATTCTTTGAAAATTTCTTACTACAAATTATCTAATTTAAGCATACTTTATCTTGATCTAATCTAAGCATAAAGTATCTATATTAAGAATAAAAGGTGCAAGAAACTTAAAGAGAATTCATAAGCATTTTAAATAAAAGAAAGGCATAAAATTAGAAATAACACAAGAACTTGCTCTAGGCTTTTCTACTCTCCAATGGAGGGGAACTTAGCCTAATGTCATTGCAAGAGAGGGAAGATAAGAGATGAAAGAACTTTTCTTCATTTCATGGAGAAAATTATAACTTCTTCTTCTTCTACTTCTTACAAGACTATTTAACCAAAAGAAAATAACTAGAAAATAAAAATACAAAAAATAAGAGAATAGGCTAAGAGCCTTAGATTAAAGGAGTCTTGGATAAGAGAACCAAGATGGGACCCTTTCTCTAGAAATGAAGGCTTTATTTATAGAGAAAATGTGTATAGAAGAATCTAAAAGTAGCCTCTACTTTTTTTTGCACAAAAAGACAAAAGAGGAGAATATGAGTTAAGGATTAAGGCATTCCAAAGGATTATGGCATTCCAAAGTGAGCCCAAATGCTTTTATCTTGAGATTTTGATTCCAATTTGTTGATTTTCTGCACAAGAAACACACGTAATTAGATTTATCTAGTAAATGAATTTATTTATATATAATTAAGCCTAATTAACATGCAACGTGGTGATTTGAGGCTTATCTTGATTATTATCTTAATATAGATAAATAGGTACAAAAGTCAAGATAAATATCCGAAAAATATGTGCATAATTGAGTGTTTGGAAACACTCATCACACCCCCAAACTTACCTTTTTCTAGTCCCTAGAAAATAAAACTGCCACTTTCGCAGGCACCTCGGCTGCATTTAGCTAATGCAGCAAGCCCTTAAACCTCTAGGTTACCCCTAGTGGACGAGTTTGACTTGTGAGGGTTTGAAGAAAATATACCCACAAAATTTGAAAATAACTTTGAAGTAAAAATAGTCAAAATCAAAACTTATATTGAAAAGCACAAGTCTTTTTTTTTTGTCAATTAATTGGAAGTACTGCTTGGTATAGAGTCCCAACCCTTATTTCTCTATGACAAAACTTAGACTTAAATTGACATTTGAGCGATAGTGATTCTAACTCAGAAATTTAAAAGATTCGATTTCCTCAAATGAGTTTCAACCTTCTAACTACTCAAGAATAGCTGGAGCAACTTAGGGTTTAATTCTAAACTTAGCATCCTGTCTGGGTAGTGAGAAGTGTGGATATTCACTTTAATACCTCTAAGGGACTTTATCTGTGATATTCCAGTATACTCACATTTTTATACTTGATGGCTTTCACCCTACTAAAACTTTACATAAACTTTTAGATCTTTGATTTTTTTTTTGAAAGGTCTTTTTTTTCTATTACTTCTTCATTATTTTTCCAAGAAAAGTAGGCAGTCCTGTTCAAGGTACCCAGTCTAATTCAATGGTTGTTGTACAAGGTGTATACAACCCAGTTTTGTTTTTCTTCTAATCAGCCAACCAATTGAACAAGGAAGTCAAAGTTTATCAAACCTCGTTTTTCCTTAAACTCTAGATAGAAAGAAGGTAATAAGCTCATTTAATACAATCTAGACTCTTGGTAACTTTATTAGAAGTGACTATAAACCAAAAGATAACTTTGCTGTAATTTTTGCCTAAAAGAAACACAAATGGGGACTCCAGATCATAGCTTCCAATGAAAGACTGATTAAATATTTTTAACTAAGTACTTAAAGATACAAGCTAAGATTTTGAGTAAAATACAACAAAGTCGTCAACTAAATATTTTTCAAAATTTTTATTTTTATTTTTTTTATTTTTTATTATTTTTTTTTTTTTAAAGAAGAAAATAATAAGTGGAGATCCGACCCATACACCCCCAAACTTAAACATTATATTGTCTTCAATATTTCAACATATACATGCAAAAGTAAAATTGAAATTGACAAAATGAAATGAAGTAGGTTAGATAGCTGATGAGACTATCGTTGTTCTTCTCACCGGAGTTAATAATAATATTAGTTTTACCTTACTTGTGGGGCAAGTAGGGGATCGAACCCAAGAGAAAGGAGGAATAGAGCTAAGCTAAGAAGATAAAATTCAAATTAACTAAAAGGAATTAAAACTATTTTTCTTTGTATTTTTGAACTTATAAGAAGATGTAAAATTGCTAGAAAATAAACTAAAGTAAATGAAATTAAAAGCAAGTAAACTTATGAATTAAAACACCATTGGAGGTGGATCTACCTAAAACATGTTAATAGGCAATTTCTAGTCTCTAGCTTTTTTATAACTCAATCATAAGGGCTTGGTGTTAGCTCCTTAGATCAGAAAGTTTTGCAATTAAAATGAAATAAAGGAACAAAAATAAAGTAGAATTTCTTGAGAACTTCTTACTACAAATTATCTAATTTAAGCATACTTTATCTTGATCTAATCTAAGCATAAAGTATCTATATTAAGAATAAAATGTGCAAGAAACTTAAAGAGAATTCATAAGCATTTTAAATAAAAGAAAGGCATAAAATTAGAAATAACACAAGAACTTGCTCTAGGCTTTTCCACTCTCCAATGGAGGGGAACTTAGCCTAATGTCATTGCAAGAGAGGGAAGACAAGAGATGAAAGAACTTTTCTTCATTTCATAGAGAAAATTATAACTTCTTCTTCTTCTACTTCTTACAAGACTAGTTAACCAAAAGAAAATAACTAGAAAATGAAAATACAAAAAATAAGAGAATAGGCAAAGAGCCTTAGATTAAAGGAGTCTTGGATAAGAGAACCAAGATGGGACCCTTTCTCTAGAAATGAAGGCTCTATTTATAGAGAAAAATGTGTGTAGAAGAGTCTAAAAGTAGCCTCCACTTTTCTTTGCACAAAAAGACAAAAGAGGAGAATATGAGTTAAGGATTAGGGCATTCCAAAGTGGGCCCAAATGCTTTTGCCTTGAGATTTTGATTCTAAATTGTTGATTTTCTGCACAAGAAACACACGTAATTAGATTTATCTAGTAAATGAATTTATTTATATATAATTAAGCCTAATTAACATGCAACGTGGTGATTTGAGGCTTATCATGATTATTATCTTAATATAGAGAAATAGGTACAAAAATCAAGATAAATATCCAGAAAATGTGCGTATAATTGAGTGTTTGGAGACACTCATCAATAGCACCTGAGACAGACCCTATAGTCCTGTTGATATTTAACACAATGTCCCTTGAAGTGCATGGATTGTCTCCTAGAAGCGCTAAGTTTTTACGTCTTTAGCTAGACGAAAACAGAGTTAATTTTGATAGACGGGATCATCGAGAAAAAGAACTTCCTCCTGCGGAACATACTCGAGAAATGATTTGAGACGTTGGCTATTCACTTTGAAAGTGGATCCGTCCTTAGGATTAAGGACTTCAACAACACCATGGGGGTAAACTGTTTGGATAATATATGGGCCAGTCCATCGAGACTTAAGTTTTTCTGAAAAAAGGTGGAGTCTATTATCATACAACAAAATTTTTTGATTAGGAATGAAATTCCTCCTAAGAATGTGCCTATCGTGAAAGAATTTGATACGCTCTTTGTACCTTTTGGTACAATCATACGAGTCATTTCTAATCTCTTCTAACTCGTCTAGTTGTAACTTTCGTTTTTCACCAGCTTTATCAAAATCAAAGTTGAGGCATTTGATCGCCCAATATGCACGATGTTCTAGTTCTACAGGGAGATGGCAGGCCTTGCCAAAAACTAACCGGTAGGGAGACATCCCTATGGGTGTCTTGAATGCAGTCCTATAGGTCCAGAGTGAATCACTCAATCTCAAAGACCAATCTTTCCTTTAAGGATTGACTGTTTTTTCTAAGATAGTCTTTATTTCCCTGTTAGAAATCTCCACTTGTCCACTTATTTGTGGGTGGTAAGGTGTGGCAACCTTATGCGTTATGAGGTATTTCTTCATCAACGCAGCAAAGATCTTGTTGTAAAAATGTGAGCCACCATCACTTATGATAGCTCGCGAAGTACCAAATCTTGAAAAAATCGTCTCCTTGATGAATTTTATCACAACCTTGTGATTGTTAGTTCTACATGCCACAGCTTCGACCCATTTTGACACATAGTCAACGGTAACTAAGATGTATTGGTAACCCTAGGAGATAGGAAAGGATCCCATGAAGTCTATACCCCACACGTCAAAAATTTCGATAATCAATATAGGATTTTGAGACATTTCATTTCTCTTAGAGATTTTTCCTAATCTTTGACATCTATCACAAGATTTGCTAAACTCGTGGGTATCACGAAAAATACTAGGCCAAAAAAAATCGTATTATAGGATTTTTATTGCGGTCTTCTTACCACTGAAGTGCCCTCCGCAGGCATGATTATGGCAAAACTCTAGGATACTGACTTGTTCACAGGTTGGAATACAACGTCTAATGATTTGATCAGGACAATACTTAAATAAGTATGGCTCATCCCAGAAATACCATTTTATTTTTGACAGAAAACGGAGTTTCTCTTGACTAGTCATTTCGACTGGGAATTGACCTGTAACTAGGTAGTTGACAATGTCCGCATACCATGGAGCATTAGCTTGAGAGATTTGCATAAGTTGCTCATCAGGAAAGGATTCAGAGATGGGTAAGGATTCCTCAGATGGCTTGTTAACTATCCTAGACAAGTGATCAACTACGACATTTTCTGCCCTTTATTTGTCTCGGATCTCGAGATCAAACTCTTGTAGAAGTAGAATCCAACGGATTAACCTTGCTTTAGTATCTTTCTTTGATAAAAGGTACTTTAATGTTGCGTGGTCTGTGTAGATCACGACTTTAGATCCTATGGGGTAGGGGCGGAATTTTTCAATGGCATAAACCACTGCTAGCATTTCCTTCTCTGTTGTAGAGTAATTAAGCTGAGCATCGTTTAGGGTTTTACTAGCATATTAGATAACATGAGGTTGCTTTTCAATTCGCTGACCCAAAATAGTACCTATTGCATAATCTGAAGCGTCGCACATAACTTCGAATGGAATGCTCCAGTTTGGAGGTTAAATAATGGGTACCGAGGTTAACTTAGACTTGAGCTTGTTGAACACAAAGAGACATGACTCTGAAAAGTCGAAAGGAATATCCTTTCCCAATAGCTCACATAAAGGTTTCGAGATTTTCTCAAAATCTTTAATGAATCTACGATAGAAACCTGCATGGCCTAAGAATGACCTAATTTCTTTGACCGTCTTAGAAGGTGGTAATTTTTCAATTAGACCTACCTTAGCCTTATCTACCTCAATCCCCTTAGAAGAAAGAATGTGTCCTAACACAATCCCCGATGTTACCATGAAATGGCATTTTTTCCAATTGAGGACTAGATTGACATCTTTGCAACGTACAAGGACCAAAGTCAAGTGATGAAGACATTCCACAAAACTTGATCCAAAAATTGAAAAATCATCTATGAATACTTCGAGATATTTTTCTAGCATGTCAGAAAATATACTCATCATGCACCGTTGAAAAGTAGCGGGTGCATTGCATAATCCAAAAGGCATGCGACGATACACGAAAGTTCTGAAAGGACAGGTGAAAGTTGTTTTCTCTTGATCGATTGGAGCAACGGGTATTTGATTGTACCCGGAATAACCATCTAAGAAGTAATAATAAGAATGTCCTGCCAGACGCTCTAATATTTGATCAATGAAAGGTAAGGGGAAATGATCCTTAGGAGTCATCGAGTTGAGTTTCCTATAGTCAATACACATTCTCCATCCATTTTGGACTCGAGTGGGGATTAATTCATTGTCTTGGTTCACTACCATAGTGATACCAGACTTCTTAGGAACTACTTGTATAGGACTCACCCAACGACTGTTAGAGATAGGATAGATAATACCCGCATCTAGTAATTTCATCACTTCCATCCGAACTACGTCCTTCATGATAGGATTTAGCCGTCTCTGAGGTTCTAAAGAAGGCTTAGCGAAATCCTCTAAACGAATATGGTGCATTACCACAGATGGACTAATTCCCTTGATATCAGCTATGCTCCAACCAATAGCTTCTTGATGTTCTTTTAATACTCCTAACAACTTTCCCTCTTGAACTTCATTAAGGTGAGAGGAAATAATCACGGGCAAGGTTTGATTCTTACCAAGAAATGCATATCTCAAGGTCTCTAGAAGCGACTTGAGTTCTAATTCTGGAGGATCGATATAAGAAGGAACAAGATTGGATGTGCACACAGGAAGACTTTCAGTTTTTGCGTGCCACCGCACAGAATCTAAGAGTGGAATAGATTCAAGCAAAGCATTGACTTCGCTTATAGACTTTTCGACGTCCAAGTCAAGGTCAAAGTGAGTCAAACATTTTGTTAGGGGATCAGAGTACCCTAATTCTTGATACGTTTGATTGACTAGCGTATCTATCACGTTCACTTCCTCCATACCATCATCTACATCAATTCCTTAGAAATTATGGAAGACGTTCAGTTTCACTTTCATATCCCCAAATGCTAAAGTCATAATTATGTTTCTACAACGAATGACTACGTCAGACGTGGCTAAGAATGGACGTCCTAAGATGATAGGAATATGACTGTTCGAATTGATGACTGGCTCCGTGTCTAAGACAACAAAGTCAACAGGAAAATAGAAATCTTTGACTTTAACTATCACGTCTTCAACTATACCTTTTGGAATTTTTATGGACCTATCGACTAGACTCAACGTGATATCGGTGGGTTTCAAAACCTCCAAACCTAATTGTTTATCAATCGAATATGGTAAAAGGTTCACACTAGCTCCTAAGTCTAAGAGACATTTTTCGACCACTTGATTTCCAATATGAATGGAAATTGTCGGACATCCAGGATCCTTAAATTTTGGTGCAATTGTTTGTTGGATGAGCGACGAATCTTGGGCTGCCATGATAGCTTCCCGAGAAAATGGTGTTTTCCTTTTAGCTGTGGTCAAATCCTTTAAGAATTTCGCATAAGAAGGTATCTGCTTAATGGCATCTAGGAATGGGATATTGATATGCACATTTTGGAAGACTTCTAAGACACCCTCAAATTGCTTACTTTTTTTAGAATCTCTAAGGCGATAGGAAAATTGAGCTTTTGGAATTGGCAAAATGATAGGAGGATTTTCTAAATCTTTCTCTTTCTCTATTGGAGACTCTATGACTTCTTTTTGAACTTTGTCCTTCTCTAGGACTTTTTCTCCCATGTCAAAAGATTGGACCTTGTTGTCCACTTTTTTTCCCGAACGCAAGGTGTGGATAGCCTGGACTGAGTCTTGTGGAGCTCCAGAATGGCTTCCTACTTCGTATTGACCTTTCGATCTGTTTGGAATCAAAGGTTGACCTCTAGGGTTAGGGATAGTCTGACTAGGAAATTGACCTTTCTATCTCTCACTCAAGGAAAGAGCTAACTGCCCCAACTGAACTTCCATCTTAACTATGGATTGCGCAGTGACCTGGTTAATCTGAGTTTGATTTTGATGGGTTTGTTGTTGAGTTTGGATGAACTGTTATTGCTGTCTCATCAACTCGGCAATCATAGATTCTAAGGACGATTGTTGTTGGGCAGAGTGCTTGTAATTGGTCATGGGATCTGGTATGATGGCTCTGCAATCTGTAGATTATTGGGGTTGATAAGGGACTTGAGGAACAATAGCTTGGTTTGTAGAATAACCAAATTGCCTAGAAAAACTCCTATTGTAACCTGACGGACCATTAGATTGAAGGTTCGTTCTGTCTGTATGAGAAATTAGGATGGAACCTATTATCTGAGTAAAAGAGTTTGGAGTTGGCTTCCTAAAAGCACTATACCCATTAATCGCATTTGCTTGTTCAGCTTTGATTTGAGGCAAGTTGGGACAACACTCGACCAAATGGTTGTTGCCGTCGCATATTATGTACAAAGAACTCGGTTCGACAGTTACTTGTGAAATTGCATAAGGGTCTAGGTGAGGTTTGGATGCTGAGATGGTAAAGCTATCTAACTTCTTCGTGAGATTATTCATCCCACTCACTAGACTAGACATAACATTTTTGAGATCAGGATTTGCCTTCATCTCATACATGCCTGTCTTTCTAATCGGATCATCTCTATAAAATTCTTCTTGGTTAGTACTCCAATTTTGAGCACTCTCGACTAACTCGACGAGGAAATCGTACGCTTGATTGGGAGTCTGGTTCATGAACTGACCCTTATGCATTGACTCGACTAAGGTACGTTGATTCATTGTTAATCCTCTATAAAAACTTTGCATCAACTGTGCTTTGTCAATGCCATGGTGTGGGCACTTGACCAATTAATCATTGAATCTTTTCCAAGTTTGGGAAAATTCATCATCAGGACGAGCTCTAAAATTTCTAATAGAATCCTCCATTTTCTCAGTTTTGGTCACGGGATAGAATTTGGCCATAAATTTCTTGGATAGAACATCCCAGGTAGATATGGAATTGGGTGTTAGGGAGTTCAACCACGCAGCTACGTGATTTTCCAAGGATAACGGGAACAGAATAAGCTTGATACTCTCCTCATCTAGATTCTGATTTCTAAAAGTTTGACATATAGTCAAGAATCAATTAAGATGGGTGTAAGGTTGTTCACGCTCTAAACCGTGGAACTTAGGGAGCATATTAATGGTGACAGCCCTAATTTCAAACTAAGGTGCATTGTTCAATGGTAAAACAATGCATGTCGGAGGAGATGCGAAAGCTGGAACGAAGAGCTCATTGAGAGTTCGCTCTCAATCACCCATCATAACTACTAATGGTGTTGATGAGTATTTCCAAACACTCAATTATACACACATTTTTCGGATATTTATCTTGATTTTGTACCTATTTATCCATATTAAGATAATAATCATGATAAGCCTCAAATCACCACGTTGCATGTTAATTAGGCTTAATTATATATAAATAAATTCATTTACTAGATAAATCTAATTACGTGTGTTTCTTGTGCAGAAAATCAACAAATTGGAATTAAAATCTCAAGACAAAAGCATTTGGGCCCACTTTGAAATGTCCTAATCCTTTGGAATGCCCTAATCCTTAACTCATATTCTCCTCTTTTATCTTTTTGTGCAAAGAAAAGTGGAGGCTACTTTTAGACTCTTCTACACACATTTTCTCTATAAATAGAGCCTTCATTTCTAGAGAAAGGGTCCCTTCTTGGTTCTCTTATCCAAGACTCCTTTAATCTAAGGCTCTTTGCCTATTCTCTTATTTTTTGTATTTTCATTTTCTAGTTGTTTTCTTTTGGTTAACTAGTCTTGTAAGAAGTAGAAGAAGAAGAAGTTATAATTTTCTCCATGAAATGAAGAAAAGTTCTTTCATCTCTTGTCTTCCCTCTCTTGCAATGACATTAGGCTAAGTTCCCCTCCATTGGAGAGTGAAAAAGCCTAGAGCAAGTTCTTGTGTTATTTCTAATTTTATGCCTTTCTTTTATTTAAAATGCTTATGAATTCTCTTTAAGTTTCTTGCACATTTTATTCTTAATATAGATACTTTATGCTTAGATTAGATCAAGATAAAGTATGCTTAAATTAGATAATTTGTAGTAAGAAGTTTTCAAAGAATTCTACTTTGTTTTTGTTCTCTTATTTCATTTTATTTGCAAAACTTTCCGATCTAAGGAGCTAACACCAAGTCCTTATGATTGAGTTATAAAAAGGCTAGAGATTAGGAATTGCTCATTAACATGTTTTAGGTAGATCCACCTCTAATGGTGTTTTAATTCATAAGTTTACTTGCTTTTAATTTCATTTACTTTAGTTTATTTTCTAGTAATTTTACATCTTCTTATAAGTTTAAAAATACAAAGAAAAACAGTTTTAATTCCTTTTAGTTAATTTGGATTTTATCTTCTTAGCTTAGCTCTATTCCTCCTTTCTCTTGGGTTTGATCCCCTACTTGCCCCACAAGTAAGGTAAAAGTAAGATTATTATTAACTCCGGTGAGAAGAATAACGATAGTCTCATCAGGTGTCTTGCGTATTCTACTGATGGTACGTTCGATCTCAGGATCAAATGGTTCTAACACGTTATTTTGTGAACGTTTACCAAGCATGCAAATCACACAGTCGATCAAACAATCACAAAAAGAAAAGACTGGACCTAGATAGGTTGCCTAAAGCTAGACAGCTCCTAACTGGGTAGAAATAGCGCAACTAGCCTTCCAACTCGGTTCTATGAAGTCAAGTTTGAATCATTCGGATCTCCAGATCGGAGGAGGCGCACAATGCATAAGCAAGGGCACTCTTAAATACCTCCTTTCTTAAATAGACTGAGTCTATCCCCTCAAAGGGCAAGATCTTACTAAATAGAAAAATGACCAAGAAACGCAATTGGCACAACTTGAAGCAGAATTTCTCCTACTGAGCTCGTGGGCCCTATAGTCAAGTCTAATTGATTTTAATTAATTTGATTGGATGACTAGTGAGTTGATTATCCTAATTAGAGCAAGGAATTGGTAATGACTTCCAATCCTTATCTTATCATGCTATCCTTAGGAGAGGAGTGCTCTTTACTACTTAATTAACTATTCTAAGTGTGTGCAAATTGAAAAAATAACATACAAAGGCAATGAGTAACCCACTAGCAAAGAAAGGCGTGGGTGTTTCGAGATTACTTCCCGTGCTAGACGGGGTGAAGACAGTTTGAGTCGACTTAGGCCACCAACTCCAATTTTGGTGTGCGAACCTAAGGAGCTGTGACGGTGTTGTCCACCCGTCGTCCTTCCTTAGTCTATTACAATCCAAGCCTTCTTGGATAATTAAAAAAAATTATAAAGAATCTTATACAAGTGTTTCTAAAACAGAAAAATAAACCTAACTAAAGATTCAAGGAAATTAAAATAAAAGAAGAAAAAAAATGTTCACCTACAAGAAGCAAAACAGAAATGTTAGCAGAAATGATAGTAAACGGACTCAAAAATAGAATCTGACTTACCACAATCTTGCTGACTTTGTCACATTTTATAGAAAATTTTGTTCTACCCCAAATCGATATATTATAATAGATAATCAGAGATCGGAGCAGAAAGTTAAAGTTAGTTTAAGTTCTGCTGTCAAGGGTGAAAAAATAAACGGGAATGACTTTTTTTTTTCAGTGTTTTTTTTCTTCTTTCTTCTCTCTTAAAACCTCAAGAACACTTGAACTAATAGAAAGAAACCAAAAGAAAAGAAAAATAAAATAAAATAAAATAAAAAAAAATAAAAATGAAAGAAATTAATTTTAAATCAAAACTTACCACTAAGATAACTGGCTAAACTTTAATCTCTTCCCCTCCAAAAGATCCCTTTCAATAATGCTTACTGTGTTATTTATAATGCCTCATCAAGAATCAGGTTTTCCCACTTTTCAGGCAGCAATCCAGGGATCTCTACTGACTCTACGAAGTTGTTTACCTAACAAGGATCTTTTGGATTGATCATACCGTGCTATAGTGATCTCCTCCGAGATCTCTGAGATTGACGTGCACATATCAAGCTTACAATTATTTTATGATCCTATCTTGCTTGGCTGACCTAGTTTCACTTGGTACCACTTAACCGAGTTGGACACGTGTACGACCTAGATTAATGCATAATTATTTCCCTCTACAGCCACTAAAAATTTTAGTGACAATATTTGTGATTTTCTGATAATAAAACACTATAATTCACATTATTCTTTGAAAGCAAAGTACATGAATAAATAACTAGGAAGAAATCAATCACTTTCAAAAAAATAGGGACAAAAATAGAAACTATTTAAAAATAAGGAAACAATGGGAATTAGTAAAGTATTACCTATATCCCTTTATTCTATGAAACAAATAAACTAATTCTTAGCAACTAATCCCTTGAAAATAGATTACAAATCACATATTTTCACACTCATCCTCAAGCTAGGTTGTAGATATTGAGCAATCCTAGCTTGAAATTAAGATTCTCGAAGGTCTTCCTAGGCACAGCCTTAGTTAGAATGTCTGCAACCTGTTGACCCATTAGGACGTACAGAAGCAATATCACATTTAATTATACCTTCTCCTTGGTGAAGTATTTGTCAATCTCCACGTGTTTTGTCCTATCATGATGCACTGGATTCTTTGCTATGCTGATAGCAGATTGATTATCGCAGAACATTTTCATAGGTTCCATGACTTGAATTCTTAGCTCACAAAGTACCTTTTCAACCACATTCCCTCACAAATGTCGTGTGCAAGGTCTCTAAACTCTACTTCTGCGCTGCTTTGAGATACCATTGATTGCTTCTTACTTTTTCATGTAACCAAATTTCCCCAGACATAAGTGCAATAACCTGGGGTTGATTGTTTGCCAGTTACAGATCCAGCCCAATTTGAATAAGTGAAGATCTCGACTTCTTTACTTGTTGTCTTTTTTAAGAACAATCCTTGATCCGATGTCCTCTTCAAGTATCTCAAAATCCTGTAAATAGCCTCTATGTGTTCTTCCATTAGGTTGTTCATGAGTTGACTTATCACACTTACAACAAAGTTGATATCAAGTCTGGTATGAAAAAGATAAATGAGTTTTCCAACCAGTCTTTGATATTTCCCTTTGTCAACTGGTGCACTATCCTCTTTAGCTCCTAGTTTCAAGTTGGAGTCCACAGGAGTGTCAAATGGTTTACATCCAAGCATTCATGTTTCCTTCAAGAGGTCTAATACATACTTTCGCTGAGAAACTGAAATACCTTTTTTGATCGTGCTACTTCCATGCCAAAAAAATACTTAAGGTTGCCCAAGTCTTTTATCTTAAATTCCTTAGCCAAGAAACTTTTGAGATTTAGTATCTCTTCATCATGATCTCCCATTAGAATGATATCATCAACATACACAATGAGTATTGCCTTTTTCTGAGGATGGGTGTTTGATAAACATAGTATGGTCTGATTGGCACTGATCATACCCCACCTTCTTGACAGCTTTACTGAACCTTTCAAACCAAGTTCTTAGTGATTTCTTAAGCCCCTACAAAGACGTCTTGAGTTTGCAAACCTTGTTGATGGTGGCTAGTATATCGATTCTATGAGATATTTCTATGTAAACTTCTTCTTCCAAATTCCGCTGATTAGAGACCAGTATAGGTTAGAAGCAAGTGAGAGCAATACTCAAACTTTATTGAGTTTGTCCCCTGGGGCAAAGGTCTCTTGATAAACAATCTCATACGATTGAGTGAACCCCTTAGCTACTAGTCATGCTTTAAATTTGTTGACACTGCCTTCTGCATTATGTTTGACTATGAAGATCCACTTGCAACCGACAGGATGTTTCCCTGATGGCAACTCAGATATCACCCAAGTACCATTCTTCTCAAGTGCATGGATTTTTTCCCAAATCGCTGACTTCCACTCTAGTACACTAAGAGCTTCATGTATTGACCTTGAGACATGTATCTTGTCAAGATTACTAACAAATGCACAGTGACTAATTGACAATCCTCCATATGAGACAATATTGTAAATAGGATGATCAATACAAGACTTTATACCTTTTCTCAAAGCAATGGGTCTATTATCAATAGAAGAATTACTAGGACCAAAATCGGGACTAGTGTTACTTGGTGAATTTTGAGATTCCATATTCGGATTGGATTTATGACTTTGATGAGATGGTTGCAGTTATTTTCCTTTTTGAGTTTTGTTTCTCCTAGAATGGACATGTAACTCACTAGTTGCAGTAGGTTGTGTGTGTAGAACTGGTTGAGATGACTCTAATTGAGATGGATTGGATGACTCTGTCGGATTTGAATTAGGAACACCAAATGAATCAAATGTCCCATTGATATTCTTAAGTAAAGTTCTCCCCCTGAATATCAAGATTGTAGTAGGGTTGTTGCTCGAAGAAGGTGACATCCATGGAGTTGTAAAACCTTTATGTGATCGGGGAGTAGCATTTATACCATTTTCTATTTGAGGAGTATCCGACAAATATGCATTTGAGTGCCTTTGGATCAAGTTTACTCTGATATTTGGCATGTATATGTACAAACACAGAACAACCAAAAATTGTCATGGGAAGCGTTGGCAGAATATGAGTGTTGGCAAATGAGTGAAAGAGAACTTGACAAGGTGTTTGGAAATTCAAAACTCGAGAAGGCATCCTATTTATTAGATAAGCAGCTGTCAAAATTGCTTCTCCCCAGAAAAATTAAGGAACATGTGTGGTAAACATAAGAGACCGAACAACTTCTAGAAGATGTATATTCTTTCTTTCAGCAATCCTATTTTGTTGGGGTGTATCAATTCATGAACTCTGATGAATGATACCTGACTCTCAAGGATGGTCTCAAAGTATTCTTTTGTATTGTTGGTTTTCAACACTTGTATTTTTGTTTGGAATTGTGTTTGAATCATGGTATTGAATTTTCTGAAAATTTGGCCAACTTCTAATTTTTATTTCATAAGAACAAGCCATATGAAGTGTGATCATCTACAAAAGAAACTACCACCTAAAGTCAATGACATTCTTAATTCTAGATGGCCCCCACACATCATTGTGGATAATTAAAAAGGGATACGATGCCTTATATGGTTGGATATAATAAGAATTACGAACATGCTTTGAGAATTGACACACTTCACAATGAAAAACTTTCGGATTTTTATTTTTGAACAAGGATGGAAACAATTTTTGAAGGTACAAAAAATTAGGATGACCTAAACGATAGTGCCATAACATGATTGCACTATCCTTATTTGAATTTTCAAGTGAAACAAGATTTTTATTAGATAAACTACTTGATCCAACACATAATACATTATGAGTTTGTCTTCTAGGGAAAACATCAACTTTGAGAAGATAAAGTCCTGAGTACACCTTAGCATTGCCAATTTTCATCCCTAAATCCAAATCCTATAATTCAAACAAATCTAAAACAAATTTAGCAACACAGTTATGTTCTTGAAAAAGTTTGCTAATAGACAAGAGATTACAATCCAAACTTGGAACATAAAGTATTGAGTTTAGAGTTAGGTCCTTTGAAATAATGATAGAGCCTGTTCCAGTCACTTTAAAGAGGGACCCGTCTGCAATTTTCACTGTAATATTTTCTCGATATGAATTGTAATTGTAGAATAGTGTGACATCTCTTGTGATATGATTGGATGCTCCTGAGTCTCCGATCCATGGATCAAATTTCTCTAAATTTACAATGAATGCACCCAAGTAAATCAATTTGTGTGCTAGTGATCATGTTCCGATGGTGCTCTGGGTAGTATTCTATTATGAAAACATCCTAGGCAAGGTTTCAAGTTGTTCCTAGTTAAATAGACTGGATTCACTGGGTCCAGGTTCTTCATCAACAAAGGCATGATTTCCTCGACTTTCTTTGTAAAGGGCACGTCTCGAGGGCTTCCAATCTGCAAGTTTGCTGTTGATTTTCCAACAATTCTCTCGGGTATGACCTAGTTTTTGGCAGTGATCACACCACAGTCTCCTCTTCATAGCACTATTGTTGTTGTTGTTGTTGTGTTGAACTCCTCAAGCAGCTACGGTAGAATTTTCTGTAACAGAAATGGTAAGAGACTCACCTAACATAACTTTCTTCCTACTTTCTTCTCGGCACACCTCAGAAAACACAGCTCAAATACCTGGTAAAGGCTTCATTCCCAGTATTCAACCTCACACATCATCTATACTTTTGTTAAATCCCATCAAGAATTTAAAAATTCTTTTCTTTTTGATAATCTCTCTTAATTTCTTTGTATCATCTGGACAGACCCATTAGTGTTCTTCAAACACATCCAGTTGTTGCCAATAACGAGTGAGTGTGTTGTAGAATTGAGTGATAGATTGTTCTCCCTGCCATAGGTCATCAAGAGTGCTTTCAATTTCAAAATTCTCTTAAGTATTTTCTTTGCTTGAGTAAAATTCCTTCACTTCCCACATTTCATAGGCTGTGTTGTAGAGTAAAAATTCTCACCAATCTTATTCCTCATGGAATTCATCAACCACGACATTACCATGTTGCTTTTAGCCTTCCAGTTCTTGAATTTCGAATCTTCAACCTTCAGAGGAATGATTTCACGATAAAGATACTCATCATTTCTTCCACAGATGTACATCATAACTGACTATGACCATTGGAGATAATTGTTCCCATTCAATTTATGTCCTGTAGTGGGAAGAGGAATGTCTTATGTCCCCACATGATTGCTAGTGATGAGAACTTCATAGGAAAACGAGGATTGTTTCTCTGTGGCCATGTTGTATTTGGTCATTTCTCTCTCTCTCTCTCTCTCTCTCTCTCTCTCTCTCTCTCTCTCTCTGTCTCTCTCTTTTACAGTTCAGAAGAGGCTCTGATACCATGTGATTTTCTAAGAATAAAACTCTGTAATTCTCATTATTCTTTGACAACAAAGTACATGAATAAATAACTAGGAAGAAATCAATTACTTCCTAAAAAATAGGGACAAAAATAGAAATTAGCTAAAAATAAAAAAAACAATGGGAATCAATAAAGTATTACTTTTATCCCTTTATTTTAGGAAACAAATAAACTAATTCTTACCAACTAATCCCTAGAAAATAGATTACAAATCACAGATTTCCACAATATTTTTATTACAGCTATGTCGCAATTATAAGTGTTGTAGCTAAATGTTTTAGTTGCAACTTTTCGAAAATGTCACTAAAGATTATACTTTTAGCTACGACAAATAAATCATCACTAAAAGTATAATATTTAGGCATAAAAACTATTACGACTAATTTAAAAATTTACTGTCATTAATATATTTTGTTGTCACTAAAACTTATCACATTAGTCGATAAAAATAAATTTTTAGTGACAACTTTCTATCATTACTAAAAGTGGAGAGTTGGCTATAAACATAAATCATCACTATAGGTGCTAGATTTAATAATAATTTATTTTCTATAATTAAATGTGAACTGTTAACCATAATCTATTCGTAAGCATATCAATAAGTTGTTATGAAGAGGATACAAAGACTCTCTGAAGAGCACCAGATCAAACTTTTTCCTGAGAAAGTGAAAATCAACCTTTATATGCTTGGTTCTTTCATAAAGAACTAAGTCAAAAGCAAACTTCATGTCGCAAAACAAATTTGAATAACCAAAGACTGGAAAACCTAGCTTCATCAACGAGGATCTAAGTCAAATAAGCTCACAAGTACCAAGGGTCATAGCACGATACTCAGCTTCAACAGAGGAACGAGAAACTACTCAAATTCTTACTTTTCCATGAGATCAACTTACGACCCTAAAAAATATAGAAGCTAGAGGTAGATCTTTTATTTGTAAGAAAATCAGCATAATTAGCATCAATGAAGTAGGACAAATGTGATTAAGCAGACGAAGAGTAAAAAAGCCCAAAACCAAGACGAGACTTCAAATATCGAAAAAAAAAATGATAAACAGCATCAAAATGAGATATGTGCAAGGCATGCATAAACTAACTGACTAGATTAACTGCAAAGGTCAAATCTGGTCTCGTGTAGTCAAAGAAATAAGGCGACCTTCGAGTCTTTGATAAGAAGAAGGATCAAATGATAAATCACTAACTTTGGCATGGATATGATGATTATGATGCATAACATATGAGGTAGGACGACAACCAAGATGCCAGTGTCTTGAAGAAAATCCAATGTGTATTTTCACTAAGACAATGAAATACCACGGCGAGAGTAAACCATTTTTATCCCTAAAAAGTACATGAGGAGACCCAAGTCTTTAACTTCAAAAATGACCCAATAATAACTTAACTCTATCAATCCATTGTGCATCATCTTCTATCAATATAATATCATCCACATAAACCAAAAAAATGGTACAATGGTCATCCACTTTTTGACAAACAAAGAAAGTATGATCTGAGTGGCATCTAAAAAACTCTATAGATAAAATGACCTCAGAAAAATGTTGAAACTAGGTTCACAAAAATTAATTCAGACCATACAAAGATTTGAGCAGACAACATACTTTCCTACAATACTTCTCTTGAAGATAAAACCCAAGAAGAGGCTCCATATAAATAATCTCAGTCAGATCACCATTTAGAAAAATATTTTTCACATTAAGTTGGTGAAGAGGTCAGGAATGACAAACAACTATAGAAATAAAGAGGCGGACAGTAGAAAGTTTAGCTATTAGGGTAAATGTAGTACCAAAATCCTTGTCTAAAGTCTGTGTAAATCCCTTAGCAACTAAACAAGTCTTGTATCAATCAACAGTGCCATCCACAAGATACTTGATAGTGAAAACTCATTTACAACCAGTAGTCCGTTCTCCTAATATAAGGGAAACAAGTTCTCAGGTGTGATTCTTCTACAAAGCATCAATCTTAGTAGTCATGGCTCCAGTTTACTTAGGATCTCGTAAAATCTTTGATACAGACCGAGAAATTTGAATAGAATCAATGGCAGCAAGGTAAGCTTGATAAGAATGAGAAATTCCTTGTTAGAAAATAAATTTGATAGGATAATCAGTAACACACCCCCACTTACCTTTGTGGAGGGTAATAAGCAAGTAAGAGCCAAAAATAAAAGGAACGGGAGTAATAATAGAAAAGGGGATACTAGAATCTAAGGTGAAAGTTGGAAAGGTTGGATAGGGACGACGAGAGTAAACCTTAAGAAGCAACAACGATGAAGATGTATCCTGCATAAGAAAATATCCTTGTAAGAAAGACGAAGGTATATCCTGTAAGGGAAAAAAGACATGCAAAAGAGATGAAAATAGAGAGAAAAATAGAGAAGGCAACACTATAGGAGATGAATCCTCTAAAGAAGGTGTAGCACAAAAATAGGAAATATTTTCAAAAAAAATAACATCCAAAGAGTGAATTACACAATGAAAAAGGAGGTCATAACAGCGATACCCCTTTGACATAGACGAATAACCCAAGAAGACACAATGAATGACTTTGTTATCAAATTTTGTGCGATGTGATCTCTTGTCCTAAACGAAATAAATGCATCTAAAGACTTTAGGTGTAATAGGAAAAAAGAGTGCTATCAGGTTGAAGAATATGAATAGGCACCTGCCCCCCTAAGGTGAACGTGATTAAAGAAAAAAAATAAGAGTAAAAATTGTCATATTTCAATATAACTTAGGAACATACATCCCTCAAAGAAGACAACAGACAATATTTATAAGATGACAATACTAGTATTCCGCCACCCTGTTCTATTCGGAAGCGTAAGGACAAGTCAATCGATGAAGTATACCATGCTAATGAAAATGGGATTGAATCCCATCAAAAATATATTCCCCTCCGTTATTGGGCCGAAAAGATTTAACAGTAGTGTTATATTGGGTCTGAATCATTTTGAGAAAATTAACAAAAGTAGGGAGTACTAGAATTGAGAAAGTTTTAAAAAGGGTTGTGGACAAGTTTGGGGTGAAATCGAAGAAGAAAATAAGATATTGTTACGCTTAGTCGACCTAATAATGTTCAATCAACCTAGTTCGGTCAAACCATCCATCATCTTTCTAGTTCGGTCTACCCAAGAAAAGTTTGATCATCTGACCTATCGCCCCAACAACTCTCGGGTTTAGTCACCCGACCTACCTTGGTCGACCGACCATATGTTGAAATGCCCAGTTCAGCTTCCTTTCAACATAATTTTTTCCCACCATCATGTGCACTTTTCAACACATTATTTAAGTAAATGTCATATTTAATTTTAATTTTTCATTTAATCTAAGTTCTTTAATGGAATTAAGAGATTACCTCTCATGTGGAAGCAATGGAAATGGTTTAAAAATCCAAATCTCTACTTGTCAAAATCTAATCTTCTATTCCAAGAACAAAATGTAATTTACAACATTTTTATTAGATTTTCAAATCCCATTATCTTTTACATTATTTTGAAAGGGAAATCATCAAAAAAAAAAAACCTAATAAAAAAAAATATTTCGCAAAAAAGTAATAAATTTTTAAAAATTACCGAAACGAACTTAAATCGACCCTTTAAAGGTTGATTTTTTTTAATTAAAAAATTATAAATTTTGACCATTAAAAGACCGAATTTTTTTTTATTATAAAATTGAAATTTTTGATCATTTAAGGGTAGAAATTTTTTATATATATAAAAAAAAGAAGTCAACAATTGCAGCCGCTACTTTTTTTTTACTTTTATTTTTTTCTAGCAGGTTTAGGAATTGTTTTTGACTGTTCCTAATTCTCCAGAATATTTTTATTTTAACGTTTGCAAAATAATTTTTTATTAGATTTTTTAATAATTTTTCCTTTATTTAACCACGCGTTTGACCCCACATGTAAACGATAAAATGACGAGATAAAATTTACATTTCGACCGTTGATCTCAACTACAAAACAGGGAATGATTCTCAATAAATATGGATCGCTAGATTAGATTATGTGATCGAATTTTGACCATGCAAACGTCGATGATCGAGTGTTTGCATAATCAAAATTTGGCCATGCAATCTAATCCAACAGTCCATCTTTATTGAGACTCATTCCCTATTTTGTAATCGAGATCAACGGTTGAAATGTAAATTTTATCCCACCATTTTTGTTGTCTACATGTGGGGTCAAACGCATGGTTAAACAAAGAAGAAATTATTACAAAAATATAATAAAAAAATATTTTGCAAAAATTAAAATAAAAATATTTTGGAGCATTAGGAACAATCAAAAAATGTTCCTAAACGTGCCAGAAAAAAATAAAAATAAAAAAAAATATGGCCCTTAAAGGACCAATTTCAGATCCTTTCGATAATTTCTAAAAAGTTGTTACTTTTTAACGAAATATTTTTTTATTAAGTTTTTTTTTTTAATTTCCTCTATTTTTTATTAAGCTATAAAAATTGCAGTATGTCAGTACATTTATTTAAGGCTTTCATTTCTAAAAATCTATTTTTACGTTTAGAAAACTTTGAAAATTCTCTTTTTCCAATACTTAGCCAAATTTTCATAACTTTTTACAATTTTAACTATTTATGATTTTATCCTGTTTTTCAAGTCTTTTCTACTCAACTAAAACTATAATATGGAATTGGTTGATGCCTTAGAATCATAAATACTTTCTAGAAAATATATACTTTGATAAATACATAGAAAGATAGAGATTTTATTGATGGATTGATTGATGGATAGAGAGAACTTATGTTCACGACTGATTGATAGAACAGTGCCTCCATACTTATGCAGTGGCTATGCCACACGATGCATGAAAGATAGATGGATGGATGGATATGTCATGTTCTCACGACCATATGAGATATGATTGATGGATTGATTGATTGACAGATGGATATCGTTGAAGGGCACTACTAAATTTTTTTTTTTTTTTCGATATAAAGAAATTACATATATGTATATATAAAAACAAAACTATTTTTGTTTACTTAAAATGGGTCATAGAAAATTTAGAAAGAGTAACGCGTTGTTATATTTTTAAAAATGGTGGGTCAATCTAGGATAATACTTGATGTTCTATTCTTTTGGATAGTATGAGATACCTTAGAGAGTAATATAACTCGTGAGATCTGACAATTTCTCATCTTCTTTTTTATGGTACATTTGTGTGTAAAAACAGTTTTTGTATAGTATAGAGATAGTCTAAGGTTTACATGTATTGCCTCTTGATAGGCTTAGACGTGAGGAGTTTTTCTTGGACTAATTAGTGATCACTAAGAGTCTGTTGTCGTCAAATAGTCGACATTATCGTTAGTTGAACTCTGTATTGAATTCTTGATCAATTGTCAATCTGAGCTGGATAAATGGTCACCCAAACGTGGTATGCTAGATCTACCACAAAATCATATAAGAATGATGGGATTCCACATCGGAGGTTAAGTATTAAAATATCGATTTGTTATAGCCGAAGCGGTTATATCGACATATTCCTCAACACTCTTATCGATTATATCGTCGTGTATGTATTACTTATCTCTTTATTGTATGTCGATGGACAATAATTTTACTTTGAAAGTATGATGAAATGATTACTTTGTTAAATGATTTTAATCGATAGACTGTTACTTATTAAATTTATTTTATATTTTTTTTATTTCAATTAGTCTTTATTCAATTGTTAGATTATATCACAATCTGCATGATTTAAACTTTAGAATGATTATACGTGGCATGTTATATCTAGTGTTAGAGTGGTAGATTTCCTACTGGGTAACTCCCCTTTCTCACCCTACCATTCATCTTTCAGATTTTATAGTTGTCAATGAGATATTTATTGAAGATGAGATTTATGAGGAAGCACCTGGGGTTGAGTATGTAAATGAGTAGCCACCTCCATCAGTTTTAGTGGTCTTACAATCTTAGTAGTCGTTTATTTTATATTTCAAATTAAAATTCTTATGTTAAGGCATTGTGTGTCAATTTATATTCAATACCTTTGTTTAATTATATCTTGTTTCAGTCAGTATGATTCTGATTTTGAGACTTAAGGATTTTGAATCATAAGTTGATTGTTATTAACTTCCACACTCTGTTAACCTTTGATATTATTTATATTTTTTCGCTGCTTTATAATTATTTATCACAATCTATTTTTCTTATTATTATATGTTATAATAGGATGGGATGGTTAAGCATTCCTTGAGATTTAACATAAGAATCCTTGGGATCGTATTAGTTTTTCGGGCATGACAACATATTTTTTAGCAAGTTGGTATTCTAATTTAAAGTGACAATCTCGCTAATAAATTACCAACGATCTCACCTTAAAATAAAATAAATAAATTAATTAAAGGATATTTGTCTTTAAATTTATTAGCGAGATCATCATTTTTTATCATCAAGTTCATCACTCTTTTTATTAGCAAGATCATCACTTTAAATTAGAATACCCACCAGTAACTAGTTTGAAAATATATTTTGTGAATTAAAATGCATAATGCATCAAATACGGAATTTTTGCAAAAGTTGCACTCGGTTTGAGAAAAATCACTTTTTAATTTTATTATTGGGTTGTGATACATAAAAGTTGGGGTGCCAATAGCAGTCCTGTTTCTCATCATATAATATAATAGTATAAACCATAAAGATTTTTAAAAAGTTGTCATTGACGAAGCGCCACCCGTTTACTTAACTCACTGTGCGATTTACTCAAGTTTCTCCTCCACATCTGACAAAAATACTCTTACAAGAGGCCGAAAAAATCAAAAAACAAGTACGGCGACACTTCCAACTTCCAATGACAACCACTCTCTCTGTTTTATCTTCTTCCCAAGATGATTTTTCTTGAACCTAACGCATTGAAACACAACGTAAGAATCTGCACTCTCAAGAACCACCAACAATTCTCAGGTAAGCTTTTCTCCACACTTTATTCTAATCCTATAAACACACATTAATACTCTCTCTCACACACACACACACAAAACACACACTAGATTTTGATTTATTCTTTACCTGTTTATCTTGAAAGAAAAGAAAATTTGTAGCTTTTTGTTGGTAAAATAAATTTGAATAAAAATAAAAATAAAAACATATTTCTTCCTTTAAAATGTAAAAGAAAACTGAACTTAGTTGCTCTTGTTTTATTAAGAAACAGGCCTGTAATGGACAGAACTAAGTCCAACCACCGAAACCAAATCGGGTCTGTTAAAGAAGCTGTTAACCTGTTTGGAGAACGAATTACTGAAGGAAAAACAGATCTAAGGAAAACCCAGACGGCATTTTCGGAAGTACGAATCCAAGAATTTGAAATTCCCTTTTATTTTGATTTTTAATAGATATATTTGTATTTTTCTTTAAATTTGTTTTATTTATTAAGTTAATAATTCTTGTGAATTTATTTCATTGAAGAAGCCGCCTTCGAGAGCAAGAGAACTCCATCTTGCGAAAAGAGATCTTGGTCGATTCAATGAAAGCAAATTAATTGCCGAAAATGCGAAAGCCCAAGCAGAATCGGAACTCGATTATGCAAGAAAGACTGTTAAGGATCTCAGTCTTCGAATCGAGGAATCCAAATCACAAAAGGGGAAGCTTGGGACATTGAAGAATTCAGAAAGACAAGAAGATGAGGAGAGTTACCAATATGTCCAAGTGTTAAGGGAGTTAGAACTTGTGAAACAGGAATTGAGTAAGCTTAAGCTCGACATGGCTTATGTCTTAGAAACGAAAACCCGTGCGGATAAGGAAACTGAAGCTTCGACTTCGAGAATTAGGTCTTATTCCAATTCGGTCGAATCACTAAGGAGAGAGATCGAGGAGGTTGATGAAGAACAAGTTCTTGTCGAGTTGGCTAGGATCGAAGCAGTTAGAGAATTCGGATCAATCAAAGCTCAGAAAGAAGCCGAAGTCACTCAATTCTCATCCATAATGGAGAAAACTCAAAAGAGAATCAAGGATGTTATTCGACAGATTGACCGCTCAAAGGAGATCGAAACAAAATTGGCCATCACCTCCTCTGATGTTCAAGTGTTACAGAATGAATTGAAGCTAGTTAAAGCAATGGAGAAAAGTTCAGAGATGAATGAAACTTCGGGGGAATCAGGGACTTTATCATTGCTAAAATCGGCAAGAGAAGAACTTGAAGAAGCGAAGAAGGAATTAAAGAGTATAAGAGAAGAAGGATTTCAATTCATGGCCTCGATGGATATTATAAGAGATGAACTCAAACATGTTTCCGAAGAAACATCTCGTTTAAACAAGTTAGAAGAGAAAGAAGACTTAGATGTTCAAAATCTCAATTCCAAGCTTCTTAAAGCCAAGTCGAAGTTGGAAGCTGTAACCTCGGCCGAAGAAAAAGCTAAAGCAATTGTATCGAATCTATCGACCACTCTTGAACAGTTAAAAACCGAAGCGGAGACAGCGAAGAAAGAGAGGGAATTAATAATTGAGGAAGCAATTAGTATAAGAGAAGAAACTCAGAAAACCGAAGATGAGATTGAGATAGCCGAGGAGAAATTACGAGATGCAATGCAAGAGCTTGAAGTAATTAAAGCCTCAGAAATAATAGCTCTTGAAAACTTGAAGACTCTTACTAAGAAAACAATGAAGTCTAGAGCTTCAGCATCTCAGCATAATTCCTTTATAACTATAACGAATTTCGAGTACATGTACTTGAGTGGGCGTGCGGAAGGAGTCGAAGAAATTGCAGATATGAAGGTCGCTGCTGCCCAAGCATGGATTGAAGCACTAAAGGCTAGTGAGAAGGAGATATTAATGAAGACTGAATTAGCCCATAGAGAGACAAGAGAGCGAAAAGTGGTGGAAGAGAAGCAATTGCCAGCAAAAGTGGCAGTTGAGGGTGAAGTACGAAAGTTAAGACAACATACTGAAGGTTCGAATTTGCAAATTGATGTGGGATTGGCCGAAAAATCCATTAAAGATAATGGAAACTCTACACCAATGAGAAGGGGAAAGCCAAGGAGGCCTAGCTCACCAGGAGCTCGGTATGTGGCTCGCTCAGGTTCAATCTCTCTTAAGAAAAAGACCAAGGCAATGCCTAATTTAGCCAAGTTCTTTAACAATAAAAGAATTGAAAAGGATTTGTAAGATGTATGAGAATCGTTTTGTTTTTGTTCTTGGGGAGTTTATGTGTGTCATTCCACAAGTTGTATTTAAGAGAAATATTGAGTCTGTTAATCATCTCTTTCTCCTGTTCAATAACTTATAGCATCTGTTGTTTGTTCTTCTCTCAAGCTTTTGTAGTTTTGACTCTGCCCCAATTCTGTTGTTGATGTTCCTTATGGTGTAAGTGTAATTTCTGTTGGAAATATGTAAGTTCGTATATTTCTTGGGTGAATATATTAAACACCATTTTTTTTTCCTCTAGTTGCAATGTTTTCTTTTCTTTTGTTTCTCTTAGTAATTTGTTTTAGTCCCACGTTGAAAAGGAAGAGTTGGGAACCAACTTATAGATTGAAGTTGTTACTAGTAACCATAAAAGTGTATTCACACGCAGATAGGACCCATGGGAAAAACCCAAAAGGTTTCTCATGGAATTTGAATCCAAGCTCCGAAAATCATTATCTTGTGGATCATAACACATGAAAATCAAGACAACCCCCTAAACTCTCCAATCTCGATATGGGAATCCAAAAAAATCTCCCAAAACAAGAGACGACATCTATGGGAGAAGAACAAATCATGTTGACTCATACTTATCTCCAACCCTAATGTCCATCCTGATGGAAAACAAACACCATATCCTGAAAATAAACCAGTGAAAGATCATGAACACAGTTCACCAGAAAGACGTCATCCAAATATCTGGTATATTCAAATCACTAACATTAGAAACGTATTGAAATCATTGTTGACAGTGAGGTTCCGTTTATCATGATACAAATCCAATATCTTGATTCAGAAAGAATAGTAATTGAAAAGGGGCCTTCTAATAACATGTTGGAAAAAATTCTACAGAAACAGGAAAGGAAATCTATAAATAATGGATCATTTAAGACAAAAATATACAATTCTAAATTCTAATTCTAACTTGTAATCTCCTTACTAAAAATATAATTGACTTTATCATCGGAGAATTTTCAAGTACGCCCTCTATTGAAAGTAGTAGATCTCATTTTGTATGAGCATAGAGCTCTATGCTAAGACCAGAGTTAACTCAAATTTGGAGGAATAATGCAGGTAAATATCAAATTCTGAGAATTCAATGTCCATTTCAAGAAGTCTTGGAGATGAAGAATGAAAATAAAGAGGAAGATCTTTAAAAGGCAAAATGAACTGAGAATGGTTGTATCTTGTAGAGGAAGAGATGAATGACATGATCCTTCAAAAGTACGACTCTGAATTTGATTCGAGGAAGGCGGTGGCTTAACAAACAAACTCGAGTTAAGAATTAGGAGAAAAAAAATGCAGAGGAAACAAGGGAAGATGGAAGGACAGGGACTGCTCAAAGCGAAAGGCCAAGTAGTAAGAGTATGGCGATGGCGATGGTAATGGCGATGGCGATGGTAATTAGCAAGCATATACATCATCAAGCCTTGTCATCATCCTTGCTGAGTCAAGTGTACTATCTCGTACACTATCTGACAAAATTTTCGAACATTTGACCCCAGAGCTTGGTCAGGAGTAAGTACTACTAAGAAACATCCCTTAAAAAATGTACTGATATCCAAGACTTATCAGAGTTGAAAACCCTCCGGAATCTTGTGTTTTGATCAGTAAACATCTTCTCTGTGAAAATCGGTGGTTGGAAGTTCAGAGGTCAAGGAAAGAAAAGAGGTCCATATAACCCTTTTTTTTTTTTTAAGGGAATTTGAACCCTTAAAATCACTTCAGATAGGCTTTAGCAATTGTAGAGAATGGCATGAGAATGAAAAGTAGAAGTGCTTCATTATCTTGACTTGATAGAGGCATTGCAACATTTTTTAGGGTGAAACATTATCAACGTTTGGTGGTCATCTTTCGTTGTGATCATGCCTTGAGAGAGAGATGGGATGTGATCTTGCCACGAGAGGATAACTGGAAGATGTTAGTGTACACGCAAATATCTCAAAGGTATTCTAAAATAGTCATGCTGGAGTGACCTCAAGCCGGAACCTCATATCGCACTTTTTGACATGAAAGAGGATAGGAACCATAGATACTTTTTCACTCGTATCTCGGTGAAAAACATCTATGGTTCCCATACATTTTCATGTCAAGATGTGCTATATCAGGTTCCAGACGGAGGTCACTTCAGCATTATTCATTTTAAAAAGTTTTCTCATAATAACAAGTATCATGGAAGATTCAATTTAGAATAGTAAGAATTCTATCCTAAAAGAGAATTTACTAGAACAAAGGCATAATTCAACTAAAATAGTAAGAGACCTAAAATATAATAAAAAATTTATTCCGTAAGACTCGAAAAAAAAAAAACTTTGTAAATGAATGGTAAATTTTTTGCATTCAATTCATTGAATATCGATTAAAGAAAAATTGTTAGATTGCTTCTGACTACCTCTTTATCATGGAGTTCGAGACATACCCATGACATTGATCCCTAGGGGTATGAATTTCCCAAAATATCCCTGCACTTTGTAATCCTATTAAATTTTCATTTTGCAATAAACCTTAATGGACATTCAAATTGATTTGGATAAATGTTCACTTTATTTTCCACAAAAAACCAGAAATATAAATACAACACTGGCATACATACATTCAAAAGCTACACTTTGGGAGCTTTTCTTTTGTGCATAGAATAAAAGGAAAGAATTTGTCAAATTATCATTTCACATCGTGGCAACTGAGGAACTCAACTATACAAGGATAGACTTGATCAACCGCCTGCATAAGAAAAAAAATATCAAAAACCATGAAAAAAAATTCAAAGAATTTTTTTCTGTAATAGTGTGTACTATTTTGTTGTGGTTAAGCTCTTAACCGTCAAAGAAAAAAAAACCAGGGCAAAAAAAGAAGACAACTTGTATTGCCATACCAAATTTTTTACAACACTAACAATTTTTTTTTTGATAACCAAGAAATTTTATTGAAAAGAGGACAAAGGAGTCCTCAAAGAAAGAAATAACCACCAAAGGCCAAAGGGAAACAAAACAGAAAGAAAAACAAACAAAGGAAACACCCAAGGGAGCACTCAACCTCTCCACACTAAGTTCCACCTAAACAAGAAATCTTCAAACAAGAGATCATGGCCAAGAGAGAAGGAATAAGGAGTGATGACAAGAAAAAAAAAAGTTGGTCCCCATCCCATCACACCCATTTAATTCTATGATTGGTGTTATCATAAAAGAAAGTTGTTGCAATATAAGCTCTCTAAAAAAATGAGTAACAACATACCAAACGTCCTCCCACCAAATCATAGTGAGCATAATGCGGACCACCTGGTTCTCCAAAGACTTTATAAGTAACAAAATGCTCAGGAATGATCTTGACTGTTTCTGCTCCATTCACACCATTACAGTTTTTTAAAATAAAAAAATAAAAAAAAAGGCACAAAATGAGATAGAAAATTTTGAATGATTAAGAGAGATTCTATTGACACACCAACTTTTGCTAACGCCACCCCAATTCATAAGTTAATCATCAAAGAATAGCACACATCTTGGGAAGGTGTTAGCAAAAGTTGGTGTGGCAGTAGTTCTCATGATTAATTCCTGCTCTATTTAGAAATATCAACTTTCTCCAAATATATAACCTACCATATACAGCTTCAGGTGGGCATATCAAATCCTGGTCTCCAGCAAGCGCTAGCACAGGGATGTTGCTTTTGTAGAGATGATCCTTGTAAAAGAAAGTACCACTCCTGTCTCGTAATCCACCTTCTCGGAAAGATGTTGTTAGCTGCAAGAGAAGCTTAGCTGGTATTGTACCTATAAATTTCACGAAACCAGCATTAATAAGTAAACTAGTTACCAAATGAAGGGCAGGCAAGATGAAAGGTGATCTTAAACTCCTAAAGAAAAAATTAACTTGTGTAGAAGAGAGATTAATGAAGATTTTGCTTCGAAAACACAGATGGTCCACGATTTAAGTTGGGGGGAGGGAAATTTTAATTCACTATTTTGTTAGCCTCTTTAGTAGGGTTCCTGACATAGCGGAAGTGTGTGAATCAATACATTTGAAAGAAATTGAGAGTTTGTGTTCAATGGAACACACAATCAGTAGTGAATCAATAGATTCAATTGATAAACAAGCAACAACTTGAAGAAAATAAAACAAGAACTAGAAATTAAGTCTCTAAAAGATAATTGAATTGATATGTTTTTAATTGATTGAATTTCATTTTTTAAGTATATAAATAACTTTATCATAACAACTTAGAAACCTTCTAAAATAATAAAAAGTAACTTTCTAATCTATCTATACTGTAACACTAACCTTCTAATCCTTTCAGAACTCAATTTGGACACCTAAAAGCCCTTCTAATTATAGGCTATAAAGAATAAAAACGAATTTAGAAAGAAATAGAAATCTAAAAACAAATTAGAGACTAAACAAATTAGAAATTAAACAAAATAAAAAACTTCTTATAGTTGAAATAGAAACTAACCAAACAACTTCTAAATAATATAAAACTGGACTAAACTAAAGACATGTAACTAAAATCAAAATTAGGTTGAGTATAATCCAACCTGGTCAACTCAAACCAATTTGGTAAATCTGACAAATTAGAGACTAAACAAATTAGAAACTAGACAAAATAGGAACTTCCTAAAGTTGAAATAGAAACCAACCAAACAACTTCTAAATAACTTAAAACTGTACTAAACAAAAGACATGTGACTAAAATCAAAATTGGGTTGCGTATGGACCCAACCTGGTCAACCCGAATCAGACTGGTCAATTTGAGTTGACTCAATCAACTCATCTAGATTTGGATACGTTGATTTGGCCATGAAATTTCTCCTCTTTGCCCTCTTTATGATCCATTTTCTCTAGAAAATCAAAAGCAATGGTTTCTACATCCAACCTCCTTTCTTTGAGAAAACTCATCCCTGAGTTTGGTGTAGGAGAAGAAAATTTATCTTCTGGAAAGTAAGAATAGATGTCCTTTACGTTGAATGTCAGAAAGATTTGCATATCATCAGGCAAATCCACCACATATTATTGTCTATCTTCTTCAAGATACGAAGGGATCCAATTTTCTTTAAGGTCTTGTTGTAAGTTTCAACAGATAAACGATCTTTACTAAGATAAACCATGGTCAATTCTCCTTCTTCATAACTCTTGAATATTCTATGTTTATCAACATCGGCTTTGTACTTTCATTAGAAGCTTCAAGATTCTTCTTCACTTGTTTGTGGAGCTAGTGAAGGTTCTCAATCATGTCATTGACTTCCACGTTGGAGTTGGGGAGAGAAGGAAGTTGCATTAAGTCCAAAGTATGATTAGACACTTTAGAATAGACTATCTAGAATGGTGTGTAACCCGCAGAGCGATTGGGGACTAACTTATAAGTGAATTCAGCCTGTGCAAGTGCCAAGTCACATTACCTCGAATTGTCACAGGAAAGGCACCGAATCAAGTTGCCAAGAGTATGGTCCACAAATTATGTTTGTTCGTCCGTTTGAGGATGTGTTGTGCTTGAAAACTTAAGTTCAATTCTCAGTCTAGTTCATAAAGTCTTCCAAAACCCACTTTAAAACTTAAGAGTCACGATCCGAAATGATAGTCTTGGGGATGCCATGTAGACATACAACAAAAAAAGAAGAGGTTGGCTATATTCACTGCATCATGAGTCTTGTAGCAAGGGATAAAGTGTGTCTTTTTAGAAAAGTGACCGACCACAACGAAGCTTGAATCATTGCCTCACTGCGTTCTAGGTAATCCAAGTACAAAATCCATGGAGAAATCTTCCCAAGGGCCATTAGAGACCGGTAAAGACGTGTACAAACTAGCGTTTTGTACTTGTCCTTTCCATTTTTGCCATACGAAGCAACGATGGACAAAATTTTCAACATCTTTTTTGAGACTTCCAAAAGTATTGTCCTTCGACAAGTGCAATGGTCGTCTTGTCCAAAGTGTCTCGAGAGACCTCTACGTAATTCTTTGATGAGATGCTCACGAATGGAACCATTGGGAGTGCACAATGTAATGTTTAAAAAAAAAAAAATTGTTGACCAAGTCAACTAAAGTTGACTCAAGTCAAGTCAATTATTGTTGACTAGTCAAACAACTTTGACTAAGTCAAATTGACTAAGATATTTTTAAGAAATTCTAAAAGAATTAGAATTTTTGTAATATCTAGATTTTTTTTTTTGAAAATATCAAATAAAGATATTAGCTGATTTTTTAGTTTGTTGTTTCATTTTTACACAGAAAGAAGAGAAAAGTAAGAAGAAAGAAAGAAGAGAAAGAAAAGAAGGAAGAGAAAGAAAAGAAGGAAAGGAAAAGAGAGAGAAATAAAGAAAAAGGTAGGCCCTTGCAACTATTTATAATAGTTTTAGTAAAAATATATATATATAATGCTGATTTTATAGTTGTAAAAAAAATTGGATTTGTTTTGTTTTTTTTTTAAATAATTTTGATTTAGAAATTTTAAAGTTAAAATTGTTTTGTAAATTTTTAACATCATGCATATTATTTATACATATTTATATTAGTGTTTTTATGATTTTAAAGCATGCTAGCATTTGGTATTTTGTTTAAAAGGAATTCTTTCATGTTTGTAATTGATTTATACATGTTTTATACGTAAATATACATGCTAAAAACAAAATACAGCAACTATGTAAGTTGCTGTTTTTTTTTGTATTAAATTGACAATATGTATGCTAGATAGGATATTAAAAAAAAAATGGTTGTCTTATACATACGTTATACGTGTTTTATACGTACGTTATACGTATTTATACGCGTTAAATATAAAAACAGCAACTATGAAAGTTGCTGTTTTTATATAATATTTTACTATATATACTTTAAATGAATGCTCAAAATATTGGTTACTTTATACGTATTTTATAAGTACTTTATACGTATTTTGTACTTGTCAAAAAGAAAATACAGCAACTATATAAGTTGCTGTTTTTACATACAATACATATATTTTGTTCACATTTTTATAAACACACATGATTTTTTTTATAAGTAAACTGGTGGACAGTTTACTTTAATCATTTTAGTGATGGATTTCCAAGAAATGTTTCTAATTAAAAAGTTGGGTAGAAAAGTAATTTATTAAAATAAATATGAGAATGAGTTCTCAATTGATTGTTGTGTTTTAAAATACCCAGTTAGTGAGATGCTTCGGCGTATGTCGTATAAGACACGAAAATGAGAGAATAGATGAAGTGATGCTTCAGTCATAGACTGTGTAAGACACGAATGAGTGAAATGCTTCGACTAAGGGTCGTGTAAGACACGAAAAAAAGAAAAAAAAAAAAGAGATGAGACAGTATATTTAAGAGTGGACTGGGTATTTAAAACACGTGTATGTTTTACTTTTATTACGTTTTGAAAAGAAAATAAATACTTATACGTAGTATTTTAGTGATTTATTAAAGAGATTGTGAAAACCTATAAAGAATAACATGTGGTGACATTTCCGGAATAATGTGTTATTCTAGGATAACAGTTGCGTTGTTTGAGTTCTTATGTATTATGGGATGCATAAGAACACAACATCACAACAAGAATCCGGGAGTTTCTTTTCTATCTTTAATAAAGAACAAAATGTAGATAGTTGTATGATTGATAGAGAATATCGAGGATCACATGCACGCCAGATTGGCATAGATGAAGATGGCTAGTTAATGATCATTAATAGTCTAGAGTAGTCAAGAAAGAATGACCTACTTGATTTGGCCCGTTTCTTAAGGCCTTGGTCAACGGCCAACCTGAGCCGGAAAACAGTTACCCAAATTATGGCAGAGGCTGGCCATAGAATCAGGAACTAACGGTGAGGTTCCACACTAGTGAAGTATTGGAATAATCGTATTTTGACTGAGATGTTCACATCAGTCGTGACCCTCAACTCTCTATTATAGTACTCTATTATTTGATGTTATGTTATGAACAATTGTTTTCTTCAGATTTTTAAGTGTTTTAATTTCCTACTAAGTTTTATGACATCGGTGTTCAATTATTTTTAATTGTGTTGAATATCAAATATGCATGATTTATGAATTCTTAGAATGTTTAAACTGCATATAGGATGCTGTTATTTAGAATTGTAAGATTCCCCTATTGGGTAACTCCCCTGTTACTCACCCCTACGACATCACAAATTTCAGGCGCACCTGGTTTAGGTGATCCTTCCGAGGAGGCTCAGTGCCAGGGCCTTATAGATGATCAGTCCAAGCTTCCAGGAGTGGAGCATGGGTATTACTAGTAATAAGTCTTAAACTAGAGTTAGGTTTAAGTCTTTAGCTATCGTTTTTTTGTTATGTAATTATGAACACCATAGTATGACATTACTGTTTTATGTATATATGTCAAATGTTTCTTATGTTTGAGGATACGTGTCTGTTCTGTTGAGCAATGATCAGGTATGACATATAGTTATATTATTTGTCATTTAAGTTTATGTATTGATTATCATGACATGGGTTTTATATCATGCCTCGAAATTCAACTTGGGAATCATGGGGATTCGGGTTGTGTTTCTGGGGCGTGACACACAATCTCGTGCCCTTGAAGAGAAAGCCATCTTGATTGAGAAAATCAGAGATACCTTGTTGTCCCGAAGTGTACTTTTCCAACATAACATGGAATTATGGATCATCAATATAGAGTTCTTTGAGAAAGTCGAAGCCTATCTCATTGCTCCTTATGGTAATGAGCAAAGAATCTCTAGTTTGTGAGACATGAAAAGGGCGGGCTAGGACTTAGTACATCAGCAACTTTATTGTTGAGGCCAGATCTGTGATGAATGGTGAAGTTGAGCTCCTGAAGCAAGGTGATCCATGAAGAATGCATGCAGCTGGCCGGACTTTGATTTTAGATGAATTTCAAGGATTGGTGGTCCGAATGGACACAAAATCATTTTAGATCAAGTAATGCCTCCACTTTCTAAGAGCACAAACAACAACATAGAATTCGAGTTCATACATACTACACTTTTGCCTTGCCTCCGTTAACTTCTCACTAAGGAATTCAATAGGTTTCCATCTTGGGATAAAACAGCTCCTACTCCATGTATGGAAGCCTTGCAATGGACTTCAAATAGCTTGTCAAAGCAAGTGTCAAAATAGGGTAGGAAGTAAGTTTAGCCCTAAGGGATGAAAACTAGCTTCGACGTCATTAGTCTAAGTAAATTTTCTATCCTTCCATGTGTCGGTTAAAGGGGCTACGATGGAGCTAAAGTCCTTGATGAAATGCTTATAGAAGGATGCTAACTCATGAAAACTTCAAGCTTCGGAGGTTGATTTTGAAGTAGGCCACGTGTATGCCCTTTTTGGAGACTATGCAACCCAAGAAAAGTACCGAAGACATGAAAAAGTGGCACTTCTTCAAGTTGATGTAAAGAGAGTTAGCTATGAGAGCCTAAAAATAATTCGTAGATGCATATGGTGCTCCGAATCAGATTTGAAGTAGTTAAAGAAATCATCAAAATAGACCACAACGAACTTACCAATAATGGGCTATATCACTTAGTTCATGAGGCACATTTGATAAACCAAACGTCATAACTAGCCATTCGTACAAGTCATCCTTGGTTTTGAAAATCATTTTTCATTGATCTCTGGGTCGGATTCGTATTTGATGGTAGCTACTTTTCAAGTCGATTTTGGAGAAGATGGTTGAGCCTGCTAGCATATCGAATACGTCATCAAGTCTTAGAATCAGAAAACGATACCTTATAGTAATTTGTTCACTGCACAACTATCAATACACATTCTCCATGTACCATCCTTCTTAGATACTAACAAAGCTACAGCCGTACATGGACTTTGGCTTAATGGAATGAGACCCTTGGAAAGTAAGTCTTCAACTTGTTCCTTCAATATGTCATGATTTTTTGGACTCATCCTATAATGGGGTAGATTTGGGGGACTTGTACCGAGCACCAATGAATTTGTAGATGAGGCGTTGTATATTCCTCATAAGAGGCAATGAATTTGGCAAGTTCGAAGGAAGAACACAAGAAAATTCCTTAAGGAAGAGTTACACTTGATGAGGAACTTGAATAAGTGGGTCTCGGTTGGAAGGCTGTACTACTACCGCGAACATTTGCCTTACTTCCTTTAAGTCCTCATTGATATTAGTAGAGATAAAGCATATTCTCATCTCTTGACTAGTTGGGCAGCATTAGGCTTGGCATAGTAAAGGTGTAGAATCATTTTGACTCCCTTATGCATAAAAGAATAGGTGTTGGCTTTACCCCGGTAAGTGACAATATTATCATGAAGCCAAAGCCTTCCTAAGAGGATGTGACATGCTTTCATTGGGACGATATCACAAATAATCTCAATTGCTTCATGCTAAAAGAAAGGAAGCATTAGCTAGCCATACTCTTCTTGCATTCCTCATCCACCCAACCTAAAGAATAAGATCTAGGGTATTGCGTAGTAGGTAGCTTGAATGCATTAACCATATGGCTTGAAATTATATTTTCCAAACTTCCATTATCTATAATCAATTGGCACAACTTGCCTTGCACCTGGCATGTAGTCCGGAGAAGACTATGTCAAGTTGGAGGATCACCATGTTGTATCGATAATAAGTTGTGAATAATAGAACTTACATGTTCACCTTTTTCCTCCTCACAAGCCTCAAAGATGTTTGCCTAGTCATTATCAACATAGGGGTCACCTTTCCCATCTTCGTAATCAACCTCGACTACTAATGCTTGCTTATTTTGGCACACTTCGAAGCTATGGTCCATTTTCTCGCCCTTAAAACACTTAGTTTGCTTTGGGTGTGGATAGGGATTAGGTTTGTGGGGGTGTTGCAATTGGAGTAGGGGGTATTGGAGTTACGTGGCTGAAATGGTTGGAAGGTGGAAGCAGAGCTTGAGAGGTAAAAGCATGGTGGTTATTGGCATAAGAGGGCTGGTTGCGGGATGGATAAGGTTGATTAGATGGAGGGGTAGTTTGTGGATAGTGACTAGTGAGACCTCCAATTGTTGGTATAAGAAGTGCGAGAATCAAATAAAAGATTCCACCCTTAGAGCATTGTTTATTGTTGCATGCAGACTTATGTATTGGTGCATGATCAATTTCTCTTGAATTATTCTATTCAATCCATTTATGAAACGCCCAATAGCTTGGTTTTCATTCTCTTGAAGTTCATCCCTTGAAAGAAGTCATCAACATAGTCTTGTACGCTTTGGGACCCTTGCCTATAATATTGTAAGCTAATGAATAAGGTTTGGATGTAATCCAGTAGTAAGTACCTTTGTTTAAGCAATTACTTCATGCCTAACCATGAATGCACTTGCCTAAAGCCTTGACGTAGTCGATCCCGTCGGAGATGGTCCCACTAAGATGAGATTGTTCCAGTTAACTTAAAAGCCACAAGTTTGATCTTCTTATCCTCTGAAATTTTCATGTAATCAAAGAACCTTTCAACATTATAGATCCAATCAAGAAAATCTTCAATGTGCATGGGCCCATTGAAAGTAGGAATATCTACCTTAAGCTAATATTCAAAAGACTGCTCTTGTTGCCCATTGTTGTGATGATGTGGGGTGGATTATGCATTAATATGTGGTCACCCTCCTCAAAATCATGGAAAGGCTGATTTGTGAGTGGGGGATAATGGCCTTATCTTACATTGCGTTCACGATATAAGGTTGGGCGAGTATGGGGAGGGTTAGGGGAAAATCTATCATGGTCAAGATAGTGATGCTCAATGGGAAGAGGGGTAGTATAAAGATCTAATTCATCTATGTAATCCACATATGGGGCTGTTATGGTCTTTGAAGGGTAGTTGTTTGGTGGGTTGTGAAGGGTATTTGGAGGGTTAGGATTATGAGAAACATGTTGGGGTTGATATGTGGTCGTTCGAGGATGAGGGATTTGATTTTAAAGGTATAGGAGTGGTGTGGTATGGCTAGAAGGTTGAGGGAGGATGGAATGAGGTGTGGGGAATGGTATGGTTTGGGTAAAACCAAAATTCTAGGCAAGGTTCTAGTTTTTAACGAATTTGGCCTTTTTAGAAGAGTTTATAGGGGTTGAATTATGAAGAAAATTGAAGGAAGGATGGTGGGAATCCTTCGGGCCTTCATCTCCAAGGGTTTTCTTACCTTTCTCCTTCTCAATGGTGTAGAGAACCATGCCTAGAACACGGACTCCAACATAGCCATAATTTTGTTTATGATTCTTTCTTCAAACTTCTCGAATTGAACTTCCAATTCAGTTTTACTATTGAATTCTCCGTCACTACCCATGAAGGTGGATCATAGCAAAAGTTCTAATACCACTTGACGTAGCGGAAGTGTGCGAATCAATAGATTCGAAACAAATTGAGAGTTTGTGTTCAATGGAACACACAAAATCAGTTTTGAATCAATACAATCAATTGATAAACAAGCAATAGCTTGAAGCAAGAACTAGAAATTAAGTCTCTAAAAGAGAATAAAATTGCAAAAGAGAATTGAATTAATATGTTTTAAATGATTGAATTTCGTTTTTGAAGCTACTTTTATATATATATATATATATTATATATATATATATTATATATAGGGTCAGGTTCAAGGGCCATGTGAGAAAACATGTAAGAAAACTTTCGTTTTTCAAAATAAGGGTTAGAGGTTTTGGATTGAGCTGATTTTTTGCAAGGATGGTCACTATGATGAGAAGATCATCCTCACAAAAAATCAGCTCAATCAGAAACCTCTAAATCCATCAAAAGTGATTTACAAATTAGTGATAAAAATTGAAAAAAAATCGACGGTCCACATTCTAAATCACTTTTAATGGGGTTAGAAGTTTCAGATTGGCTGATTTTTTTTTTGGATGATCTTCCCATCATAGAAATCATCCTCACAAAAAATCAGCTCAATCTAAAATTTCTAACCCATATTTTAAAATTTTATTTACCGCCGAAAGTTTTCTTACATGTTTTCTCACATGGCCCTTGAACCTGACCCATATATATATATATATATATATATATATATAACTTCATCATAACAATTTAGAAACCTTCTCAAATACTAAAAAGTAACTTTTTAATCTATTATAATATAATATTATTTTATAAGTATTATAATATAATATAGGGAGAATGACTTTGAAGGACTCTTTACTGAGAATATATACCAAGTAGTCCCCTAGTAAAGAATATAAACCATTTAAGTCCTACTTAATAAAATATTAGTATAGTAAGGATATTTTGAAGATTTTGTTAAGAAAAATACCTGAAATACCCTTTTAACAACTTTACAAAGTGTTTGATCTAAAAATAAATGGAGTCAAATAAAAAACTTGACCATTTCATTTAGTTATTAATATTTATGTGAAAACTAAAAAATAAATATTTTATTTATTAAAAACTAAATTCAATATAATTTTATTTGGCTCATTTGTCGACTTGCTAATTTTTGAGTTGAATCAATTTGATGAACATTCAAGTGGAGTTTTAAAATTATGTTGTAATTATTTATATATTTTAATAAATCTAATATACATAGACCAAATCAATTTGATGATGATCATACTCATCTCCATCATCATCATCATTGATGTAGTCATCATCATCTATGTAATTTAAAGATTACTAGTTTTGGTAAGAAAAATAAGTTTTTTTTTAATTGATATATAAGAGATGACCATAGTTGAGGGCATGTCATTTACTATAAAACATAGGAATAGCTCAAATATTCTCAAATAAACATGTTTATTTAAACTTCAAAAATCATTAAAGGGGTAATTATGGTATTTTTGCTTCAAAAATCCTTTTTAGACTAATATTTGATAAATTGGGTACTAAAGAGTCGATATTTTTTTAGAAAGGATTTTTTGGTACATATTTTCAAAAAACAGGTCTTTGTTGTCATTGTCCCTGTAATATAATACCAACCTTCTAATCCTATTAAAACTCAATTTAGACACCTAAAAGCACTTCTAATTATAGTCTAAAAAATAAAAACGAATTTAGAAAAGACATAGAAACCTAAAAACAAATTAGAAACTAGACAAAATAGAAACTTCCTAAAATTGAAAGAGAAACTAAACAAACAACTTTTAAATAACTTAAAACTGAACTAAACTAAAGACATGTGACTCAAATCAAAATTGGATCGAGTATAGGCTCAACCTGGCCAACCCGAACGAGGCTGGTCAAACTGAGTTGACTCGTTAAAATTGAGTCAACTCAGCCAAATTCTGATAAGTTGATTGGCCATGAAAATTCTCTTCACTTTGCCCTTTTTATGATCCATTGTCTCTAGAAAATCAAGTTCCATGATTGGAATATTAGAGAACCCCATAATTGTTTTTAGTTTGTCACTATATATTTGTACTCTTCCCTTTTGCAATCAATGAATCTTTCTTTTAGTTTTCTGTTTTCTAATCATCAATCAGCCATAACCAAACCACTTTTTGCCGCACATTGGGTTATTGTTTTGGTTGAATGTGCACAACATATCCCTAATTACAATGGTAAAAAATCATTGGTAAAAAAATCATATAGTTGCGTCATCCAGCATCATTGGTAAAAAAATCATTTTCCCAAGGGTTGGGTTGCAGAATATTTTCCTCCCTAAATGGAAAATGATTTTCCAATAAAAATGCAAAATCCTACATCAGCAAATCAGGGGTGGAGAAACTAAGTGGAAAAATTGTGGGAGCAATAGCAGCGGCCGCTGTTATCTGTCGCAATAGTTCATAAATCCTCAATAGACTGAAATTCTTGTGGGGGCCATTGCCCCCACTGTAAATCCTCCCCTGCAACTAATCACATTTTCTCAGGAACATGTTTTTTGTTGATTTTCCCATGCAAGATTACTGACCTCCATATCCTCATTTTCTATGACAAGTTTTTGAAAAAAAAAAAAAAAAGCTTCAAAATTTCTCAATGCTATCCAAATTCCAAACTACAAGCATGAACAGAAAACTCAGGACCTAGATGTTTCATCTTGAAGTCTTGCTTCTACATACAATTAAAGTGGAATCTACAATCAGAGTTTTAAAAGCCCAAAAACGCATACATGGCACAAAAGCCCATCAATAAAATAATTATAAAGTCAAATATGTAAGGGGTTTTTATAGGGAAAATGCCAAAAACACAAAATAAATAAATAAATACTCTCTTTTCTTCGGTTGATAGGCCTCTTAGTCTGATATGAAGATAATTTTTCTATTTCATATTCACAAACATTACTTTCGTGTTTTTATCCAATGGGCCGTGCTAAACGGACTCAAAAAAAAAAGACCCACAAATACACTCAACTGACATGGATTGTGGAATGTGCATAGACCCATGGATTTTTTTCCTTGAGATGCACAAGGAAAAAAAATATATGGTTCTATGCACATTCCACATCAGTTGAGTGTATTTGAGTGTCTTTTTTTTAGTTACACTAGGAAAAAATATAAGGTTCTGTGCACATTCCACATCAATTGAATGCCTTTTTTAGTCAGTTTAGTATTATTCTTATCTAATTATAGTAATTTCTTGATTAGATTGACTATGATAGAAATATGATTTCAATACATCAATTCATGCCCTTTTCTTCTATTCATTTTCTTGGGCGCCTTGATATTTTCTTACCCACTTTCCCTACTGTTTGGATGGTAACATGTTTGACTCGTGATTTGAGGCAGGGTGACTTGACCAAGTTTCTGAGTCAATCATCAAATAGAAAAAGATCGAGTTAGGTGTGCTCAAACTACAATAGACTCAAATCAACCCGGTCGAATTGCAAGACAAACTTAACAAGTTTTGAAACCATGACTCAAATCAAATTATGCAGGCAGACCAGCTAAAAGTCCATGCTTACACGTACAGGCATATCTATATTAGCATGATAAGAAATCTATCATCATCCACAAAGCCCCACGCTGTCCCAAAAATTTGCAGCTAAGCCAAGAAATTCATACAAGTCAAAAACAAAATTCTAAGCAATCCATGTAGGTATTATGATTTTCCAAAATAAAACTAAAAACTTATACAAGGTTTCAAAAACCAAGAAATTGAAGAGTTGAGGCACTACTATGAAGGATTTTGACCCTGTACAATTACATTAATTGTATGAACTATATCTCAAAAAATCATTACTGAAGGAAAACATTGATATGAAAAGGATAAAAAGAGAAGCCAAGAAAACTTAAAAATATAAAATTGACACCTTTTGCCAATAAGTTTTGCTATTCTCACTGGCAGGCTGGCATTTCAATGCATGTGTGTAGTGTGAACGTATACAGAATATTAAGTCCTATTTATTTTTTCAACAATTCATTTATTAATATAGAAGTATAGAGTTGCAATCCAGAACAGTGTCCCACTACTAAAAGTAAATATGGTGTCTACATGGCACATGTTTGTTTGGAAACAACACCATTGAGCTGCATGCCATACAGAAAAACGGCTTAGTTAGAAGCCCAATGTGTCTTAAAACTCCTACCAAAACACACCACATAGACACCATTCCTATGCTATAGGAACAGGACACTATTCTGGATCCTAACTCAAAAGTTTATGGATGTGCCAGCTTGTCAGTGCTGCACGGTTTCGTGAGATTGCCTTGTCCAACTTTCATGGGCATCAACAAAAGATCCTCAGCAATTTTAGAAAGATTCATATTATGTATCTATATATGTGCATGTGTGTTCAACTACATATAGTAGTCCAGGATCCTAAATCAGTCGAAATACTGCTGTTAGATATGCTCTATAAATGCATGTATCTTTTAGTGTCTCCTAGTCCATCCAGATGCAAAGTAGGGCTTAAAATGGGTTGGAAGCCGGATCTGAGTATATCGATATCCATATCCGAATCTGACTTGGATCTTACTAGTCAAAACCACATCCGAACCATTTTTCTTTTACTAAATCCAGATCCGGATCTGACCTAACCGAATTACTTGATTCAGGTCAGATAATTTCAGACTGTTCAACTTTTTTGCTATGTTTCTTATCTAATTGCTATACTATTCTATTTACTATTATAATTCTTTTATTTCACAAGAATTCAAGTTATATTTAAGTAGTAGAAAAAAAATATTCTGAAAAACATAAAAATATATTTTCAACGCAATATATCATTTGGATCAAGACAGATATAGGGATGATCCGTATCTGACCCAGATCCAACTTGGATCAAGGGATATCAACCCATATTTTTTCGGGTCTACTAAAAGGGTTCAAACCCGCTAAATTCAGATTCAGATCACTTGGATTTTGGATAAAATCCAACCCATTTATGCCCTAAGCAAAGTAAACACCTTACTATGAGAAATTGGAAAACAACATATGATCCAAAGTCATTAGGTCAAGAAGTCAATCAATACTTACAAAAATTGTTCAAAACAAGTTTTTCGAGCAATTCAGGATGCATCATGTCCTCAGCTGAAATTTGACTATTAAGCCAAGCCAAAGCATAAGGAGGACGAGAGGTAAGAGGATAAGCAGCTGACAGTAATGCCCCTAACGGAACAACAGGAACATTAAGAGCCTGAGCTGGATCTGCCTGCGTGATATGGTGAACTGGAGTTTAAAATTTAAACAAAATGTTACTCTACTTAAAATTAACAAAATTGTGGACTGAGGCAACAAAAGCTGGCATGAGTAGTTCCACTTACAAGTGGCAATAGCAGTTTAAGTGAAGATCGTGAAGATGAGTAATCAAGAGATGATGCCAAAGTAACAATGGCTGCCAATCCAGAATTTCTTCCTTCAAAACCTTCCAAAATGAAATACATTAGAACATAAGACAAAGAAAATGTAAATGAAACCGAAATAACATATCAAATTATCTATTGTAAAATTATTCTCAAAGTAACATGAGAAACGGATAAAACCCACACAAAAAAAAAGCTGGCCATTGCATTTATACACAAGCATGGGCGAGACAAGTAGGGCTTGAAACAGGTCAGGTTCAAGTCGAATATGAGAATTTCCAGATCCATATCCAATTTTTTTTATCCGGACCCGACCCGACTGGATTACTTGATTTGGGCCGGATAATTTCGAACCGATCAACTTTTTTTTTTTTTGCTATATTTCTTTTATAATTGCTATACTATTCTGTTTTACCATTATAATTCTTTTATTTTATAAGAATTCATGTTATATTAAAGTAGTAAGAAAAAGATATCTTGAAAAGTATAAAAATATAATTTTCAAAGCAATAGATCATTCAGATCTAGGCGTATACAGGGATGGATCTATATCCAACCCGGATCTGAGTCGGGTCAAGGGACATCAACCCATTTTTTATTCGAATATACTCCAAGGAACCAAACCCACTAAATTTGGATCAGATCACCCGAATTTCGGATAAAATCTGACCCATTTTATGCCCTAGAGAAAAAATAAAGGACTTTCCCAACAATCAGCCTAGTGCTTCTAGTATTCCAAGTTGAATGTTACAATGTGCTTCTATAAATATACAATTTAACATCAAAATCAAAACAGCATTTTGAGCAAGAGATCATTATCTAGCTTGCTGACTCACTTAGTAAGAACTTCCCCTTGGACTTAAGATGAAGATGACGATGATGACAAATTCAAGACTCCTAAACAACACATTCTTGGTGCAAGATTAGAAGCATAATGAATTGCTTGGTGAACTGTTCGAGCAAGATATGGATGTTTTGGAATGACTCACTTTTGGTGTAGGTAGCTTTTTTATCAGACCAGATGAGAAATCAATTATCTTTATCTATGTAGAAGATCATATTAGGGTTTAGAGAAGAAGAAAAGAAGGGAGAAAGTGGGAGGAGTCGAACTTGACTCTCTCACTATGACCCGAGGTATATATAAAACTAAAAAACAAATGAAATTAAAAAGATGCCTTTATGGCACATATAAAATACTGATATATCTAACACTCCCCCTCAAGCTAGAGAATATACATATAATCCCAGCTTGTTACATTGAAAAGTAACCCTATCACTTCCCAACAATTTAGTAACCAGATCAACAAGTTGATCTTCGGATTTGGCATACGTTGTGGCAATTTCACCACTCATTTGCTTCTGACAAACAAAATGACAGTCCACCTTGATATGCTTCATCCGCTTGTGAAACACCAGATTGGAAGCTATATGCATGGTTGTCTAGTTATCACATAAGACTCATAAGTGTTTCTAGTGAAATCAATTTCCTGGAAAAAAATGTCTCAACCAAATAAGTTCGAAAGAAGTATGAGACATAGCTCTATATTCAACTTTTGCACTTGAACTGGCCACAATTGTTTGCTTCTTGCTTTCCATGATACAAGATTACCTCTTATGAAGGTACAATAACTAGTGGTAGACCTCCTGTCTGAGGGAGAATCAGCCCAATCTACATTTGTATATCCCTCAATCCAAGTATAACCATTAGGCTTGTACAACAACTCACATCCTAGAGATCCCTTCAGGTACCTCATAATACGTTGAATAGCTACCTAGTGTGGCATCCTAGGTGCTTCCATAAACTAACTCACAATGGTAAGAACTTGTGAGATGTCTAATCTTGTGAAGGTGACGTAATTCAACTTCTAACTAATTTACTGTATCAGCTAGGATCATCAAACATATCTCAATGTTCAGTTGTAAGTTTCAACTTCTGATCGATGGGGGTACTCACTGATTTGGACCCAAGTAACCCTGTCTCTTCTAAAGAATCTAGCACACACTTCCTCTGAGAGAGACTAATACCACAACTTGAACGACTCACCTCAATACCAAGGAAAAGGAAATACCTCAATTTTTCCAATTCCTTGGTATGAAATTGTTGTTGAAGATAAAACTTCAACATATGTATCCCATCAGCATCACTACCAGTCAATACAATGTCATCAACATAAGCTACCAGCAACACATACCCCTTTTTAGTTTTCTGATGGAAAACTAAATGATTTGTCAAACACCACATCATCTCAAATGCAAGAACCGTATCATTGAACTTATCAAACCATGCCCATGGAGATTACTTCAAACCATAGATTGCTTTCCGAAGCTTACACACTTTCCCAATCTCCCCCAAAGCAACGAACCCCAATGCTTGTTCCGCATATACTTCCTCATGTAAATCACCATGTAGGAAGGCATTTTTAATATCTAACTAATACAAGGGCCAATCAAACATAACAACTAATGCAATCAACACCCGAAATGAAGTAATTGTCACAACTAGAAATAAAGTATCAGCATACTCAACTCCATAAGTCTATGTGTATCCCTTAGCAACTAACCGAACTTTCAATCTATCAACGGTACCATCAAGATGAAATTTAATAACGTAGACGCACCTACAACCAACAACATGCTTTCCAGGAAGAAGAGAAATCAGAGACCAAGTATCATTATGATGTAGAGCATCTATCCCATCAACCATAGCTATCCTCTAGATGGGATAAGGCATCTTGTAGATTCTTAGGAATAGAAACAAAAGAGACAGTGGAAATAAAAGAAAACATTAAAAAAGGCAACGAAATATAAAAAAAAACAAAATTAAAGATAAGATGTCTAGTAACACAAGAATGAGTACCTTTGTGAATAACGATGGACAATTCACTAAAAGATGAAGGAATATCTTTTGCCTCTACAGAAGGAGATATCGGTACAGGAGGTGGATGGATCTTCAGACAACAAAAAAGTTAGGGTTAGCAGTGCAATAGTGATCCTCCCAGTGGTCCTCCTATGATAAACTCGAAGCTGTAAAGCAAGGCTGGGTTTAGAAATAGGAATAGGTAAAAGAACACTCCCAAATGTAGTATCAATAGATGACCTAGTAGAGAAGTATGGTGTAGACTCAGAAAATATAACATTAGCACAGACAAAGTGTTTGAGTAATGCGGGACTAAAACACCGATAACCCTTTTGGGTAAGAGAGAACCCAAGAAACACACATTTCAAACTCTTGGGATCTAATTTGTCACGAACCAAAACCCAAGTGATGAACAAAACAGACACTCAATAACACAAAGAAGATGAAAAATAGGACGATTAGGAAATAAGATTTGATGTGGAGAACTACCATCAAGAACAACAATAGGCATACGGTTGATGACATGACAAGCAGTAAACACAGCCTCACTCCAATCATATTTAGGAACCTTCATCTGAAACATTAAGGCACAAGCAACCTCAAGAAGAGGCGATTTTTACGTTTAAGTACCCCATTTTGTTGAGGGGTATGAACACAAGATGATTGATGGATGATTCCGTGAGACTACAAATAAATAGTATAATGACCAAAAAAATTATGTAACATTATCAAAACATAAAATGCATAAAGAAATACCAAATTCAATTCGATTTTCCATATGAAACTGCTAAAATATAGTAAACAACTCAGAACAATCTTTCATTAAAAATAACTAAGTCATCCTTGAATAGTCATCCACAAAATAACAAATATTTAATACCTAAACAATTAGTAGTGGTGGAAGGACCCATACATCAAAATGTACCAAACGAAAAGAACTGGACTCACATCAAGTGCAAAAGACATTCGATGCTGTTTGCTAAACTGACACGCTTCACAATTAAGTGTGAAGACTTTATTTAAAGTAAAAAACTTGACTCCGTAAAACATGATGAGAAGGATAACAAGTCGACAATGCCACTAAAAGATGCTAGAGATGAATGAAGAGCTGTTGGGACTAGAGTATTGTCGAGAAGATACAAACCATCTACTTCACGCCTACCACCAATCATCTTCTTCATCTTAAGATCCTAAAACACAGTGAAAAGGGAAAAATGTCGTTGAACAATCCAATTTATTTGTAAGTTGACCCACAGAAAGAAAACTAAATGGAAATTTAAGAACATAAAATATTGAGGACAAAGGAAGACTAGAAATGGATTGTGAAGTTCCTAACTCAACAACTTTATCAGCTAATTTAACGTTTTGACAAGAAGATGGAGAATTAGATGATAGCAGGTGAGAATTACTTATCATATAATCTAATGCACCAGAATCAATGATCCAGTGGCTCATAATAAACAAGTGGATACCGTACTTGTCTGGGCTAAAATAACATTAGTTGAAAAGTTGGAAACTAGTTTGTCATACTCCTTTTGAAAAGGATAATGGATTCCTTCTCTATACTTTGGTCTAATGAAATAGTAAATTGAACAACATCATGAACTAAAGATAATGAGGCCTGAGGGATAATTGGTCTAACATGAAGATCCCAACAAAAGTCAATAGTGTGCCCATCCTTACCACAATGGGTACACTTTTAAGTTTCAAAACCATCACGGTCTCCCCCTGAATCTCTACTACCACTTCTACCTCCACGACCACCACCATGTCCCCTACGACTACCTTTGTGACCACGACCACCACGATCTCGAATAGTAGCTAAAGTAGAGCGATCACTCATAGATTGGCTAGCTCTGTCTGGTAGTGTTACCCTCTTTAGCCTGGAGAAAACATCTATCAAGAAAGGAAGATCAGGACTTCCTAAAATCTGAGACTTGACTGCATCATACTCTGATCAGAGGGATGAAAGAAGAAGAATAACATTCATAACCTCTATTTGCTTCTGCATTTGAAGGATATCACTACAAATGGATTGATATTGATTCAGCGCTTCACGCATACACATCAATGAAGTGAAGGTCTAATCTAGAGTTTTATCATCATGTTGTAAAAAGAAATCCTAAGGAGTGATCTCATAAATTCGGGTTATATCCATGTTATCAAATAGCAGATGTGACCAGCATATGGGGTTGCATATTGCACAAAATATTTTTTATGTCAAAAAAACATATAAAAACAGTAAAAAATAAGAAAAAAGGGGGAAAATGTTTAAAAAACCAGAAAAATATAAGAAAATAAAAACAAACCTATAACAATATATTTGGATTTTGGATAGCACTCATTTTTCTAATTGAATAAAATGGATTACATTTAGTCATTTAGTAACAAAAATAAAAGAACACAAGAAGCTAAATAGTCAATAATATATAAATTATTCATGATACGAAGGTGGCCTACTTTAATTATCAAGTTCTAGTTCTAGTTCTAGTTCTAGATAATTAATGTGGATTCTGCTTTAATAGTTTAATCATTGGATATTATGATCTTATGTTAGAATGCATAAAATCAATATTTTGAAAAAATAAAGTAAAAATAAGATTTAAAGAGAATATATGCGAGTAAAAGAATAAAAGAAACAGCTTACAATAATGCATGAATAGGGAGTGGAAATAAGGTAATTGTTGGAGAAGATAGATTAAAAAAAACTTGAATTACATGCTCCAATAGTCAAATCATTGCCCATTGAGTAACATGTCATCGCATATTACATTATCCGATTGCATATGCCATTGCATACTTTTGTAACTCATAGAAAATAGCATATGCGATCGCATTTGACAACACTGGGCAATATAAATGGACCCCGAATACATATGCCTCACTCATTCCCAAATCTCCTTCGCAATATCCAAAAACATAAAGCTAGCATTAATCTGCGGCTCCATACTGTTCCACAACCAAGTAACAATTTGAGCACCTTATTGTTCCCAAACCTCAATGGCTTTTTCATCAAGAGAATCGAACTTCTTTGGGGGTTTTTCTCTAGGTAAAGGTTTAGTAGATAGGAAGGTGTTGGGTTCGACTTGGACCCATAGCTCAGTTGGTTTGACACATTGTAAAGCAACTTTGAGGTCATGGGTTCCAGTCCAACGTACCCATAAAAAAAAGTGAGAAATTGGGTTCAAGGGGGGTTTGAACCTAGGACGTGGGAACAACACAGTACATACATCTTACCAATTTAGCTAAGTAGGCACTTCAATTACAATGGATTTGGTTAGAAAACTATAATCCAAAGCAAACCTAGTTATTGAATTTCAAAATTAAATCTTTCCCAATGAATACTAGACTTGGGGTTTGCGAGACCCAATTATTTATCTCAAAAGTTGCGACTGATGGGAAAGGTGGAATCAATCCCTTTATCGCATAGCCCAGGGTTCCAGTCAATTCAAGCAGGATGCACCTCAATGTGGGAATGCTCCACACCTAGGATGCTCTTGCATCAGTCCCAAACTCAACACCTCATGCTCTGATATCATTTGACGTAAAAAGACTAAACCATTTATCCAAAAAGCCACGACTGATGGAAAAGGTTGAATCAATCTTTTTATCCCAGAGCCAGGGTTCTAGTCAATCGAGGTGGGACCCACCTTAGTGCGGGGATGCTCCACATATAGGATGCTCTTGTATCATTGGGTAAGAGCTTCCCAAACTCTGAAACTATCGTAAAAAATATAGATGTTGCACATTGACGCTTTATGGAATTTAGGATCCATCACAACATTATACAATTATTTGTCTCCATTTGTCAACCTCAATAGATACAAGAAAAGGCTTACAGTATTTCCACTAAGATATCCTATTTTAATTCAATCCTTTTATCCCATAGCCCAAGGTTCCAGCACTAGAGGCAGGACCCACCCAGCTTAGTGTGGAGATGCTCCACACCTAGGATGTTTTTGCATCACTAGGTAAGAGAATCCCAAACTCTTGAACAATCTCGTAAAAAATGTATGTGTTGCAAATTGATGCTCTATGGAATTTAGGATCCATCCCAACATATTACAATTATTTGTCTCCCATTTGTCAACCTCAATAGATCCAAGAAGAGGATTTGGGTATTTTAACTAAGATATCACATCTTCAATCGACCTCAATGTATAACTTGACCACTCGAGACCAAGCAAATAAAGTATCACCATTAAACTTAAAGTTGGTGATAGAATCAGAAAGAGAAGACGGGATAAGGCTCTTGGATTCTGTAGATTAAAAACAAGGGCTAGAGATAGGTAAAAAGGATTTGGGTAAAAAAAATTCCAAAAAATGATAACCCAAAACCTAAAATTCTCCACAAAGCTCCAAAACAAAAGTAATTGGACCTACTAAAGATCAGCAACAAGTTTGATTAGGTACAAATCAAACAAAATAGATTCGTAAAATAGAATCTACTCAAATATTGAGTTTTAATTTTAAATCTTGTTTTTTTTAACAAATATTAGTAATAATAAAAGAAAATCAGAGTGAAAGCAATTAATTGTAAGATGAAAACTAAGTACACAAAAGGTGAAAAATCGGAGGACAAACAAAAAACACATTAAAAGAATGTATATGAGAAAGGGTAGCATCTTACCATATCGTGACAGCATCGCGTATAGCAAGATCCCTCCCATGGAATGACCAATTGCTAGCAATTTACCATCCTTTGGGTTGCATTGATCCCTTATGTATTTCATCTACATTAATCAACAATGGAGATTGTTATCTACATTTCTAGAGGGATAGTCAGTCATGTAAGCATATACTATATAGATAATGAAATATATAACATAGAAACTTTCACAGCCAAACAGGGGTGAATTTACAGGGGGGACAATGGGGACACCTGATCCCACAAGAACTTTTAAAACTTATAAGAGTTGCATGCTATTGCAGAGGAAAACAAAATCTGCTGCTAATTTTTGGGATAAGGTTTGATGATGATGATGAAGTTTTCACATCTTCCAAAGAAATTTTGTCATTCCCACTTCATCCCAAAACACTACATGGCAAAAACAATGTTGAAGAAGTTTTAAAAAAAAAAAACTTATCTAGAAATATCAATTTCCATATGCAAGTTCTGGTAAAACAAAAAAGTTCTAACCAATAAGTCAAATCAAGAAAGAATCGATTTTTGAAATAAGCTAATCATATTTATAGCACTCTAACATGAAGAAATGTCACCTCACCGCAGCAGGAATATCTTCCTCCAGATAGTTATCAAAGTCCCAATCATACTTGACAATCAGGTCAAGCTGTTTCTGAAAATTATCTATCGTTGTAGAAAAACGCTCTTGCAAATCAAAAAGCTGTGGCGAAACAGATCTTTGACCTTCCTCAATAGTATTAACAAGCCTTTGACTCAAATCCCTGATTTGGGTAGCAATAGCAGAATTTTGCCTTGCTTCTAACAAACTTGAAAGTTTTCCCCTGATCTCATTAAAACGTTCAGATAGTTGAACATCTTCTAATAGTTTCGATATTTGATCAAATAACTTAGCAGACATGACCCTTAATTGACCTTCATTAAGAAAGCCCGAGAGTCTTTCTGACAAACGCATTAAAGTTTCTGTCAACTCTGTCACCAACTGTGAGTCATCCCACACTGTCCCCACCTCCCTCCTGATATCTTTGATAATGGAGGTCTCGGCCTCAGCTACAGAACTGGGTTTAACAGTCAACTGTGCTTCTGCGGAGAGAATTCCATTAAGGGAATCCTTATCAACAGATTCTAGAAACTCAGATTTAATGCCATTATTCATAGGTTGCTCGATTGTGTTGGCAACCGCTCCCTCTCCCTGTGTACTCAACCCAGCACCTCGAACTTCAAGAATCCATGTATCAAATCCTTGGCTGGACATATGACGTGCAAATGAAGACTGCAAACAAATTAACATGCGATAGTAACCAGATGAAGAAGGGTTTTGAAAAGAAAAAAAAAAAAAAAAGTTAAGATTAAGGATAACAAGTTAAATGCATTACAATGACTCAGTCCATTAATCTTTTCTAATGCCTATGTCGATTTGAACTCGCATTTCAAAGTTGAGAATTTTAATTAGAAACATACACAACAAAAAGCCACACAAAAAAAACAAAAAACAAAATTCTAGAGGTTATGAAACCAACCAAGGAAAATATTTTAGTTGGATAAATGATCCTCAATAAAACTTAATGCTGCTACAAATCAATTTTAGATAAAAGCTTTGAGAGACCACCAGAGGATTTTATTTTCTCAGGACCCACTGGTAAATTATTTAACCAACTATTAATTGAATTAAATTCATGTCAATGAAATAAGATATAATACTTGCACTTGTGGCAAGATCAAGATACCAAGAATACACCAAGCAAAACTTCAAATGTGAAGGACAAACGTACAAAGCATCATACAATGTTATCAATAGCATATGTGGTGATAGGGGATTAGCATATGTTGTGCATATATGCATACACATAGCACCTATATTTCTTTTGCTTTCTTCATAAATAAAAACTATTAAGGAATAAAAAAAAAACTTGTGAAATTGATATCTACAAGTTTTGATGTACAAATCAGACGAACTCAGATTCAAGAACTTTTCCGGAAGAAAAAAGGGGGGCCAACTCTTGCTTAATTTCTTTGAAAAGTAATCTTAAAACTACTGTCTTGAATGTGTATGCTTCAGTTGCACCAATATTAATTTACATAGTCCTAAGGTTAATTAAGAAATTTCATTTCTTCAAATTTTCGATTGAATGAGAGATACCAATACTTATGCATTACTCGTAGGGACTATTGTATTGAAGTTTTTGCATTTTAATTATATATGCATGAATAAAATTTGTGATTATTTTACATACTACAATACGACGATTTGATTTTGAAAAATATGATTACAACCATCTATCAAAGAAGTTCAACTTTCATGGATGCTAAGAAGAGAGCACGGTATTGTGATCTGGTCATCCACTTCTTAAGAGGTTTTGTCTACTTGGACTATCACTCCTACTAGACAATTGTAGTTTCCAAGGGAGTCTTACCCTCTTCCACATAATCATCAGCAAGCACACTATATTAGAAGTGCCTCAATCCATGGGAGAAGATTTGATTTCGAATCTTTTGGGTTTTGGACTAGCCACCTAATTCTAGGTCTAGGAATCAAAATTTACTTTGAATATGATTCGGATCAGTCTACAAAAAGATCATAGGTGTTATGTAGAGTGTTCTCCCTTCTCTACTCCTTTCATAATATATTAATAAAGGTGAAAGGACAATAATGCCCTTATATTTCATATAATAAATAAATAGACTCTAACACTCCCCCTCAAGCTGGAGAATAAACATCAAATAATTCCAGCTTGGAACAAATAAAATTAACACAAGTATGACTAAAAGCTTTAGCGAACACATCTGCCAACTGGTATTCTAACTTCACACATTTATCTCTCACAAAATGGCAATTTGTTTCTATATGCTTCGTCCTCTCATGAGACATAGGACTAGAAGCAATATGAACTGTAGACTAATTGTCACAATAAAGTTTAATTGGAAGATTCACATTGAAACCCAACACACAAAGGAACTGCCTCAACCACAACAATTCACATTTTATCAAAGCCATTACTCTACATCCAGCTTCTACACTAGACCTTGCCACTACATTTTGTTTCTTGCTCTTCCAAGAAACAAGATAACCCCCAAGAAACATACTTTAACTAGAAGTTGACCTTCTATCAGATGGTGAGCCTGCCCAATCACCATTAGGTGCATCCATAAATTGACTAATCACACTGACTGCAAATGATATATCTGTACGAGTGATAATTAAATAGTTCAACTTACCCCACCAACCTCCTATATCTTCCTAGATCATCAAACAATTCTCTTTGGTCTACTAGAAGTTTTGTATTAGGATCCATGGGAATATCAATTGGTTTTGAACCCAACATACTAGTCTCTTTAAGCAAATACAAAACATATTTGTGCTGAAAAACACTAATACCACTGCTTTATCTAACCACCTCAATGCCTAGGAAATATCAAAGTTTTCCTAGATCTTTAGTGTGAAATTGTTATTGAAAAAACTTCTTGAACACGGCAATACCATAAGGATCACTACATGTTACAATAATATCATCAACATAGACAGCTAGAATAATAATTCCTCCAATGGAGGTTCAAACAAAGACTGAATGATCCAAGTGACATTGTTTCAGTCCAAAAGATTTCACAACATCGCTGAACCTCCCAAACCATGCCCTAGGAGACTGTTTCAATCCATAAATTGCTTTCTACAATTTACACACCTTACCGAATGACTCTCCCTAAGCAACAAACCTAGGTGGTTGCTCCATATAAACTTCTTCTTGTAATAGACCATGTAAGAAAGCATTTTTCACATCTAACTGAGACAATAGCCATTGAAAGTGAGCTGTTATAGCAATAATAACACGAACAGATGTAATCTTTGCAACAGGGGAGAAGGTTTTAGAATAATCCATGCATACGTTTGTGAATATCCTTAGGCAACAAGACAGGCTTCAATCTTTCAATGGATTCATCTGGCAAATACTTGACTACATACACCCAACGACAACCAAGTGAACATTTTCCCAAAGGAAGATAAACTAATTCCCATGTACCATTAGTGTGAACAGCATCCATTTCTGCTAGCATAGCTTGTTTCCAACCAAAATGAGTAAGAGACTCCTGAACATTGTTAGTAATAGGCATGGAAGACAAAGACAAAGCAAAGGTATGAAAAACAGGAAAAAAGACGATGAACAGATACAAAACTAGAAATAGGATGTTTGGTGCAAGTTCGAGTACCTTTCCTTTGGGTAATAGGAAGATTTAGGGATGAAGCATTTGGATCCACAGAAGGCACAAACGATGGAGGAGGCTCTGATTCTAGGTATTTTGAGTATTTAACGTTGATTGCATCTTCCTACAAATATATGTTTTGAGCTTTGGCACCACAGGAACTTGATCAATACCAACTAGGATTGGAATAGTTGAAAGAATATCATCTAACCTTGCCTCTGAAGAAACACTCTTGAAGTAAGGCACTATTTTAAAAATTGTGACGTCCGCACTAACAAAGTTCTTATTAGAAATAGGATCAAGTTGAATTGAGAGGATTTTAAATTGATGATTAATTAATTAGCATTAATTAGACTTTAAAAAGATTACATAGTCTAGTAAGTGAAAAAGACTAAAAATGACAAAAAGACTAAAACACCTACTAAAAACATAATTATTCAACACTCCCTCTCAAGCTGGTGCGTGGATATCAACAACGCCCAACTTAAACAAGACACCTTCAAAAGCGATTTTGCTAACACCTTTAGTAAGAATATCAACAAGTTGTTGAGGTGTAGGAACCTAAGGAGTACCAATCTGCCTAGAAACAATTTTTTCTTTTATGAAATGTCGACTAACTTCGATATGTTTCGTTCTGTCATGCTGAACCGGATTTGCTACTATGTTAATAGTTGATTTATTATCACAATATAGTGAAAACGGGACTGTCACGAGAAGACACAAATCAGTTAGTAAGGTCTTGAGCCACAACAACTCACACACTCCAATTACCATATCTCTGTATTCTGACTCAGAACTAGACCAAGAAATCACATCCTACTTCTTACTGCGCCAAATTACCAATTTGCCACCAACTTTAATATAGTACCCAGAAGTGGACCGTCTATCAGTCATTGAACCAGTATAATCTGCATCTGTTCATACTTCAACGCGAAGACGACAATTATTACTGAACAAAATACCTCGACCAAGACATCCCTTAAAGATATCTAAAAATACGATAGACAACAGTAAGATGAGATGTTCGAGGCAAGTGCATAAACTGACTTACAACACTAACAGCATAGGCAATGTCGAGGCATGTCATAGACTAGTAGATCAATTATCCCATAAGATGCTAATACTGGCCAATATTCTGACAAACACTCACCCTTAATATCAGTCAACCTGTGATTCTGCTAAATAAAAGTATTAGCGAGACGAGAATCAAGATGATCAGAGTCACTGAGTAAATCAAGGACATATTTACACAGAGATAAATATACTAGAATGGGACCGCGCAACCTCAATACCTAAAAAATAACGAAAATGCCCAAGACCCTTAATCTCAAATTGACGTCCTAAGTAAGATTTTACCTCGGTAATGCCAACACTATCATCTCCAGTAAAAACAATATCATCCACATAAACAATCAGAGCGACAGTTTTGCCTGAGGAGTAACGCAAGAAAGGGTGTGATCAGCAAAACTCTTATGGAAACCAAATTGATGCATTGCCCTAGTAAAGTATTTAGACCATACGCGAAGAGACTACTTCAGTCCATAGAGAGAATGATGAGTGTTTCCAAACACTCAATTATACACATATTTTTCGGATATTTATCTTGATTTTTGTACCTATTTATCCATATTAAGATAATAATCATGATAAGCCTCAAATCACCACGTTGCATGTTAATTAGGCTTAATTATATATAAATAAATTCATTTACTAGATAAATCTAATTACGTGTGTTTCTTGTGCAGAAAATCAACAAATTGGAATCAAAATCTCAAGACAAAAGTATTTGGGCCCACTTTGGAATGCCCTAATCCTTTGGAATGCCCTAATCCTTAACTCATATTCTCCTCTTTTGTCTTTTTGTGCAAAGAAAAGTGGAGGCTACTTTTAGACTCTTCTACACACATTTTCTCTATAAATAGAGCCTTCATTTCTAGAGAAAGGGTCCCAACTTGGTTCTCTTATCCAAGACTCCTTTAATCTAAGGCTCTTAGCCTATTCTCTTATTTTTTATATTTTCATTTTCTAGTTATTTTCTTTTGGTTAAATAGTCTTGTAAGAAGTAGAAGAAGAAGAAGTTGTAATTTTCTCCATGAAATGAAGAAAAGGTCTTTCATCTCTTATCTTCCCTCTCTTGCAATAACATTAGGCTAAGTTCCCCTCCATTGGAGAGTGGAAAAGCCTATAGCAAGTTCTTGTGTTATTTCTAATTTTATGTCTTTCTTTTATTTAAAATGCATATGAATTCTCTTTAAGTTTCTTGCACCTTTTATTCTTAATATAGATACTTTATGCTTAGATTAGATCAAGATAAAGTATGCTTAAATTAGATAATTGGTAGTAAGAAGTTTTCAAAGAATTCTACTTTGTTTTTGTTCTCTTATTTCATTTTATTTGCAAAACTTTCCGATCTAAGGAGCTAACACCAAGTCCTTATGATTGAGTTATAAAAAGGCTAAAGACTAGGAATTGCTCATTAACATGTTTTATGTAGATCCACCTCCAATGGTGTTTTAATTCATAAGTTTACTTACTTTTAATTTCATTTACTTTAGTTTATTTTCTAGCAATTTTACATCTTCTTATAAGTTCAAAAATACAAAGAAAAACAGTTTTAATTCATTTTAGTTAATTTGGATTTTATCTTCTTAACTTAGCTCTATTCCTCCTTTCTCTTGGGTTCGATCCCCTACTTGCCCCACAAGTAAGGTAAAAGTAAGATTATTATTAACTCCGGTGAGAAGAACAACGATAGTCTCATCAGATAACAACGAAGACGACAGACATATGCAGAAAAAGCAGATGTGAGAAAACCAGGAGGTTGGACCATATAAACTTCTTAAAGATCACAATTGAGAAATGCATTCTTGACATCTAATTGAAAGAGAAGCCACCCTCTGATAGCGGCAACAGAAAAGAAAACTCGAATGGCAGTCATTTTGGCAACCGAAGCAAATGTCTCTAGGTCTAAGCATAACCTTTTGCCATTAGAAGTGCCTTATAACAAGTAATAGAACCATCAGGATTATACTTAAGGGTGAAAATCCAGCGACATCCTACAACCTTCCTTCCATATGGAAGAGAAACAAGTTTCCAAGTCTGAGTCTTTTCAAGTTGTTCACCACTCAGGATGAGTAATAGAATCTGCAACAATATTAAGAAGAAAAACAACGAAAATAGAAGCAAAAAAACTCTGATAAGAGGGTGAAAGGGCAGAATCAAGTATATAATTAGAAATAGGATAAATACAAGAATGCTTACCCTTGCTAGTGGCAATAGGACGATCGTCACAAGGGACAGAAGGAGGCGAAGTTGGAAGCGAGGAAACGAGCTGGTCTGGCATAGGAGTGATAGTAGTATTGCGTGGCTGCCGAGAAAAAACCTGCATTGGAGAAGGTAACAAACTGACAAGGGATGGAGAAGGAGGTACAAACATGGGAAGAGGAAATAACAAGGGGGAGGGATCATCATCAAGGGAATCTAGGAGAAACCACTCAAAATAAATACTAACGGACCCATTGCAGTATGGAGTATGCTTAAAAAAACATCCCAAGAAATGAAACGCCTTCGAGAAGGAAGATAGTAACAACAGTATCTATTGAATAATTTTATTTTATTAAAATTTGTCTTTTGTCCTTTTTTGTCTTTTCCATTTATTAGTCTTTGTAATTTCACTTTAAAGCCTAATTAGGGTTAATGAAAGAATTAAACTTTTTCTCTCTATCGTTTTTTCACTTGGTATCAGAGCTAGGCTCCATCATCCCCTCCCTTCTCCCATCCTTTCCTCCTTGCTACAATCTCATAGTCCTCTTCCTTCTTAAACCTATCAGCAACAGTAGGTGAATGTCTGGTGGGCTACAGCAAAAGCTATTGGTTGGTTATTGGGCTGTGGCAACAGAAAATGCTGTTTAGGAGGCTGTAGCAACAACAGTACTATTTTTTTTCTGGCTGCCAGGCAACAGCAGGTGCTGTTTAGGAGGCTGTAGCAACAATAATGCTATTTATTTCTGGCTACCAAGCAACAGCAGGTGCTGTTTAGGAGGCTATAGCAACAACAATTGCTATTTTTTCTGGCTGTCAGTCCATTGTTAGAAGGGCACAACAACAGCAAGTTGCTGTTTGGGAAGTTCTGGGGAACGTGACAGCCACTGGACCCCTGGTTGAGGCCTACGACAACGGCAGAACCACTCCTTGGTGTCCCACTATTGGTTTGATGGCTGTTCGGGTCACCTACAACAATATTTAATCATCTTCCACGCCTCTTACGATCGTGTATTGCCACCTTTAGGGTGCTACAATCAGTTTCTTTTTTAACTCACTTCAAACCAAAGCACATCTACTCTTTGATGGCCTCCGAGGCGTCTTCTTCCTCAATCACTGGTAATAGTAATGGCTCAGGTGGTCTTCCCTCTAATTCGACCGACTTTCCAGGCATTTAAATTACCACAGTAAAATTAGATGGTCCCAATTATCTTCTTTGGGCAAGATCGGTTGAAATACTCATTGGTGGAAAAGGAAAAATCGATTACCTCACAGGGATGGACAAACAACCTGCATGACCGACCCTAATTATTCCAACTAGTTTGCTAATGATTCTATGGTCCGTTCTTGGTTAGTTACATCTATGCAACCACATATTGCAACAGGTCTTATGTTCTCCACAACAGCAAAACAAATATGGGATTCTGCTAAGAGCATCTACTCGCAACGTCAAAACAATGTCCGCATTTTTAACTTGGAGCGTGAAATTTCCCGCCTCTCTCAAAGTGACTCTTCAGTCACTACATACATATCACAACTTCGTGCTCGATGGGAAGAGTTGACTTTCTATTCCTCGTCCTATGCGTGAAAGGACCCTTCTGATGAGGGATTATATGCGTCGATTCTGGATAAGAATCGAGACTTTCAATTTCTAGCCGATCTCCGGGATGAGTTTGAGTATGCGAGAGTTCACTTATTGGGTATGGATCCGTTTCCGTCCTTACAGACTGCGTATTCTTATGTATTGGCTGATGAGAGTCGTAACACAACTGCCCTACCTCATTCTTCAAGAGACCACTCCGCCATGCTTGCTCGCCTACCTTCTCCACAGCCTCCCAGTGTGTCTCTGCCTACACGTCAACGACACAAGTGTGATCATAGTGGAAAGTTGGGTCACGTAAAAGCCCGTTGTTATGCGCTTCATGGGCGTCCTAATCAGAAACGTCAACAGTCTCAACGCTCTTTAGCTCATGTAGTCTCTCAGCCGGCTACTGATCTAGCACTTCCTTCAGTTACTACCTCCTCTTCGGATTCGGTATCTCTATCTCAAGCCGAGCTTGACAAGTTCAGGAAATTCTTCAATCAAATGGAGGCTTCATCTCAGCCAATCTCTATTTTCGCTCACTTAGGTACATTTACATCTGCACACAGTGTTTCCACCATTTCCTCACCAGGGATTATTGATTCTGGTGCCTCAGATAATATGACCAGTACGTCCTCCTATTCCAAACCTATAGCGTTTGTTTTGGTCATCGCAAGGTTCGCCTTGCTGATGGTTCTTTGTCCTCTATAGCTGGTCAAGGTCAATTTTTTGTTAGACCTTCTTTATCCTTAACTAATACACTGCATGTTCCTCAACTTACTACTAATTTCATATCTATTAGTAGCATTACCAAAAATTTGAATTGCAGTATAATTTTTTATCCCTCTCATTATGTCTTTCAAGATCTGGGGTCGAAGAAGACAATTGGCATTAGACGTGAAGTGAATGGCTTGTATATCTTGGATGCACCCGGTTCACCTAGCACTCATTCTGTTTTTCAACTTAGTAGTATTAGTAATAGTCAGTCTAATAAGGCTCTTGTAATGCGTTGGCACTTACGCTTAGGTCATATTTCTTTTGGATATTTGAAACACATGTTTCCCGATTTATTTCATAATAACAATTTACTTGATTTTTCATGTGAAACTTGTCAATTACCTAAACATGTGCGTTCTCATTATCCTATTAGTATGAATACTACTGCACCTGCTATGTTTGACCTAATTCACTCTGATGTGTGGGGTCCTTCCCCCATTACGTCCATTATAGGTTTTTGTTATTTTGTCTTGTTTATCGATGACCACAGTCGCATTACTTGGGTCTATCTTATGAAATACAAGAGTGAAGTTTATGAGATCTTCAAGCAATTTCTTCCTATGGTTCATACCCAGTTTGGTCATACCGTTAAGACATTCCGTTCTGAGCATGCTACTAAGTACACTTATAGTGAGGTTTTAAAACTTTGTTTAGATTCTGGCATTGAGCACCAAATGTCCAATGTTAAGACTTCTCAACAAAATTGTCGATCCAAAAGGAAAAATCGTCATATTCTGGAGTTAGCTCACGCCCTCTCTATTGGCATGAACGTGTCACAATCCTATTAGGCCGATGCAGTTCTTACTGCTATTTATATTATTAATCGGACTCCCTCTCGGGTTCTTAAGTTTGCCACGCCCTTTTCTAAGCTCCATCCGGATTGCCCTTTATTTCCAATTCCTCCACGTGTGTTTGGGTGCGTCTGCTTTGTTCAAATTCTTGACCAAACTCGTACTAAACTTGACCCAAAAATCGTTAAATGTATTTTTTTTTTGTTATTCTTCTACCCAGAAAGGATACCACTGTTATCATCCTCCTTCTCGAAGGCATTTCATCTCTCTGGATATTTCCTTCTTTGAGCATATCTCATACTACAATGGGTCAATTGATATTCAGTCCGAGTGGTTTCCTCTACATTCCCCTAATAATGATCTCTCTCCCTTATTATTTCCTATTCTCATGCCTGTTCCTCCTTCTTCACCCCCTGTCAGCTCGTCACCTCTGTCTTTGCAGGTTTACTTTCGGCAACCACGCAATACGACCATCACTTCTATGCCAGACCAACGCGCTTCCTCGCCTCCAACTCCGCCTCCTACTGTTCCTTGTGATGATCGTCCTATTGCCACTCGCAAGGGTAAGCGCACTTGTACTTATCCTATTTCTAATTACATATCTGATTCTACTCTCTCACCCTCCTATCGGAGCTTTCTTGCTTCTGTTTCCACTGTTTCTCCTCCTAATACTGTTACAGATGCTATTACCCATCCTGAGTGGCGAGCTGCTATGATTGATGAGTTGACTGCTCTTGAAAAGACTCAGACTTGGGAACTTGTTCATCTTCCGCCTGGGAGGAAGGCTGTGGGATGTCACTGGGTTTTCACCCTTAAGTATAATCCTGATGGTTCTATTGCTCGTTATAAGGCCCGTCTAATGGCAAAGGGCTATGCTTAGACTTATGGGATTGATTATCAGGAGACATTTGCTCCAGTTGCCAAGATGACCACCATTCGAGTTCTTTTTTCTATTGCCGCAATCAAAGGGTGGCCTCTCTTTCAGTTAGATGTCAAGAATGCATTTCTCAATGGTGATCTTCAAGAAGAAGTCTATATGGTCCAACCTCCTGGTTTTCTCACACCTGTTTCTCCTACACATGTCTATCGTCTTCGTCGCTCTTTCTATGGATTGAAGCAGTCTCCTCGCGCATAGTCTGAGCGCTTTACGAGGGCAATGCATCAGTTTGGTTTCCATCAGAGTTCTGCTGATCATACTCTTTTCTTGCGACACTCTAAGGGCAAAACTGTCGCTCTAATTGTTTATGTGGATGATATTGTCCTTACTGGAAATGATAGTGCTGGCATTACCGCGGTCAAATCCTACTTAGGACGTCAGTTTGAGATTAAGGACCTTGGCCATCTTCGCTATTTTTTGGGTATTGAGGTTGCACGGTCCAACTCTGGTATATTTATCTCTCAACGTAAATTTGTCCTTGATTTACTCAGTGACTCTGATCAACTTGGTTCTCGTCCCGTTAATACTCCTATCGAGCAGAATCACAGGTTGACTGATTCTTAGGGGGAGTGTTTGTCAGATATTGGCCAATATCAACATTTTGTGGGAAAATTGATCTACTTGTCTATGACTCGCCCCAACATTACCTATGTTGTTAGTGTCATAAGTCAGTTTATGCACTCCCCTCGAACATCTCATCTTAATGTTGTCTATCGCATCCTTAAATATCTTAAGGGATGTCCTGGTCGAGGTATTTTGTTTAGTAATCATGGTCATTTTCGCATTGAAGCGTGAACAGATGCCGATTATACTGGGTCAGTGACTGATAGACGATCTACTTCGGGGTACTGTACTAAAGTTGGTGGTAACTTGGTAATTTGGCGTAGTAAAAAGCATGATGTGATTTCTCGATCAGTGCTAAGTCAGAGTACAGAGCTATGGCACTTGGAGTGTGTGAGTTGTTGTGGCTCAAGACCTTATTAACTGAATTGTGTCTTCCCATAACAGCACCTTTTTCACTATATTGTGATAATAAATCAGCCATTAACATAGCAACAAATCCAGTTCAGCATGACAGAACGAAGCATATCGAAGTTGATCGACATTTCATTAGAGAGAAGATTATTTCTGGGCAAATTTGTACTCCGTTTGTTCCGACATCTCAACAACTCGCCGATATTCTTACTAAAAGTGTTAGTAAAACCACCTTTGAAGGTGTCTTGTCCAAGTTGGGCGTTGTTGATATCCATGCACCAACTTGAGGGGGAATGTTGAATAATTCTATTTTATTAGAATTTTAGTCTTTTGTCCTTTTTTGTCTTTTCCATTTATTAGTCTTTGTAATTTCACTTTAAAGCCTAATTAGGATTAATGAAAAAATTAAACTTTTTCTCTCCATCGTTTTTTCACTGTATCCTTTCTGGGTAGAGATATAACCCAAAAAGATACATTTTACAGCCTTAAGGTCAAATTTAGTATGAGTTTGGTCAAGAATTTGAATAAAGTAAACGCACCCAAATACATGCGAAGGAAGTGGAAATAAGGAATGATCCGGATAGAACTGAAAGAGAGGCGTAACAAACTAAAAAACTCGGAAAGAGTCCGATTAATAAGGTAAATAACAGTAAGAACTGTATCGGCCCAATAGGATTGCGACACGTTCATGCCAACAGAGAGGGCACGGGCTAACTCCAAAATATGGTGATTTTTCCGTTCTAATCGATCATTCTGTTGAGGGGTCTTAACATTCAAACTCTAAACAAATTTTTAATACCTCACTATAGGTGTACTCAGTACCATGATCAGAGCGGAAAGTCTTGACGGTACAAACAAACTGGGTATGAACCATAATAAGAAATTGCTTGAAGATCCCATATACTTCACTCTTATGTTTCATAAGATAGACCCAAATGGTACGACTAGCCATCAATGAATAAGACAAAATAATGAAAACCAAGAATGAATCTGACAGGGGAAGAACCCTACACATCAGAGTAAATTAGGTCAAATATAGCAAATGCAGTAGTATTCATATTAATAAGGTAAGGAGAACGCATATGTTTAGCTAATTGACAAGTTTTATAAGAAAAATCAAACAAATTGTAATTATTAAATAAATCAGGAAACATGTGTTTCAAATATTCAAAGGAAATATGGCGTAAGCGTAAGTGCCAACGCATTACAAGTGCCTTATTAGACTAACTACTACTACTAAGCTGAGAAGCAGAATGGGTGCTAGGTGAAACAGGTATGTCCAAGAGAAACAAAACAGTCACTTCACATCTACTGCCAATCGTCTTCTTCGACCCCAGATGCAAAAAGATACAATAAAAGGGATAAAAAAAATTACACTGCAATTCAAATTTATGGTAATGCTACTAATAGATGGAAGGTTAGTAGTAAGTTGAGGAATATGAAGTGTATTAGTTAAGGATAAAGGTGTAATAGGAAAATGACCTTGACCAGCTATAGAAGACAAAAAACCATCAAGCAGGCGAACCTTGTGATGACCAGAATAATACTTGATTTTGAACAGGGAAAACATACCAGTCATATTATCTAAGGCACCAGAATCAATGATCCACAGTAAGAAAGTAGTGAAAACACTGTGTGCAAATGCAAAAGTACCTGAGTGAGCGAAAATAGAGATCGGCTGAACTGAAGTCTCCATCTGATTGAAGAATTTCCTGAACTTGTCAAGCTCAGCGTAGGATAGAGATACCAAATTCGATGAGGTAATAGCTGAAGGAGGTGCTGGATCAGTAATCGGCTAAGAGACTACATCAGCTAAAGATTGTTGAGACTGTTTACGTTGCTGATTAGGACGACCATGAAGCGCATAACAATAAGCTTTCACGTGACCCAACTTTCCACAATGATCACACTTATGTTGTTGATGGGTAGGCAGAGACCAACTCGGAAGCTGTGGAGAAGGTAAGCAAGCAAGCATAGCGCAGTGGTCTCTTGAAAAATGAGGTAAGATAGCTGTGCGACAAATCTCATCAGCCAAGAGATAAGAATATGCAATCTATAGGGACAAAAAAGGATCCATACCCAATAAATGAATTCTCGCATACTCGAACTCATCTCGGAGACCAGCTAGAAACTAAAAAACTAGATTCTTATCCAAAATTAACACATATAATGCCTCATCAAGAGAGTCATTCCAAGCATAGGACAAAGAATAGAAAGTCAACTCTTCCCACCGAACACGTAGCTGTGATATATAGGTAATGACTAAGGAGTCACCTTGCGAAAGGCAGGAAATCTCACGCTCTAAGTTAAAGATCTAGTCGTTGTTTTGACGTTGCGAGTAAATACTCTTTGTAGAATCCCATATCTGTTTTGCTGTTGAGAAGAATATAAAACTAGCCGCTATGTGTGGTTGCATAGATGTAACCAACCAAGAATAGACCACAGAATTATTAGCAAACCAGTGGGAGTAAAAAGTGTCATTTTGTGCAGGTTGTTTGTCTGTCCTTGTGAGGTAACCCATCTTTCCTTTTCCACCAATGAACATTTTAACCAATCGGGCCCTAAGAAAATAATTAGGACCATCTAATTTCACAATGGTAATTTGAATGCCTAGAAAGTCAATTGAATGAGAATGAAAACCATTTGATCCATTACTATTACCGTTGATCAAGGAAGAGGATGTATCGAAGGCCATCAAAGAGTCGTGTTTTTGTTTGAAGAGAGTTCAAATAAAACGAGGGGACGGCTCTCAAAGAGAAACTGATCGCAGCACCCTAAAGGTGACAATGCACGATCGTAAGAAGCGTGAAAGGTGATCAAACACAGTTGTGGATGACCCGAGTAGTCATTAGCTCAATCGTAAGGCACCAAAAAGCAACACTGCAATGAGAACAGCCCCAAACAGCACCCTACTATGATCGCAAGCCTCTGTAGATGTTCAAAAAAGTTATCACCCTCAAATAACAAAACTATTATGATCGCAGGCTTCAAAACAGCAACCTACTGTATCGCGAACCTCTGTGGAGATCAAAAACACGTGTCGCCTACTTCAAAACAACAACCTGTTGTGTCGTAAGCCTCTGTGGAGGTCAAACAATGAGACGTTTGCCTCAATTCTCAGCAAACAGGTGTCGTCTAACCCTGTTCTGTCCAAAAAACTTGTCGCAAGGCTCTGCTTCTATTGCTACGACTCTTAATAGGGGGTTGCGACACTCCACGATGGCCAAATAGGTTTCACCTGACCTATTCTAACTAAAAAACAATACTCTATTGTTGCTACAATCTTCAACAAGCAATTGCGACAGTGCATGCCTCTGTTGGTTATCAAACAACAGCCCTACTATTGTTGCAACCTCACCATACAGCAACTCTATTATTGCCTACAGCCCTTCACAAAGGTCTGAAGAAAAAAGAACCTTATCACATGGTGCGATTAAGGAGTAGGAAGAACCCATGTAGGGGTGAGATGGTAATCGAGCGCGAGAGGTGTAGTGGAAGTAGTTTTAATGGAGACGAGGATTGACGGAAGTTGTCACAGAGAGGAGGACAATAGAGGCTCTGATACCAAGTTGAATTAAGAAGATTTTAAATTGATTATTAATTAATTAGCCTTAATTAGGCTTTAAAGAAATTACATAATATAATAAGTGGAAAAGACTAAAAAGGACAAATACTAAAATACCTAATAAAACATAATTATTCAACAGATCATAATATTGATAACCTTTTTGAGTCCAAAAGTAGCCCAAAAAGATGCACTTGATAGCACATGAATCCAGTTTATCAAAGCCAAGTTGCAATCATTGAACAAAACACACAACCAAAAGTACGTGGAGGCAAGGTAAACAATGAAGAATCTGGAAAAAGAATAGAATGAGGAGAACGACCATCAAGAACTAACATAGGCATTCTATAAATAAGATGACAAGCAGTAAGAACAACATCACTCCAATATGGTTTAGGAACATTCATCTAAAATAAAAGAGAATGAGCAACTTCCAATAAATGGCGATTTTTTCTTTCAGCAACCCCATTCTGTTGAGGGGTATATTAACAAAATGTCTGATGAATAATTCCTTGAAATGCACAATAAGTGGATAATAACTCCTTATCATATTATTTAGAATTATCAGAACAAAATATTTTCAGAGATACACTAAATTAATTTCTAATCTTAGCATAAAATAAATGAAATATGGAAAACAATTCAAAAAGATTCTTCATTAAATAGAGCCATGTCATTCTTGAAAAATCATCTACAAAGATAACAAAATAACAAAAACCCACTCTGGAGGTAACTCTAATAGGACCCAGACATCAAAATGTACTAAATTAAAAGGACTAGACACACGAGGAATTATTCTAGATAGATAAGAGACATGGTGATGTTTACTTAACTCACAATATAAACTAGAAACATGACTCAAATTGGGAGCCATCTTTTTCAAAGATCACAGAGAAGGGTGACCAAGCGTGTAGTGCCACTGATGTAGTGTAAGAGATGATTGAAGAGCAATTGAACCTCCAGCACCATCTAGATAATAGAGACCACAAGATTCATGCCCCCCACCAATCGTCTTCTTCATCTTTAGATCCTGAAAAATCAGGAAAAGGGATAAAATGTAACTAAGCAAGTAAGGGCTTTAGTTAACTTACTCACAGACATCAAACTAAAAGGAAATTTAAGGACATACAAAACGGAAGACAACAATAAAGAAAGACTAGGAAGTAATAGATCAAACACTTCAGAAGAAGTGTCATCAGCAAGGGTAACAAACTGGGCAAATGAAGAACACTTAAAGGACGAAAACATACCCAAGGAACCTGTCATATGATATGAAGCACCACAATCAATGATCCAAGAAGAAGAAACAAATAATCTGATAGGCCACACATGCTTTACCAAAGTGCGCTAGAGTAGTAGTGTTGGAGGAGGATGCAACAGAGGTATGCGGCTGAACCAATTTAGCATATTCTTCACAGGAAATAGTTACTATCTCAGATATAGGACTTGGTGCAATTGGCTGAGATTGAGTAGTATTAGTGGGAATTTCTTCATAAGATGCCTGGTTAGCCCAAGTTGTGGGCTTACCATGTCAATCCCAAATCAACTATGTGACCATCCAAACCACAATTAGTACACTTAGGTGGTCCCTCGCATCCACGACCATGACCCCCCTTGAATCACACCCTCCATGTCCACTACCACATCATAAACCTCCAGCAACAACTAAAGCTGATTGATTTGTGTTCGAAGATACAACATTACTACAATCACTTATTGCAACCCCTATAACCTAGCAAACACTTTAGTTATGGATGGAATCTCTTGACTTCTTAAAATCTGAGATTTCATAGGTTTAAATTTTGGTTTAAGTCCAGAAAGAAAGTGAGCAACATCAAGATCTTTTCTTTGTCTGTGTTATATCTCTAAATCAATAGGGAGAGACCGATAAACATTGAGTCATTCCAAACATTTTTTAGGGTTGAAAAATAATCAGTTAGACTCTTATCACCTTGCAGCAAAGTAAAATACTCCTATACTAACTGATAATCCGTGAAATATTATTCTCTCCAAAATACATCTTGGATGCTTGAGTCCAAATCTCCATAACCAAGCCATAATTTGAGCATTCTCCAAAACCCATTCTGAATACTTATGAGAGTCAGGTTTAAACCGATCATCCTTCAAATACTTCAATTTCCCTTTGGCAGTGAGGAAAACTTCAACTGATTTAGAACAAGGAATATAATTATTACCATTCAACTTGATAGATGTCATCTAAACACTAGAGAAATCAGATGGTATCATCACATTAGACTTATTCTTTATGCTTCACACACCAACAGATTAATATTCCAGATTTGAGAAAACACAAACTCAAGCACACCCCACATTCATCAAATAGCATATGCGCAACTTACACATTCACAAATAAACCTGAAACCATCATTGAAGACCACAAATAACTCCCACGATCACAAAATAGCACAAGATTTCATTCCATAATAAGCCGAGCAGCAAAAACTTCTCAATATCAGTCCGAACTACACAAAACAGAGCCTACAACCCTTGACACTTGCTGAGACAGTCATCATTCACGCCAAATAGGATAATGAGATTAGGGGTATGGCACCCCTTTGAACCAAACCCTAAGGTTGAAACCCTTATCTAGGGTGTTCAGTCTCTTTTAGAATACCAAAATGAAGAAAAGAAACAATAGAGAGAAGAAGATAGTGGAGAAGAGGAAGAAATTGAAGAAAAATCCAAGATCAATAGACCTACGATACCATGTTATGTAGAGAAAAGAAGAAGACAGATTGGGAGAGAAAAAGAGAGTCTAGAAATCGAACTATTCATGTTCTCCCTTCTCTACTCCTTTAATAATATATTAATAAAGATGAAAGGACAATAATGCCCTTATACATCACATAATAAATAAATAGAATCTAACAATAGGTAAGGAGTTAGGTTACGGATCTCAGAAGGTGTTAGGCACTAAATCCACCCAAAAAAAAAAAAAATTGGACTCTACTACAATCCATTGACTATCTTAAAGGTCAACCCAAATAAACTAGAGTCAATATGCTATCCTAAGGGTGAAGGGGACTTCTCATCATCATTATTTTAAGCGGAGTTGAATGAATCAAAGACTAATGCACATAAATCAGTTTTACACACAACCAAAATAATCTTCACATTGTGCCAATAATGATGTCGAGTCAACTCATCGTCTAACCACGAAACCCGATTTCTTGAAGGTATAGGACCGCCGAGCCTAACCCTATAATTACCCGCTTTGAAAATCTAATTACACACAACCATTAGATCGTCAAGTTATCTATATAAGAAAAAAATGGGGATTTTCCATCGTAGACGTGGACCATTGAGTCTAAATGTGAAGATTTAAATTTTGAAAACTTCAAAGGGGATCAAGGAATCCAAAAAAAATAAAAAAAAATGGAGTTCTTCCCATCCTTAAAAGCTAGAGTTAACTTTATATTAATGAAAAAGAGAAAAGTTGTGAATACCTACAAAGAAAAGCCTAGAGTTAACTTCAAAAAAAGAAAAGTTACATGTTCTATAAAAGAGAAAAGTTTTACTTGCATACTATTTTAGTAATTTATTAAAGTGATTATGAATGCCTACAAAGAATAATTTGTGTCACTTCTATAGCGACACGTTATTCTAGGATAACAATTGTGATGTTTGATTTCTTATGCAACATGGGATGTATAGGAATGCAACATCACTAGGAATCTAGGAAATGTCTTTCAATCTATAATAGAGAACAAGATTTAAAGATAACTTTATAACTGATAGAATTCACTGAAGAACTCATGCACGCTAAATTAGCATAGATGAAGATGACTAGTCAATGATTATTAATAGTATATAGTAGTCAGGAAAGAATGACCAACTTAGTTGACCCATTTATCAAAGTCTTAGTCAATAGCTAACCTGAACCAAGAAATTAGTCACTCAAATACGGCAAAAGTTGGTCATAAAATCAAGAACTAACAATGGGGTTCCATACCAGTGAAGTACCAAATCAATCGTATCTTGACTAAGATGTTCACATCAGTCTTGACCATCAACTATCTGTTATCGTACTCTATTATTGTATATTATATTATGGGTGGGTTGATGATGCAAGTCTAGTATTTCAAGCCTACATCAGTATTTTATTTTGTTTTATTTCATAGTTACTTGAAATCGTTTAAAATTATATATTATTTTAATAAATCTACATTATATTTATAAATGAATTTGTATGATTACTCTTCATATTAGGACTATGATTTAGAAATGTGTGTTTCCTGCTGGGTAACTCCATTGTAACTCACCCTACCAATCATCTTAGTTTCAGAAAGTTCCAATGATCGATGATCGGTTCTAAGATGTTGCAATTTCGGGATCAATAGGTTTATGTGTTGTGAGCGTTAGTAGATGGAGGTAGATTGGTGTATGTTGATAGAGTAGGCTAGTATATTTTTGGTACTGCATGCTAATATTTCTTTCGTTATATATAAATAAGGGGAGTTGTGAGTTATAACTGTTGCTTTTGTTTGTTTGTCATAATTAGTTATACTTGAACTGCAGTACATGGTACCAATATTAGAAAACTGTGGTATTATATGTGTTTAGCATTGTATGAGAAATATCTCACACCTCGAAATTCTAAGACTTAATCCTGGGGATGTAAGGATTTTGGTGCTTGACACATGCAGTCGATGAAATTGCATGTTGCATTGAATTGATCATTCAAGCTTGAAAGATTATGGTTGTCACATACTAAATTCAGCAAGAAACAACATGATAGCCAATTCAAGCTGAGCTGTTTGAATGGCAAGCAATCATGCAAGTATCATTTCCTTTTCCGATGCAAAAGTCTTAATTAATCCTTGGAAAATGTAAATATGTTAAACAAGAAGAAAATATGCACAATTTAATTTATAGATATATTATAAGAAAACAATATAAATTTCACCCCAGGAGAGAGATCAAAACCGATCGCATTCGTCCCGACTCCAGATAAAAGCAAGAGAGGGTGATTCCTCGGAGGTGCCTACATAATATTCACAAAACAGAACAAATAATTAACAAAAAATTAAATAAGGGTCTGCATTATTGTACTGAAAAAGTGGCAGGACAATGGTTTTCATAGGAAAATGTAATTTGCAGGTTTATGATTGTGCATTTCGTAGAAAAAACGTTTCCAACAAAGGTTATATTTTTGCCTTTCATCCTCAAGATTTTATGTTCTTCAGCCCTCAGATATCGAGAACATGATGGGGTTTCAGGGGAGCTTGAAGATGATGGGTTTTGATAAAATACTCAAAATATATATATCATTTTGATATTCGACAAAAATTTCCTGACTCTGTTACAAAACTTTCTTGAATTTATCCGAATTGAACCCCACCGAATAATTAGAATTACCCAATCCGAACCTAAGAATTAAAATAATAAATAAAAAAGTGAGATAAAGTAGATGACCTTGGGAGAAGGAGTGTAGCGCCAAAGAGCGAGTCTCCAATCTGTGTTTGGAACAGAGACATAATGAAGCTCGTCAGCCGTACAGATCAAAGGTTTGCTCGTCTTTCTCTGGTTCGCCTCCTCTTCACTCGCAATGGATGACGAAGAAGAAGAGAGTGCCCTAAGTCTCAACAACCTGGGCGTGGGTCTATACGACGAGGCGATGCGAGACTCTCTGGGGTTGAGATAACATAAGGTCGCTGTTGCTGCAATCTGCAGAGCAGATCGGAAGTCCGATTGAAGGATTTGCATTTCCCTGTCTTTCTTTTTTTTCTTTTTTCTTCTGTTGTTTTGTTCTGTTTTGTTTTTTTTTTACCCTCGGGCGATGTTGTTGTTTTCGTACGGAAAGAGGCCTTGATGGTTGATACGTGGTTTGGTAAAAGAGTAATACTGGCGTGACAAAAGCATTCTACCGTGATTCTCACAATTCTACGTGGCTTAGTATCCACGTCACTCATTTAATGAATCATCAGGCACGTCCTTTTTTATTAAAAAATAAAAATTTGAGTTAAAAGTTAAAAGAACTCTTCTCCTCTTCTCTTTTATCTCTTTTTCTTTTATAGAAACTCAAGATAAATAGCTTGGACGAAATCATCTCCTATCTTCTCCCATTTCTTAGATTGAAGTTTAATCGATCCAAGTGAGTCCGAATCCATCTTCTTCAAGAATGTTAACTGAACCCTAAAGAAAACAAGAAGGATTCATTCTTCTTTTTCATCAAGGTACGACTCTATTGGATTGAACGAACCCTAGAGAAAACAAAAGGGATTCATTCATTCATCTTCAAAATCACTCGATTTCATCTCCATCAATGGCGTTTCTGCTAAATTGTACCATAGATCATCATCACCTCTCTTCTTCTTCTTCTTCAAAATCACTTTATCTCATCTCCATCAATAGAGTCTCTCCCCTAGATCATCACCACCTCTGTTTTCTTCTTCAAGACACAATAAGGTGAGCTTGATTTAGTTTGGATTTTTTATGAGCTCTAAAATATGATGTATCTTGCATTATAAGAGTTATGGTTCTAAGTCCTGAAATGGGTTATATTTGTTTGTTGAGATAATTATGTTGGCATTAAAAAAAAATATGGTAGAATAAGACCCATAATCCTAGTTTTTTTAATGATTATGATTGAGAGACTAGATAGCTCAATTCCTTGGATTCATTTATTTCTTTATTTGGAGAGATATTGAGTGAAAACAGAGTTCAAAAATCCATATGTAATGGTAGTTAGGATTGTTAAATTAATTGATCTAAGAAATGAGTTATATTTAGTTGTTGAGATAATTAATTTTTTTTATAAAAATTTTTTTTGTAAAATAGGGTCCATAGTTGTAATTGCTTGAATAATTATTATAGTGAGATTAGATTGTTCAATATCTTGGATTCATTTGTTTCTCTATTTGGAGATGTTTTGAGTGAAAACAGAGTTCAACAAAACATTTTGTAATGGTAGTTGTGGCACCCCGCCAAACGCTAACACAAAGTCTCATATCAAATCTCGAGGCACTAAGTGGCGCCTCAAAATTTCGGTATGGTTTCATCTGTTTATGTTAGCATTCCAAGGCGGTCAACCTGCACCTGATAAACGACATACAATCATATATATATATATACATATAAAATAGAATACTAGCGAAAGCCTATATACATCTAATAACGTACGAAATATCAGAGTGTGGAAAAATAACCAGAATACAGGATTTTAAAATTTTCCTCACTCTAACAAAAATCCTAACGCTCAGAACAAAATCTATAATACTTTTGGACAAATCGACACTACTAGGGGCTATAACCCCAATACTCACCAAGTGACGAATTCTGACTGTCTGTTTGACCCACCAGATGATTCTTACTGATTTTCTACACCTGCCTCGCCAAGCTTCGGATTTAAAATTAAAAAAAATGGAGAAGGAAAAGGTAAGTAACAATGGTTACCTAGTAAGAAAGCTAACAATTTCTACTAATAACCTCTCCTAACATGAACGAATAAATATACTGAATCATTTAAAAATATGAAAAGTTTTACAAAAGAAACAATGATTAACTTGTACATATAACTAGGGATGAGTAACTAAATATTTTAAAACTCATTACATTGATCAACGGTACCCACTATAGTATTTTCTTTTTATACAAAATTAATTAACCAAATGGAAACATTAAACATGCTTTTCATTTTATATATCAAAATAAGACAATAGATACATATTACATAATGGTGGAGTAGTGAAATTAGAGAGTTAGGATTTATGACTAGATCGCTCGCAGTTGGGATATGATGTTTCATAATAAAGTAGTACTTCCTGATTTTGTGGCTGGTCACAGTTTACCACACTTGTGAGACCATTTATCCGGCTCAGGCTAGTCGTTTGAAGTGACCGTAAGCAATGAGTCTATTTTCGATGTGTCAGAACGTTCAACTACTATAGATTGTTAGTGATCACTGACTAATCATCCTCGTCTATGCCTATCAAGTGTGCATCTGATTCCTAAATATACAAACCATTCGTATTTACCTTTACATTACAAATTCACTAGTAAAGATAGAGAGGAATAAACCCGGATTCCAGTTGTGACTTCACTCTCATACGCGTTCCATACCATGTATGAGCTTGGTGGTTCCTACAGTACATCCCAAGATAGTACACCACTCCGGATGATATGACGTACTATTCCTTCAGGCATTCACAGACTCTTTAACAGCTCACAAAATAGCTATATGAATATATTATTTTCATTTGAAAACAAAAGAGAAATTAATAATGCAAGGTTGAGAATGGATATCCAGTTTCCTATCATGTAATTGTGGTCAGCCGGCTTAAAATAAATAACGGAACGGAAACGTAAACAGCACCTCGCACTAACAAAAAGTAAATAAGCATGCAATCAATAATATTATCCCTGGATATTCGTTCACTAACCTACACACAACATAACAATGTAAAATGCAGACATCACCCCTCGGGTGTGATTCTGACATTTTACTGTTTCATACCCTTTTTTCATTTTTTCAATTTGTACAGTTTTCAATCGCTCAAACAAAATATCCACTTTCTAATATTCATCAACTCAATATGAGTTCATTGAATATTAAATCATGTTTTCAACTATGAAATTTATTTTTCATCAATAACATCATAAAATTTCAAAACTTAGATCAAAATGGGGTTCGAGCATTGCACAAGACCCAATTGACGAAAATAACCCAGTAAGATATCCTACCCACATATATTTTGTTATAAAATACAGTTAAACATATCAAACATGCAAGTTCTGGCGTAAATTTAAAATAACAAATTGAATTCTATATTTTTGGAAACTCACCACAAATTTTTAATAAAATCCTAAATGAAATTTTCACAATTTACGATTACTAATAGAAATTAAAAGTTCCTTATTATCTCTTTGCGAAAGGATCGAAGTACGTGCACAGAAATCGAGATAGGTCAAATTTTGAGGCAGTTGATTTTTGAGCTTGATCTGGTGATTTCGAAGATCTTGATGCCGTCGTCTTTTCTCCCTTCTGCGGCAGAAGACGATTTGATCTCGAAACGGATGAAATCCGAGGTCAAAGTTTCGAAACCCTCGTATATAAATACGACTGATTTTTGACGATACGGGGTGAAAAAGAAAGTGAAACGAAAAAAGGTTGGGTAGGTTTTATAGAGAACGAGGCTGCGGACGTTTCTCCCTTCTACATCGGTCGTCGACGACGAGCGGTTCATGACGAATCTGAAATTGAAAATCAAAGAAAAAATAAATTTAAAAAAAAAGGTCGGCTGGTTTTGATTCATTTAAAATGATGAATAGTGAAAAAAATGAAAATTTTTTATTTATATAAATCTTGGGACGAAATCGATATTTTGCCTATTGTTCCGTTCGACAACAACTTGACTGTCCGGACTTCAAAAATGACGAATCAATATTTTATTTGGTATAATATTTCGTTCTGGATCTAATGGTGTGGTAAATTTCTACAAATTTTGTCTCTAACAAAAATTTACATTTTTTGCCTGAGGTGACCCCTAAAATTGACATCATTTTCGTTTTTGACGATAATTCAACTTTCTGTGCTTCAAAAATGATAAATAAATAATCCATATTTAATAATTTTTCATTACGAACCAAATGGTATAATCAAATCTTAATAATTCTTGTTCTAACAAAAAGTTACTATTTTAGCCTGGTCCGACTCGGTAATCGAGGATTTGCAATGTTTGTGTTTGGACTTGCATTTAAGCGTGCTTACAGGTTAAAGTATGTTTTTCGATCATTTTGAATCTAATGGTGAGGTCAGATTCTACTAAAAATGATCAGAACCATCCTAAAGTTTTACCCCTAAGTCCCACTTTCAGGATTTTCTCAAAATTCTATTATTTATTTTTCTCAGATACTGTAGACACCTCATTTTTGCATCCGCCTGATTAATCAACTCGTCAACCCGGTCGCAAGGATTCCCAATGATGGATGTGTATTCCATTGCTTTACTTTGTTACCAGATTTGTTTCAGAAATCCAGATGAGGTATCTCGAATTGACAAAACCTTAGAAACCACGCTACGCTAGGAAAGTACGACCCCAGAAACATAGAAATCATCATCTTGCAGATAAAAAAGAAGCTTCACGATAAAAATCACTAAAAATTACCAAATTACCAAAATACCCCTAACCTCAAAACAACCCTGGAGCCTACGTTACGCTTAGGAAAACTCATTCGAACACATAAAATGAACAAATCGAACCAAAAAATCATTTCACCAATTTTAACAGAATTTGACAAAATTACGAAAATGCCCCTCATAAAGTTCACAACCATTTCACACAAAAAATTTCATAAATAACAAAAACTAATATTTCCATTGAATTCCTTACGAAAAACGATTCTAAAACATTCTAGAACATTAAAAACCGACTTAAAACGTGAAAAGTCCTCTCCGGGGGCAAAACGGTAATTTCACAATTTTCATGATAAAAAATTTCGAAATTAATAAATAAAATATTAAATAATTAAATTTAAACATTAATGAAATTAATTAAAAGTTGAACCTAAAAAATCGATTAATCGGACTCTCAGGCAAAATTGTTGAGGGTTCGTGGATATTTCTTTAAGGACCCCTCCATTTGGGGGTCCAAAGAATAAAGAAAGAATAGAGGGGGGTTCTCCAAAAATTAAAAGTAAATCAAGCAAGACTGAAGTCAAGGTATTAAAGTCAATCAAGTGAGACTGAAGTCAAAATTAAAGTCAATTAAGCAAGACTGAAGTCAAAATATTAAAAGTCAATCAATTAAGACTAAAGTCAAAACATTAAAAGTCAATCAAATAAGACCAAAAGTCATAATAGAATTATAATTGATTAATAACTCTATCTAATAGAGTTCTAACTTAAAAACAATTCTACCTAAAACAATTCTAATTAAAACGTAATTCTACCTAAAACAAGTCAAACTAAAACACAACTCTAATTAAAAGATCTCTAATTAAACACTAACTCTATCCAAATCAACCCCTAAAAACATCTATAAATAGAGGTGCTCACACCCTATTTTCGTATCAAATCATAAACCTTAAGAGAAGTAGGTCTAGAAGCTCCCCTAGCCCCCCATAAACCCTAGTTTTGGAGTCCCAACTCCTTAGCTAACATCCATCCTTCAATTTTAGTCTAGAAAACACCCAAAGGCCTTCTAAAACACCCCCAAATCCGCAACGAACTTGAAGAGTTCAGATTCAAAAACAAGGAGATACCTTGCCTCGGAGATCCAAAGTCAAATCCGGAAACAGAACGAAGCAAGGGAGCACGGTACAGGAGCTCTTTTTGTCAGATCTGAGGGAACCAAGTCCTTGCCATCGGAAAGGTAAATTTTTATTTTTATTTTATTTTTTTATCTAGGTTTTAGCAATGTAATTTACTTGGGACTTTAGTAGAGACCGGCTTTGGCCGGGCGGGGTTGGTGCCTAACACCTTCCAACCCCGTAACTTGATCCCTGAATTCAGATTTTTTATTTTAGATTAGTTCTTTTTATCCATTTAGAGTCAGTATGGTTCCTAGACTACAATAACTAGGTGGCGACTCCCAAACCTCAAGGGTCAAAAGCGGATCCGCGCACCCGCGGATCGAGGGCGCTTTCAGTGGCGACTCCACTGGGGACATTGAGGATCAAACTTGAAAAACCCCAAGTATGGGAGCATTGTTAAGAGAGACCTAGAATGTTTTTAGTTTGGGTAGTTTTTTTTATTTCATTTTTTTTTTATTTCATTTTTTTTATTATTTCGTTCAATTTTATTTTATTTTTTGATTATTGAGTATGTATTTGGGCTTTGATATCTTGACATAGTATTTGGTATGGTTCGATCAAGCATTATTTATTATTTATATGTCCAATTGAGGGTCATATTAGGGTGATCCTAGATAATGCAAAATTCTGAAAAGTTATTAATGAATTAATGGTTATTGGAGCAGAGAGATTGCTGATTTTTTTTTTGGATTAGGCATACTTCGATCTATCCTCGGACGTTTATCTTGAAAGGGAGATACGCTTTTAATTTGTTTTTATTTGTGGGGGTGTGGTCGATCCTTTGGTTGATAAAATTTTTATTTTTCTTTTTATTTTTATTTTTTTTGTTGATTGGTTTGTTAGTTTGTGTTAATAAGATAATGGTGCTGTCTCTTGACAGCAACCAAAAAACATTAAAAAAAAAAAAAAAAAAAATTCTGCCGGCAGAAGCTTTTGGTGGTGTGTGCGTAGTGAATCAACTAATGATTTCAACGGGGTGCTGTTAGTAGAAAGGCCTTTTTACTTATTTCTTTTTCACCCTTTTTAAAATAGTTTTTATTTAAAAGAATCCATCTTCTTCTCCGCACTAAAAAACCAGCAAGAAAGAGAGACGTCCCTCTCTCTCTCTCTCTCAATTCTCTCTTTCACTCTCTACTATCAGCATCGTAGAAGAAACTCTCTCGTCATCATCAACTTCTTCTTCAATTGTGTTTTAAGAGTGTTCCCCGAAGACGTTCAGCTTTGTATCCTCTCTTTCTTGACACCAACCGAAATCACTTTCTTTTTCTGCACTTCGAAACGTTTCGGATCTCTCTGTCGAACTAACAACAAGCTTTAGTCTTTCATGTGCAACAAGAGATTTAGATCCGAAACCCAAATCAGAAAATGGGAAATGGTCAGATACAATTCAGACTCCTCTCTAATCTCCAGACATACCAAATAGAGAGAGAGAGAGATGACCAGATTGAAGAAGAATAGACGGGCAACGCAACTGCTATGATAGATCTTCATCTATCTTCTTCGTCTCCGCACTCAGCATAAGAGATGGCTTTAGCAACGAAACCCATCGCGAGTTCGGTCCTATTTCTTGGTTTCCATCTCTAGTTATTCTTATGCTTGTAATCAGTCTTGTCGTCTCCTCTTCATTCTTCATCTATGAAGCTACGTTGTCCAGACAAAGCTGCAACATAGCCAAGAAGCTTACTGAGCAATGGCATTTTTTTTTTTTTTCTGAGTTTTCAATATTTATTCTTGCTACTTGCCACTAGTGTTTATACTTGATTTTGGTGGAGTCTAGAGGGAGGGAGATTTTGAAGAACAAGAATCAAAGCGTCGGTTTAAAGTGATTCTATTTTTAACCTTTTTAATCAAAACTGGTTCATGGTTAATGAATGTGACGTGTTCAAAATCTATTCTTAGTTTCAGCTGAGAGTGCACCACCCCCACGCACTTTGATGACTAGCAGCCATTGAATGTCTTGAGGTATTTAATTTGGTAATTCTTAAAAGGATTTGAAAAAAAAACAAATTTTGTGAGTGCTGTGTTGTGCTGGCAGAAGTAAAACACAAGAATGCATTGTTTTGCGAGGTGCTGGCAGCAACATAAAATTAAAAAAAAAATTTGTTTTATATAAAAAAAAGGGGGAAAAAGGGATGTGTGAGTTGAGGTGCTGGCAGCAACATATAAATGAAATTTTTTTTAAAAAAATTGAGTTGTTGGTGTTGGTAGCATGTTGTGGCAGCAACATAATAATGAAAAAAAATGAGTTAGCTTTTTGTGTACGTGTTACAAGTTGCATAAAAAAAAAACTGATTGTCTTTGGGGTGGCAGCAACATGAAATATTAAAAAAAAAAAATGGGTTAGTTTTACTAACTTAGTAAGATTTCTTTCTTACTAAGAGTCATTGATTTCACCACGTGGCACTCCGAAAAGATGATCTAACGCCGTGTGCTTGTGGCGGATGAAATTATGAAAAACTTTAAAGGAAAATTAAAAAAAAAAAATTTCTTTGAACTTTAATTTTAAATTTGAAATTTCAATGTCACCCATTTTCAAAACCTTGGATTTAAAAAATAAAGTGAATTTTATTTTCGGATCCAAATTTTTTCTAATCAAAATGTAAAAGCCATGGAATTAGATTATCAATGAGGGAACCACGTGGCCTAATGAACCTTAGCAATTTTGAAATCTTAATGTGTTAGTCGAGATAACCCAAGTTCTCATTGAGAAATTTGTTGAGTCCTAAGTTCAAAAATGCAAAAAAAAAAAAAATCCAAGGAAAAAAAATAAAAAAAAGAGAATTTTTGTGTGCATGTTTCAATATTGGATCTGATCGATTATTCTGTGTTATGTTCATTGATTGATTATCTGAAATACCATGATCTTAATGGATATATACATGCTTTGATTTCAAATTGGATATTTGGATATTTCTGTATTTTTTATCAATATTTATTCGATATCCATATGTTGATGGTTTGATTGATTTGATTTGGCCCATGGGCCCACTTGTTTGGAAAAGGCCCCGGGCACACCCCACCTTGTTTTGCACACACCACATGCACGTTTACCGCTTTACTCACTTACACGTCCCATTTAGCCAACGTGGCACTAGTGCGTGGCCCGGTCTCTTCGGAGATGCGACGTCATTCATGAAACCCACAACTCCAGTCACGTACCTTAGGGTATATCGAACTGGGGCATCAATACCGTCTGATCAGGTGATTCTGAGAGACATATTGATGCACCCAGGCTGGGGCGACCTGAGCCTTTGTCCTATTGTGAGCCACACAGTCACATGTCCTGATTGCCAACGTAGTACTAGTACGTGGTCGGTCCCCTCGTGGGATGCCAAACCATTTATGAAAGCTACAACTCTTGACTCGTACCCGTAGGTATAAAAGGTAATCTAAGTATATCAATTGCACTTCTTAGTCAAAACCGGTGCCTAAGCAAGATCTTGCCCCGCTGTACCCTACTGTAAGGGGGATAGACTACGTCTATTCTAGACGAGAGGTATTTAAGTGGGCCCTTGCTCAGCATTGTGCGCCACCTCTCAACTGGAGATCAAACTGGCTGTTTTTGGCTTCAGAGAAGTGAATTGAGGTTTTAGATTATCACCTACACGGTATATCAAACCAGTCACCACGTATCGAAAGGTATATAGGTGTGCTTGGGCAAGGGTGGCTAGATAAAATGCATTGCACGTAGTAAGCTTAGAGTCCTAAAACCTTCCCAGTAGGTCACGACTCGAACTTATCGTGGGTGTTCCCGGGTTGTTTATTGATTGGAACCTGTTGATTGATGAATGTATGTGAGTGATGTGAATGATGAGTTCCGAGTGCATATTGATCTCAAGGATAAAAAATTATTTTTAAAAATCAAAATGGGTGCACCGACCCAATAAAAAATCTATTCTTTTATAATAATGACCCAGTCCATCCCGATCCAATAATCCGGATGGACCAGGCCATTTAAATCAAAATGGAAATCGAATTTTCAAAGAAGAAAAAGAAATTATTTTCTAAGAAAAAAATGTTTTCCAAAAGAAGTGTTTGTTCAGAAAAAGTGTTATTCTCTAGAAAAAATGTTTTCTAAGAAAAAAATGTTTTCTAGAAAATGTTTTCCATAAGAACAAGATTTTCCAGAGAAAATGTTTTCCAAATAAAAACTATTTTTCAAAGAAAAAATATTTTCCAGAAGAAAATATTTTCCAAAAGAAAAGAAAATGAAGGAAAAATGATATACAAAAGATATATATTTGCATGAAAAATTATTGAAATATGTTTGAAGTTGTTATTCAATGAAAACATTATTTGTCAATATTTTTTAAGAATTATTTTTCTTCTGAATAATCATTAAATGGATGAACTTTTTAATGGATTGGTGCACAAAATCAATAAAATCTCAAGGTTCATTTAAAATGTTATCAAGGGGGTGACACTGAAATTGTTAAATTCACCTTCAAAGAGGTTAAGGATTATCATTGTGTCTAAGCTCAATCATCTATCGTCTAACTAGGGTTGTAAATCCGGTTAGTTAGAGTAAACGTCCATATCAAATCAACAGTCAGAAATGACCTCAAAATTTCTCAACATCGTCTAGTTGTTCTTTGAAAATCAAAGTGCTTCAATCCTACAGGTAAATTGCAGTCCTCAGTCCTAATCAAACTCATGTGGGTACTGCTTTGAGTTTTCATGAGTTATTTGGGTTAACTCGAGTCCTTTTTTTCAGCAAGGTCATGTCTTCCTTAGATTGAGTCTACTCTTTCCTATTAAGTCAAGTTAGTTCGTCGAGTTTATAGAGGTGTCTGTCGCCCCTTCTGAATTGATCGTACAAAAGAAATTTTTGAATATCTCGAGCGCATTAACGAATTAACTAATAATCTAGTTTCAAAGACAAGAAGATAAGAGTCGGGCTCAAGAAAGCAAAGGTCATTGACCTCGGAACGGAAAAAATTCCTAAAGAGATTCAAATAGAAACCATCTTATCTCTAGAGGAACACAAGGGGATAATGAATTTTTTCAGAAATTTCAAAAGACTTGTTCGTGTGATCATATGAGGGTATGTTAGGTACAAGCTTGAGTGTTGTTCAACATGGACTAGATACTCGTCTATATCAATGGAATCAAAGAAATGTTATAAAATGTACCAGTGCTATCCTCACTACATCTTGAGTTGCAAATCACATATTATCAATCGATATGGGGATACCTTTTGAATTGATTTCTGATAATGGGTCGTACTTCAAAGCATAAATCATTACTCTGTGATCAAAGTTGAAGATCCGCATCACACATTATCTCTCTACCGTCCTCAGATTAATGAAAAGGTTGAAGCAGCTAGTAAAAAATCTCAAAACAATCATCAAGACAATGCGTCAATCACACCAGGATTAGTTAGAGAAGTTACCATTCACACTAGAGGCACATCATACTTCAATACAGTCTTCCACTGGAGCTATTCCCTACTTTCTAGTGTATGATATGGAAACAATCTTACCAGTTGAAATGTGAATTCCGTCTCTCAAGGTCTTGTTGGAAAATCATTTGTTAGAAACAGATTGGGTTCGTCAGCAGTATGAAGAATTAAATTTGATCGAAGAAAACGAGTTAAAGCCCTGTACCACGTGCAAGCTTATCTAAGAAGAGTCACCCGTGCATTTGACAAAAAGTTCAAAGCTCATCATTTACAAGTCAAAGATTTAACTATCAGACTTCAAAGAAAATTGAACACTCCTCCTCGATTATAGGAGAAAGTCTAATTGGAAAAATTTATTCATTAAGGAAATACTGTCTGGAAAAGTCGTCAGACTTCAAGAGGTGAACTACCAGAACCAACAAACATTGACCAAATCAAACGGTACTACATTTAAGGAGGCCATCTTTGACCGAATCAATTCTCCTGTTACCCAGTTCAATATATCCTTTCTCAACCCCTTTGCAACCTTTTCAAAAAGAAAAATTATGCCTTTTTCTTTCTTAACCCGATCACCTAACCTAGGGGAGGGAAGATTCGAACTACGTTTGGTCTGATCCCAAAATTCTGAGGTACGTAGGCAACCTGAGAAGTTACTTCAGGCCCGACCACATCAAAATAAAAAAAAAAATCTATTTCCCCACACAAAAAATCAAAAAAATCAAAAAAAAATTTCAAAAGAGAAAGAAATATCATCCAAAATGAGGAAGAAAGTTCAAGAAAAAAGTTTAAATGAAATGCCACACAAGGGGCATTTGGGTTTTTGAGCCTCAAAATCCTTTTCTTTTTATACCCAGTCCCAAGCCTACCTATAAAAGTCCTCCTAAGTACCGTGCGAAAAGTTAAGGAAGGTAGCAAAAGCATGATCAGACAGCAACTCCAGAAGTTCAGAAAAGAAAAAGAAGATAAAAAAATGATGAAGCCTGCTAAGTTGAAAACCCGAAAAGGGCGACTTAGGCAAAAATTAAGAGAAGCTCGCTAGATCGAAAACCTGAAAAGGCGATCTAGGCAAAAGTTAGAGCAAGCTCGCTAGATTGAAAACCTGAAAAGGCAATCTAGGCAAAAGTTAGAAAAAAAATATAAAAAACAGAAGAAAATCCCAAGCTGAGAGCAGTCCAAGCTGAAACATTAGAAGTCCGAATAATCAAGTTCAATACTTAGCTTAAACCCGGCATAGACTCAGAAGCTACAAGTATCTTGTCTACGATCGATCTGAAAATGTTTACTCCCCCAAGTGAACCAAGGGAGATAAGGGTGAATTCTATTATGAGTCTCGAAAGGAAATAATTTTGTACTCTTGAGCCTGACTCAAAACCTTTAATAAAATTAATCAAAATTAAAAGTTGAGTCTTTATTGCGCTTGTGGTAATCAATTATTTCAAACCTTCATACAAAGGGCATTTTCTTTCTTTTTTAATGTAACTTTTCCCCCTTATACTAGGGGCATTTTTTTTATGATGTGTTCAATTATTTTCAAGGCCATGGTCATTGTCAAACTAGGGGCATTTTGTCTTCGAGCAATGTTAATCCTAAAAAAATAATAGGAACCCCAAAGTAAGGTTACCCTCTTGATAACAGTTCTTTCGAAAAACTTTTGAGGTTCAAAAGAAATAAAAACTCAGGTTTTAAATTCATAAAACTTTTTGATAATCCTTGAGGTTCAAACAAAAGCATATTGGATCTCACATAGGAGATATAACATTCTTTCTTCGTCGTCTCCAGATTCTTTTCCAGATTCAATCATTCTTGGAATCAATCATTTCTCTTCCAGATTCATTATCTTCTAGATTTATTCGTTCTCCGATTCGTTCTAATCAGTTTTCTCCAAAATTCATTCATTCCTTTGCCAGTTTTGCTCAGTCTCCGCCAAGGGTTATCTTGGATTTTGCTCAGTTGCCGCCGAGGGTTTTCTCGGAATTATGCTCAGATACCGCCGAGGGTTTTCTCGGAATTATGCTCAGATACCGCCGAGGGTTTTCTCGGAACTATGCTCAGATGCCGCCGAGGGTTTTCTCGGAACTATGCTCAGATACCGCCGAGGGTTTTCTCGGAACTATGCTCAGATACCGCCGAGGGTTTTCTCGGAACTATGCTCAGTTACCGCCGAGGGTTTTCTCGGAACTATGCTCAGATACCGCCGAGGGTTTTCTCGGAACTATGCTCAGATGCCGCCGAGGGTTTTCTCGGAACTATGCTCAGATGCCGCCGAGGGTTTTCTCGGAACTATGCTCAGAGGCCACCCAGGGTTTTCTCGGAACTATGCTCAGTTACCGCCGAGGGTTTTCTCGGAACTATGCTCAGATACCGCCGAGGGTTTTCTCGGAACTATGCTCAGATGCCGCCGAGGGTTTTCTCGGAACTATGCTCAGATACCGCCGAGGGTTTTCTCGGAATTATGCTCAGATACCGCCGAGGGTTTTCTCGGAACTATGCTCAGGAACTATGTCCAGATTATATTCAAATTATGCTCAGTTTATATTCAAATTATGCTCAGTTTATACTCAGATTATGCTAAATTTATGCTCAGGTTTTACTCAGTTTCACACAGTGCACACACTTGCACATTTGCAATTTTTAGTCAGGGAGAATTCTCTAAAATTCAAGGATCTGACACCGTCAGTGAGAGTTTGCGCTCAAGGACCTGACAACCTTTTAATTCGGGGAGAGCTTTACCCTCAAGGATCCGAACACCTTGACGAATTGCTAAATCAGGCTGCAAAATGAACCGTCACTAGCTTTGGCTTTCAGATATCGCACTATCTACCAAAATAGATTTGCTATCTAGTTTGCTTCAACCCTCTGCCAAAGAGGGGCATCTGTAGACACCCCATTTTTGCATCCGCCTGATTAATCAACTCGTCAACCCGATCGCAAGGATTCCCAATGATGGATGTGTATTCCATTGCTTTACTTTGTTACCAGATTTGTTTCAGAAATCCAGATGAGGTATCTCGAATTGACAAAACCTTAGAAACCACGCTACGCTAGGAAAGTACGACCCCAGAAACATAGAAATCATCATCTTGGAGATAAAAAAGAAGCTTCACGATAAAAATCACTAAAAATTACCAAATTACCGAAATACCCCTAACCTCAAAACAACCCTGGAGCCTACGTTACGCTTAGGAAAACCCATTCGAACACATAAAATGACAAATCGAAACCAAATAAATCATTTCACCAATTTTAACAGAATTTGACAAAATTACGAAAATGCCCCTCATAAAGTTCACAACCATTTCACACAAAAAATTTCATAAATAACAAAAACTAATATTTCCATTGAATTCCTTACGAAAAACCGATTCTAAAACATCCTAGAACATTAAAAACCGACTTAAAACGTGAAAAGTCCTCTCCGGGGGCAAAACGGTAATTTCACAATTTTCATGATAAAAAATTTCGAAATTAATAAATAAAATATTAAATAATTAAATTTAAACATTAATGAAATTAATTTAAAAAGTTGAACCTAAAAAATCGATTAATCGGACTCTCAGGCAAAATTGTTGAGGGTTCGTGGGATATTTCTTTAAGGACCCCTCCATTTGGGGGTCCAAAGAATTAAAGAAAGAATAGAGGGGGGTTCTCCAAAAATTAAAAGTAAATCAAGCAAGACTGAAGTCAAGGTATTAAAGTCAATCAAGTGAGACTGAAGTCAAAATTAAAGTCAATTAAGCAAGACTGAAGTCAAAATATTAAAAGTCAATCAATTAAGACTAAAGTCAAAACATTAAAAGTCAATCAAATAAGACCAAAAGTCATAATAGAATTATAATTGATTAATAACTCTATCTAATAGAGTTCTAACTTAAAAACAATTCTACCTAAAATAATTCTAATTAAAACGTAATTCTACCTAAAACAAGTCAAACTAAAACACAACTCTAATTAAAAGATCTCTAATTAAACACTAACTCTATCCAAATCAACCCCTAAAAACATCTATAAATAGAGGTGCTCACACCCTATTTTCGTATCAAATCATAAACCTTAAGAGAAGTAGGTCTAGAAGTTCCCCTAGCTCCCCATAAACCCTAGTTTTGGAGCCCCAACTCCTTAGCTAACATCCCTCCTTCAATTTTAGTCTAGAAAACACCCAAAGGCCTTCTAAAACACCCCCAAATCCGCAACGAACTTGAAGAGTTCAGATTCAAAAACAAGGAGATACCTTGCCTCGGAGATCCAAAGTCAAATCCGGAAACAGAACGAAGCAAGGGAGCACGGTACAAGGAGCTCTTTTTGTCAGATCTGAGGGAACCAAGTCCTTGCCATCGGAAAGGTAAATTTTTATTTTTATTTATTTTTTTATCTAGGTTTTAGAAATGTAATTTACTTGGGACTTTAGTAGAGACCGGCTTTGGCCGGGCGGGGTTGGTGCCTAACACCTTCCAACCCCGTAACTTGATCCCCGAATTCAGATTTTTTATAGTAGATTAGTTCTTTTTATCCATGTTAGAGTCAGTATGGTTCCTAGACCACAATAACTAGGTGGCGACTCCCAAACCTCAAGGGTCAAAAGCGGATCCGCGCACCCCGCGGATCGAGGGCGCTTTCAGATACGAATCGAAAACTTGGGGTTTTACAGTAGTTAAGGATTGTTGAATGAGAATGTAATAATTAATTTAAAAAATGGGTGATATTTACTTATTGAGATAATTATGTTAGTGTTTTAAAAAAAAATTATTTGTAGAAGAAGATCCATAGTTCTAATTTTTTTTATTAGATTGCTCAATTCCTTTTTTTTTTCTCTATTTGGGTAATTTTGCCTTATTTATATTGTTGTTGTTTGTAAAGGCCATGAATTATCCTATTTTGATCAAAAGAGGTTTCAAAACTGATGAATTTGTTAATTAATTAATGCAGGTGCGAAATCCGTCTCGACTCGTTTTCCATTAAATAATGAATAGAGATCCAATTGGTAAATTGAGAATTTTTAGGGAATAGGGAGTCGCCACCTAGTTTAGATATAAGAACCATAGATAACTCTAAAATGGATCGGGTTGGTCTACAAATAAGATAAATAGATAAATGATCAGATTATGAGTTTCGAAAGGGGTTAGGCACCGAACCAAATCGATTAAGATGATCGATCTCTACTATGATCTAAAATTATCCTATGGTCAACGAACATAGACTAAAGTCAAGCTAGGGTCCTATCATCATCAATTTATATTGAATATGTTAAATAAATCTTATGGCAAATATTCTCTCAAGTATTACATGATTTCTCTAATTCCGTACAAAAATGAAAATATTTGAAAAAGCCTTAATTTTAGCTCATGCTCCAAAGTTCATGTGGCAATATTTTTCATCACAAATCCATATACGTAAATACTTTCCTAATTAATTAAAATAAGAATTTATGAAGATTTCTAAGTTAGAAAATTGTGAATATGAAATTTCTAATTTGGTAATTTATGGAGTTTTTAATTAGAAAATTTGAAATCTTCTAAATTAGAAGTTTATGTATACGTGATGAGCGCTCAAGTTGGAAACTTCAAAAACTAAACTTCGTAAAATAAAAAATTTCAAATATAATGAGTCTACAATTAGAAATTTATAAAAATGATTTTTCAAAATAAAAAAATTATGATATTAAATTTTCCAAATTAACAATTTACAAATATTGATTTTTCATAATGAAAAATTATGATTTTAGAAAAGTCACAAAACTAATAAACAAATTGAATTTACACGAATCATCAAAATAAGCAAATTATGATTTTTTTCAAAACTTATTTTTATCACGTGATTTCTTCGAATTTCGCATAGTGGAGTCCCACGATTTATAATGCTTTTGAGGCACCAAAAATCAGGGAATTGATTCGATCACATTTTGAAAAAAATGAAATCAATCTTAATGCCACGTGCACACAAATCAGTGAGTCGACTCATTGATGACATTTTGATAAGTAAAAATAAATTTTCACCCCCTTATATTCACAAAATCAGTGAGTTAACTCACGTGTAAGTTTGATCGAAAAAATTCGATTTTGAACTTCTTAAGTACACACTAATCAGTGAGTCGACTCACATGCCCATTTTATTGAAAAATCTGACTTTAAACTTCCATTATACACAAAATCAGTGAGTTTACTCACGTGCCCATTTTATTGAAAAAATTCGACTTTAAACTTTTAATGTACACAAAAATTAGTGATGATCTAAAAAAAATATTTTGTACGTCGCTACGTGTATGCATAAAAGACTACAAGGTGACACATTATTAACGATCAAATCGATCCCCAACCTATTAATGAATTAACGACTTAAGTGAAGAAAATGTTATTCATAATATATGTGGCACCCCACCAAACACTAACACAAAATCTCATGTCAAATCTCGAGGCACTAGGTGGTGCCTCGAAATTTCGGCATGGTCTCCTCTGTTTATTTTAGCATTTTAAGACGTGCAACCTATACCTGATAAACGACACACATAATATCTTGTATATACATACAAAATATAATAACTAGCGGAAGCCTATATACATCTAATAATGTACGATAGATCAGAGTGTGGAAGAAGAAATTTATAGACACGATTATATAGAAATTCCTCACTCTAACAAAATTCCTAATGCTCAAAACCAAAATCTATATTACTACCTGAACAACCTGACTTCGCTAGGTATAGCCTAGTGATTATCATGAAAATGATTTTAATCGTCTATCTGACCTACCAGATGATCCTCACTTGTGCTCTATATCTGTCTCGTCAAGCTTTAAATTTGAAACTAAAAAAAAATGGAAAATGAAAAGGGTGAGTAACAATGGTTACCTAGTAGAAAAACAAACAATTTATGCCAATAATCTCTCCTAACATGAATGGATAAACATACTGAATCATTTTAAAATATGCAATAAGAAACTACGGTTAAATGAAACATATAACCAGGGATGAGTAATTAAATATTTTAAAACTCACATTACATCCATCAACAGCACCCACTATATCATTTTCTTTTTATACAAATCTAATTGACCAAATAGAAATATTAAACATGCATTTCATTTTATATATCAAAATAAGGCAACAGATACATAATACACAATGGTGGAGTAGTAGAATTAGGGAGTTGGGATTCACAACTAGATCGTTCCCAGTCTGGACATGATGTTTCATAATAAAGTATTAGTTCCTGATTTTGTAGCTGGTCGCTGTTTACCACACTTGCGGGATCATTTATCCGGCTTAGGCCGACTGTTTGACGTGACCGTAAGCAATGGGTTTATTTTCAATGTGTTAAAACGTTCGACTACTATAGATTGTTAGTGATCACTGACTAATCATCTTCGTCTATGCCTATCAGGTGTACATGTGATTCCCAAATATACAACCATTTGTATACGACCACCTTTACATTACAATTTCACTGGTAAAGATAGAGGTGAATAAACCCGAATACTAGTTGTGACTTTACTTTCATACGTCTCATACCACGTATGAGTTTCGTTGTCCCTACTATACATCCCAAGATAGTACACCACTTTGGATGATATGACACACTATCCCTTCAAGCATTCACAGACTTTTTAATATATATATTATTTCCATTTGAAAATAAATGAGAAATTAACAAAAATACTGAGAATAGATATCTAGTTTCCTACCATGCAACTGTGGCCACCCGACCTAAAATAAATAACGGAATAGAAAAATAAACAGTACCTCGCACTAACAAAAAGTAAATAAATATGCAACCAGTAACATTATCCTTAGATATCTGTTCACTAACCTACACACAACACAATAATATAAAATACAGACATCACCCCTCGAGTGTGACCGGCATTTTATCATTTCATACCATTTTTTCCTTTTTAAATTTTTATAATTTTTAATCTCTCAAATAAAATATCCACTTTCTGATATTTATCAACTCAATATAAATTCATTGAATATTAAATTATTTTTTCAACTATGAAATTTATTTTTATCAATAACATTAAAAAAATACACAACTTAGATCAAAACAGGGTCTGAACGGTGCACATGACTCAATTGACGAAAATAACCCAATGAAAAATCCTACCCACGTATAATTTGTTATAAAATACAATTAAACATATCAAATATGCAAGTTCTAGCGTGAATTTGAAATAACCAGTTGAATTATATATTTTTGGAAACACATCACAAATTTTTAATAAAATCCTAAATGCAATTTTCACAATCTATGATTATTAATAGAAATTGAGAGTTTCTTACTATCTCTGTACGAAAGGATTGAAGTGTGTACACGAAAATCGAGATGAACGATATGAAAATTAAGATGGATTGAATTTCGAAAAGGCTACTTTTTAAATCTGACTCAGTGGTTTCAAAGATCTCGATACCGTCGTCCTTTTTCCCTTCTACGGCGGAGAACGATTTAACCTCAAAATTGATGAAATCTGAAGTTGAAGTTTCGAAACCCCCGTATATATATACGACTAATTTTTTATCATACGAGGCGAAAGAGAAGATGAAACGAAGAGATATTGTGTGGGTTTTGTAGATGTCGAGGCTGCGGACGTTTTTTCTTTTTGATTCAGAAGTCGACGGCGAGCCGTTTGTAGTGAATCTGGAGTTGAAAATCGAAAAAAAAAATAAAAATCTCATTTAAATATCACAACTATTTTGGACGGGTTGGGGATGACGATGAATAAAAAAATTATTTTTATAAATTTTAGGATAAAATCGATATTTTACCTATTATTTCGTTCGACAATAACTTGACCGTCCGGACTCCAAAAGAAACGAATGAATACTCTATTTCGTCTAATTTTTTTTCTAAATCTAATGATGTGATCAATTTCTATAAATTTTATCTCTAACAAAAATTTACATTTTTGGTCCATGTAGCCCTAAAATTGATGTTATTTTCATTTTTGATGATAATTTGACTTTTTAATCTCCAAAAATGACAAGGAAATAACTCATTTTCTACAATTTTTTGTTATGAACCCAATGATATGATCAAATTTTAAAAAAATTTACTTTAGCAAAAAGTCATTATTTTAGTCTGGTTCGACTCTATAATCGATGATTTTAAAATTTTTCTATTCAGACTCGCATTTGAGCGTGCTTACAGGCTAAAGTATATTTTTTGATCATTTTAAATCCAATGGTGAGGTCAAATTCTATTAAAATAATAAGAAGCATCTTAAAGTTTTACCCTTAAGTCCCACTTTCAAGATTTTCTCAAAATTCAATTATTTATTTTTCCTCGACGTACGAATTAAAAAACTCGTGATTTTACAATATAATACGAGGTGAAATTGGTTATGTAAATAATTATATTACGTATCAAATTCGATCCATGTAATACCAAAAGTATACACCTATCAAGCGTCGAATTCATTATTTCAACTAAAATCATGAGAATAAGGCTCCAAGCAACCTACACATAAAATAAACTCATTAGAAATCATGATATAATTTTCACCTTAGGAAGAGTGTGGTTATTGTGGGTATTCCTTCACGTTTAGTCTGTTGAGAGCTTGTGAGAGCGAATGAGCTAGTAAGCTCGTGAATATAAAAAGGTGAGAAAGAGGGCTGCTAATAAATGAGGAAATAAGGGGTAAAATGGTGTTGTGATAAGAAGAGAAATAGATGATGATGGGGTTGTTGTAAGAAAGTGTTAATGGTGGTGTAAGAAAGAAAAAAAATGATAATAAAGAGGATGATAGGGGCTGCTATAAGTGAGTGTTAATGGTGGGGGTAAGAAGAGAAGAAGATGATAATGGAGAGGATGATGGGGTTGGTGTAAGAGAGTGTTAATTGTGTTGGTGATAAGAAGAGAAAAAGATGTTAATAGAGAGGATGATGGGGGCTGTTGTAAGAAAGTGTTAATGGTTGTGGTAAGAGGGAAATAAAATGATAATGGAGAGGATGATGGGGGCTGCTGTAAGAGAGTGTACTGGTGGTGGTAAAAAGAGAATAAGATGATAATGAAGAGGATGTGGGGGCTGTTGTAAGAGGTGTTAATGGTGTTGTTATAAGAAGAAAAGAAGATGATGATGGGGGATGCTGTAAGAAAATGTTAATGGTAATGGTAAGAAGGAAAGAAGATGCTAATGGAAAAGATAATGGGGGCAGCTCTAAGAGAATGTTAATGGTGGTGGTAAGAAGAAAAGAAGGTGATAATGAAGAGGATGATAAGGGCTATTGTAAGAGTGTTAATGGTGGTGGTAAGAAAAGAAAAGATGATAATAGAAAGGACAATGGGGGCTAGGATGCGAAGAAAAATAGAGAAAGAGGTGAGGTACGTTAATGGAGTAGGAAGGAGGTTAAGTAAAAAAGGGGGGCTACCATTTTTTTTTACTGCTCCTCTTTTGAAGTCTTTCTTCAATCAAACAAAAAAACTTCTCTCTAGTTGTTTTTTTTCTTTTTGTTTTTCCTTTTCTATCAAAAACCTTCTCCTCTTGGCTGTTCCAAAACGTGAGACTTCCCATCCTCTCTCAAGAGAGAGAAGCCTATCTTTTTATAACATGCTCTTTCTATATTATTTTTTATTCTTTCTCTTTCTTTCTTTTATTTGTTTCTTTTTTTGTTTTTCTGTTTGTTTCTTATTTGAGCAAACCAAAGAGAGACTATATTTCTCTTTACTTGAATTTTAATGGATGAAAATAAAATGGACCATAATCCCATGCTTTGCAATCCATGGCACGTTGGTGAATCACTGATGATTAATTTTTTATTTTTTATTTTGGTTTGATTAAGTTAAAATTTAATTTGATGGGCTAATTGGGTTTTACTCTTCGATCTTGATTAATTGATTAAATTCAAATTTCCATTTGATTGGTTGATTGAACTTTGATTTGAATTTGATTGGTTGATGGGATTTTAACTTTAATGTTAATGGGTTGATCAGATTTTAATTTCAATGTTACTCGATTAATTTAATTTTAATCTGAATATTGATTGGTCGATTTTATTTTTGGTTAGTTAATCGATTGGATTTTAATTATAATGTTAATTGATCAATTGGATTTTAATTTCAATGTTCATCGATTGATTAGATTTTCATTTAAATGTTGATGTGTTGATTAAATTTTTGATTGAATATTGATTTAAAGTTTTTAAATTGATAGTTTGAATTTTAATTTTCGTTTCGATTTAAAAATTTTCAAGTTAGCTGTTTTATTTCAGTTTTCCTAAAAGTTAAGGTCTCTATGTACAAGTTGGACATGAATGGGCGTTTTGGTCATTTTGTGATTTTTTCATAAATTTCTTTGTTTTTGTCGATTTGGGTCTTGTTAGACTCAAAATCATATTTTAAAGGTAGTGAATGTACTTTCAAGACTTTTCGAGGGTCCAAAATTTATGAGGGGTAGTTTTGTTATTTTATCAATTTTTGATAATTTTTGCGAATTTTGGCGTGAGGTTTCTTTTGGTTCCAACGTGATTATTTCTAAGTCTTGGGGTCATATTTTCCTAATGCAACAAGGTCTTTAAGTCATCCAAATGTGTAGCGAACCTAAGTGTACGTGCTTGCTAAGTTGGGTGAAAAGTGTAGTGATCATAAGCGTGCGTAATTCTATGTCACATAGCTAGGAGAAAGAAGTGAATAGAATTAGAAGACAGAGAAAATTGGAAGGAAGCTTCTCACAAGCTTTCGAGCTTTTTGCATTCATAATTAGGAATCCACAACAATCGAGTGACTGATCACCAAGTCAGCCGGATGCAAACAATGGGGTGTCTATAAGGTGATGATCCAAGAGATGTGAAGGCTCAGTTGCAGGTGTGGGCATACGCAATGGCTCTAGTATCTGCCTCTCATATTGTCAGCCAACCAATCTTCACAAGCAATGGTTTTATTTAATGTTAATTACCTTATCCTCCTTCGTAAATATATCACCAGCATTACCCTAGTTATTGATTCTCCAACTAGCCTAAATGGAGATAGATTACCCCCCATATTTTCACCTCATTTGTCTTCTTGTAGGTTTTGGTAGTTTCAAGTAGGTCGGTTCTATTCTTGTAAAAGAGGATTTGATTTTATTATATGCATATGAATTGGTCTTCAATTTATACTTGGAGAGTGTACTCATCTTTTTTTCAATTTCTTTGATTTCAAGTCCATTTTTTTGTTGCAGTTGTTGATTTTATAATTTGAGTATTTGAGACAAAAGTATATGAATTTAAAGTTTGAGTATTTGGTACAAAAGTCAATGTGTATCACCCACTACAATGTATCTATTCACATTTGTATATTCAAGCATCGTCTCATGCTTGACCAAAAAAATGCATGGATAAGAAGCAATAGATATTGTATCAAAAGATACAATTGAGAGGAAAGAAGCAGAATCCTAAGGAACATAAATTTCACATTGTAATGTCAATCTTCTATAGCAAAAATCATGTCTTAATCATAAAAGCTACATTTTAACTAGTTTAGAGAGAAATTACGATAACTTTTTAATTCAGTTTTCTCTAACACAAATGAAAAGTAATCATTTTTTTTGACATCAAAGCCATTACCTAATCATTCCAAAACATACAAAAAAATATATATATCTATTATATCAAACCCAATATCCACAAAGAACCCAAATTTGTATAATCGGATATTCTAATTGAAAGCACGTCCCTTTTCTCTAATCCTATAACACAATGCTCTTAAGGCTTTCAACAACCACGTGTCATTAGAAGCCTAAGGAATATATTCCCATCTTCGGCCTGTACTAAGACACTGTGCGGTACTCGCCTTGTACAAACATAAGCTATATAATTAATTCTCCATATAAAGCTAAAGCTTAAAAAAACATATCCAAGTGAACCAAATAATTAAAAATAGCACAAAATTTTTGGAACAAACGCCATATATTATCTACTTATGAGTGAGAGAATCACCTATAATACAAAAAATAGATCCAAACTTCAAAACAAATTGAGACTTGCTAACTAGAAGTCCCCAAAATTTTGTAAATTAGCAAAATGTGCAACTTCCCTGACAATTTGTTCGTTTCATGACTAGTAATTCCCTGAATTAAGATAAATTTGTTAGTCAAAAGATACTAACAGACTTCAACTAAATATTTGCTTAAAATACTTAACACTAATAGATATTGCCGAATCTTTGCAACAAATCTTGGAATATGAATTGGTGGCCCATTGGTACTGCACTTCGACCTGGCTACCAATCGACTCGAAGTGTTCCTACAAATTTTTAAACATTAACATAAATTAAACCCAATAATAAATATTCAATACATGTATATACTTACTATCATTTAACTTACTGTTGTATTTACGCTTTCTTGTGTTTCAGTGAATGGGTTAACTATATGCTCAATTCGGATGCTTGGTTGCATAAAAGATATAGAATGTTGGTTTATGTTATTCACTTCTTCCATGGGTAGCTATCTAAACAATATTTATAAAAAATGATTGTTAGTAAATAATTTATAGTAAAATAAAATTCACATTTAAGAAAGACAACAAATACTAACTTGTTGGTTGTTGTTAGTTTCATGGACAGAATTCAACGACATGTTCTTTGGATTGTTTCGTGTTTATTATAGAAATCATTAGTCACCCTGAAATCGCCTCAACCCTTTTTACTAAATAGTGGTAGGAGTCCGATTTGTAAATGGGGGATTTTTCAAAAATGAGAGTCGCTACCTAGTTTAGGTCTAGGAACAAAAAATAACTCCAAATGAATATGAATCGATCAATGGATCAGAGATATGGGTAAGGGGTCAGATTACAGGTTTCAGAAGGTGTTAGGCACCGAGCTCGCCCGATTAACATGATCAGTCTCTATTACGATCCAAAACTAACTTATGGTCAACAAGGAAGACTATGGTCCAATCATCATCATCAATTTATATCAAATTTGCTAAATGAATCCTATGGCTAAGATTTTTCCATTATTACATGATCCTTCATATTTCACAAAAAATAGAAGGATTTGAAAAAGCCCTAATTAGCTCCATGATCTAAAATCAATTAAGAAATTCCATATGAAAATAATTCCCAAACCATCCAAAATAGAAACTACTAACTTGGAACTCATGAAGTTTCCAAATTAGAATCTAAAGTTTCATAAATTAGAATTCGAAAAATGTATGTTGAACTCCCAAATTAGAAATTTAAAAAGTGACATTCTCCAAAATAGAAAGTTTCAAAAAATATAAATTTTTGAATTAGAAACTCCCAACTTTCCATGAATGTGAACCTTCTAAATATGAAAAAGAAAAATCTTCTAAATTGGAAAATTATCAAAACATGAAATTTCTAAATTAGAAATCTATGAACATATGTTCCCCCATAATAGAAAATTATGCAATCTCATATTAGAATGTTCTCAGATATGAATTTTCCAATGATTCATAAATAATTTCCTCAAAGAAGAATTATATGAAAATGAAGTCCCAAATTAGAGGATTATGAATTTGCCAAGAATCACCAAATTGAAAATTTATAAAGCAACAAAGAATCTAAGTTATCATATTTATCAAATTGAAGATTGACAAATATCATTGCATAAAATTTTCAAATTTGAAAGAAAAATTCACAAGAAAAATTACATATTCGTCGATTATTTAAACTAACCAAAGCATACATGATTCTCAACTTTTTAAAGAAAATTATCTTTCAATGACATGCATATTCAATGAGTTAAGGGGTGCATTAATCACATGGAACAATAATAAAATGACACAAAGAGCTTGAATATATCGTAAGTCATGTAAATCTAATTCGAGCCCAATGATTGCGACGTTTTAACAATAAAAACCTCCTAATACTATTAACATGCAAAAATAGAATAGCTAGAAAACCAATAGAAAAAAATAAAAATAAATAAAAGAGAGACATAAAAAATATTCCCCTAATCATATCGATATGCAAAAAGAATAAAATAGAAAAATAAAAAATATGTAAAACAAACATTCTCCTTGACCTATCGATTTAAAATATATAGAAAAACTACATGAACTAAAAGCATCTTTTAATCCTATCAATGAGCAAAAAAGGAAAAATAAAATAGGCATACAAAAATATTCTACCAATCTTATCAATGTACAAAAAAAGACAAAACCTTAAAACATAGATAAATAAATGAGAAAAACAAAAAAATATATACACGAAAGATTTTCCTAATCCTACTAATACAAAACAAAATTAAAAACTACATAAAATAAAATAAAAACATTATCCTAATCCTATCGATATAAAGGCATAAAAATATTTTAAAAAAAATACATTCTTTACCTTATTGATACACAAAATAAAAAAAAAAAGAGTTGCAGAAATATCGTTTCCCTAATCTTACCCATTTATAAGAAGTGAGCCATGAAAGATGAGAAGAAAGCAAGAACGAAAATAAGGACGGATCGAAAATACACTTACCTGTAGAAGAAGGCGTCGAGAGTTGATTCCTTCAGATATAACTGAAGACCTATGAGTCCTTGTTGCAACTGTTGGAATGGAGAAGGAGAATGAGGCGTGACAACAAGGTTGTGGCTGGGACGTTGTAGGTGTTCTAATGGACAAAAAAGAAGACGAAGCTGGAAGAGATGTTGCAAGTAGACAAAGGTGAATCTCAAATTCATTGGAGAAGAAATTGTGGGCTGTAAAGATGTTGTTGAAGGTGGTGAAGATAGAGAGAGGACTGGGGGGGTATTGCAGACGTGACAGAGAGGATTGGGAGATAAAGACGGGCTGGGAGTGAGAGAGGCGAATGAGGTGAGGGTTGCACGTTCTGCAATGGGGATGATGCAAGGGGGGACGTGGTAGAGAGATAGAGATGAAGGAGAGAGGAAGAAGAAGACATGAAGAGAGTCCAGCCAGCCAAAAGTCGAGAGAGAGAGCAGAGAGAAGGCGTTGGCTCACTCTATATAGAGACTTTGTTTCTATTTTTGGTCTTCTCTTTCTAATTCTTTTATTTTTCTTTCTTTTTAACACGTCCTTTTGGAAAAGGATGGTGGGAATCCTATGCTACTCGTACCGTTGGTTGTCCCTTGTTAGTGGGTTTGAATTTGATTTTGGATTGAGTTTGATTTTGGATTTTGATAGTTGTTGATTAGATTTAAATAAGATTTGAGTTTAATTTTAATGGTTCATTAATTAAAATTTTGATTGATCGATTTTAAAATTTTTGATTTTGGTTTATCAATTTTAAATTTTTTGATTAGATTTAATTTGTTGATTACGTTTTAATTTTAATTTAATCGGTTGATCAATGTTGGTCGATTTGATTTGATTTTGATTAGTTGAATGATCTTTAGTTTGTTTTTTATTAAGATTGATTGCTTGATTAAATTTTAATTGTTCGATTTTCATTTGAATTGTTTAGTTTTAATTGTTTGGATTTTTTAATTTGAATTGTTTAGCTTTAATTGTTTGGATTTTTTAATTTGAATTGTTTAATTTTTTTAATTTGAATTTTATTTTAGTTTAGATTGGATCTCTAACTGGATTTCGATTTTTATTACATTTTCCTAAGTATTGAAATCTCTAAGTTGAATTTGGATGTTGAGGGGCATTTCAGTCATTATAATGATTTTTTCTAAATTTCTCTGTTTTCATCGATTTAAGTCCCGTTACACTCGAAATCATGTTCTGAGTGGCACGACATGTTGCCTTTCGCACTTCACGCTTATCGAACCTTGTTCAAAACTTTGATTGGGGCAACTCCGTACTCACTAGTATATAGAATGGAAGTAGTATTGCTCGTCGAAATTGAGATCCCCTCCTTTCGAATCTTGAAAGAAGCAGAGTTGGACGAAGCTAAATGGGTTGAAGCTCGGTTTGACTAGTTGAATCTAATCGAGGAGAAGCGCCTTGCAGCTATTTGCCACGAACAAATCTTTCAGTGACGAATAGCTCATGCCTACAACAAAAAGGTCAAACCTAGAGATTTTTTGCTAGGAGACCTTATTTTAAAAAAGATTATGTCAATCCAAGAAGACGTTAGAGGAAAGTTTCGATCAAACTATGAGGGACCATTTATCGTGCAGAAGGAAATGACAGGAGGAGCTCTGATTCTTACAGAAATGAACAGACAAATCTTTCCTTAATCGATCAATGTTGACACTGTCAAGAAATACTATGCCTGAGATCTGACCCTGAGATGACGAAAGGCCATTTTGCGATCCTAAAATAACTGTCTAACCCTGGTTAACCCTTTTGAGCCATCACGTTCATTTCTTAACCTAGGACTGGGGCAAGTCAACAATTACAAAATGAAACAATGAAAAAATAATAATAAATAAAAAAAGAAAGCATCAACTTACTCTTAACCTGCATGAGGATAAATTGTGAACGACTAAAAATACAAAAAAATAAAAAAAGTCAAAAACTTGGATACTTAGTCTTGAGCTCGACCCAAATTTCCAACTTAAACAAGTTCGAGAGACGCTGGGAAGGGACATAGATCACATTTTCGAAACAAAAATAGACAAACCCCATGTCTAGTTTACTTCGAATAAACTAAGACCCTAACTTTAGTCTTTTTATATCCTTCCACTACCATTAGCATAAGCCAACGTTTCGTCCCACTAAAAGTCCTTGCTGATCTAGGAATGTTCTAGGGTAACACAGTGACAATGGCAACACCAATGATCTTACGACTTGATCTGGACCTCAAAATCTTATTAGTCATTGGAAGGCTCGAAAGGAGATTCGAGATCGAATATTTAAAAAAAAACATCTTGAAGCGTAGAATAACTGATCTAGCGGCTCAACTTGAGTTACCGAGTCACGAGAAGTCATCGAAAAACTCGAGAGGAGAATATAGATCAATCACTTAAGAAGAGCGCCACTACAAGAGTAGAGTCGCTAATCTCGCAGCTCAACTTGAGTTGCCAAGCCACAAAAGACCCAGAGACTCCAAGCCAGAATCGCAATGTAAAAAATCCAAAAAAAATATAAGCATACTTTGAAAGGGCATAGTGAAAACCTGAAAGAACGCTATGAGTAAAAGAATCAGATTGTGGCAAGATCAAAGCCACCGGCACGATGAATCAATGCGTAAAAATGTGAAAATCGGGTTTGGTGAAAATCGTAACGGGTGTTAGGGGCAAACAGAAAACAACAAAAAACTCTTGGCCCGCAAGAGTATAAACTTTGAATGACGAAATTTTTTCACAAATCTCGTGGCCCAAACAGATAGCAATCTTCCAGCACCATGGCATTAGGGATGACTCTAAAGCAGCCAAAAAAAGTGATTGACAACTGTATCCCTTGTAGTTGGCAAAAATACCAAGACTGTCACAACCAAAGATTTTACAAACTCTGAATTTATCGTATTCATGTGATAAAAACATTTCCTAAAATTTCAAAAGAAAAACTACTATTTTAGTCAATGACAACAAATCTAGGACTTATTCAACAAAATTTCACATTTTCAAGAACAATAAATATATACCTGAGGTCAAGTAAGTACAAAACATATTTTCTTTGCATTAAAGTCTTTCAGCATTTTTGCATACATTTAGATAATGCCAAGAAAATACAAAAAGAAAGCAAGGAATACAATACGCAACCATTAAAATGTCATGGTAAGAAATGAAAAATGAGTCAATGCGTTCCTTCAAAGCACGAATCCGGACAGCCTGACTAGTCATCACTCTTTCAGCATTCGAAGCGTCACAACCCACTAAATATGCTGCAAAATCATCAAAATGAGGATACTGGGCAAGTTTCTCCCTCAACTCAACAACTTTGGCTCGAAGCCTAGTTACTTCACTACTATCACTAGATCCTGATAGTGCAAGTTCGGATGTCAATCAAACAATCTCTTTCTACATCTTCTTCTCGGATTTGAGTAAAATAGCCTGAATTCGACAATGATCAGTTTGAGACTCCTCCACTCAATCTCGATAATCAAAGAAGGATGAGGCATCAAGACGTGCTCGAGGCATTATCGACACCAATGGCCTCCCTGATATAAGTTCTCGAATCCAATGCAAGTATGACGAGAACAGGTGTGCTGCAAAGACATGTCGACTCAAAATCTCAACTTGACTCCATTCTTTCACGAGTTGACTTAGAAGGGCGCTTGACAAAAGACCAACCAAGTTGCTGAAATTCTTGAGAATAAGCACACCTTGATCATAGTCAAATTGTCGAAAAACTCAAAGTGGTATATAGTGGGTTACCCCATGAAGACCAATCAAGACAAGGAATTGAGCCCCATCAAATGCAATCACGGGAGACCCCCGAGGTTGGAATGCAGCAATCCTTCTTACTTTCTCATCATTAAGGTTGCAAATGAATGCATATTATTCCTCTTTACCACTCGAGACCAAGGGAGCAACTCGTCTCTACATCATAAGCACGAGATCAACATTAACACAATATGAATGGTTAACTACTTCAGTTGAAGCCACGTGATCCATGAACCAAAGCTACATAAAGAGAAGCCTTCTAAACTCTTAAAAGCTAGTAAATATTAAATGGTGAATTTATGCTAAGTTTGGAATTTAATTGTAGGAGTAGAGCGCATCCTCGAAAAATTTGATCATGACCGGACGAACAAGCAGTGAGGGATTGGAACATCTCACTCTAAAGCATTGGTGCCAATCGACGTCCCTCCCAGACTTATTTTATCACATGAATAAGTGAGAGGTCCATGATATCTCTGTCACCCGGAAACAAGACTTGACTCACCACTATCAAAGTAAGAGCATTAAAATGAATCAATGGTCTCGAGGGATAAGATGCTCGATCAAGAAGGATTTGACATTGTCTTCAAAATCGACCCACCATCCGGAATCTTCAAAAACTTACGGCTTATCCCTAAGAAGTCAGAAGCTTTGCTTCGGTAACCATCACGCAAGGGTAGAACTACGACCGCACTCGACATCTCGAGGCCCAATAACACTTCAAACTCCTCAATGGTGGGAGTCATCTCATGCCTCCCAAATCGAAAAAGATTGAGTTCAGGGATCCAACACCCTAACATTGCCTCAATCAAATTCCATTGCAATAGGACCTTTAATAAGGAAAGAATGAACCCCAACTTATTCAAACACCATTGAGCCTTCTAATTACCATCCATACCCTCTATCCAACTACTCAAGAAAGGATCGACAATGCGATACCTTTGCAAGTTGGGAAGAGTGGGAAGCATCTCCATGAAGTTTGGGAAGAAGCCTTAAGGAAGGAGGATAGTAAAATCCACACAAGATGTGAAAGAGGGAAGTGAAAATCGTGAAAATGAGATGTTAGGGTAAAACCAGTGTGAAAACAGACTTAAAAATGAATGAATCGTATTGGTCCGTGATCCAAACATAGATAAAAGCAAAAGGTGATTTATTCGTACTTCAAGTACGGATAGAAAATGTAATGACTTATCTGTGCTTCAAACATGGATGAAAACCATTATAACTTATCCATACTTATAGTATTGATAAAAGCTTTGGAGAGTTATCCATGCTATAAGCATAGATAAGATACTAACAATGCTATCCGTGCTTAAAGCACGGACCGGAACATTTTTCAATCTTGGGGCCCTGAATTATTGGACTCCTTGAGGACCTAGGGCCATGTAACGATCATCTCATGCCTCGAAACCTCAAAATCACACACACACACACACACACACACATATATATATATATATATGGGTCGGGTTCCGTAGACACATTGTGACTCACATTGCGACACAGTGTTTTGTCTTATATGGGAAAAAATGTTTGGAATGGGCTGATTTTTTGTGAGGATGATCTCTATGGTGAGGAGATCATCCTTGCCAAAACTTAGCTCATTATCAAACTTCTAGCTCCATGTTTACAAGTTGAAAAATTTTAGACTGTCCAATTTTTGTAAATCAATTTTGATGGGGTTAGAAGTTTTGGAATAGGATGATTTTTTACAAGGATGATCCCCTCATCACAGAGATCATCCTCACAAAAAATCAGCCCATTCCAAACCTTTTTGCCCATATAAGACAAAAATGGTGTCGCAATGTGAGTTGTAATATGGGTCGTAGGAATATATATATATAATAGCCTGGGTTCTCTCACACTCGATAAACGCAAACAGCTAAGAGTCGTCGAAATGTGAAAATTATCTCAGGCAAGAGATATCCACATCTTTTGAAATCTATTTTGATTGAGGTTTTTCAATGCCCGTAAAGCTGTTGAGACCCACAATCACCTACCTACACGAGTCACTCACCATCGGGCCCACCAATGATTCATACCACATAAGAATACACTCGAAGGTCTTTTGGACCCTGATCGCACCCTTTGCCTACTCATAGGCTCACAAACACTTGACGGGACTACGAAGGCCTTGATAATCGATATCACTCCCTAGAGGCCTGTTGAGGCCCAAATCACTCACATACATGATCACATGAAACAATAAATGCTGAAAAATTGAAATTATGGGCTTTGACCGTGTCTAGTCCTAGAGGGGGGTGAATGGGACAATTTAAAATTTTAATGTAAACACTTAGATGATATTGGATTTCTTATGTGTTATTTCTAAGTGTCAATTCACCAATTCTCATTTTTAGTGTTACGTCCAATGTGCAAGATAGAGGATTATGCAAAGTCAGTTTAGAACATACACAACATGACATTCATAGAATAAGGGTTTCAGCATAAAAGACTTACTCATGGCATACATTCAGTTATACATAAATTTGTGGTATTTAAGTAAATGCACAAGACAAGCGATTTATAGTGTTCGGCCATTGTGCCTACGTCCACACTTAAAAAAATCAAATCGTTGGTTATTTGGTGTTCAATAAAACAGAAGTTTATGGTTCACCTTAAATCGTACATAGAATTTTCTCTAGGCTAATTCTACAACCTTAAGATCGAGTGAAACATATCTACTCGAAATATTTGAGTTTTATTGTAAAACTGAGTTTTCAATTCGTATCTCGAGGAAAATAAATAATGAAAATTTGAAAAAATCTTGAAAGTGGGACTTAGAGGTAAATCTTTAGGATGTTTCTGATCATTTTTAATGAAATTCGACCTTACCATTGGATTCAAAATGATTGAAAAACATAGTTTAGCCTGTAAGCACGCTCAAGTATGAGTCCGAATAGAAAAGTTGTAAAATCTTCGATTATTGAGTCGGACTAGGCAAAAATAGTGACTTTTTGATAGAGAAAGAATTATTAAGATTTGATCATACCATTAGGTTCGTAATAAAAAATTATTGAATATGGACTATTTATTTATCATTTTTGGAGAACAGAAAGTCGAATTATCGTAAAAAACGAAAATGATGTCAATTATAGGGGTCACCTCAGGCTAAAAATGTAAATTTTTGTTAAAGATATAATTTATAGAAGTTGACCACACCGTTAGATCTAGAATGAAAAATTAGGTAAAATAGAGTATTCATTCGTCATTTTTGGAGTCCGGACAGTCAAGTTATCATCGATCGAAATAATAGGCGAAATACCAATTTTGTCCCAAATTTTATATAAATAAAATTTTAATTTTTTTTATATACTTCGTCTTCTCCAACCCGTCCAACAGTCAATGCCATTTTTAAAAAAAATGGTTTTTTTTTTTTAACTTCAACCCCAGATCTACGACAAATGACTCACCGTCATCGACCGACGCTGAAGGGAGAAACGTCCGCAGCCTTATTCTCTACAAAACCCACCCAACTTTTTTTCGTTTCACTTTCTTTTTCACCCGGTATCGTAAAAAATCAGCCGTATTTATATAAGGGGATTTCAAAACTTTGACCTCGAATTTTATCGATTTCGGGGTCAAACCGTCCTCCATCGCAGAAGGGAGTAAAGGCGACGACATCAAGATCATCAAAACCACTGGGCCAGATTCAAAAATCCGCAGTCTCGAAGTTCAGTTTGTATCGATTTTCATACCATTTGTCTTGATTTTTGCGCACGTGCTTCAATCATCTCGCATAGAGATTGTAAGGAACTCTCAATTTCTATTAGTAATCGTAAATTGTGAAAATTGCATTTAGGATTTTATTAAAAATTTGTGGTGAGTTTTCAAAAATATAGAATTCTTTTTTTTATTTTAAAATTCACGTCAAAAATTGCATGTTTGATATGTTTAATTGTATTTTTAACAAATTATATGTGGGTAGGGTATTTTAATGGGTTATTTCCATCAGTTGGGTCTTGTGTACTGCTCGGATCCCGTTTTGATTTAAAATTTATATTTTTTCAATATTATTGATAAAAATAAATTCTATAGTTGGAAAATATAATTTAATATTCAATGAACTCGTATTGGGTTGATGAATATCAGAAAATTGATATTTTATTGAAGAGATTGTAAAAATTCGAAAAAGGAAAATAGGGTATGAAATAGTAAAATGTCATAATCATACCCGAGGGGTGATGTCTGCATTTTACATTGTTGTGTGGTGTAGGTTGAACGCCTTGGAATGCTAACATAAACAGAGGAGACCATGCCGAAATTTCGAGGTGCCACATAGTACCTCGAGATCTAACATGGGGATTTTTGTTAGCGTTTGGCGGGACGCCACATTTATGCTTCGGAAACTCAACAACCTTTTCCACTTGACTTGAGTCTACGACTCAGAAAAGTGTTTGATTTTTTAAGATAAAAATCAAGGAAACTATTATAGTGTTTTTGAACTTAAAACAAAACAAGAAAAACTCACAACTATTGATTTGGCTATCGGATATGCTGAGTTTGTCGGTCCTTAGATCTTCACTTCTTCCTTGCTTAGCTGGATATGCATGTAAGGTTGCAGGGAGATGAAGGTAGTGAAGCTTGATCTATTCGGATGAATCGACATGATGTACGTGATTTTAACTTCACCCGATGAGTCTCATTCCTTTATTAAACCTCTTGAAGTTTACTTATGAGCTTGAGCTTTGTTAAGGAGTTGTTGATCAAGAGTAATGAAGCCAAGTGCTTCTAATATATAGAATTTTTCATTTGCAACGGCTTTCTGTCAGTGGCACCCTAAAGCTATTGGTGGCACTGACCAAACTAAATGATAAAAAATATGACAGTTGAGCACTATCGTTGGAACCTTCAAATGTCATCGGTGGCATCGATGACCATTCTATGGGTGGAACTAATAGAAACATGTTTCTACTACCGACGTACTGAATTTCAGTCTGTGTTGTTGATGGCTGGCGGTGGAACCTCCACTCCTGCCGCCAGACCCAATTTCACTGGAAATTGGGCAATTTTGGGTTAAGCTTTGAACAACCAAGTAATGTGCCAATTTCGGCGTGTTCTACAGCTCCATGTGTATCTATCGATGGATTCGATGATGGTCCATGTCTTTGATTGGGTTTAACACACGAATAATTGCTCGTTAGTGTGCTTGCGTGACAATGTGTCTTGATGAGTGTCTCCAAACACTCAATTATACACAAAATTTTCAAATATTTATCTTGATTTTTGTACCTATTTTTTCATATTAAGGTAATAATCATGATAATCCTCAAAACACCATGTTGCATGTTATTAGGCTTAAATATATATAAATAAATTTATTTACTAAATAAATCTAATTACGTGTATTTTTTGTGCAGAAAATCAACAATTTGGAATCAAAATCTCCAGGAAAAAGTATTTTGGCCCACTTTGGAATGCCCTAATCCTTAACTCATATTCTCCTCTTTTGTCTTTTTGTGCAAAGAAAAGTGGAGACTACTTTTCGACTCTTCTACATACATTTTTCTCTATAAATAGAGCCTCAAACTCTAGAGAAAGGGTCCCATCTTGGTTTTCTTATCTAAGACTCCTTTAATCTAAGGCTTTTAACCTATTCTCTTATTTTTTGTATTTTCATTTTCTAGTTATTTTCTTTTGACTAAATAGTCTTGTAAGAAGTAGAAGAATAAGAAGTTGTAAGTTTCTCCATGAAATGAAGAAAAGTTATTTCATCTCTTATCTTTCCTTTCTTGCAATGACATTAGACTAAGTTCCCCTCCATTAGAGAGTGGAAAAGGCTAGATTAAGTTCTTGTGTTATTTCTAATTTCTTTCCTTTCTTTTATTTAAAGTGCTTATGAGTTCTCTTTAAGTTTCTTGCACATTTTATTCTTAATATAGATATTTTATGCTTAGATTAGATCAAGATAAAGTATGCTTAAACTAGATAATTGGTAGTAGGAAGTTTTCAAAGAATTATACTTTGTTTATGTTCCCTTATTTCATTTCATTTGCAAAACTTTCCGATCTAAGAAGCTAACACCAAGTCCTTAGGTAGAAACTATGAATTGCTCATCAACATGTTCTAGGTAGATCCACCTCCAATGGTGTTTTAATTTCATAAGTTTACTTACTTTTAATTTCATTTACTTTAGTTTATTTTCTAGCAATTTTACATTTTCTTATAAGTTCAAAAATATAAAGAAAAACAGTTTTAATTCCTTTTAGTTAATTTGAATTTTATCTTCTTAGCTTAACTCTATTCCTCCTTTCTCTTGGGTTCGATACCCTACTTGCCCCACAAGTAAGGTAAAAGTAACATTATTATTAACTCCGATGAGAAAAACAATGATAGTCTCATCATGTCTTCACATGCTTTAACAAGGTTTACTAATGGTTACAACTCGACAACATTTGACTAACTTGTGATTGAAAAAATAGGGTACTATATATATATATATATATACAAAATGTAAAAATGTTTACATAAACATGTCTAAAAACTAATACAAAATATCTACATCTTTGCAAGGTGCATTAAGGAAAAATCAAACAGGAGGGGGTCCAGCATCATCTCGGGCACTCTAAGTCTTCGGGATCGCTCAAGAAAAAGATCCAGCCACAACACTAGAACCCAACACCCTAGAAGAAGGTAAACTGTGCATCCGTAGTCATCCCTCAGAATCCGTGAAAAAGAGCTCTACGTCCAAGATTACATCTTACTTTGTAGTCCCTACGAGATCAGCACTCGGGACAGAGGGTCCAATGGAGGGGGAAGCCTAAAAAGAAAAATATAACAAATTAAAGATAGCCAGATATATATGTGATACATGGAAATAAACAACTAAAATGCAAATTCTTACCCGAGGAAGTGTTTGAGGGTGCGTAGAGGTGCTGGCTCCGTCTTGGCGTCGTTATAATCCTGAAAAGATCACGAAAGAACTAATCAAGATAGGAAATAAATATATTATAGTTTACACAAGAATGTAGAAAAAAAGACAAACCCACCATCTCAACCTGAAGAAGGGACTCCCGTAGGGCCATCTCCAACTCCAACTCCTGGATTCGGGCAACCTGCGCATCTATGCAAGCTTTCTATTCCTCAATCTAAGCCGCCTGCTCCTCCACCTCAGTCCTGGAGGCCTTCCACCTGTTCTCCTTCTCCACGACTCTTGTCGCTTGTGCCTCAATAACGTCATAGCCCTCTCGGAGGCGACGAAGATCATCGGCCTGGAACCATAAGAACAAAACCAATAAAAATAATAAAGACAAGAAATCCTAAAGAATAGATATAGGGATAAGTACATATTGTGACAACATGCTCCTGAAACAGGACCCCTCCAATCTCGATAATCTCGACCCAAGCAGTGACTATAGGCATAATGCATCCAATGGATGCCTTTAGGAACCAAGCCTGATAGTGTCCATCCCTCACTAATCCAGCAACATCTACATCCCTCGCTTGAGCAAGATACTCATCTACTGTCATAACCTCCGAGATAGGCTCGGGTGGAGCGACAGGGATAAGGAGACTCCCGTCGTGCTGGAATAACAGACGCTCCCCTAGATAAATTGTATACCTCTATTTTCCAATGAAATAGGGGTAGCGCTGTTGCTGAGTATTATGCCTATAAGTGTTACGCACCTCCTACCTCCCGTTAACAGTACGGGGAAGATCTCGAATAGTGACGGAGAAGATATGCAAATGAAAAAAAATCAGATAATAGGTACATATAACTCTACGTTTGAAAGTAGAGAGAAAGGGTTATACTACTCATGTCTTGGTGGGACTATCGTTGTTCTTCCCACTGGAGTGAATATTAATCTTAGTTTTACCTTACTTGTGGGACAAGTAGGGGATCGAACCCAAGATAAAGGGAGAGTAGAGTTAAGCTAAAAGGATAAAATTCAAATTAACCAAAAGGAATTAAAACTATTTTTCTTTGTATTTTTGAACTTATCAAGAAAATTTAAAGTTGGTAGAAAATTAACTAAAGTAAATGAAGTTTAAAGCAACTTATGAAATTAAAGCGCCATTGGAGATGGATCTACCTAGAACATATTGATGAGTAATTCCTAGTCTCTAGCCTTTTTATAACTCAATCGTAAGGACTTGGTGTTAACTCCTTAGATCGAAAAGTTTAGTAAATGAAATCAAATGAGGGAACATAAATAAAATATAATTCCTTGAACTTCCTACTACCAATTATCTAATTTAAGCATACTTTATCCTGATCTAATCTAAGTATAAAGTATCTATATTAAGAATAAAAGGCGTAAGGAATCTTAAAAAGAATTCATAAGCATTTTAGAAAAAAAAATGCATGAAACTAGAAACAACACAAGAACTTGCTATAAGCTTTTCCACTCTCCAATGGAGGGGAGTTTAGCCTAATGTCATTGCAAGAGAGTGAAAATAAGATATGAAATAACTTTACAAATTCTTCTTCTTTTACTTCTTACAAGACTATTTAGCCAAAAAGAAAATAACAAAAAGATAAAAATACAAAAATATAAGAGAAGAGGCTAAGAACCTTAGATTAAAGGAGTCTTGGATAAGAGAACCAAGAGAGAGGGTTTCTATAGAGATTGAAGCGCTATTTATAGAGAAAAATGTGTGTAGAACAGTAAAAAAGTAGCCTCTACTTTTCTTTACATAAAAAGACAAAAGGTGAAAACATGAGTTAAGGATTAGGGCATTCCAAAGTGGGCCCAAATGCTTTTACCTTGAGATTTTGATTTCAAAATGTTGATTTACTGCACAAGAAACACATGTAATTAGATTTATCTAGTAAATGAAATTATTTATGTATAATTAAGCCTAATTAACATGCAATATGATGTTTCGAGGCTTATCATGATTATTACCTTAATACAAAGAAATAATGACAAAAATCAAGATAAATGTCTGGGAAACGTGCATATAATTCAGTGTTTCGAGACACTCATCAGGTCTTGAAGGTGACATCTATCAATGTGGGCCCTGACGTTCCTAGGCTACTCTGGATAGCCCTAACATCTCTGGTAACCCAAAAAGCACCCAAAAGGTAACCCTCGTCAGGGTGGCGACGAGTGGGCAGATAGAAAAGAAAATATACATAGACAAAAATCTGAAGAAAATGATAAGGTATCAGACACGTGAATAAGAGACTGAGAGAAAAGCAGACAAAGAAACAAAACTGAGATCTATTTACCTCAATGAACTGCTAGAAGAAACTTGTAGAGATCCCAACTCAACGGGTGCAATAATCCCCTCTACCACTCGATCAACCCCGACAAGAATGGTCTAATAGACCAGACTCCCCCAATTAAAATCTCTGATATGGTCAATGTCGCGTATCATCGAGAAGAAAGTAGTAGAGACTAAAGAATCATCCTCCAAGAAGAAACAACTATCGATGAGAAGGAGGAAGCAAATGCGAAAATCTATATCAAAATCTTTATCTCCAAAATGGGCTGCTTTCTCTCGGTAGGTGTAGGGGGCCCCGACTTCCCCCTCGATCAACAACAATCCCATCAAGACTTCTGTGTTGATGTGCCCTATCTTCCCTACCATAGAAGCAGGGACCTTGGTGTAGACACCCCATTTTTGCACTCGCCTGATTAATCAACTTGCTAACCTGATCGTAACGGTTCCCAATGATGGATGTTTATTCCAATACTTTATTTTGTTACCAGATATGTTTCAGAAATCCGGATGAGATATCTCGAACTGACAAAATTTTAGAAATCATGCTACGTTAGGAAAATACGACCCCAGAAACATAGAAATCATTATCTTGCAAACAAAAAGAAGTTTCACGATAAAAATCACTAAAAATTGATCAAATTACCAAAATACCCTAACATCAAAACAATCCTAGAGCCTACGTTACGCTTAGGAAAACCCATTCAAACATATAAAACAATAAATTGAAACCAAATGAATCATTTCGCCAATTTTCACAAAATTTAACAAAATTACAAAAATGCCACTCATAAAGTTCACGATCATTTCACACAAAAAACTTTATAAATGACACAAACCAATATTTCCATTGGATTTCTTATGAAAAATTGATTCTAAAACATCCTGGAACATAAAAAATCGACTTAAAACTCAAAAAGTCCTCTCTGGGGGTAAAACGGTAATTTCACAATTTTCATAATTAAAATTTTCGAAATTAATAAGTAAAATATTAAATAATTAAAGTGAAACATTAATGAAATTAATTTAAAATTTTGAACCAAAGAAATCGATCAATCAGGCTCTCAGGCAAAATTGTTGAGGGTTCGCAAGATATTTCTTTAAGGACCCCTCCATTTGGGGGTCCAAAGAATTAAAGATATAATAGAAGGGATTCTCAAAAAAATCAAAGTCAATCAAGCAACACTAAAGTCAAGGTATTAAAGTCAATCAAGTAAGACTAAAGTCAAGATATTAAAGTCAATCAATTAAGACTAAAGTCAAAATCTTAAAGTCAATCAAATAAGACCAAAAGTCAAAACCCTAATAGAGTTCCAATTAAATAGTCACTCTATTTAATAGACTTCTAACTAAAATACAACTCTACCTAAAATAATTCTAACTAAAATACAACTCTAACTAAAAGAATTATAATCAAACACTAATTCTATCTAAATCAACCCTTAAAAAAATCTATAAATAGGGGTCTTCACACCCTATTTTCGTATCAAATCAAAAATCCTAATAGAAGTAGGTCAAAAAGTCCCCCTAGCCTCCCATAAACCCTAGTTTGGAGCCCCAACTCCTTACCTAACACCCATACCTCAATTTTAGCTCAAAAAACACCTAGAAGCCCTTCAAAAATATTCCCAAAATCCATAAATAAATCCGAAGAATCCAGATCTAAGGAAAAGATACCTCACCTCGGAGATCAGAAATCAGAAATCAGATCCGGAGACAGACTAAAGCAAGGAATACTGAACAAGGAGTTACTCTGTCAGATCTGAGGGAACGATAAAGTTGTCTTCGGAAAGGTATAATTTTTTAATGTTTTTATCTAGGTTTTTTTTAGCAATGTAATTTATTTGAGAAATTAGTAGAGACCGGCTTTGGCCGGGCGGGGTTGGTGCCTAACACTTTCCAACCCCGTAACGTGATCCCCGGACCCTTTTTTTCTTTCATAGATTAGTAATGTTTGCTTTTCTTAGAGTCAGTTTGATTCCTAGACCTTAATAACTAGGTGGCGACTACCAAACCTCAAGGGTCAAAAGCGGATCCGCGCACCCCACGGATCGAAGGCACTTTCAGTGACGACTCCACTGGGGACATTGAGGATCAAACTTGAAAAATCCCAAGTATGAAAATATTGCCAATGACCTAGTTGTTTTATTTTTATTTGATTCTATTTAATTTTTAGTTAATTTTTCTTTATTGTTTGTTTATCATTTTTTTAGTATATTGGCGGGTCCAATCATTAATGTCGGTTCAATTTTGGATACGTTAATCTGACATATTATTATTCTTGTATAGTTCAATCGAGATTCACTCAGGGTGACTTTAAGTAATAATACCCAAATTTTAACGGATAATTTTGTTGAGGGTGAAATAATGATCATTGATGATAGAATAATGAAACGAAAAGGATTTTTTTTATGTCGATTCATTTTTTATAACAAAAGATTTAAAAAAAAAAAAGAAACATGGTTGATATGTTGTTTGATAACATTTTTTTTAAGAAAAAAAAAGAATTTTTTTCTTTTTATTAGTTGTTTCTCGCTTATTACTTAGGTGTTCATCTTTTAGACATGCTGCCCATTGACAACATATAGAAAGCAGTAAAAAGAAAAAATTAAAAAAAAAAAAATTTTGACATTTTTTTAGATCTTGTGTATAGCAAAAGGTGCTGGAAAGTTGGTGTGCCATGAATAATATTTTTTTTCGATTTACACACCATCTTAACAACAAAAAGGCGCTGGTGGGTTTGGTGTGCTACCAATAAAATCATTATCTTTATTTTGACACATCATCTTCTTCAATGTGTTTATACCCAGTTCTCTAAATTGCTCAACAAAGACCGATTATGTCTTTTCACCCTCTCAATACGAAATCAGCCCAATCGGTTTAGAGCCATCAATCAAATCGATTTGTTTGTAAGAGAGAAACAATCGTTGCTATTTTATTTTTCAAATCTAATCCATTGTCCTCAACAGTAGAGATCGTTTCTGTCTCTTTGTTCTTTGTTCAAAACCAGTCCGATCGGTTTCGAACGATGGACAGATTCTCTGATCTCTTGGTGTAAAAATCAGAGATCGATGGTTGCTTTGAAATCGCTGTGATGTTGGGTATGTTTGTCGTTTTTTCTTGATGTCGTTCTGGTTGATGATGCGATATCAAGTTAAGGAAAAAGCAAAAAAGCAAGAGGTTTTTAAAGGTTAATTCATGCTATTTTTATGAGAATCCACCCTTAATTTGTCTCCAAAAACTCAAAAACTCGAATTTAATTCATCATTTGTTGGGAATAATTAACCGATCAGACTCAACAGTGTTGGGGCTGTTGTTGTGGTGTTTAATGTTGAAGTTAACAGGACTGTACAGAGGCTCATTCGATCGGATTTCGGACCTCACATTCATTGTAAAAACCGTGGATTGTTGTAAAGCCACAATCAGAAAAATTTTCGTTCTTTAGAATCCCATGTCTTCGATACCTTTTCCAGCCATATATTTTATAATAAAAAAAAAAAGTAAAAAAAAAACACAATTTTTTACCTTTGGGCTACATTCATCTAAGGTTGTTGGATGGAGTTAAATTGGGAAGTTTGAGAATGATAACCCAATTCATGAGTGTTGGATCGACGAGTTGGAATCATTAATCCATGGGTCAATATTTATCAGTATGTTTGTTGAAAACAAAGTTAGTATGATTTTTTTTTTCTTTCCTTAGTTTTTTTTTTTTTTTGTTGTAAAATGGGTTGTCTAAAAATAAATAGATAAATAAATTTCTTATCCCGTCGATCATTGTTCCATCCTCAATATCCCTTTGAAATTTCGGATTACTTCGGGTCATCAAAAGTGACTCCCGATTGGATTATTAATTTTTTTTGGAATATCTCAAAAGTTAAACTTGTGATTTATCATGTGATATTTGATTTTTTCTTGGTGCATTATTTTGTCGTGATACGTAGGTAATTGCGACTTGACTAAGCGATTAATTGATCTTGATGGGTATATACCTTGATTGTTATTGACTTTGGACCGGATTTTGATGCCAAGGATATATCCATCCTTCTTAAATACCCTGATCACATGCTATTGATTGATAATCAATTCATTAATTGATTTAATAGTAAATTTTGCCGTGATATCTCATATACATGCCATGATCCTAATTTTGGTGTACATACCCTGATTTTGATTCCGATGTTATGGTTTGTGTATTTTGGTATGTTAATAGTATGATCTGACCCATGAGTCCATTTATTTGAGAAAAGGCCCCGGGCACACCCCACCCTGTTTTGCACACACCACATGCACGTTTACTGTTTTGCACACTTGCACATCCCATATAGCTAACGTGGCACTAGTGCGTGGTCCGATCTCTTCGGAGATGTCACGTCATTCATGAAAACCACAACTCCAGTCATGTACCTTAGGGTATATCAAACTGGGGCATCAATACCGTCTGATCAGGTGATTCTGAGAAATATATTGATGCACCCAGGCTGGAGCGACCTGAGCCTTTGACCTATTGTAAGCTACACAGTCACGTGTCCCGATTGCCAAAGTAGTACTAGTATGTGGTCGGTCCCCTCGTGGGATGCCAAACCATTTACGAAAGTTACAACTCTTGACTCGTACCCATAGGTATGTAAAAGATAATCTAAGTATATCAATTGCATTTTTTGGTCAAAATCGATGCCTAAGTAAGATCTTGCCCCGATATACCCTACTGTACGAGGGGGATACACTATGTCTATTCTAGACGAGAGGTATTTAAGTGGGCCCTTGCTCAGCATTGTGCGCCACCTCTCAACTGGAGATCAAACTGGCTGTTTTTGGCTTCAGAGAAATGAATTGAGGTTTTAGATTATCACCTATACGGTATATCAAACCAAGTCACCACGTATCGAAAGGTATATAGGTATGCTTGGGCAAGGGTGGCCAGATAAAAATGCATTGCACGTAGTAAGCTTAGAGTCTAGATTCTTCCCTGTAAGTCACGACTCGAACTTATCGTGGGTGTTCCCGAATTGTTCATTGAATGCGACATTGTGAATGATGAATGTATGTGAATGATGAGATCAGAATGCATGTGAATGATGAGATGAATGTATATGAATGATGAGATTAGGAATGTGCGGGTTTGTCCTCAAGGACAAATTTTTTGTTGTTTAACGTGATTTGAAATTATAGTATCACTAGGTGCACCGACCCAATAAAAATCCATTTTAAACTTAGCAATGATTCATAATGACCCAGTCCATCTCGATCCAACGATCATTATGGGTTGATCCATTTGAATCAAAATGAAATTCAAAGTAAAATGTTTTCCAAAATAGAAATGCTTTCAAAAAGTTAAATATTTTCCAGAAGAATAAGATTTTTCAAAAGGAAATGCTTTAAAAAAAAAAATTTCTAAAAGAAAATGTTTTCCAAAAAAAAAAGAAATTGAAGAAAAATCTTTTTAAAAAAATGATTTACAAAAGATTTATTTTTGCATGAAAAATTATTGAAATATGTTTGTGAAAATTATTATTCAATAAAAACATTATTTTTCAATAATTTTTAAGAGTGCAATAAAATTATTTTCCTTCTGAATAATCATTGAATGGATGAATTGTTTAATGGATTGGTGCATAGAATTCAATAAAATCTCAGGATTCATTAAAATGTTATCAATGGGGTAACACTGAAACTGGTTAAATTCACCTTCAATGTGGTTTAAAGGTTATCATTGTACTTAAGCTCAATCGTCCATCGTCTAGTTAGGGTTGTAAGTCCGGTCAGTTAGAACAAACGTCAGTACCAAGTCAACAGTTAGAAATAACCTCAGAATTTCTCAATATCGCCCAGTTATTCCCTGAAGATCACCGTGCCTCAATCCTATTGGTTGTAAGCAATGTCTCAGTCCTCAATCCTAATCAAGCCCGTTGTGGGTAGTTGTATTGAGTTTTCATGAGTTACTTAAGTTAGCTCGAGTCCAATTTTTCAATGTCATATTTTCTTTAGATCGAGTCTACTTTTTTTTTACTAAGTCAAGTTAATTTGTCAAGTCTATAAAGGTGTCATTCGTCCCTTCTGAATTTGATTGGATAGAGAAAATTTTTGAATACCTCGAGCGCATTAACGAATTAACTAATAATCTAGCTTGAAGGATATATTTTTCTCCTGAACAAAAAAAAAGAGTTGGGCTCAAGAAAGCAAAGGTCATTGACCTCGGAATAGAAATAAATTCCTAAAGAGATTCAAATAGAAACCATCCTATCCTTAGAGGAACACAAGGGAATAATGAATTTTCTCAGAAATTTCAAAAGACTTGTTTGCGTGGGCCTATGAAGATATGTTAGGTGCAAGCTTGGGTGTTGTTTGACACGGATTAGATATTGAATTGATAAAATGAGATCAAAGAAGATCTTACAAAATGTATCAGTGCTAGACTTCTCAACATGGTAGAGCTCCCAGAATAGATTACCATTATCAGATTAATGAAACAGTTGAAGAGGTATTGATCTCTGATAATGGGTCGTACATCAAAGCTTAGGTTATCACTCTGTGTTCAAAGTTCGAGATTCGACATCACATTATCTCTGTACCGTCCTCAGATTAATGGAAAGGTTAAAGCAACTAATAAAATATCTCAAAATAATCATCAAGGAAATGTGTCAATCACACCAGGATTAGTTAGAGAAGTTACAATTCACACTAGGGGCACATCATTCCCTACTTTCTAGTGTATGATATGGAAGCAATCTTACCAGTTGAAATGTAAATCCTGTATCTCAAGGTCTTTAAGGAAAGTCAATTGTCAGAAGCAGATTGGGTTCGTCAACGATATGAAGAATTAAGTTTGATTGAAGAAAAATGACTAAGAGCTTTGTATCACATGCAAGCTTATCAAAGAAGAGTTGCCCGTGTGTTTGACAAAAAGATCAAGGCCCGTTACTTACAAGTCGGGGATTTAGTACTCAAAGAGAATCGAGCACCTATCTTTGAACCTAGAGGGAAGTTCAAACCAAATTGGGGGGGTCTGTTCATCGTCAGAGAAATATTACCCGAAAAAACTGTCAGACTTCAAGATAATGATGGAATTGATTTACCAGAACCAACCAACCTTGACCAGATCAAATGGTTTTATATTTAAGGATGCCATCTTTGACCGAATCAATTTTCCTGCTACCCAATTCAATATCTCCTTTCTTAGCCCTTTGCAGCCTTAAAAAAAATGATGTATTTTTCTTTCTCAGCCCGTTCACCTAACCTAGGGAAGGGAAAAATTTGAACTACGTTTTGGTCTGATCCCAAAAATCTGGGGTACGTAGGCAACCTGAGAAGTTACTTCAGGCCCGACCACATCAAAATAAAAAAATAGATTCCCCGACAATGAAAAAATCTATAAAAAAAAAAAAATTCGAAAGAAAAAGAAATCCAAAATGGGGAAGAAAATTTAAGGAAAAAGAAAACAATTTAAAAGGAAATGCCACACAAGGGGCATTTGGGTTTTTGAGCCTCAAAATTCCGTTCTTTTTATATCCAGTCCTAAGCTTACCTATAAAAGTCCTCCTGAGTACCGTATGAAAAGTCAAGGAAGATAGTAAAGCATGATTAGACAGTAACTCTAGAAGTTCAGAGGAGAAGAAAAAAGATAAAAAAAAATGATGAAGCCTGCTAAGTTGAAAACCTAAAAAGGGTGACTTAGGCAAAAATTAAGGCAAGTTCACAAGGTTGAAAATCCGAAATGACAACTTTGGCAACAATCAGAGCAAAAAAAAAGTTCACTAGATCGAAAACCTCAAAAGGCGATCTAGGCAAAAGCTAGAGCAAGCTCGATAGATTAAAAACCTAAAAAGGAGATCTAGGCAAAAGTTAGAGCAACAAAGAAAAATAGAAGAAAATCTCAAGCTGAGAGCGGTCCGAGTTGAAACATTAGAAGTCCGGATAATCAAGTTCAATACTTAGCTTAAACCAGGCATAGACTCAGAAAACAAGTATCTTGTCTACGATCGATCTGAAAATTCTTACTTTCCCAAGTGAACCAATGGAGATAAGGGTGAATTCTATAATGAGTCTCGAAAGGAAATAATTTTTTTCTCTTGAGCCTGACTCAAAACCTTTAATAAAATTAATCAAAATTAAAAGTTAAGTCTTTATTGCGCTTGTGGTAATCAAATATTTCAAACCTTCATACAAGGGGCATTTTCTTTCTTCTTTAATATAATTTTTCCCCCTTATACTAGGGGCATTTTTTTTTAATTTTTGCATGATGTGTTCAATTATCTTCAATGCCATGTTCATTGTCAAACTAGGGGCATTTTGTTTTTGAGCAATGTTAATCCTAAAAGATAATGAGAACCCTAAACTTAAGGTTACCCTCTTGATAATAGTTTTTCGAAAAACTTTTGAGGTTCAAAAGAAATAAAAACTCGGGTTTTAAATTCATAAAACTTTTGGATAGAACCTCGAGGTTCAAACAAAAGCATTTTGGATCTCACATAGGAGATAGGGCATTCATTCTGTCTCAGATCTATTCATTTCCAGATCCAATCCTTCTTTTCCAGATTCATTTTCAATCATTTTTTCCCAGATATATTCCTTTAGTCTCAGTTTTACTCAGCCAGATACTGCTGAGGGTTTTCTCGGAATTATGCTTAAATGCCGCTGAGGGTTTTCTCGGAATTATGCTCAGTTACCGCTGATGGTTTTCTCGGAATTATGCTTAGTTACCGTCGAGGGTTTTCTCGAAACTCTGCTCAGATGCCGTCGAGGGTTTTCTCAGAATTATGCTCAGATGCCACCAAGGGTTTTCTCGGAACTATGCTCAAATACCGCCGAGGGTTTTCTCGGAACTATGCTCAGTTACCGCTGAGGGTTTTCTCGGAATTATGCTTAGTTACTGCCGAGGGTTTTCTCGAAACTATGTTTAGATGCCGCCGAGGGTTTTCTCGGAATTATGCTCAGATGCCACCGAGGATTTTCTCAGAATTATGCTCAGATGCCACCGAGGGTTTTCTAGGAATTATGCTTAGTTACCGCCGAGGGTTTTCTCAGAATTATGCTCAGATGCCGCAGAGGGTTTTCTCAGAATTATGCTAAGATACCGCCGAGGATTTTCTCGGAACTATGTTCAGATACCACCGAGGATTTTCTCGAAACTATGCTCAGTTACTGTCGAGGGTTTTCTCGGAATTATGCTCAGTTACCGCCGAGGGTTTCCTCGGAACTATGCTCAGATGCTGTCGAGGATTTTCTCAGAACTATGCTCAGATGCCACCGAGGGTTTTCTCGGAACTATGCTTAGATGCCGCCGAGGGTTTTCTCGGAATTATGCTCAGATGTCGTCGATGGTTTTCTCGAAATTATGCTCAGATGCCGTTGAGGGTTTTCTCGGAACTATGCTCAGATGCCACCGAGGGTTTTCTCAAAATTATGTTTAGCTACCGCCGAGGGTTTTCTCGGAACTATGGTCAAATGCCGCCGAGGGTTTTCTCAGAATTATGCTCAGATGCCGTCGAGGGTTTTCTCAGAATTATGCTTAGTTTATATTCAAATTATGCTCAGTTTATGCTCAAATTATGCTCAAATTATGCTCAGATTTTACTCAGTTCCAATTTAAACTTTTAGATTTTAAATCACACACTTGCATAGTTGTTACATCAGTCAAGGAGAATTTTCTAAAATTCAAGGATCTGACACCGTCAGTGAGAGTTTGCGCTCAAGGACCTGACAATTTTTTAGTTCGGGGAGAGTTTTACCCTTAAGGATCCGAACACCTCGACGAATTGTTAAATCAGGCTGCAAAATGAACTGTCACTAGCTTTGGCATTCAGATATCGCACTATCTACCAAAATAGATTTGCTATCTAGTTTGCTTCAACCCTCTGCCAAAGAGGGGCATCTGTAGACACCCCATTTTTGCACTCGCCTGATTAATCAACTCGCTAACCCGATCGTAACGGTTCCCAATGATGGATGTTTATTCCAATGCTTTATTTTGTTACCAAATATGTTTCTGAAATCCGGATGAGGGATCTCGAACTGACAAAACTTTAGAAACCACGTTATGCCAGGAAAATACGACCCCAGAAACATAGAAATCATCATCTTGTAGACAAAAAGAAGTTTCACGATAAAAATCACTAAAAATTGACCAAATTACCAAAATACCCCTAACATCAAAACAATCCTAGAGCCTACGTTACGCTTAGGAAAACCCATTCAAACATATAAAACAACAAATCGAAACCAAATAAATTATTTCGCCAATTTTCACAAATTTTGATAAAATTACGAAAATGCCCCTCATAAAGTTCATGACCATTTCATACAAAAAACTTTATAAATGACACAAACCAATATTTCCATTGAATTCCTTACGAAAAATCGATTCTAAAATATCTTGGAATATAAAAAACCGACTTAAAATGCGAAAAGTCCTCTTTGGGGGTAAAACGATAATTTCACATTTTTCATAATTAAAAATTTTGAAATTAATAAATAAAATATTAAATAATTAAAGTGAAACATTAATGAAATTAATTTAAAATTTTGAACCAAGGAAATCGATCAATCAGGCTCTCAGGCAAAATTGTTGAGGGTTCACAAGATATTTCTTTAAGGACCCCTCCATTTGGGGGTTCAAAGAATTAAAGATATAATAGAGGGGGATTCTCCGAAAAATCAAAGTCAATCAAACATGACTAAAGTAAAGGTATTAAAGTCAATCAAGTAAGACTAAAGTCAAGATATTAAAGTCAATCAATTAAGACTAAAGTCAAAATGTTAAAGTCAATCAAATAAGACCAAAAGTCAAAACCCTAATAGAGTTCCAATTAAATAATAACTCTATTTAATAGAGTTCTAACTAAAATACAACTCTACCTAAAATAATTCTAACTAAAATACAACTCTACATAAAATAATTCTAATTAAAATACAACTCTAACTAAAAGAATTATAATCAAACACTAATTCTATCTAAATCAACCCTTAAAAAAATCTATAAATAGGGGTCTTCACACCCTATTTTTGTATCAAATAAAAAATCCTAAGAGAAATAGGTCAAAAAGTCCCCCTAGCCTTCCATAAACCCTAGTTTTGGAGTCCCAACTCCTTACTTAACACCCATACCTCAATTTTAGCTCAAAAAACACCTAGAAGCCCTTCAAAAACACCCCCAAAATCCATAAACAAATCCGAAGAATCCAGATCTAAGGAAGGGATACCTCATCTCGGAGATCAGAAATCAAATCCGGAGACAGACTGAAGTAAGGAATACTGAATAATGAGTTACCTTGTCAGATATGAGGGAACAATAAAGTTGTCTTTGGAAAGGTATAATTTCTTAATGTTTTTATCTAGGTTTTTTTAGCAATGTAATTTATTTGAGAAATTAGTAGAGATCGGCTTTGGCCGGGCGGGGTTGGTGCCTAACACCTTCCAACCCCGTAACGTGATCCCCGGACCCATTTTTTCTTTCATAGATTAGTAATGTTTGCCTTTCTTAGAGTCAGTTTGGTTCCTAGACCTTAATAACTAGGTGGTGAAAGTGCCCTCGATCCGCGGGGTGCGCGGATCCGCTTTTGACCCTTGAGGTTTGGGAGTCGCCACCTAGTTATTATGGTTTAGGAACCAAACTGACTCTAAAACGGATAATGAACTAATCTACTACAGAAAATCTGAATCCGAGGATCATGTTACGGGGTTGGAAGGTGTTAGGCACCAACCCCGCCCAGCCATTGCCGATCTCTACTTATCCCAAATAAATCTACATCGCTAATGACAAACCTAGATTAAAAAATAATGAAAAAAAACTTACCTTCGATCTGCAAAAGTGTTATTCCCTCAGATCTGGTGAAAACGGCTCCTTGTACCATATTCCTTACTTTGTTCAATCTCCGAATCTGATTTCTGATGTCCGAGGTAAGGTATCTCCTTCTTGGATCTGGGCGCTTCGAATTTGTTGTGGATTTTTGGGATGTTTTTGAGAGGTTTTTTGGTATTTTTTAAGCTAAAATCAAAGCTGGGGTGTTAGGTAAGGAGTTGAGGCTCCAAAATTTGGGTTTTGGAGGCTTCTTCACCTACTTTTCCTAAGGGTTTTTTCTTTGATACCAAAATAGGGTGTGGAGGCTCCTATTTATAAAGTTTTTAGAAGCATTAGGGTTTGATTATGATTTCTTTTAGGGTTTCAATTAGAGTTTTGACTTTAGTCTTATGAGATTGACTTGATTAGTTTAGATTAGGGTTTTGACCTTAGTCTTATGAGATTGACTTGATTAGTTTAGATTAGGGTTTTGATTTAGGGTTTTGACTTTAGTCTTATGAGATTGACTTTAATACTTGACTCTAGTCTTACTTAATTGACTTTAATTTTGAATTTAGTCTTATTTGATTGACTTTAATATCTTGACTTTATTCTTGCTTGATTGACTTTAAATTTTTGGAGAACCTCCCTCTATTATATCTTTGATTCTTTAGACCCCCAAATGGAGGGGTCCTTAAAGAAATATCTTGCGAACCATCAACAATTTTTCTTGAAAGTCTGATTGATCAATTTTTTGTTTAAATTTTATAATTAATTTTATTAATGTTTAACTTTACATTATTTAATGATTTATTTATTAATTTTAAAATTTTTAATTGTTCAAATTGTGAAATTACCATTTTACCCTCGGAGAGGATTTTTTACGTTTTAAGTCGTTTTTCCATGTTCCAGGATGTTTTGGAATCAGTTTTTCGTAAGGAATTCAATGAGAATGTTGATTTTTGTCATTTATGAAGTTTTTTGTATGAAATGGTCGTGAACTTTATGAGGGGTATTTTCGTAATTTTGTCAAATTTTGTGAAAATTGGCGAAGTGGTTTACTTGGTTTCGATTTGTTGTTTTATGTGTTTGAGTGGGTTTTCCTAAGCGTAATGCAGGCTATAGGGTTGTTTGATGTTAGGGGTATTTTGGTAATTTAGTCATTTTTAGTGATTTTTATCGTGAAACTTCTTTTTGGTTTGCAAGATGATGATTTCTATGTTTCTGGGGTCGTATTTTCCTAGTGTAGCGTGGTTTCTAAGTTTTGTCAGTTCGAGATACCTCATCCGGATTTCTGAAACATATCTGGTAACAAAATAAAGCAATAGAAATAACATCCATCCTTGGGAATCATTACGATCGGGTTGACGAGTTGATTAATCAGGCGAGTGCAAAAATGAGGTGTCTATTGGTGGCGACTCCCAAACCTCAAGGGTCAAAAGCGGATCCGCGCACCCCGCGGATCGAAGGGGCTTTCACTTGGCGATGCCCAATAACTCTCGTACCTCCTGAACAATCAGCATAGTTAAGGGCAGGAACTCTTCATCTATCGCGATACCAGTAATCACTATGAAGTTTGAGGGCCTAATCCATATCTCAACCTCAAGCATGTGAAAGGAGTGTATCATAAGAAACCACCTTTCCCCCATGGCCAAGAACAAAGGTCGATCTACCTTGAGAGCGAGAATCTGAAGAAAAACATCGAACCCTATAGTGGAAAACTGTTTGATATTATTAGAGAACAGGGTAGCTGTCGACAAAAATGCACTCTATCTCCCTTTGAAGTTGGCCGAAGGATAAGGGGTGGGGATATTTAATAGAACCAGCATAGATATGTGCCTCCCCAAGCCATGAAGAAGGGAGGTATCATGAACCCTCTTGCTTGCCTCCTCAGGGATCTCGACCCTAGTAGCCTCTTTACCAATTCTCCCTGCACCCGCAACCCTATCTACCTGGTCTCTACCCCCTCTGCTTCCTCATCTACCTCTCCCACCACCACTGCCTACAATATCCATAACTGAACCACTCTGAGAAGTGATAGCCTCCTCTACCCTGTTACCGAAAAAAGAACTAGCCATTGAAAATGAATCGGGCCTCAACAAAGGCAAACCCGGCTTACAAGTATCTGTAGCCACCCCAGACCCTAGAACAAAGTGAGTCCTGGTCCTGAGTCTCGCCTCCTCCTCCTCGTCTGAATAATGCCTCGTCACTCTGGTCAACCTCTCTCTACCCATCTACAAGTCAATAAGTCATTGAGTTAATAGAAAAAAGGCTTCTTATTTGCCTATCTGGAGTAACCTAGCCAAAATCCAACCTTACCTGCCTACCTACGTCTACCTATTCCAAAGCCACGCCTAAGCAAACCCAACAAACCCACATTTCAAACCCAGGAAAGATGAACTTGGTTAAAAACCCTCCTACCCAACCATTCAACTTATCTATCTTAAGGTCAAACCAACGACAATCCAACCACCTAAAACCTGTAAATCCCAATCCCGACCCCATAGTGAAAGCGCCCTCAATACGCGGGGTATGCGGATCCATTTTTTATTTTTGAGGTTTGGGAGACGCCATCTAGTTATTACGGTCTAGGAACCGAACCTCGACTCAAGATAAATAAAAAATAATTAATCTACAAAAAGAAACTAAGTCCGGGGATCACATTACTGGGTTGGAAAGTGTTAAGCACCAACCTCTCCCGGTAAAAGCCGGTCTATACTATTTCCAAGAAGATTACATTGCTAAAAAAAATAAAAATAAAATAAAAAAGATAAAAGAAAAATATACCTATATTATCGTGATAAGTCGTTCCCTCAAAACTAGTAGAGTGGTTCTTCATAATATATTCTTCGCTTCGTTTCTGTCACTGGATCCGCTTTAGATCTCCAAGATGAAGTGCCTCCTTCTTAGATCTGAGTATTTTCTAAATTTTTTTGATAGATTTCTAGGTATTTTGGAGAGATTTTTTGGGTGTTTGTGAACAAAAACTAGGGTTTGAATAGTAGGTAAGGGGTTAGGACTTCAAAATTAGGGTTTTGGCAAGGTTAAGAAGGCTTTTTGACCTACTTTTTCTAGGATTTTCTTTGACCTACAAAATAAGATTGTGGAGGCTCTCTATTTATAGAGTTTTTTGGGTAGAGTTAGTATTAGATTAGGTTTCTTTTAGGATTTTAATTAGGATTTTGAATTTAGTCTTATGAGATTAACTTACTCTTTTTATATTAGGGTTTTGAATTAAGTCTTATAAGATTGACTTAGTTAAGGTTTTGACTTAAGTCTTATGAGATTGACTTGATTAGGGTTTTGATTCAAGTCTTATGAGATTGACTTGGTTTAGATTTTTAAATTAATTTTATTAAGATTTTACTTTACGTTAACTAATATTTTATTTATTAATTTTGAAATTAAAAACTTATCGTTTTGCCTCCGAAGAGAAATTTTGTGTTTTAAGTCAGTTTTTGATGTTCTGGAATGTTTTGGAATCGATTTTTCGTAAGGAATTCAATGAGATTATTGGTTTGTGTTGTTTATGAAATTTTTTAGTGTGAAATGATCACAAACCCATTGAGGGGTATTTTCATAATTTTATTGAATTAGGTGAAAATTGGCGAAATAGTTTATTTGGTTTCACTTTGTTATTTTATGTGCTCGAAAGGATTTTTCTAAGCATAAGGGGGGCTCTAAGGTTGCTTTGATGTTAGGGGTATTTTGGTAATTTGATCATTTTTTAGTAATTTTTACCGTTGAGTTTCTTTTTGTCTGTAAGATGATGATTTCTATGTTTTGGGGTTATACTTTCCTAGTGTAGCATGGTTTCTACAGTTTTATTAGTTTGAGCTACTTCATTTGAATTTTTGAAACATATATAGCAATAAATAAAGCATTGGAATAATCATCCATCGTTGGGAATTGTCGTGATCGGGTTGACGAGTTGATTAATCGAACGAATGCAAAAATGGGGTTTCTACAATTCATAATGCGATATCTATTTTGGTTGATAGTACGATATTTGAATGTCAAAGCTAGTGACAGTTCATTTTGTACCTTGATTTAGCAATTCGTCGAGGCGTTCAAATCCTTGAGGGTTAAATTATCCTCGAACTAAAATTTGCCAGGTCCTCGAGCATGAGCTCTCATTGGCAGTGTCAGATACTTGAATTTTAGAACATTCTCCCTGACTAATTGAACAAATGTGCACATGTGTATTTGAAATTTGAGATAAATCTATGTGGTCTAAGCAAAAATTGAGCATAATTTGAGTATAAACTGAGCAAAATCTGAGATAACCCTTAGCAACATTTGAGCAAAACTGAGCAATATCCGAGATAACCCTCAGTAACATCTGAGTAAAATTCAAGAAAACCCACGGCGACAACTGAGCAAAATCCAAGAAAACCCTTGGCAACAACTAAGCAAAATCTGAGATAACTCTCGACGGCAACTGAGTAAAATTCGAGATAATCGTCGGTGACAACTGAGTAAAATCCAAGAAAACCCTTGGCGGTAACTGAGCAAAATCCTAGATAACCCTCGACGGCAATTAGGCAAAATCTGAGATAACCTTCGGCGGTAACTGAGCAAAATCTGAGATAACCCTCGACGGCACTGAGTGAAATCCGAGATAACCCCCGACGGCCACTGAGCAACATCCAAGAAAATCCTTGGTGACAACTGAGTAAAATTCGAGATAAGCCTCGACGAAAATTGAGAAAAATCTGAGATAATCCTTGACGGCATCTGAGCGAAATCCGAGATAACCCCAGGTGGCCACTGAGCAAAATCCGAAATAACCCTCAGTGGCAACTAAGCAAAATTTGAGATAACTGTCGATAACATCTGAGCAAAATCCAAGAAAACCCTTGGTGGCAACTGAGCAAAATCCGAGATAACCCTCGGCGGCATCTGAGCGAAATCAGAGATTACCCTCGGTGACAATTGAGTAAAATCTGAGATAACCCTCGGTGGCATCTAAGCAAAATCCAAGAAAATCCTTGGCGGCAACTGAGCAAAATTTGAGATAACCCTTGGAGGCATCTGAGCAAAAATTTGAGATAAGCATCGGTGGCATGTGAGCAAAATGAATAAATCTGGGAGAAAATTGATGAAATTGAGAAAAAATGAATAAATCTAAGAAGGAATCAATGAATCTGAGAAATAATGAATGAATCTGAAAAAGAATTAATAAATCTAAAAAATAATGAATGAATCTGATAAAGAATGAATAAGTATAGGAAAACCATTAATGAATCTGGAAAGAAAGAATGCCCTATCTCCTATTCCATGTGAAAGGGTAATGAGATCAGAAATACTTCTGTTTGAACCGCAAGATCTTTCAAAAAATTTTATGAATTTTTTAACTTCTTTGTACCTTAGGGGTTTAAAAAAAAATTGCTATCAAGAGGGTAACATTAAATTCGAGGTTCCCATTATCCTTTAGGATTAACATTGATCAAGTTTAAGAATAAAATGCGTCAAGTTTGACAGGAAACATTGTATTGAACACATCTTGTAAAAGGGGGAAACTACATATCTGAGAAGAAAGAAAGTGTCCCTTGTATGAAAATTTGAAATATATGATTTCCACAAGTGCAATAAAGATTTAACTTTTAATTCTGATTGATGATTGAAGATGTTGAGTCAGGCTCAAGAGAACAAAATATTTTCTTTCAAGATTTATTATAGAATTCACCATTTTCTCCCTTGGTTCACTTGAGAAAGCAAAAAAATTTCAGATCAATCATAGACAAGATCCTTGTGGCTTCTGAGTCATCGTTTGGTTTAAGTTAAGTGTTGAACTTGATCATTCGGATTTAGATGTTTCGGCCTGGACCACCTTTTAGCTTTTAACTCTAGGGAGATTTTTTTTTATTTTTCTTTGTTACTCTAACTTTTGCCTAGATTGCCCTTTCAGGTTTTCAAACTAGCGAGTATGCTCTAGCTTTTGCCTAGATCGTCTTTTGAGGGTTTTGATCTAGCGAGCTTTCTTTTCTTTTTTTTTTGCTCTGATTATTGTCAAAGTCATCCTTTCAAATTTTCAACCTTGCGAGCTTGCCTTAATTTTTGCCTAAGTCGTCATTTTCAAGTTTTCAACCTAACAGGTTTTTTTCCTTTTCTTTAATTATTGCCAAGATCATCCTTTCGAATTTTAAAACTTGTGAGTTTGCCCTAATTTTTGCCTAAGTCGCCCTTTCGGATTTTCAACTTTGCAAGCCCCATTTTTCTTTTTCTTCCTTTTTCTGAACTTTTGGAATTGCTGTCTGATCATGCTTTGCTATCTTCCTTGACTTTTTCAAATGGTACTTAGGAGGACTTTCATGGGTAAGCTTAGGACTGGGTATAAAAAGAAAGGAATTTTGAGGCTCAAATACCCGAATGCCCCTTATGTGGTATTTTCTATTTTTCCTTGAATTCTCTTCCCCATTTGATAATATCTTTTTTTTAATGATTTTTTTCATGTAGGGAAATCTATTTTTTTTATTTTGATATGGTCGGGCTTGAAGTAACTTCTCAGGTTGCCTACGTACCCCAGACTTTTGGGATCAGACCAAAACGTAGTTCGGATTTTCCTCCCCCAGGTTGGGTGATCAGGTTGAGAACGAAAAAGGTATTTTTCTTTTGAAAAACCTGCAAAGGGTTGAGAAAGGATATATTAAACTGGGTAATATGATAATTGATTCGGCCAAAGATGGCCTCCTTAGATGTAGTACCATTTGATTTGGTCAATGTTTGTTGGTTCTGGTAATTCAATTCCATCATGGTCTTGAAGTCTGACAATTTTTCCCGGTAATATTTCTTTGATGATGAACAGACCTCCCTAATTTGATTTGAACTTCCCTCTAGGGTCGAAGATAGGCTCTCGATTCTCTTTGAGTACTAAGTCCCCAACTTGTAAGTGACGTGCCTTGATCTTTTTGTCAAATGCATGGGCGACTATTTTTGGTAAATCTTCACGTGGTATAAAACTTTTAGTTGTTTTTCTTCGATCAAATTTAATTCTTCATACCGTTGACGAACCCAATTTGGTTCTGACAATTGACTTTTCAACAAGATCCTAAGAGATGGGATTTTCATTTCGACTGGCAAGACTGCTTTCATGCCATACACTAAGGAGTAGGGAGTAGATCCAGTAGATGATTGAATTGAAGTTCGATATGCCCATAGTGGAAATGACAATTTTTCTAACCAATCTCGATGTGATTGACACGTTTTCCTGATAATTGTCTTCAGATTCTTATTGGCCGCTTCAACTGCTTTATTGGTCTGAGGACGGTAAGGAGATGATTTATGGTGCGAGATTTTGAACTTTGAATACAGTGTAATAACCTCGACTTTGAAGTGGGACCCGTTATGATATATTAGTTTCGAATGTAGCCCATATCGACTGATGATATTTGCTCACATAAATTTTGCAATTCGGGAGGCAGTGAGGACAGCATACGAAGCGGCTTCGACCCACTTGGTAAAATAATATATAGCAACTAGAATGTATTCGTGCCCGTTTGATGCCTTGGGTGAGATTTTACTAATGATATCAATTCCCCAAACTAAAAATGACCACAGTGAAGTCAAACCAACTAATTTGAAAGGTGGCACGTGTATGAGATTTGCATATATTTGGCATTTGTGCCAGGTCTTGACCAGATGATGACAATCTGTTTCCATCGTGGGCCAATAATACCCTTGTCTCATAATACTCTTGGCTAACATTCTCCCACTCATGTGAAGACCACAGTCCCCTGAATGTAGTTCAATCATTATCTATTCAGCTTGATCTTCATCAACACATGACAAATGAATCCCATCATAAGACATTTTGTATAAACTTCTTGCGCATAGAATAAACTGAGATGCTAATCTTAGTAGGATTTGTCGTTCATTCATCGATGCTTCTTCCGAGAATTCTTGTTTTACCAATACTGTTATGACATTTGTATACCCTGGCTTTCCATCAGGTAATTGAGTAGCAATGTTGATCTGGTAACAATATGCAGGTTTGTCCTTGATTTCGACGGTGATCGGCCTCAATTCCATGCTAAGGGACAAATGGATCATTGAAGAGAGAGTGGCTAACGTGTCAGCAAATCTATTATCTTCCCTTGACAGGTGTTGGAACATGATAGCTTTGAACTTACTCATTAAGTTTAACAGATACTCATGATAAGGCTTCAACTTATTCATTCCTAGTTTTCCATTCTTCCAACGACTGATGTATGACCAAAGTTGAATCCTCGAAAACTTCAATTTTTATAATGTTCATATTCAAAGCAGCTTCTAGCTCAGCGATGCACACTTCATATTCAACTGTATTATTGGTGTTGGAGAAAGCGAACTTAATAGCGATAGGAATGTTGCATCCTTTAGGAGAAAATAGAATTGCCCCTATTCCATACCTATTCTGATTGGCAGTTCCATCAAAGTATAACTACCATGTTTGATTCTGCGGTTCTTCTTCAATATGCAAGATATTCTCATCTGGGAACTGATCTACAGGCCTTATTCCTTCTACCACTGGATGATCTGCCAAGTATTATGTCACAACTCTCCCATTGATAGATTTCTACGTAATATGCGTGATTTCAAATTCTGATAACAAGAACTGCCATCGTGCAGTTCTCCTTATCAGTGCCAGTTTCTCGAAGAGATATTTGAGAGGATCCATCCAAGATAACAAGATAACTGAATAAAATAGCATATAGTGCCTGAGTCTCTGAGTAGCTTATACCATTGTCAAGCAAGTTTTTTCGAGGGCCGAATACTTTCGTTTATACTCTAACATCTTTTTGCTGATATAGTAAATGACCCTTTATTTGCGATTATCTTTGTCATACTGTGCAAACATGCATCCCATAACTTCTTCTATGATTGATAGATAAAGAAGAAGTGGTTCACCCGGTGTAGGTGGAACCAAAATAGGAGGGTTCAAGAGATATTCCTTGACTTGATTGAAAGTCTTTTGACATTGTTCATTCTAAATTGTTAGTTCATTCTTCTTAAAAGCCTTAAAATAGGTTCGCAAACATTGGTGAGTTGTGTGATGAATCTGTTAACATACTAAATTCTGCCTAAAAAACCTTGAATCTGCTTATCAGTCTCAGGCGATGGCATTTCTTGGATAGCTTTTATCTTCACAGGGTCTACTTCGAGCCCTCTTTGACTAATCACAAATCCCAATAATTTTTCAGAAGTTACTTCAAATACATATTTCTGTGGTTTGAGTCAGAGTTGGTACTTTTGAATCCTTGTAAAAAAAATTTCTAGTGCAGCAACGTGCCCCAATCGTTCCTTAGACTTAACTATCATATCATCTACATAGACTTCGACTTCTTTGTGTATCATGTCATGCAGTAAAGTCGTAGCTACTCTTTGATAGGTGGCTCCGGTGTCCTTCAAACCAAAAGGCATAACCTTGTAGCAAAAGGTTCCCCATTGTGTGATGAAAGACATTTTTTGCATATCCCGAGAATCTATTTTTATCTGATTGTACCTTGAAAAATCATTCACGAAGGATAACAAAGCATGTCCTACCATACTATCTACTAGAACATCTATGTGTGGTAAAGGAAAACTGTATTTTGGGCTTGCTTTGTTCAGATCTCTAAAGTCCACACTCATTCTAACTTTTCCATCCTTTTTAGGCATTGGGATGACATTAGCAATCCACTTAGGGTACTCTATTACTTTTAAAAATCCAGCGCTAATCTACTTTGTAACTTCTTCTTTAATCTTTAGAGTCTATTCTGGCTTCATACGTCAAAGTTTCAATTTAATTGGTTGAGCATCAGGATCTAATGGAATCCGATGTTGAACAATATCTATGCTTACTCCCGACATGTCCTCGTAAGACCATGCGAACACGTCTTTGAACTTTCTGAGCAAGTTTACTATCCCTTTGCGTTCATCAAGAGATAAGGTGATCCCAATCTGAATCTCTTGAGGACTTTCTTCTGTTTCGAGGTTGATAACCTCTAGTTCCTCTATTAGACGTTGAGTCCGATGTTCATTTTCTAGTTCAAGTAATTTGATTATTTCAGGGGGAGGTTCTTCGTCAGAAGATTCTTCCTCCAAAGTCAGATTATTAGTTAAATTATCACTGCACTCAGGGTAATCAAATTTTTTTTTCATTTCATTAAAAACAGATGGGGTACCAGGACTCATTGCAGATTTAATAGACTCACTTGACTCAGCAGGAAAAACAGACTCACTAGAAATAACAGACTCACTTGACTCAACAGAAACATCTAACTTATTTGACTCAACATAAATAAAGGACTTACCAGATATGTTAGACTGAACAGGACTAATAGGATTGATAGAACCAGTCTCGACATGTAACATAAGACTCATTACATGATAATTAGCCAGAAATTCGACCGAGGGTTTGATTACAGATTGGGGGTTCAAGGTCCCCTTCCCAACTGACATCACTAAGACACTATGATCTTCAATGAATAACTGATCAATGTTGAGGGAGTCCAGGTTGAGGTGCCAATCCTCAGCTTCCTTTTCTGTCGCTCCTATGCTTGCTTCCTTTTCAAGTCAATCCATACCAAAAAAGATTTCAAACCCCGGCAGACAAGTACCCATGATGTGATCAATAAATGGTTCTGGGAACCCACAGTATCGAAAGTCTTCTCATTCTTTCACGAAATATCCATTAAGGGTCCTATGATAAGGTTTCATTTTAATCAGATCCTTAGTACACCATTGCCTTGTCCCGTTTTATTTTCCAATACTAGGCCTAATTTTCCTTAGTAGGTTCAGACCCCAACCCGAATGTGTTGAAGACTTCCTTGATCACTGGTATATCTTTAATACCTTGTTGCCTGTGACCTAAGCCCATACCAGGAAAAAACCTCATGTTCTTGAACATGTTAGCCATATAGCAATTAGAAGTATTTTAAATTGGAAAATACTCTTTCACCGAAGGATCCCATTAGACTAAGCATATCTTCTCGAATTTAAACCCGCTAAACTCTATCCCCTGTTGTTATGATTGAATCTCAAGCAACGACTCACTCTTACCTTCGTTACTATTTACAATTTTTTCAATTTTAGCATCTCCATGAAGAGTAATTACTACCCCATCTTTGATAAATTTGATCTTCTGGTGTAGTGTGGAAGGTATGACTTTGATTTGGTGTAGCCACGGTCTTCTTAATAACAGAGTAAAAGAAGACTGGATGTCTATGACCTAAAATTCTACAGGAAATTCAATTATGCCAGTGGACAATCGAAGGTGCAAAATTCTAAGTACATCTCTCTTGGTCTTATCATATGCCTTAACACTTTGATTAGTGGGCTTGAGATCTTCAGCTTTAAACTCGATGCAAGTAGTAGTCTTCAAAGGGCAAATGTTCAATGCATTACCGTTATCAATTAAAACTAGAAGTACCCTCGTCCCGTTATAGTCGATCATAATGTGTAACGGTTTAATGCGGCTCATTCCTTCTTTTGGGAGTCTGAGTTTGAGAAAGACAGTATGTTTTCCACATAAGTTGCCCCTACTATACTGGCCAGTTGATACAGAGAAGTATCGAGTGAAACTTGAGTTGTACTTAGCGCTTTGAGAATAGCCTCCCTATGGGTAGTAGAAGCCATGAGTAAACCTCAAACTGAGATATTGGCCCCTGATCTCATCAACTACTTGATCACGAAGTCATCTTCTTCGATATTCGCTCTAATGGGATCTATTTCTTTTTTTGCCAAGACTGTAGGATTGTCAACACGGAGTTCTGGTGGCTTAAAGAATCTTCCCCCTCGTGTCATATGTCTGACTTCATCGCAAGAGAGGAAGAAATACTCATCTTCTTCAATCAGCAAGTATGGATCTTCATCTGTCAAAGAGACATAGCTTTTTGAGTTCATTTGAGCCAACAGGTAACTAGTGAATGTAGGGCTACTGTAATAAGGTGGGGATAAACAGTATGTATCGTCTAAGACTAGATCGAAGGGCTCATAGCTTGTGGTGAGGACTTCGTCGGTGAAAGTTATTCCTACTACGGGGTAACTGGGTAGTTTGACATGAATACGATGGATGAGAGATACATGGTCAAATGATAATTGGGTGTTGGAAACAATGTTCAGGGTTGGTGGAGGTTGATAGGTAGGTAATGGATTAGTGGTGAATTTGGTGATGTTGGGCTAGGGATTGTGACCTTTTTGTTATGAATAAGGTTTTGAATGGCATGACGCAAGGTGATACATCAATCAATGTGATGGCTAGGATTTTGGTGGAATTCGCAAAATAAGTTTGGGTTGTGTCCGGCTGGCAAGGGATTTGGCAAAGGCCGGGGTTGGATCGGGGTAAGAAACCCTTTTTTTAATAGTTTTTTAAAGGCTACGGTAAGAATCATCCCCAGATTGGTAAATTGACGTAGAGTACAGGGTTGATTTGGGTGAGTTTGATTATTAGTCCGGGCTGGAGGCTGAAATGGGCTAGCTGACGTGTTAGCTATGTAAACATGGTTGGTACTAGATTTGGGAACATATGATTTCTTAGACTTATTATCCGAGGGGTTAGAAAAAATTCTAGAGGCAAAAACATTATCGAGTTGGCTTTTGACTTGTAATAAGGACTCAAAAGTAGGGAGATATTGGGCGACTAGGTGCTAAGCGTATCTTTTGTAAGGTTTTTCAAGATAATTACAACTTGTTCCTTCTCCGAGGGTCGATCCCACATTTGGGCAGCCTTGGCTCTCCAACGGCCAATGAAATCAGTAAATTTCTCCCCATTCTTTTGTTTAGTTGACTCTGAATCCCTTCTTGAAGTTTAAATCTTAGTACTGTACTTATACTAATACTACAAAGCCTTTGACATCTTCTCCCATGTACCTATTATACTTGGATCTTGAGACATCAACTATCGTGAAGCTGATCCTGATAGAGTCCGCTGAAATAGCAATGTCATCTGTTCATCACTAAGCCCAATAGTGCGCATGTTAGTAACATACACTTTAAGATGCGTTTTTGCACAACCTACCCCACTGAACTTGTCTATTTTAGGCATCAAATTTTTTTCTAGCAAATGGATTCTAGGGATACGATTCAGAGATTCAATGCATGCTGCAATTGCATCGATACCATTTATATTCTTTAGGACTGACTCCAACTGAGATATCCTGTTTGCTAACACCAGATTTTCATCGAAATGTTCTTCATCCTCGTCAAGTTCAAAGACCTCACGTATATGTCTCGTTGCATTTTCTTCTATCATTTTTCCTTTTGAATCGTCAAAGGGATTGCCCATTGATTCTGAAATCTATTCTAAAACTTCCACTTTACCTTTTATACTGTTGATATCATTGGCGAAGGTTGCCAAAATCTTACGGATCTTTGTAAGCTTAGATTCTGAAGCTATTTATGCCTGTTGACTTGGTACTGACATTCGCTCTAACCGACTAGACTTACGACTCCAACTAGGAGGTGGACACTTGAGTTTGGGCGCAATGATAATCTCATATGACCCCATTAAAGATAAATTTAATCAATTTTAGTGTTACTCCGTTGATAACATTCTAATGAGTCCTTTTATTGAAGTTGCGTACCAATCCATTAAATAATCCATTCATGCACTCATTCAAGATAAATGTTTACTCAAAAGAAAAAATAGCTTTATTGGACATATTGAAAATTGTTGACAAAGAAAAATTCATTTTTGACTTAAACTATTTTTTACATGGACGCTTAGTCTTGTCTTGATGGTCATCAGGATTGCTAGAACTATCATGCTTGCTTATTTTAGCTTTAATAACTGGTTCTTTGAATTCTACTGGTCCATCTGGATACCCTAAGGTGCGTTTATTTAAAGTTTTCTCGATGAGATGCACTAACTTTTTAGTCAACGGCTCAGGAGGAATGAAGTCTTTGTGTTGAGGCAAAGAGAACTCTATAGGTATATCATACTACTCTGGGATCAATTCAGGTTTGTAGAAAGATGTTTCTTCTAAACCAATCAGACTCACATAGTAGGATCTTTTGGTTCTTAGATCAGGGGGATTAGTCATCCACCAAGGACATCTTAAACTAATATGACGAACAAGGCAAGAATCCAACCATTTGTTCCAAGTCTTGACTGAGTTGTGATGTACTAACAGGTTTTTTTTGAAAAAGTGTTATGGCTCATACTTAAGGTTTGAAGGAACATCTACAATTGTAAGACAGTCACAAAGCCACATATAGAGTAGGTGGAGGCTTCCTTTGAAGCTTTCTCCCTCACCATTCTTTATGGCATCTAGTCCCGAGAAAGTTTCAATTAGGATGAGAGGTACAGGGTTAGCTTTCCTTGAAAGTTGAGAGGCTATATCTATGAAAGACTCAAGGATAGTTTGGCCATTGCTTTTGGAGGTCAGCATGTATTGGGCTAAGATTCCTAAGCATAGACGGTAATCTCTAATGGTTCGTTAGGTTCTTAGTTTTACATTGATGGGATGACTGCGGGAACGATATGGGTTCAATAAAGGAACTAAGTCTAATCTTCCGTTATGGACTAGGGCCTTGGCTTCTTCCTTTGAAATGTTCAGTCCTGTAGCGAGGTCAGCAGAATATCCTGTCTTCAATGAGGGCCTGACTAGATGTCCTGAAGTGGATATTCCCATGATGCCACAATAATCCTCATGAGTGGAACACAAGTGCATACGCCTAATATAGAATATTTGAAGGTAAGGGTTCCAATGTTTAGCTATAGCGCGTAAGAGGTTCCAGTCTATCTCAAACTAATGAAAGTATATAGCACATCTCAACATGAATTTCCTAAAGTGAATTTTCTCTAAAGGGTGCATCCCCATGATGGTTGTTTTGACCAGTTGGTCGATTGGGTTATTGCTTACGGCTAGCATCTTGGTTTGACACAAAAGGGTATTTTAGTACATTTCTAAGGTTCATGCAAAATATATCTTTATAAGTCATTTTTCAAGAAAGAATAAATCATTTTGTAAATTATTTTTTCTTCATTTTATTTTCTTTCTAGAAAATATTTTCTTTTGGAAAACATTTTTCTTCCTTTTAAAATGGGTTGAAACCCGAATTAAAAAAGAGTTTGAATTCCATTTTGACTTAAATGGTCCAGTCCATCATGATTGTTGGATCGAGATGGATTGGGTCATTATGAACCATTGCCAAGTTTTTTTTTTAAATGGACTATTTATTGGGTTGGTGCACCTAGTAATACAATAATTTCGAATCAAGTTTAAATAGAAAGATTACTCATTAAGGACAAAATCGTACATTCTTAATCTCATCATTTGTAAGGTCCATTTCCAACAAACAACCCGGGAATACCCACGATAAGTTCGAGTCGTGACCTATAGGAAGGTTTCTAGACTCTAGGTTTACTACGTGCAATGTAATTTATCTGGTCACCCTTGCCCAAGTGCACCTATATACCTCTCGATACGTGGTGACTTGGTTTGATGTACCGTATAGGTGATAATGTAAGACTCTAACTCAAATATTTGAAGTCAAAAATCAGCCAGTTTAATCCCTAGTTGAGAGGTGGCGCACAATACTGAGTAAGGGCCCACTTAAATACCTCTCGTCTAGAATAGACGTTGTCTATCCCCCTCGAATGTAGGGTACAGTGGGGTAAGATCTCGCTTAGGCACTGATTTTGACCAAGAAATGCAATTGGTGAACTTTGATATATCGTATAGGTACGAGTCTAGGGTTGGCGATAAGGACATGTGACTTTGCGGCTTACAATAGGACAAAGGCTCATGTCACTCCAACCTGGGTGCATTGATATATCTTTCAGTGTCACCTAATCGAACAATACTGATGCCCTAGTTTTATATACCCTAAGATACGTGACTAGAGTTGTGGTTTTCATGAATGACGTCTCATCTCCAAGGAAACCGGGCCACACACTAGTACCATGTTGGCTATAAGGGACATGCAAGCGTGCAAAGTAATAAACATGTTAGTGGTGTATGCAAAACAAGGTGGGGTGTGCCCGGGGCCTTTTTCAAATAAATGGGCCCATGGGCCTGATCATATCATTACAACATGGGTATCACATGAATATTATCCAAGACAAATACCAATCCAATCACATCATTAAGATGAAAAATAAGCACAACAAACAGATATCAATATCATGGCAATATTATATAGGCATTCAACACAAGGACTAATAATCGGATTCAATTGTTTGAACAAGCATACAATTCTTAGTCAAGACCAATTATATAAATTTTATATGGTCTAATCAAGGTTATTTTGGGGTGACCCTAACCAAATTGATATTCCAAAAAATATTGAACTAAATATGGAATGATAATTGTTGGAGCAAGGGTTTGTTTTTTATTAACCAAAATTGATTTAAAACAAAGGAAAATATGTGTATATATTAAAAAAAAAATTGGTACTAACTTAAAATAGCTAAAAAAAAAATCAGCATAAAACAATTCCTTTACCATAATTTATTTGTAATATAGTTGATAACAAGCATCAAACATCGAAATATAGTGTTGTGGGTAAACTTAGTGTGACAATATAAAAAAAAAATAAAACACCCAAAAATACATAGTGACTTGCATGGAACCTCCTCAATTAGAACGATTCTCGAATTAGATTTCGCTACAAAGATATTTTTTTTTTATGTTCTGATTTTTTTTGTCGAACATGTATTCTAACCAGCAACAATGATGGAAAAGAGAAATCACACTTTTTATGAAATTTAGAGTTTGCACATCAAGAACCCAGCGAACTTGTTATTGATAACCATACTAGACTCGATCTTGAGTAAAAACAAACCAAAACAGAAAATTATCATTACTGGGAGACTGTACGAGCGTCCCAAAATTTTAATTCTGTTATTGCATCCTGATCGACTGGTTCAAATTTTGCAAATAGCACCTTTGAAGTTCAGAAGCCACGTAACCGATGAATTCCAAATCCTATAAATCCCAAGAGCATCTACGGTCACTCCAAAACGTAGAAGAAATTCCAATAAATTCGGATCGGGGAATACAGATTCGCAGAAAAATTCAAATCGATGTATTGATCACCGACTTTAGATCGAATGATCCTACGATTTCCATGACTCGATCGAATAAACCATACAAAACAGTAGATAAAATGAAAACAGAGATTATCAATGTTCAAACGTCTCTAAGGTACGAATAAAAACTAATCTAAAACATCTTTTCGTTCGATCTTTCAATCCCTCTTCATCTCCAATTCCAAAACTAAGGAAATCGGCATTATTTTTTCTTTAAAAAAAAAAACTGGGTTTCAAACTATAGACACCCCATTTTTGCATTCGTCTGATTAATCAACTCGTCAACCTCATCGCAACGGTTCCCAATGATGGATGATTATTCTAATGCTTTATTTTATTACAAGATATGTTTCAGAAATTCAGATGAGGTATCTCAAATTGATAAAACTATAGAAACCACGCTACGCTAGGAAAATATAACTTCAAAAACATAAAAATCATCATATTGCCAACAAAAAGAAATTTTGCGATAAAAATGACTAAATTATCAAAATACCCTTAATCTTAAAACATCCCTAGAGCCTACATTACGCTTAGAAAAATCCTTTTAAACACATAAAACAACAAATCAAAATCAAATAAATCATTTCGCCAATTTTCATAAAATTAGACCAAATTACGAAAATGCCCCTCATAAAGTTCACGACCATTTTGCACAAAAAATTTCATAAATGACACAAACCAATATTCCCATTGAATTCCTTACTAAAAATCGATTCCAAAACATCTTGGGACATTGAAAAACGACTTAAAACGTAAAAAGTCATCTTCGAGGGTAAAACGATAATTTTACAATTTTAATAATTAAAAATTAAAACATTTATTAATGTAAAGGGAAATCCTAATTAAAATTAAAGTCAATCAAATAAGACTAAAATCAAAATCTTAAAGTCAATCAAGTAAGACTAAAGTCAAAATCTTAAAGTCAACCAAGTAAGACTAAAAGTCAAAACCTTAATAGAATTCTAATTAAACAATAACTCTATTTAGAAAAATTCTAATTAAACAATAACTCTATTTAATATAATTTTAATTAAACACTAACTCTACCTAAAATAATTTTAATTAAACACTAATCTATCAAAACAAGCACTCCAAAAAATCTATAAATAGGGGTCTCTACAACCTATTTTCGTATAAAAAAATAAATCCTAAAAAAAGTAGGTCAAAAAACTTACCTAACCTCCCATAAACCTTAATTTTGAAGTCCCAACTCCTTACCTAACATCCATACCTAAACTTTAGCTCAAAAAATACCTAAAAGCTCTTAAAAAACACTCAGAAATTCAGAAAAAAATTGAAAAATTCAGATCTAAGAAGAAAGTACCTTGTCTTGGAGATCTGAAGCAGATCCGGTGACAGAACGAAGCGACGAGTGTTGTGCGAAGAACTATTCTACCAGATCTGAGGAAACAAGACCGTTATCTTCGGAAAAGTATATATTTCTTATTTTTTTAACGGTTAGGTCTTTTTAGCAATGTAGTCTTATTTGAGAATTAGTAGAGACCGACGTTTGTTGGGCGGGGTTGGTGCCTAACACCTTCCAACCCCGTAATGTGATCCCCGGACTCAGTATTTTTTTTTGTAGTAGATTAGTTATTTCTTTTTATCCATTTTGAGTAGATATTCGATTCTTAGACCGCAATAACTTGACGGCAACTCCTAAACCTCAAAGGTCAAAAGCGGATCCGTGCACCCCTCGAATCGAGGACGCTTTCAGTGGTGACTCCACTGGGGACCATTGATGATTAGACTTAAAAAATTCCAAGTATGGGAATATTGCCGATGACCTAGTTTCTTTTTTTATTTTATTTAATTTTTAGTTAGTTTCTTTTTATTGTTTATTTATCAGTTGTTTTATTTATTATATTTGTTGGTCCAATTATTAATTATTCAGTTCAATTTTGGGTACATTAATTTGGCATATTATTTTTTTTTAGTTCAATCGAGAGTCACGTAGGGTGACTTTAAATAATGTTAAATTTCAAAGGACAATTTTATTGAGGATGGAATAATGAAACAAAGGGGATCTTTTATTTATTTATTTATTTTTAATTATTTATTTGTTTTTTCGCTTATTATTTTTATTTAGGTGTTCAGTTTTTTTAATTGGCAAGTTTTACTGTCTGTTGACAGGAAACAAAAAATGATATAAAAAAAACAAAAAAAAGGGAAAAAGTTTTTGAAGTTCTGTTAGCAGCAAGCTTTTATTTTAAGATGGTATATCCCTAGTAAGAACCTGTTTTTAATGGTTAAATCCTTCATGTTTTTATTGATGAGCAGTGTGCGCTAGTAAGAAGAGAAATTCTCTCTTCTTATCTTCTTCTCCATCAAAGAAAACAGCAAATAAAAAAAGCCTCTTTTTTTTCTCTCTCTCTGTTCTCTGACTCTATTAAGAAAGGAAATCGTAGTTATGGAAGGATGTCGGGAAGAGCGAAGCTTGAAAAACCATTGATAAACATTATTTGATTCTAGATAGAGAGATAGCAAGGACCGGAAGCTGTGGATCATCGCTGTTTTTGGAGTCGTTGTACAGTTTGTGAGGTGGATCATCAGTCCATTTCATAATTTCAAAGTTGATATCGAAAACCTCTCGAAATCTTAAACCCTTTTTATTCTTGTTTTTTTCTTTTCTTCCCAAATGATTTAACTTCCCATACGATTTAAGAACAACGTGATTTCTTCCCAGGTTTATGTTTTTCATCGAAGCTCTACTAAAAATTTTGTATTTTGAGAAACTTTAATCCATGTTTTTTTGTTCTTTTTGTAAGATTGAAGACCGGTTCGATTATTGAATTTGAAGAAAAATTGGTTCTTTTTTTAAAATTTGAAAAAATCTAATTCATTCTGCCAAAGGCCATTGGAGGAGCCTCAATCTTGGCGTTCTGCTATATGAGGCATTTGTGAGGTTTAATGGTGATTTATGATGGTTCGATTTTTGAATCCATTTATTTTCATATCCGACAGAGGAATCAAAATTCTGGATCTATTTGAATCTATTCCAATATTCTATGTGAGACTTTACTGCAATTTTTTTTTTAAGCAGAAACTAAAGTTTTTTTTTTAATCAGAAAAAAATCTGAGGCTGATCGAGAAGGGATTCGATAGCAGCCCCTTCTGGAAGGCATGTGGGGAATAATTTGTTAAAAGTATTGTCACACCAATTTGTACTTGTAACACATCACAACAAGATGGTATTTTTTCTTAATTGCAAACGAGTTGGTGCGACAATATAATTTTTTTTTTAGGCTGAGTTTTTAGTTTTTTTTTAATTAGAAATAGTTTTTTATTAAAAAGTTAATTTAAAAAAATAATAATAATAAAATCTATATTTCCACAAGCATCATTCTAATCATTAATTCAACGTTTTATCCTTAATTCAATGTACTTTGAGAATTGTGGTTTATTTAGAGACACCCGAAGTGATTTTTGATTGGACCATAAAAATTATGAAAATTGTGCCTATTGCAATGATCAAGATCTGATCAATTACTATGCCATATTCATTATTGATTTATCATAATTCTAAATTGATGTATAAAGGAAATGTGCGGTTTGATCTCGAATTGAACCATATGGATGTTTTTAATCCTTCTTGCTCATTGTATGTCTTTACATGTATGGTTTAATACTTTTGCTTGTATGGTTTAATTAGGCCCATGGGCCTATTTGTTTGAAAAAGGCCCTGGACACACCCTACTTTGTGTTGCACACACCACATGCACGTTTACTGTTTTGCATGCTTGCATGTCCCAATATAGCTAACGTGGCACTAGTGTGTGGTCCGGTCTCTTCGGAGATGCGACATCGTTCATGAAAATCACAATTCCAGTCACGTACCTTAGGTTATATAAAACTGGGACATCAGTACCGTTTGATCAGGTGACTCTGAAAGGTATATCGATGTACCCAGGCTGGAGTGACCTGAGCCTTTGACTTATTGTAAGACGCAGAGTCACATGTTCGTTTGCCAACGTAATACTAGTACGTGGTCGGTCCCCTCGTAGGATGCCAAACCATTTATGAAAGCTACAACTCTTGACTCGTACTCATAGGTATATCAAAGATGATCCAAGTACATCAATTGCACTTCTTGGTCAAAACCAGTGTCTAAGCGAGATCCTGCTCCGATGTACTACAATACTAGGAAGATAGATTACGTCTATTCTAGAAAATAGGTGATTTAATAGTATCTTTACTCAAGCATCGTGTGCCACCTCTAATCTGGGGATTAAATTGGTTGTTTTTGACTTCAAAGAAGTGAGTTGAAGTTTTAGATTATCCCCTATACGGTATATCAAACCAAGTCACCACGTACCCTCTGATTGAGTACGCTTGAGAGGTATATAAGTGTATTTGGGCAAGGGTGGCCAAATAAAAATGCATTGCACGTAGTAAGCTTAAAGTCTAGAAAACTCCCCTATAGGTCACAACTCGAACTTATCGTGGTTATTCCCGGGTTGTTTATTGAATGGGACCTTATGATTGATGAATGTATGTAAATAAAGAGATCAGAATGTATGGTTGTCCTCAAGGATTAAAGTTTGTTTTACCTGATTAAAATGGGTGCACCGACTCAATAAATAATCATTTTGTTACAATAATTCATAATGACCCAGTCCATCTCGACCCAACAATCATGATGGGCCAGGCCATTTAAATCAAAATGGAAATCAAATTCTTTTCTAAATTTGGGTTTCAACCCATTTTCAAAAAGGAAAAATGGTTCACAAAAGGAAAGTATTTTCTAGAAAAAGTGTTTTCTAAAAGAAGTGTTCTCTATAAAAAAATATTTTTCAAGAAAAAATATTTTCTATAAGAACAAGATTTTTCAAAAGAAAAACATTTTCCAAAAGGAAGTTTTACAAAGAAAAGAAAATAAAGGAAATAATTTACAAAATAATTTGTTTGAGCAATGACTTACAAAGATATTTTACATGGACCTTGGGAGTGTACTAAAATACCATTTTTTGTCAAACCAAGATGCTAGTCGCAGGCAATAACCAAATCGACCAGTTAGTCAAAACAATTATCATAGGGATGCATCCTGTAGAGAAGATCAATTTTGGGAGATTCATGTTGAGGAGTGCTCTTTACTTCCACGAGTTTGAAATAGATTGGAACCTATTACGTGCTATGGCTAAATGCTGGAACCCCTACCGTCACATATTTCATATTAGGCATATGCACTTGCGCCCCACTCATGAGGATTATTGTGGCATTATGGGGATATCCATTTCAAGACCTCTAGTCAGGCCCTTATTGAAGACATGATATTCTGGTGATCTAGTCACAGGACTGAACATCTCAAAAGAAGAAGCCAAGACCCTAGTCCATAATGGACTTAGTACCTTTACTGGGTTTGTATCGTTCCCGTAGTCATCCTGTCAATGTAAAACCCGAAGCTTGACGAGCCACTAGAGACTATCGATTGTACCTAGGAATCCTAGCCCAATACATGCTGACCTCCAAAAGTGATGGCAAACTATCCCTGAGTCCTTCATAGATATAACCTCTCAACTCTCAAGGAAAGCCAACCCAATACCTCTCATCCTAGATAAAACTTTCTCAGGTCTAAATGCCATAAAGAATGGTGAGAGGGAGAGCTTCAAAGGAAGTCCATACTTACCTTATATGTGGCTATGTGATCATCTCAGAATTGTAGATGTTCCTTCAAATCTCGAGTATGGGCCAGAACACTTTTCCAAAAGAAACCTGCTAGTGCGTCACAACTCAGTTAAGGCTTAGAGCAATTGTTAGACTCTCGCCTTGCCTGTCATATCCGTTTAAGATGTCATTGGTGGATGACTAATCCCCCTGTTCTAGGAACCAAAAGTTCCTATTATGTTCATCTAATCGGTTTAGAAGAAACATCTTTCTACCAACCTGCATTGATCCAGAGCAGTACGACATACCCATAAAGTTATCTTTACCTCAACACAAAGCTTTCTTCCCTTTCGAGCCATTGACAAAAAAATTAGTGCATCTCATTGAGAAGGCTTGAAATAAACGCACCTTAGGATATCCAGACGGATCAGCAGAATTCAAAGAATCAAACCTGATAGCAATCCTGATGACCATCAAGACAAAGCCAAGCGTCCATGTAAAAAATAGTTTAAATCAGATTTGTTGAAAGATATTGTAATGAGAACATTTCTTTGTCAATCATTTTCAATAAAGCTATTTTTCTTTTGAATAAACATTTATTTTCCTTTTGAATGATCATTATATAAATGGATTATTTAATGAATTAGTGCACAAACTTCAATAAAATGACTCATTAAAATGTTATGAAGGGGGTAACAATGAAATTGATTAAATCTACTTTTGATAGGGTCATATAGGATTACCATTGTGCCCAAACTCAAGCGTCCACCTCCTATTTGGAGTCATAAGTCTAGTCGGTTAGAGTGAACGTCAGTACCAAGTCAACAGGCAGAAATGGCTTCAAAGTCTAAGCTTACAGAGATCTGTAAGATTTTGGCAGTCTTTGCAAATAATATAAATAGTATAAAAGGCAAAGTGGAAGTTTTAGAACAGATTTCAGAATCAACGGGCAATCCCCTTGATAATTCAAAAGGAAAAAAGGGAAGAAGAAAATGCAGCGAGACGTGCACATGAGGTCTCTGAGCTTGACGGAGATGAAGAACAGTTCGATTAAAATCCGGTGTTAGCTAACATAATGTCTCAGTTAGAGTCAGCTATGAAGAGTATAATGGGTATTAATGAAATTGCAGTAGGCATTGAAGCTCTAAACCGTATCCCTAGAATTCATTTGTTAAAGAAGTTTATGATGCCTGAAATGGATAAAATCAATAGTGTAGGTTATGCAAAAACGCATCTTAAGGTGTATATTATTAACATGCGCACTATGGGACTCAGTGATGAAAAGATGACGTTATTATTTCAGAGAACTCTATCAGGATTGGCACTACGTTGGCTGATGTTTCAAGATCCAATTACCGTAGGTACATGGGAAAAAATGTCAAAAGCTTTCTAGCATCAATATAAGTATAGTACCGAGATTGAGACTTCAAGAAGGGATTTGGAATCAACTAAACAGTAGAATGGGAAAATTTTTATAGATTTCATTGGCCGTTGGAGAATCAAAGCTGCTCAAATGTGAGATAGACCATCAGAAAAGGAATAAATAGCTATTATCCAGAAAAATCTTACACAAGGATGCTCAGTATTTGGTTGCTCAATATATTCCTACATTTGAATCCCTATTACAAGCCGAAAGCCAACTCGAGGACGCATTTGCCTCTGGGGTTCTTTCTAACCCCTCGGATAACAAGTCTATGAAACCCTACGTTCCCAAACCTAGTACCAACCATGTTTACATAACCAACACATCAGCTACCCCAGCTCAACACCCAGCCTGGACTAATAACCAGTAACCTCGAACTTCGCGTCAGTTTACTAATATAGGGATGACTCTTACCGTTGCCTTTCAAAAACTATTGCAAAAAGGTATTCTTAACCCAATACAACCACGACAATTACCAAATCCCCTGCCAATCGGACATAATTCTAATTTGTTCTGTGAATTCCATCAAAACACTGGCCATCACACCGATCGGTGTATCACTCTCCGTCATGCCATTCAGAATCTTATCGATGCAAAAAAGGTCACAATCCCTAGTCCAACGTCACAAAACGTCACACTAATCCACTGCCTGCCTATCAACTTCCACAAACCCTGAACATGATTTTCAACACCCAGTTACCATTTGACCATGTCTCTCTCATCCATCCCATCCAATTCAAACCACCCAGTTGTCCCATTTTCAAAATGGATTTCATCGACGAAGTCTTTACCACAAGTTGTGAACCTCTCGATTCAACCCCAGATGATGCATATCGTCTATCCTCACCTCGTTATGATAGTCTTGCATTCACTAGTTATCTTTTGGTTCAAATGAATCTGGAAAGCCCCATCTCAGTGACAGAGGAAGATCCATACTTGTTGACTAAAGAAGATGAGCCTTTCTCTCTTTCTTATGATGAAGTCAAACATGTGACTCGGGGGGGAAGAATTTTTAAGCCACAAGAACTCTGTGTCAATGATCCTGCAGCCTTGGCTAGAAAAGGAAAAGAAGATCCTATCAAAGAGAACATCGAGGAAGATGATGTTGTGATCAAGCAGTTCAGGGGCTAATATCTCAGTTTGGGGTTTACTCATGGCTTCCATTGCCCATAGGGAGGTTGTTCTCAAAGCATTAAGTATAGCCCAAGTCTCCCTTGTTACTTCTCCAGATCAGCTGGTCAGTATAGTAGGGGTAACTTACGTAGAGAATATCCTATCCTTTTCAGACTCAGATCTCTCAAAAGAGGGAACAAGCCACAGTAAGCCGTTGCACATCATAGTTGACTATAACAGGATGAGGGTACCTCTGGTTTTGATTGACAATGAGAGTACGCTGAATGTTTGTCCTTTAAAGACTGCTACTTGCCTCGGGTTTAAGGCTAAAGATCTCAAGCCCACTAATCAAGATGTTAGGGCCTATGATAAAATCAAAAGGGATGTACTAGGAATTTTGCACCTTCGATTGTCCACAGGTAAACTAAATTTCCTGTGGAATTTCAGGTTATTGATATCCAGTCATCTTTCAATTTGCTGTTAGGGAGACCATGGTTACACCAAATCAAAGTCATACCTTCCACGCTACACTAGAAAGTTAAATTTATCAAAGATGGACTAGTAATTACCCTTCATGGAGATGCTAAGATTGTGTGGATTATAAATAGTACCGAAGCCAAGAATGAACCATTACTTGAGATTCAACCAGAAAAAACATGAGGTAGAGCTTAGTGGGTTTGAATTTGAAAAGATATACCTAGTCCAATGGGAGCACTCGGTGAAAGAATATTTTCCTATTGAGAATACCTCTAACTGCTACATGGCCAATATGTTCAAAAAAATGAGATTCTTCCCTGGTATGGGCCTAGGTCGCAAGCAATAGGATATTAAATAGGCACTAGTGATTAAATAAGTCATCGGCATATTCGGGTTAGGATATAAGCCTACTAAGGAAGATTGGGCCCAATACTGGAAGACAAAGAGGGAAAAGGCAATTGCAAAAAGACAAGGACGCACCACAGATCTGATTAAAATGAATCCTTATCATAAGACCTTTAATGGTTATTTCGTGAAAGAAGGAGAAGATTTTCATTACTGTGGGTTCCCATAACCATTCATTGATCACATCATAGGTACTCTTTTTGCCGGGTTTGAAATTTTCTTCGGTATGGATTGGCCTGAAAAGGAAGAAAATACAAGAGTGAAAGAAAAGGAAGCTGAAGACTGGCAACTCAACCTGGGCACCCTAAACATTGATCAGCTATTCATTGAAGATCACAATGTCCTACTATTGTCAGTAGAGAAAGGGATCCCAAATCCTCAGTTTGTAATCAAACCCGTGGTCAGGTCTCTTTCTAATTATCATGTAATGAGTCATGTGTTACATATCGAGGCTGATTCTATCAGTCCTGTTCAGTTCAACATGTCTAGTATTTTTGTTGAGTCAGGTAATTTAGTTGTTTCTGTTGAGTCAGATAAGTCTGTTATTTTTGCTGAGTCAAGTGAGTCTGTAAAGTCTGTAATGAGTCCTGTTACCCCATCTCTTTTTAATTAAATGAAAGATATTTTTGATTACCCTGAGTGCAATAATAATTTAACTAATAATCTGGCTTCGGAGGGAGAGTCTTCTGACGAAGAATCTCCCCTGAAATAATCAAATTACTTGAACAAGAAAATGAACGTCGGACTCAACCTCTAATAGACGAAGTAGAGGTTATTAACCTAAAAACAAAAGAAAGTCCTCAAGATATTCGGATTGGGATTACCTTATCCCCCGATAAACGCAAAGGGATAGTAGACTTGCTTAGAAAGTTCAAAGATGTATTCGCTTGATCTTATGAGGATATGCCAGAAGTAAGCACATATATTGTTCAACATCAGATTCCATTATATCCTGATGCTCGACCAATCAAACAGAAACTTCGACGTATGAAACCGGAATGGACTCTGAAGATTAAAAAATAAGTTACGAAGCAGATTAACGTTGGATTTTTGAAAGTAGTGGAGTACCCTGAATGGATTGTTAATGTCGTCCTGGTGCTTAAAAAGGATGGAAAAGTCAGAATGTGTGTAGATTTCAGAGACCTAAACAAAACAAGTCCAAAAGACAGTTTTCCGTTACCACACATAGATATTCTAGTGGATAGTACTGCAGGGAACGCGTTGCTATCTTTTATGGATGATTTTTCAGGGTACAATCAAATAAAAAAGGATTCTTGGGATATGTAAAAAATGTCGTTCATCACACAGTGGGGAACTTTTTGCTACAAGGTTATGCCTTTTGTTTTGAAAAACGTTGGAGCCACTTATCAAAGAACAACCACAACTTTAGTACATGACATGATACACAAGAAAGTCGAAGTCTATGTAGATGATATGATAGTCAAATCTAAGGAACGACTGGGATGTTGTAGCATTAGAAAATTTTCACACAAGATTCAAAAGTACCAACTCCGGTTCAACCCGTAGAAATATGTATTTGGAGTAACTTCTAGAATATTATTGGGATTTGTGGTCAGTCAAAGAGGAATCGAAGTGGACCCTATGAAGATTAAAGTTATCCAAGAGATGCCACCGCCTAAGACTAAAAAGTAGATCCGAGGTTTTTTAGGCAGAATCCAATATGTCAACAAATTTATCGCTCAACTCACCAACGTCTACGAACTTATTTTCAAGCTTCTCAAGAAAAATGAACCAACAGTTTGGAATGAGCAATGTCAAAAGGCTTTTGACCAAGTTAAGGAATATCTATTGAACCCGTCTATTTTGGTTCCACCTACACCGAGGGAACCACTTCTTCTTTATCTGTCAGTCACAGAAGAAGCTATGAGATGCATGCTTGCATAATATGACAAAGATATTCACAAAGAAAAGGCTATCTACTATATTAGTAAAAAAATGTTAGGGTATGAACGAAAGTATTTAGTCCTTGAAAAAACTTGTTTGGCACTAGTATGGGCTACTCAGAGACTTCGACACTATATGTTATCTCATTCAGTTATCTTGTTATCTCGGATGGATCCTCTCAAATATCTCTTCGAGAAATCAGCACTGACACGAAGAACTGTGCAATGGTTATTGTTGTTATCAGAGTTTGACATCACACATGTTACACAGAAATCTATCAAGGAGAAAGCTGTGGTAGAATACTTGGTAGATCACTCGGTGGTAGAAGGAATAAGGAATGTTGATCAGTTCCCAGATGAGAATATATTGCATGTTGAAGAAGAATCGCGGAACCAAACATGGCAGCTATACTTTGATGGAGCCGCCAATCAGAATGGGTATGGAATAGGGGTAATCATGTTTTCTCTGGAAGGATGTCACATTCTGATTGCCATTAAGTTAGCCTTTTCTAACACCAATAATACAATGGAATATAGAACGTGTATCGCTGGGCTCAAAGCTGATTTGAACCTGGGCATTACAGAAATTGAAGTTTTCGGGGATTCAGTCTTGGTCATACATCAGTCATTAGAAGAATGGAAGACTAGAGATGAAAAGTTTAAGCCTTATCATGAGTATATGTTAAACTTAGTGAGTAAGTTTAAAGTTATCATGTTCCAACACTTGTCAAGGGTAGGTAATAGATTTGCTGACTCTTTAGCCACTCTATCTTCAATAATCCATTTGCCCCCTGGCATGGAATTGAGGTTGATCACTGTCAAAGTCAAAGACAAACCTGCATATTATCATTAGATCAATATTGCTACTCGACTACCTGATGGAATGTCGTGGTACACAAACATTAAAAGAATATTGGAAAAACAATAATTCCTAAAAGAAGCATTGAGGAAGAAACAACAAACCCTATTAAAATTAGCATCTCAATTCATCCTGTACACAGGAAGTTTATACAAAAGGTTTTATGATGGAATTCATTTATCATGTGTTGATGAAGATCAAGTTAAACAGAAAATGGTTGAACTACATTCAGGGGATTGTGGTCCTCACATGAGTGGGAAAATGTTAGCTAAGAAAATTATGAGACAAGGGTACTACTGGCCCACGATAGAAACAGATTGTCATCACATGGTCAAGACTTGTCACAAATGCCAAATACATGCAAATCTCATACCTGTGCCACCTTCTAAATTAGTTGGTCTGACTTCACCGTGGCCATTCTCAGTTTGGGAAATTGACATTATTGGTAAAATATCGCCTAAGGCATCAAACGGGCATGAATACATTCTAGTTGCTATCGATTATTTTACTAAATGGGTCGAAGCTGCCTCTTATGCTGTCCTTACTACGTCTAGAGTTGCAAAGTTCATTCAAACAAATATCATAAGTCGATATGGCGTACCTTCAGAACTGATGTCTGATAATGGATCACATTTGAAAGCTGAAGTTATTACACTGTGTTCAAAGTTCAAAATCTCGCACCCCAAATCATCTCCTTACCGTCATCAGATCAATGGAGCAGTTGAAGCGGCTAATAAGAATCTGAAGATAATCATCAGGAAAATGTGTCAATCACATCGAGATTGGTCAAAAAAATTATCATTTGCACTATGGGCATACCGAACTTCAATTCGATCCTCTACTGGAGCTACTCACTACTCCTTAGTGTATGGCATGGAAGCAATCTTACCAGTCAAAAATGAAATTTCATTTCGATTAGATTAGTCAAAACAAGGGATAAGGTATATAGTAAGAAAATCATAGATACCTCATAGACAAATAGGCTAATGAACGGATTCTCTCTTTTTCCATCCAATTTGTGTTCATTATAGGATACCTAGATGGTTAGAAATCATTTATTTTTGCAACCCGATCGCTCTTTTGACTTTGGAATAAATTATCATTAGCAATATACCGTTTCTTCTACACATTCGTTTCCACTCAAGAATAGAGCTATAGTTAGGATTCAGAAAAAAATCGATGATCCACTTATGGGAGAACCTTTTCCCGCATCAGGCACTAATCTATTTTTAACGTCTAATTAGATCAGGTAATCATTCGATTTAAGCATAGAAACTCGTTGTTTTTTGTTTCCTTATAATTGGAGTCGTAGGGCTCTATCCATTTATTCGTGTGACCTAACCATGAATTTCTTTTTTTGTTCCGCTCTAAGAAATCAAACAATATTTTGAAGATTTTGTACCGATCCGGTGAGGATGAAGTATTTTCATAGTTCTCCATTGATACGACATGTTGTTTTTTCCATTCATTCCCTTTCAAGATCAATCGTAGTCTTACAAACTCTACCAACGGTATGGACGACTCCGTTCCTTCATCCAAATGTGTAAAAGATTCTAGCCGTACTTAAAAGCCGAGTACTCTACCGTTGAGTTAGCAACCCGAATAATGTAATTATGGTGTGTAGATACAATCGGAATATAAAAAAAATAACTAACGAGGTTGGATTTCACGACCCCATCAAAACATTGACCTAGCTACCCAATAAAAAAAAATTTATGCTTGATTATTAACCTAAAAACGAACAGATCAGATACAAAATAAAATTCATTATTAGATAAAATAAAATAAAAAAGGACGGGCTAGAAATTTTCTTTATTTAATTTATCCATATATTTTTTTTGCATTCAAAAAAGACTTCTTGTGTCACATCGAATCCAATGAACCCATCAGTTGCATGAAGTAAAGTAAAAAACGAAACTTATAGGACGTAGATAAATAGATCTATTTATCTACGATCGAATTATATTTGATCAATACACTATTGTCAATATGAACGTTAAGAAACCAAAAGAAATGCAATTTAATAATACAGAAAAAAAAAGGACCTGTGTTGGATTGGCACTACATAGATGATCCACATAAATAAAAAAAAAGTGTGGATGAAACAGCAAAATAACAATACGGAAGAAGAAAATCTCGGGTTTATTCAATATCAATCAAGGTACAATAAGCAAGCTTGACTCCTTTTTTGTTGATGGAGTCTCAACAAAAACTACCCGATTGAGGGTAATCCCATAATCTAATAGATCCTGTTAGTTCATAGATCTTGCTAGTGTATCTATTCATTTGATCTTTTTTCTATCCGTCTCATATCACATAATCACATAGAAGTAGAAGAAATTTTTGTCGTTATTTGTTATGTTATTTTTATATTAGTCAAATATATAATATGGGATCATATGAGAGACTAATAGAATAGAAAATAAGAAATAAGAATAGAGCAAGAAAAAAAACGGGGAATAGTGAAGAAAAAATTACAAAAAACGAGCATAGGGGCTACCCCCTCTTTCTTTTCTTTTTTATTTTAGTAATGTAATTAATTGAATTTAATTTGATTAATACAAAGTTCCTTAAAGACCTCTGCCTTCTTTGAAATATCATGAACGATTCTTGTAGGTTGAGCGCCTTTTTCAAGGAAATATAGAATAGCAGGAACATTTGAGTAAGTTTGATTCTTTATCAGATCGTAAAAGCCCACTTTTCAATTGCAACAATTCTATCGATGACTCATTGGGATAGATGTAGATGAACAATGCCCCCCTAGAAACGTATAGGAGGTTTTCTCCTCGTACGGCTCAAGAAAGAATGATTCGAATTTTTGTATAATTTATGTATATAGTAACAAATAGATCCAAAAAATCATCAAATCGATTAGACTATGATTTGATTCATTTTTTCTTCTTACTCCCTGAAAAATCAAAAATCATCTGTACTCATAACTCAAGTTAGATAATTCCAAAAGAGTTCAAAGGAAAATCCTTAGGCCCAGGCATTTCATTTATTGAGCTGTCTCAAACCCCTTTTGTTTGTCTCATTTAGAATCAAATTTTTTGATTCCTCATTCTGATCCAGTTGTTGAGACAATTGAAAATGGTGTTTTCTTGTTCCGAGATCCTTTATCTTTTCTTTGAATCATTGGGTTTAGACATTACTTCGGTGATCCTTAATCGTTTCAAAATGGCAGCAACATACCTTTTGTGATTTCTTTCTATCCAAAAATCATACGAATGATAGATTCCCGTGTGATACACTTTTGATCGAAAAAGTTTTACCAATTCCAACATAATTTATTTACTTTTGGATTTGAAACTTTTGTTCGAATTGAATCCTTTCGATTTCTATATCGAAGATATACTTACGAAGTTGTTCCAACTTATTGATTGACACTAAACCTAGATTCTTGCCTCTGAGAAATGAATCAATACTTTCTGCTCGAGCTTCATCATGTACTATTTCCATTATAACCCAACAAAATGGACATTCTAGTAGAACAGAACAAACTATGTCGAGCCAAGAGCACCTTCATTCCTATATCCTATATTATATATATATATATATATAATCAAATGGCGGATGTAATAATCCACGACTGATCATGTCCTTCAAGTCGCACGTTGCTTTCTACCACATCGTTTTAAACGAAGTTTTACAATAACATTCCTCTAGTTTGGAACCGGTATGGAATTGATTCAATATTGAATCATGAATAGTAATTGGCGCAATCGGTACATAGTAATTTCTATTTTTATTTTTCTAGACTATCTATACTATATAAATAGTAGGTATTTCTATTTCATTTATCTGGAGAAGTCTCAGCAAAGATTCAATTTGATTAACTACCTGTATGAATGAACCAATTTCATTTATAATATATTTTATAATTTATTTGAATTTTTTATAAAGTTATAAGGAACACGAATGGACGAGTTCTTCTTTAGATAGGGAATCTAGAATTGACTTTATTATAGATAGGGAATCCAGAGGCTTGTCGTTCGCATTTCGATTCAGAATACAACATTGATAATTCAAATGTAAAGTTTCGATAAGTAACTAGCTTCAATATGAATATGATCGAGACATGCATGGGCATACACTGAATGGCCCATCTGATTGATTTTCTTTTTGAATTATGCATTGATCTATGTTCCCATCCTACCTGGATCACAAATGGATTTAGTTACATCTGCATGTCATTTGCACTCGATTCGGTTTGTGAGAGAGAAAGATCTGATTCAGAAAAGAATCATTAGCAATCATAAACAACTATCACATTGCATTCAACATTACACTCTTAAACAGAAGAATGTTAGAGAGAACAATCTTTATTATGTATAGAATCGGACTTCCCTAGGACGGAAGGATTTGAACGTCCGAGTTGCGGGACCAAAACCCGATGCCTTACCACTTGGCCACGCCCCATTTAGATTTCTATTCAACATTAATACTAATAAACACCAATACCGGTATTGGTTTTTCGTCAATTCCTGCCCAAATATATATGAAATAGGTTAGATTGTTGCTAGGATTTGATACGTAAAGTTGTAGAAATAAACTGAATTTATTGATCATTACATATAATTCAATTAAGATAATGTATGAAAGTATGATTCCTTTTATTCTCATTTGAGAATTGAAAGGTTTTGGATTGGGTGAGTCAAAGAAAAAATAAGGATTTTTTTTGTCTACTTTGATTTAATTTTCATTTCTTTTTCCCCTTAGATCAATACCTCAATCAAAATGAAATTATTTCCAAGAATGAAATGTTTGTTATGCTTAATATCTTTAGTTTGATCTGTATCTGTCTTAATATCATTCGAGTACTTTTTTTTTTGACAAATTGCCCGAGGCTTATGCTTTTTTCAATCCAATCGTAGATGTTATGCCAGTCATACCTGTGCTCTTTTTTCTCTTAGCCCTTGTTTGGCAAGCTGCTGTAAGTTTTCGAGGAGATCTTTTGTCCTATAAACATTCATGATGTTTTCGATAAAAAAAAGATTCAAACATAAAAATTCTTGGATAGTCGCGATGAATCTGGATCACCGCATTTCCTGATTCTGACCTTCTACTTCATAGTAAACAAGAACCATAATAGGGTCCCCACAATAACGAATTGTGGATATGAAAGATAATTTTTGTACCTAAGTAATCTTATTACAAATGAATTTCTGCAAATTCCTTTCTTTTTCAAAAACCACTTTTTGATGTAAAAATAGAAATAAAATATGTGGTATAAAATGGATAATCTATTCCCCTTTTTCCAAAAAAAAGATCTTGACTAAGAGCTTTGTACCACGTGCAGGCTTATCAAAGAAGAGTCGCCTGTGTATTTAAGAAAAAGATCAAGGTCCGTAACTTACAAGTCAGGGATGTAGTACTCAAAGAGAATCAGGCACCTATCTTTGACCCTAGAGGGAAGTTCAAACCAAATTGAGGAGCTCTATTCATCATCAAGGAAATATTACCAGGAAAAGCTGTCAAGCTTCAAGATCATGATGGAATCGAATTACCAGAACCAACCAACCTTGACCAAATCAAACGGTATTACATTTAAGAAGGTCATCTTTGGCCGAATCAATTCTCCTATTACCCAGTTCAATATATCATTTCTCAAGCCCTTTGCGGCATTTTCAAAAAAAAATTATGCCTTTTTATTTCTCAGCTCGATCACCTAACCTAAGGGAGGGAAGAATTCGAGTTACGTTTTGGTCTAATCCCAAAAATCTAGGGTACGTAGGCAACCTAAGAAGATACTTCAGGCCTGACCACATCAAAATAAAAAATATATATTTCCCTACAAAAATATATATATAAAAAAATAATAATAATTGTCAAATAGGGAAGAAAGTTCAAAGAAAAAGAAAAATGCCACACTAGGGGCATTTGGGTTTTTGAGCCTCAAAATTCCTTTCTTTTTATACCCAGTCCTAAGCCTACTTATGAAAGTCCTCCTAAGTACTGTGTGAAAAAGTCAAGGAAGGTAGTAAAGCATGATCAGACAATAACTCTAGAAGTTCAGAAGGGAAGAAAAAGAAAGAAAAAAATGATGAAGCCTGCTAAGTTGAAAATTCAAAAAGGGAGACTTAGGCAAAAAATTAAGGCAAGCTCGCAAGGTTGAAAATCTGAAAGGACAACTCTGACAACAATCAGAGCAAAAAAAAAGTAAAAGCTTGCTAGATCAAAAACCTGAAAAGGCGATCTAGGCAAAAGCTAGAGCAAGCTCGCTAGATCAAAAACCTAAAAGGCGATCTAGGTAAAAGTTATAACAACAAAGTGAAACAAAAGAAAAGCTAAGAGTGATCTGAGCTGAAACATCAGAAGTCCGAATAATCAAGTTCAATACTTAGCTTAAACCAGGCACAGACTCAGAAGCCATCGATCAAAAAAATTTTGCTTCCCCAAGCGAATCAAGGGGAAGAAGGGTGAATTCTATGATGAGTCTCAATATTTTGTTCTCTTAAACCTAAGTAAAAATCTTCAATAAAATTAATTAAAAGTTGGATCTTTATTGCGCTTGTAGTAATCAAATATTTCAAACCTTCATACAAAGGGCATTTTCTTTTTCCTCTAAATATGTAGTTTCCCCCTTATACTAGGGGCCTTTTTTTTAATTTTGCGTGATGTATTCAATTATCTCCAATGCCATGTTTATTGTCAAACCGGGGGCATTTTATTTTTGAGCAATGTTAATCCTAAAAGATAAAAGGAATCTCAAACTTAAGGTTACCCTCTTAATAACAATTTTTCGAAAATTCTTGAGATTCAAAAAGAAATAAAAACTCATGTTTTAAATTCATAGAACTTTCGAAAAAAAAATCTTGAAATTCAAACAAAAGCATTTCTGATCACATATTTGATTTTGCTTAAAAAATAGTTCAGTACTCTTTCGCCCAAAGTAGGTAGAGTAGAGCACCTAGATCCAGTCATTCTTTCCTAGAATTATCCATTCTTTCTTGAATTATGTTGCCATCGAGGGTTTGCTCGGATTATGCCTAGTCAGTTGTCGCTGAGGATTTTCTTGGATTATGCTCAGCCAGTTGCCATCAAGGTTTTCTCAGATTATGCTCAGCCAGTTGCCGCCAAGGGTTTGCTCAGCCAGTTGCTGCCGAGGGTTTTCTCAGATTATGCTTAGCCAGTTGTCGCCGAGGGTTTGCTTGGATTATACTCAGCTTGTTGCCGGATTATGCTCAACCAGTTGCCGCCGAGGGTTTGCTCGAATTATGCTCAGCCAGTTACCACTGAGGGTTTTCTCGTATTATGCTCAGCCAGTTGCCGCCGAGGGTTTTATCAGATTGTGTTTAGCCAGTTGCCACCGAGTGTTTGCTCAAATTATGCTCAGCCAGATGTCGCTGAGGGTTTGCTCTAATTTTACTTAGCCAGTTGCCATCGAGGGTTTGCTCAGATTATGCTCAACCAGTTGTTGCCGAGATTTTCTCGGATTTTGCTCAGATTTTACTCAGTTTTCACTTAGACCCTCTGAGATTTATATTAAATTTTAAGTGCGCACACTTGCATTTGTTTCATTAGTCAAGGAGAATTTTCTAAAATTCAAGGATCTGATACTATCAGTAAGAATTCACACTCAAGAACCTGACAACTTTTAGTTCGGAGAGAGTTTTTACCCTCAAGGATCTGAACATCCCGACGAATTGCTAAATCAAGCTGCAAAATGAACTGTCACTAGCTTTGGCATTCAGATATCGCATTATATACCAAAATAGATTTACTATCAAATTTGCTTCAACTCTCTGCCAAAGAGGGGCCTCTGTAAACACCTCATTTTTGCATTCCCCGGATTAATCAACTCGTTAACCCAATCGCAACGGTTCCTAATGATGGATTATTATTCCAATGCTTTATATTGTTACTAGATATGTTTCAAAAATTCAGATGAGGTATCTCGAACTAATAAAACTATAGAAATCACACTACGCTAGGAAAATATAACTTCAAAAACATAGAAATCATCATCTTACCGATAAAAAAGAAGCTTTACGATAAAAATCACTAAAAATGATCAAATTACCAAAATACCCTAATCTCAAAACATCCCTAGAACCTACATTATGCTTAAGAAAATCCTTTTAAACACATAAAACAACAAATCGAAATCAAATAAACCATTTCTCCAATTTTCACAAAATTTGACAAAATTACGAAAATGTCGCTCATAAAGTTCACGATCATTTTGCACAAAAAATTTCATAAATGACACAAATCAATATTCCCATTGAATTCCTTACAAAAAATCAATTCCAAAACATCCTAGAACATTGAAAAACGACTTAAAACGCAAAAAGTCTTCTCCGAGGGTAAAATAATAATTTTACAATTTTAATAATTAAAATTTTCAAAATTAATAATTAAAACATTAATTAATATAAAGTGAAATCCTAATTAAAATTAAAGTCAATCAAGTAAGACTAAAATCAAAATCTTAAAGTCAATCAAGTAAGACTAAAGTCAAAATCTTAAAGTCAATAAAGTGAGACTAAAAGTCAAAATCTTAATAGAATTTTAATTAAACAATAACTCTATTTAAAACAATTCTAATTAAACTATAACTCTATTTAAAATAATTCTAATTAAACACTAACTCTACCTAAAATAATTTTAATTAAACACTAATTCTATCAAAACAAGCACTCAAAAAAATCTATAAATAGGGGTCTCTACAACCTATTTTCGTATCCAAAAATAAATCCTAAAAAAAGTAGGTCAAAAACCTTTCCTAACCTCCCATAAATCCTAATTTTGAAGCCCCAACTCCTTACCTAACATCCACCTCAACTTTAGCTCAAAAACACTTAAAAGTCTTCAAAAATACTCAGAAATCTAGAAAAAAGTCAAAAAATTCAGATCTAAGAAGAAAGTACCTCGTCTTGTAAATCTTAAGCAGATCCAATGACAGAACGAAGCGAGGAGTGTTGTACGAAGAACTATTCTACTAGATCTGAGGGAACAATACCGTTGTCTTCGGAAAGGTATATATTTTTTATTTTTTTAGCGATTAGACCTTTTAAACAATGTAGCCTTATTTGGGAATTAGTAGAGATCGGTATTTGCCAGACGGGGTTGGTGCCTAAGACCTTTTAACCCCGTAATGTGATCTCCGGACTCAGTATTTTTTTTCGTAATAGATTAGTTGTTTCTTTTTATCCGTTTCCTAGACCGTAATAACTAGGTGGTGACTCCCAAACCTCAAAGGTCAAAAGCGGATTCGTGCACCCTGCAGATCAAGGGCACTTTCACAAACAAACTCAAAACAAAAATCTTCGATCGAAGATTCAAAACGATTTCGAAAGAAACCAACAGAAATTTAATTTTAAAAAAAAATTGACTCTTCGAACGAGATCCACTACTTTACTTTGAATCAAAGATCTCCTGCCGATCTAAATTAGCAACTCTAAAACATTCTTCGATAGACGAAAGAGACATAGGTTTTCAGCAAAACCGTTCAAGATTGATTAGATTTTAAAGGGACTGTCGATTCGAATCTCTGCGTCTCTACCTTAGAAGACATCGATTAGATTTAATGGTCCGAAACCGATCGGAATAAAAGTTTTAAATTGATAGGTTTAAGCCGTGGTCTCTGTTGAAGACGATGAAGAAGATGATACAAATTGGGATATTAAAAAAATGATTTTTTACTTAAAACACACCAATCTTTGAGCTAAAATCATTAAGGGTGTAATAGTTAAAAACCATTTCTTACTTATGACACACCTTTTATAAAAAATGATTTACAACCCAAATGCCTTGCTGTCGTTCACAGCACCCCAAAATTCCTATTTTTTCTTATTCTTTGCTTGCTGTCGTACACAAAAAAAAACTTTTTTTTTAGAAAAGAGGAAAATAACAATGTCAAAGGACAATGTAATACCAAAAAAGATTTTATCAAATGATAGATCGATACCTAACAAACAAAATTAAAAATAAAAGAAAAGTAAAATAAAATTAAAAAAATGAAAGTTTTGAACAAGAAAATAATACTACCTAAGGGCATATCGGCACACCTAAATTTTTTTTATTTTTTAAGAAAAAAATCTACACACGTGAAAACAAAAAAAAAATAATAAATAAATAAAAACAAAACAACAAAAATCCATGGTCCAACCATCATCATCTCATTCTCAATTTATATGTCAATCTGAATATTTCATTATTTAGGGTCGTTTTAAATGACCCTCGATTGAACCATAGAAAAAAATATGCCAAATCAAAGTATCCAAAATCGAATCAAAGGTTACTAATAGAGGATAATATAAACCAAAAAAAAAAATCAAATAAAAATAGGTCAACACCTATTTTTCCACATCATCATCCTTTCAATATCCTGCATTATTTAGAATTATCCCAAATAACCCTAAATTGAATCATATCAAATAATATTTCACAATAATATGCTAAAAATGATGCCGAAAGAATATAATATAATCCCAAAAATAAACGAATCAAATAAACTAAAAATAAAATAAAAAAACTAGGTATAAATGGTAATGTTCCCATACTTGGGACTTTTCAAGTTTGATCCTCAATAGTCCCCAGTGGAGTCACCACTGAAAGCATCCTCAATCCGTGTGGTGTGCGGATCAACTTTTGATTTTTGAGATTTGGGAGTTTTCACTTAGTTATTACGGTTTAGGAATTGAGCCTGAACTCAAGATGGATGAAAAACAACTAATCTACAAAAAGAAAATAAGTCCGGGGATCATGTTACGGGGTTGGAAGGTGTTAGGCACCAATCCCGCCCGGCAAAAGTCAGTCTCTTCTATTTTTCAAAAAGATTACATTGCTAGGACTTCAAAATCAGGGTTTTGGGAAGGTTAAGGGGGCTTTTTGACCTACTTTTTCGAGGGTTTTCTTTGACCTATGAAATTAGGTTGTGCAGGCTCTCTATTTATAGAGTTTTTTGGGTAAAATTAGTGTTTGATTAGGTTTCTTTTAGGGTTTTAATTAGGATTTTGACTTTAGTCTTATGAGATTGACTTAGTATTTTTAGATTAGGGTTTTAATTAAGGTTTTGACTTAAGTCTTATAAGATTGACTTGGTTCCTTTAGATTAAGGTTTTAATTAGGGTCTTGACTTAAGTCTTATGAGATTGACTTGGTTAGGGTTTTGACTCAAGTCTTATGAAATTGACTTGGTTTAGATTTTTAAATTAATTTTATTAAGGTTTTAGTTTACGTTAATTAATATTTTATTTATTAATTTCGAAATTAAAATTTTTTTTAATTAAAAAATTACCATTTTACCCCCAAATAAAACTTTTGTGTTTCAAGTCGATTTTCAATGTTCCAGGATGTTTTGGAATCGATTTTTCGTAAGGAATTCAATGAGATTATTGGTTTGTGTTATTTATGAAATTTTTTGGAGTGAAATGATTGCGAACTCTATGAGGGGTATTTTTATAATTTTATCGAATCTGGTGAAAATTGGCGAAATAGTTTACTTGGTTTCACTTTGCTATTTTATGTGCTTGAAAGGGTTTTCCTAAGCATAAGGTTGCTTTGATGTTGAGGTATTTTGATAATTTGATCATTTTTTAGTGATTTTTTTCGTGGAGCTTCTTTTTGTCGGCAAGATGATGATTTCTATGTTTTTGGGGTTATATTTTCTTAGCGAAGCGTGGTTTCTATAGTTTTGTTAGTTTGAGATACTTCATCTGAATTTCTGAAACATATCTAGCAACAAATAAAACATTGGAATAATCATCCATCATTTGGAATCGTCGCGATTGGGTTGACGAGTTGATTAATCAAGCGAATGCAAAAATGGGGTGTCTACACATACCTCACCCATTGCATCCAGCACATCCAAAGTAGGACGCTAACACTCATAATTCTCCACCTACAAACCCCAAAATCGATCCACCTCATCTATTTTATCCCGCCAAAACCTTCAAACTTAATAAGTCAATCATTCGCTAACCTAAAAGCTGTTCAAACATCCACAATGCCCTTCCTACCTAATCAAACCCCTACACATGCCAAATTGATCAATCAACCATCACCATAATGTCAGGATATTATTTAAGGAAAATAAAATATGTGGGTGCCCGAAGCATGTTAAAATATTCATGTCTCGTACAAGCCAAGTGAAACAAAAAGGAAATAGGGAATATGAAAAGAAAACAAACGTGATAAACGATATTTTCATATAAAAAACCATGCTAAATAACCAAGGGAGAAAGAAAAAGAGGGAGAAGTCGACTTGTCTAAACAATCCCTAAGCAATCCAAATCCAGTTCCATCACAAGTCCCTAAACTACCCCTCCAAACAATCCCTAAATACCCCTCCAAACAATCCCTAAACTACCTCTCCAAACAGTTTCTAAACTTGTCCCTAAACTACCCCTCTAAACAGTCCCTAAACTATCCCTCCAAACAGTCCCTTAACCACCTTAAGCAGTCCTAATTTCAGTCCACTAAACAGACCAAATAGTCCCAATTTTTTTCCTAAAACCATCCCTTAACCACCCAATTTCTTACTTAAAAACAGTCCCTAAAAACTACCCCCACTTCTTGCCCAAAATAACCCCTAACCGTTATTGGCCTCACCTAAAGTAGTTTCTAAATAGCCCCATTCCCAATCCTCCAAAACAACCCCAAATCCACACGCACAATAAACCTAAAACCATTTAAAGTCAACCCCATCATCATCCAACTACCATACACAACCTCGACCACACTTTGAAATATCCCAATCTCAAAACCTTCAAACTTCACCACCTGTACCCCAAACTTGCAAATCAGTCCCACTACACCCTGCCACCCCTGAATTCCACAGATCAACACTCACCACAACCCAGCAAAACGATACCACTTTACCCCATTCACATCAATCCAATTCAAACACCCACATGCTCCCAGCCCCAACGACCAATTATCCAAACAAAACCATGGGTTACCCAACCTATATAACAAATCCACCAACCATAATAACTACTCAAAAATCAGCCATCAAACCCTCCAACTGTCCAACAACCTCAATCATATGCAAATCCACTTACCATTCTCCAAATTCCATAAATCAATAGACCAGGCGCTCATATCCGATCAAATAAAGAAATGAAACAATAAAAAATGGCAAAAAATAAATAATCAACAATACAGGAAAGGCAGTTTATATTGTTCCAAAAGGGAAAATCAAAGACTCATCTCGATATACTAGAATTATCCAAAGTTCTCAGAACAATCCTCAAATCAGAATTATTCACCATAGAAGTATCATACACAAATGATGTAAATAAAATGAAATAAAAATCTAAAAAAATGATAATAATAACGATACTTGTGACCAAAGCAAATTCGAAATAAAGGTTCTTATATCATAATTTGAAACAAGCAAGAAAGAGAAAACAAAAGGAGAACGAATATAAAACTTACCTCGATGTGAAATCGTAGCTCACATGTACAAACAAATTCCTCAAGATTCTAAGTCGCTTTCGCAAACGTCCAAATGCAACAACATGCGCTCCAAAATTACCCCAAGTGAAAGTGCCCTCGATCCGCAGGGTGCGCGGATCCACTTTTGACCTTTGAGATTTGGGAGTCGCCACCTAGTTATTACGGTCTAGGAATCGATCATCGACTCTAAACGGATAAATCAACTAATCTACTACAGAAAATACTGAGTCCGTGGATCACATTAAGGGGTTGAAATGTGTTAAGCACCAATCCCATCCGGCAAACACTGATCTCTATTAATTCCCAAATAAACTACATTACTAAAAGACCTAAGTAATTAAAAAAATAAGAAATATATATACCTTTCCGAAGACAACAGTCTTGTTCCCTCAAATCTGGTAAAATAGTTCTTTGTACAATACTCCTCGCTTCATCTGTCATTGGATTCGCTTCAGATCTCCAAGGCAATGCATCTCTTTCTTAGATCTGGATTCTTCAGATTTTTTTTATGAATTTCTGAGTATTTTTGAAGGGCTTCTAGGATTTTTTCGAGTTAAAGTTGAGTATGGGTGCTAGGTAAGGAGTTAGGACTTCAAAATTAGGGTTTATGAGAGGCTAGGAAAGTTTTTTGACCTACTTTTCTTAAGGTTCATTATTTGATCCGAAAATAGATTGTAAAGACCCCTATTTATAGATTTTTAAGTGCATTTTAAATAGAGTTAATGTTTAATTATAATTCTTTTAGAGAGAGTTATTGTTTATTTAAAATTATTTTAAATAGAGTTATTATTTAGCTAGAATTCTATTAAATAAAATTATTATTTAATTAAGATTGTTTTAAATAGAATTATTATTTAATTAAAACTCTATTAGGGTTTTGACTTTTAGTCTCATTTGATTGACTTTAATATCTTAACTTTAGTCTTACTTGATTGACTTTAAGATCTTAACTTTAGTCTTACTTGATTGACTTTAAGATTGAATTTAGTCTTACTTGATTGACTTTAATTTTTTGGAGAACCCCCCTTTATTATATCTTTAATTCTTTGGGCCCCCGATGGAAGGATCCTTTAATAAATATCAAGGCAACCATCAACAATTTTGCCTAAGAACTTGATTGATCGATTATTTTAGTTCAAACTTTTAAATTAATTTTATTAATGTTTCACTTTACATTATTTAATATTTTATTTATTAATTTAGGAATTTTAAATTTTTTAATTGAAAAATTATCATTTTACCCCTAAAGAGAACTTTTGTGTTTCAAGTCGGTTTTTGATGTTCTAGGATGTTTTAGAATCGATTTTTCACAAGGAATTCAATGGAAATATTGGTTTGTATCATTTATAAAAAAAATTTGTACAAAATGGTCGTGAACTTTATGAAGGGTATTTTCGTAATTTTATCAAATTTTGTGAAATTTGACGAAATGATTTATTTGGTTTCGATTTGTTGTTTTATGTATTTGAATGGATTTTTCTAAGTATAATGTAGGCTCTAGGGATGTTTTGAGGTTAGAGGTATTTTGATAATTTGATCATTTTTTAGTGATTTTTATCGTAAAATTTATTTTTGTCGGTAAAATGATGATTTCTACGTTTTTGGGATTATATTTTCCTAGCGTAGTATGGTTTCTATAGTTTTGTCAGTTCGAAATACCTCATCCGGATTTCTGAAACATTTCTAGTAACAAAATAAAGCATTGGAATAAACATCCATTATTGGGAACTGTTACAATCGGGTTGACGAGTTGATTAATCAGGCGAATGCAAACATGGGGTATCTACAGATACCATTCTTTGGCAGAGGGTTGAAGCAAACTAGATAGCAATTATATTTTGGTACATAGTGTGATATCCGAAAGCCAAAGCTAGTGACAGTTCATTTTCCAGCTTGATTTAGCAAATCGTCAAGATGTTCGGATCTTTGAGGATAAAAATTCTCCCCGAACTAAAAAGTTGTCAGGTCCTCGAGCGAGAACTCTTACTGACAGTGTCAGATCCTTGAATTTTAGAAAATTCTCCTTGACTAATGTAAAAACTGTGCAAGTGTGTGGACTTGAAATTTGAGATAAATTTCAAAGAGTTTAAGTTGGAACTGAGTAAAATCTGAGTACAAAGTGAATATAAATTGAGCATAAACTGATCATCATTTGAGCATAATCTGAGCATTGACTGAGCATAAATTGAGCATAAATTGAGCATAATTTGAGCATAAACTGAGCATAATTCTGATAAAACCCTTGGCAGTAACTAAGCATAATTCCGAGAAAACCCTCGGCGGAACTGAGCATAATTTCGAGAAAGCCCTCGGCGGCATCTGAGCATAATTCCGAGAAAGCCCTCGGTGGCATCTGAGCATAATTTTGAGAAAGCCCTCGGGCTCGACGGCATCTGAGCATAGTTTCGAGAAAGCCCTTGGCAGCATCTGAGCATAATTCTGAGAAAGTCCTCGGCGGTAACTAAGCATAATTCCAGAAAACCCTCGGCGGTAACTGGTTGAGTAAAATTGAGAATGAAAGAATAAATCTGGGAAAGAACGATTGAGAATGAATCTGGAAAAGAGTGATTGAATCTGTGAATGAATTAATCTGTGAAAGAATGAATGGCCTATCTCCTATTCTAAGTGAAAGGGTTATGAGTTAATCTCTAGATACAATCAAATGTGATATCCAAAATGCTTTTGTTTGAACCTCGAAGTTTTATCCAAAAGTTTTATAAATTTAAAACCTGAGTTTTTATTTCTTTTGAACCTTAAGGGTTTTTCAAAAAACTGTTATCAAGAGGGTAACCTTAAGTTTGGGGTTCCCATTATCTTTTAGGATTAACATTACCCAAAAACAAAATGCCCCTGGTTTGATAACAAATATGGCATTGGAGATAATTGAATACATCATAAAAAAATGCCCCTAATATAAAGGGGAAACTACATATTTAGAAGAAAAGTAAAATGCCCCTTGTATGAAGGTTTGAAATATTTAATTACCACAAGCGTAATAAAGATCCAATTTTTAATTTTGATTAAGTTTATAAAAGATTTTGAGTCAGACACAAGAAAACAAAATATTTCCTTTTGAGACTCATCATAGAATTCACCCTTCTCTCCCTTGGTTCACTTGGGGTAGTAAAACTTTTCAGATCTATCGTAGACAAGATATTTGTGGCTTCTAAGTCTGTGTCTGGTTTAAGCTAAGTATGGAACTTGATTATTTAAACTTCTGATGTTTCAGCTCGGACCGCTCTTAGTTTTTCTTCTGTTTTGCTTTGTTGCTCTAACTTTTGCCTAGATCGCCTTTTCAGATTTTCAATCTAACGAGCTTTCTTTTTTCTTTGCTCTAATTGTTGCCAAAGTCGTCCTTTCATATTTTCAACCTTGTGAGCTTGCCTTAATTTTAGCCTAAGTCACCCTTTTGGGGTTTTGCACCTAGCAGGCATTTTTTTTTCTTTCATTTTCTTTCCTTCTGAACTTCTAGAGTTACTGTTTAATCATGATTTGCTATCTTCCTTGAATTTTTTGCACAGTACTTAGGAGGACTTTCATAGGTAAGCTTAGGATTAGGTATAAAAATAAAGGGATTTTGAGGTTCAAAAATCCGAATGCCTCCTGTGTGGCGTTTCATTTATTTTGCCTTGAATTTTCTTCCCCATTTTGAAGATATTTTTTTTCTTTTGAATTTTTTCTAGATTTTTTTTTGATGTGGTCGGGCCTGAAGTAATTTCTCAAGTTGCCTATGTACCCCAGAATTTTGGGATCAGACCAAAATGTAGTTCGAAATCTTCCCTCCCTTAGGTTAGGTAATCAGGCTAAGAAATAAAAATGCATAATTTTTTCTTTTTAAAAAGGCTGCAAAGGGGTTGAGAAATGATATATTGAACTGGGTAATAAGATAATTGATTCGATCAAAGATGGCCTCCTTAAACGTATTACCGTTTGATCTGGTCAAGGTTGGTTGGTTCTGGTAATTTGATTCCATCATAATCTTGAAGCTTGACAGTTTTTCCTGGTAATATTTCCTTGATGATGAACGGAACTCCCCAATTTGGTTTGAACTTTCCTCTAGGGTCAAAGATAGCTGCCCGATTCTCTTTGAGTAGTAAATATTTGACTTGTAAGTGACGGGCCTTGATCTTTTTGTTAAACGCACGGGCGACTCTTCTTTGATAAGCTTGCACGTGATACAAAGCTATTAGTCTTTTTCTTCGATCAAATTTAATTCTTCATATCGTTGACAAACCCAATCTGCTTCTGACAACTAACTTTCCAACAAGACCCTGAGAGACGGAATTTCTATTTCAACTGGGAAGACTGCTTCCATGCCATTCACTAAGGAGTAGGGAGTAGCTCCAGTGGAGGATCGAATTGAATTTCTATATGCCCATAGTGCAAATAGCAATTTTCCTGACCAATCTCGATGTGATTGATACATTTTCCTGATAATAGTCTTAAGATTCTTATTAGCTGTTTCGACTGCTCTATTAGTCTAAGAACGGTAAGGAGATGATTTGTGGTGTGAGATTTTGAACTTTGAACACAATGTAATAACCCCAGCTTTGAAGTGTGACCCGTTATCAGAAATCAATTTTGAAAAAATCCCGTATCGACTGATGATATTCGTTTGGATAAAATTTGCAACTCGAGACGCAGTGAGGATAGCATAAGAGGCAACTTCGACCCACTTAGTAAAATAATCAATAGCAACTAGAATATATTCATGCCCGTTTGATGCTTTAGGCGATATTTTACCAGTAATATCAATTCTCCAAACTGAAAATGGCCACAGTGATGTCAGACCAACTAATTGAGAGGGTGACACATGTATAAGGTTTGCATGTATTTGGCATTTGTGGTAGGTCTTGACCATGTGATGATAATCTGTTTCCATCGTAGGCCTGTAATACCTATGTCTCATAATTTTCTTAGCTAATATTTTTCCACTCATGTGAGGGCCACATTCTCTTGAATGTAGTTCAACATTATCTGTTCAGCTTGATCTTCATCGACACACAACAAATGAATCTCATCATAAAACCTTTTGTATAAACTTCTTACACACAGGATAAATTGAGATGCTAATTTTAGTAGGGTTTATCGTTCCTTCCTCGATGTTTCTTCCAGGAATTCTTATTTTTCCAATACCCTTTTAATGACTGTGTACTACGGCTTTCCATCAGATAGTCGAGTAGGAATGTTGATCTGATAGCAATATACAGGTTTGTCTTTGACTTCGACAGTAATCGACCTTAATTCCATAAAATTAATTTAAAATTTTAAACCAAAGAAATCGATCAATCAGGCTCTCAGGCAAAATTGTTGAGGGTTGCCAAGATATTTATTCAAGGACCCCTACATTTGGGGGTCCAAAGAATTAAATATATAATAGAGGGAGATTCTCTAAAAAATTAAAATCAATCAAGTAAGACTAAAGTCAAGATATTAACGTCAATCAAGTAAGACTAAAATCAAAATTAAAGTCAATCAGGTAAGACCAAAGTCAAGATATTAAAGTCAATCAAGTAATACTAAAGTCAAAATCTTAAAGTCAATCAAATAAGACCAAAAGGCAAAATCCTAATAGAGTTCTAATTAAATAATAACTCTATTTAATAGAATTCTAATTAAAATACAACTCTACCTAAAACAATTCTAATTAAAATATAACTCTAACTAAAAGAATTATAATTAAACACTAATTCTATCTAAACAAACCTTTAAAAAATCTATAAATAGGGGTCCTCACACCCTATTTTCGTAAAAAATAGTAAACCCTAAGAGAAATAGGTCAAAAAACTTCCCTAGCCACCCATAAACCCTAATTTTGAAGTCCCAACTCCTTACCTAACACTCATATTTCGATTTTAGCCTGAAAAACACCTAGAAGCCCTTCAAAAACACCTCAAAATCCATAAAAAAAATTCGAAGAATCCATATCTAAGAAAAAGTTACCTTGTCTCGGAGATCAGAAATCAGATCCGGAAACAGAACGAAGCAAAGAGTACGGTACAAGGAGCGATTTTATCAGATCTGAGGGAATAGAATCGTTGCGTTCGAAGGTAAAATTTCTTTTATTTTTTTTCTATTTAAGTTTTTGTTAGCAATGTAGTCTTATTTAGGATAAGTAGAGACCGACATTGGCCGGGCGGGGTTGATGCCTAACACTTCCAACCCCGTAATGTGATCTCCAGACTTAGTTTTTTTTCTTTAGTAGATTAGTCATTTTTATCCGTTTCGAGTCTATATTCGGTTCCTAGACCGTAATAACTAGGTGGCAACTTCCAAACCTCAAATGTCAAAAGCGGATCCGCGGGGTACACGGATCCGCTTTTAACCTTTAAGGTTTGGGAGTCGTCACCTAATTATTACGATCTAGGAATCGATCATCGACTCTAAACGGATAAATCAACTAATCTACTACAGAAAATACTGAGTCTGGGGATCATATTACGGGGTTGGAAGGTGTTAGGCACCAACTTCGCCCGACAAACGTCGGACTCTACTAATTCCCAAATAAACTACATTGCTAAAAGACTTAAGTAATAAAAAAAAATAAGAAATATGTATACCTTTCTGAAGACAACGGGCTTGTTCCTTCAGATCTGGTATAATAGTTCTTTGTATAGTACTCCTTACTTCGTTCTGTCACTGGATTTGCTTCAGATCTCCAAGACAAGGTATTTCTTTCTTAAATCTATATTTTTCATATTCTTTTATGAATTTTTGGGTGTTTTTGAAGGGTTTCTAGGTGTTTTCGAGCTAAAATTGAGGTATGGGTGTTAGGTAAGGAGTTAGGGTTTCAAAATTAGGGTTTATGGGAGACTAGGAAAGCTTTTGACCTACTTCTCTTAGGATTTATTATTTAATCCAAAAATAGGTTGTAGGGACCCCTATTTATAGATTTTTTAAGTGCATTTTAGATAGAATTAATGTTTAATTATACTTCTTTTAGAAAGAGTTATTATTTATTTAGAATTGTTTTAAATAGAGTTATTCTTTAGCTAGAATTATATTAAATAGAGTTATTATTTAATTAAGATTGTTTTGAATAGAATTATTATTTAATTAGAACTCTATTAGGGTTTTGACTTTTAGTCTCATTTGATTGACTTTAAGATATTGACTTTAGTCTTACTTGGTTGATTTTAATATTTTGACTTTAGCCTTACTTGATTAACTTTAAGATCTTGACTTTAGTCTTACTTAATTGACTTTAATGTTTTGGAGAGTCCCCCTTTATTATATCTTTAATTCTTTGGGCCCCCAAATGGAGGGGTCCTTTAATAAATATCTAGGCAACCATCAACAATTTTGCTTGAAAGCCTGTCTAATCGATTTTTTTTATTCAAAATTTTAAATTAATTTTATTAATGTTTCACTTTACATTATTTAATGTTTTATTTATTAATTTTAGAATTTTAAAATTTTTAATTGGAAAATTACTGTTTTGCCCCTGAAAAGAACTTTTGCGTTTCAAATCGATTTTTGATGTTCCAAGATATTTTAGAATCGATTTTTCGTAAAGAATTCAATGGAAACATTAAATGGTAGTGAACTTTATGAGGGGTATTTTCATAATTTATCAAATTTTGTGAAAATTGGCAAAATGATTTATTTAGTTTCGATTTATTATTTTATGTATTTGAATGGATTTTCCTAAGCGTAATGCAGGCTCTAGGGGTTAGGGGTATTTTGGTAATTTGATCATTTTTTAGTGATTTTTATCGTAAAATTTATTTTTGTCAGCAAAATGATGATTTCTACGTTTTTGGGGTTATATTTTTCTAACGTAGTATGGTTTCTATAGTTTTGTCAGTTCGAGATACCTTATCCGAATTTCTGAAATATATCTAGTAACAAATAAAACATTGGAATAAACATCCGTCATTAGGAACCGTTGACGAGTTGATTAATCTGGCGAATGTAAAAATGGGGTGTCTACACCAAGCCAATCCACTGAGCACCAAATTAACGAAATCAAAGAGAAAATGAATGAAGGAAGGAGAAATCGCAAGAGATATGATAAGAATTGAAGAAGGGAAGAGAAAAATGAGAAATAGAAGGGCGTGCAGGCTTTAACGTTTGAAATTCGTACTGGTCCGTGCTACCAGTACAGATAAGGAAAATTTGTTTCATCCGTTTCCCAGGCACGGATAGAACAAACTTAGCGCTATTCGTTCTTCAAAAATGGATAAAGTTGACCCAAACACCATCCGTGCTTCAAACATGGATCAATCAATAACAATCAAAAAATAAATAAAAAATTAATCATAAATATAAAAAATCGAAAATCAAAAATTAAACTCAAAATAATTTCAAAAACACTTTCGAGTTGTACTCAATTCTAATTTATTAAAGTACAACCGAATAAATATTCGAATTTCAAAACTTATCAAATTTGAGATATCACACGAGCCCCACGCCATCGAGATCAATGAATTAATAAGGTAAAACTCTTTCAGACCCCGTGCTTGAGTAACCATTTCTGCAAAAGTCATCAATGCAATATGTAATTCAAAGTCATGTTTTTGCAAAAGCTTTCGGCCCCTTACAAATAGAGGTTTAGTCTATTATTTATAGTTCTTTGCATGCAATTCTTGCAAAGAAGGGTAGTTGTAGACACCCCAATTTGAATGACCCCTCACTCGAAAGGGCCCAAAAATATTAGATTTCCAAATAAATTGGCCAATAGGCCTTGAAAGCCCAAATCAATAAAAAACGACATTTTGATCGAACCGAGGTCCCCAAAACCCCCTAAGGGTTTAATAGGCCTACCAAAAAGAATTAGCGTACCCCTACCTTCACCGTTCAACTCTCGAAACCAAAAATGCCAAATTTTCAATAAAATTCACCAACAGACCTCTATGGCCCAATGCGTCAAAACATGATACTTTGATCAATCTGATGATTTCCAAAATACCTAAAAATATGAATAAATTTTAAATGAGACTTGGGATACTTATCACCTTCTCTACCTTTCACCGGTCTATTCTCGAATCAAAAATACCACAAGCCCATTTAGGGCCCACTAACCCTCAACTCTCCAAAATTAATCTCTCACCTTATCCAACCTAACCTAAACTTAATTTTACATTATCCAAACCCTAAAAAAATCACCAACACATCCAACCCATCATAAACAAACCTTACCCAATCCCAAATAACCTAAACCTTCCATAACACAAGTCCAATACACTAAAGCCCACCAATCCTTATTTATATCTAATCCACATCTACACCCATAACCCTAACCTATAAACTATTATCCATATCAACCAATCACCATTTTGATCACCAAATAGGACACATGTCATCACCCCTTCTCACTTCCTTCATCTAACCACCTACCCTCATCACCTTTCTCTAACAAGTCATCTACCCACATCACCTCTCTCTAAAAATCACCTCAACCCATACCCTTCCCTAACCTACCAAATCATTCATTCTTTAAACAAATCATCTACTCCCCATCTCAGCCGATACCCTTCTCTAACCTACGCTCATCATCACTAACAAATTCATTTCTACAAACCAAACCCACACCCCTCATCTCCAATCCAATACATTCTCCAATCAATTCATTTAAATCACATCATCTCCCCATCCTTTTAACACATGTCATCATCTTCTTAACTATCCCAAAAATCCATCCAACCAACCCCTTACACAACCATTCTCCTAATCTAAACACCTCACCTCTTCAACCAATCTAACACTCCATCAACACATCACTCCCCTACACTCTCATTCTCTTAAACCAAACGCCCATCATCTCACCTTACCAAACACTCCACCCAAATGGATTGGGTAAGATCCAAATTATTTGGATCAAAACAATACCTATTTACCTTCATTAGACAACTACCCTCTCTCCACTCTAAATTTCATACCCCTCACCTTCAAAATTTATGTCATTCTCTACTCTCCCAACACTTTACCCCCAGTATATCCCTAAAGTATCCTCCCAACACCTATAAATACCCACCTCATCTCCTAAATCAAAACTCCAAAGTCTCACACTGAAAATCTTCCCTCAACTCTCTTTCTATTTTCATTCTCACTCTATCACACTAATCTAAAAAAAATACTCTCATATTCCAACAACTCAAAAAAGAAGATATAGAAGAAGAAGGAAGAAAAGGTCTCAAAGTGGGTCAAAAGAATTCATACCCCCCTCTCTCTACCTTTTCCATATCCTTATTCTACTACCCCCTCATCTCTTTAATTTCTTTTTAAAAAGATATAAGATGTGATGCTTCCCCTTCCCTATCTCCGGTAAATCGGACTTCGATTTGATTGAAAGTATAGGGGTTGTAACTATTTTCAAAATAAAATCGATTTTTAAACCTTTTAAATCATTTTGAGGCACTCGGTCTTCGGGTCCTTCTCAACTCATGAGAATGGACCCACAACCATAGCCAATACTTAAAAAAGAAACACATATAATTGTCAAGGCTAAGGATTTATAAGGATCATCCCCTTTAATGGGATGATCCTATAATCATGTCAAAAATAAATCCCTACTTACAGTATAAATTATCGACATGTGGCATTTTATTTTGTTTTGCATTTTCAATCAAAATGATCGAGTTAAGTTGAGGTTACCACTACTTGGTGGGGAGAAAATGGTACCTAACACATTCTTTTTTTTTTCCAATCGAGTCGTTTACTCCGATCTCAAGGTTAATTAGTACATTATCCATCGAGAGTCACTAAATGCCAAAAATGACACTTTTTAAAGAAATGTACATTGGGTTACTATTCACACCTTCTTAAAATATGAATGGTGGCGACTCCAAACCTCTATAGAAGTGATGCTTGTAATCGAGAATCATGCATCTACATCGATTATAGAAAAAATTATTAGAAAAATCTAATACAATAATTATTTAATAAAAAGGATCAAATTTATTAAAAATTACGAAAACGATAATAAATCGATTGTTGAATGGCCAATTTTTTCTCTCTCCTCTTTCTCTATCTCTTTTTGATTTTTTAAATAAAAAAATCAATTTAAAAAAAAAAATGGCCATTCAATGTCTGGTTCTTTCTCATTCTTTTTTATTTTTTAAAAAAAGAAATAGCTATTCAATGTCTGGTTCTTTCTCTCTCTCTTTTTGATTTTTTTAAATAAAAAAATCGATTTAAAAAAAATGGCCATTCAATGTTTGATTCTTTCTCTCTTTTTGATTTTTTAAATAAAGAGACAGTATTTCTTTCTCTCTTTTTTATTTTTTAAATAAAAAAATTGAATTTTTGAAAAACATGGGGCTAACATTTTTTGGAAAAAATGAGGTTGACATTCTGAAAAAGGACTGACATTCTTTAAAACATCAAAAAGAAAAGAAAGGTCTGATGGGGGCCCTCTCCATCAGTACTATCTCCACTCTCTCCTCTCCTACCTCCATTCCTTTTTTGTTTCTCACTCACGCTCCACCATTATCAATACTCATATCATCATAGAATCATACTAACATCACCCATTAATGCATTAGCCACACATATCACAGCCGTCTCACGCACATAACAACCCTTATCATCCTCTCTCAAGCACCCTTCCTCTTCATCCTCTGTTCTTAACATCCTATAGCAGTCATAACCAACTCCATTATCATCTTCACCACGCAACCAACAGTTTTTCCCTTTGTCACCTCCATTAACGCGACTTCATCATCTCCCAATCCCTCTATTATCTTAGTCTCATATCGCCACACTCCTCTCTCAATTTTAGATCTCACTTCATCATCTTCCTCTTTCACAACCACATGCTTATCAATTTTGAAGGAATCGCAACAACCACATTTTATCACAAAGGTAATATATTTTTTTGTGTTTTTCTTTCTTTTCTTTTTTATTTTATATTTTTTATTCATTCTTTTCTCTGCACTTCCGCGTCATCATGTATTTTAATTTTCTTCGATCAAAAAATATTAAACGTATGCATAAGTTTTGATTTGTAGATGTGTCCACGTGTTCCTTCATTTTTTAAGTAAAATTTTTTGCATCCAAATCTGAATTTTTGATTTGTTGACTTGCTACGAGTTTATGATTTCTTTTGATTTGATTAATTTGCAATATGTTCCTCATTTTTCATTCAAGATCTTTGCATACACATATGAATAAGAATAGTTAATTCATTAATTTGCAATGTGTTCCTATTTTTGTTCAAAAATTCATTTTTGTGTATGTATGTGAACGAATGACTCATGGTCATGTGTCACTAACGTTTTAATTTCAAAAATCTTACACACATGAGTTATTAATTCGTCGATTTGTTGGTTTACCGAGTACTTGTAATTTGTCCTATATTTTTAGATAAAAATTGCACTTATGTGCGAATGGTTTACTCACTGATTTGTATGTACATAGGAATCTCAAAATCGATTTTTTTTTTATGAAATGGATGTCGAGTTAACTCATTGATTTTGTGGGCATAAGGGAGTGAAAATTCATTTTTACTATTCAAAATGTCATCAATGAGTCAACTCACTGATTTGTATGCACGTGACATCAAAATTGATTTTATCTTTTTCAAAATGTGTCTGAATTAATTCATTAATTTTTTGGTGCCACATAAATATTATCAAACGTGAGATTTCACCATGCGAAATTCAAAGAATTCATACATGGCAAAAATGGATTCTTAAAAAAAATCATAACTTGTTAATTTTGGGGATTTATGGACTTTTCATTGATTTGTGACTTTCTTAAAATATTGATTTTCTATTTTTTAAATTAATATTTGTAAATTTCTAATTTGAAAAATCCAATATTGATAATTCTCTAATTTGGAAAACTCTTTTTACAAACTTCTAAATTTGCGACTGTCATATTTGAAAATTTCTATTTTTGGAAGTTTATATTTTTCAAGTTTCCAATTTGGGAGTTTTTCATATTTTTATAAACTCCCAATTTAGAAATTTTCAAATTTCTAGTTTAGAAACTGTAAAACCCCAAGTTTTCAATTCGTATCTCGAGGAAAAATAAATAGTGAAATTTTGAGAAAAATCTTAAAAATGGGACTTAGGGATAAACCTTTAGGATGTTTCTAATCATTTTTAATAGAATCTGACCTCACCATTAGATTCAAAGTGATTGAAAAACATAATTTAGCTTGTAAGCACGCTCAAATGTGAGTCCAAACATAAAAGTTACAAAATCATCAATTACCGAGTTAGACTAGGCTAAAATAATATTTTTTTTGCTAGAGAAAGAATTATTAAGATTTGATTATACCATTAGATTCGTAACGAAAAATTATTAAACATGGACTATCTATTTGTCATTTTTGGAGATCAGGAAGTCGAATTATCGTCAAAAACGAAAACGACGTCAAGTTTAGGGGTCACCTTAGGCAAAAAATGTACATTTTTGTTAGAGATAAAATTTATAGAAATTGACTACACTATTAGATCTAGAACGAAAAATTAGATGACATAGAGTATTCATTTTTCAGTTTTGGAGTCCGGATGGTTAAGTTATCATCAATCAAAACAATAAGCGAAATACCAATTTCGTCCCAAATTTTATATAAATAAAATTTTAATTTTTTTATACACCTCATCTTCTCCAACCCGTCAAAATACAGCCAACGTAAAAAAAAATAAATGAAATTTTATTTTTTCTTTAAAATTTCAACATCAGATTCGTCGTAAACGGACACCTTCGACGATCGTCGCCGAAAGAAAAAAGATTCGTAGCTTCGACATCTACAAAACCTACTCAAGATCCCTTTATTTCATCTTCTATTTTACCCCATATCATCAAAAACTAGTCATATACATATACGGAGGTTTCAAAACTTCGACCTTGAATTTCGCCTATTTCAGGGTCAAACCGTCTTCTGTCATAGAAGGGAGAAAGGATGACGACATCAAGATCTTCAAAACTACCGGGTCAGATTTAAAAATCAATCGTTTCAAAATTCGATTCGTCTAAATTTCTGTGTCGATCGCCTCGATTTCCTCGCATGTGCTTGAATTCCATCGCCTAAAAATTGTAAGGAACTCTCAATTTCTATTAGTAATCGTAGATTTTGAAATTTTCATTTAGGATTTTATTAAAAATTTGTAGTGAGTTTTCAAAAATATAGAATTCAATTGGTTATTTCAATTCACACCAGAACTTGCATGTTTGATATGTTTAACTATATTTTATAACAAATTATACGTGGGTAAGATATTTCACCGGATAATTTCCATCAGTTGGGTCTTGTGCACTGCTCGAACCCCGTTTTGATATAAATTTTGTATTTTTCAATATTATTGATAAAAAAATGAATTCAATAGTTGAAAAATATGATTTAATATTCAATTAACTCATATTGAGTTGATGAATATCAGAAAATGAATATTTTATTTGAGAGATTGAAAACTGTAAAAATTGAAAAAAAAAATGAAAAAGGGTATGAAACGGTAAAATGACAAAGTCATACCCGAGGGGTGATGTCTGCATTTTACATTATTGTGTTGTGTGTAGGTTGGTGAATGGATATTCAGGGATAATATTACTGGTTGCATGTTTATTTACTTTCTGTTAGCACGAGGCGCTGTTTACTTTTCCTTTCTGTTATTTATTTTAGGCCGATTGGCCACAGTTGCATGGTAGGAAACTGGATATCCATTCTCAACATTGTATTGTTAATTTCTCTTTTATTTTCAAATGAAAATAATATATATATATATATATATATGTAACTATTTTGTGAGCTGTTAAAGAGTCTGTGAATGTTTGAAGGGATAGTGCATCATATCATCCAAGGTGGTGCACTATCTTGGGATGTACGGTAGGGACCACCAAACTCATACGTGGTGTGGGACACGTATGAGAATGGAGTCACAACTGGAATCCGGGTTTATTCCTCTCTATCTTTACCAATGAACTTGTAATGTAAAGGTGGTCGTATACGAATGGTTTGTATATTTGAGAATCACATGCACGCTTGATAGGCATAGACGAAGATGATTAGTCAATGATCACTAACAATTTATAGTAGTGGAACTTTCTGATACATCGAAAAGAAACCTATTGCTTATGGTCACGTCAAACGACTAGCCTGAGTCGGATAAATGGTCAACCAAGTGTGGTAAGTGAGCGACCGGCCACAAAATTAGGAATTGAAAGCTAGAGAAGAATTGTAACATCATGTCCCGACTGGAAGTGATTTAGTCGTGAATCCCAACTCTCTAATTCTAATACTCCACCATAGTATATTATGTATCCGTTGCTTTACTTTGATTATAAAATGAAATACATGTTTAATGTTTCTATTTGGTCAATCAGATTTGTATATAAAGAAAATGTTATAGTGAGTACTGTTGATTGATGTAATGTCAGTTTTAAAATATTTAATTGCTCATCCCTGGCTATATGTACCAGTTAATCGTAGTTTATTTTGTAAAACTTTGCATATGTTAAAATGATTTAATATGATTATTCGTTCATGCTAGAAGAGGTTATTGGCAAAAATTGTTTCTTTCCTTACTGGGTAACCATTGTTACTTACCCGTTCCTTCCTATTTTTTTTAGTTTTAGAGCCTGTAGTTGGTTAGGCGGGCGTAGAACCAGCGAGTGAGGACCATCTAGTGGGTCAGATAGACGACAAGAGTCTGTTACCTGGTGAGTACTGGGGTTAATACCCCCTAGTAGTGTCCATTCATCCAGGTAGTCTTATGGATTTGTCCTAAGTATTAGGACTTTTGTTAGTGCGAGGAGTTTTGTATAATCTTATATATTAATTCCTTCTTCCGCACTTTGATATATCGTATGTTATTAGATATATATAGGCTTTCGCTAGCTATTATATTTTGTATGTATATATGCAGAATTGTATGTCGTCTATCAGGTGCAAGTTGAACGCCTTGGAATGCTAACATAAATAGAGGAGACCATGCCAAAATTTCAAGGTGCCACCTAGTACCTCAAGATCTGACATGGGGATTTGTGTTAGCGTTTGACGGTGCGCCACAGAAACTCCATGAATTCCCAAATTAGAAATTTCATATTTCCAATTTTCCATTTTAGAATATTTTCGCAAACTCCTATTTTAGTCGACTTAGAAAATCTTTTTATATTTGGATTTATAATTGAAATATTGTTGCGTGGACTTTGAAGCATAGGTCAGAATTAAGGTTTTTTCAAATATTTCTATTTTTATGTAAAATTTGAGAAATTATGTGATATTTGAAAAAATATTGGCCATAAAATTCATTTAGCACATTCGATATAGTTTGATGAGGATGAGACCCTAGCTTGACTTTAGTCTTTACCTATTAATCATAGGATAATTTGCATCATAGGAGAGACCGATCATCTTTATCGAGCGGATTTGGTGGCTAACATCTTCCAAAACTCATAATATGATCCCTTACCCGTTTCTCTTACTCATAGTCGATCCAATCCATTTTGGAGTTATCTATGGTTCCTAGACCTAAATTAAGTGGCTACTCCTTATTCCCTAAAAATCCTCAATTTACCAATCGGACCCCTATTCGTTATTTAATGCAAACGGGTCGAGGTGATTTCACTTGTGATCTTGATTTATTGTAATAAATGGCAACCAATAATGGACGTATTCTTGGAAGTCTGACCATAGATGTTGTTTTAACCGATCGACAATATCATATATCCAATAATATATGGATGGGACATGTTAGAATTTTTATTTAAAAATTAATAATGCAGATTGGTTATAATTATATAATTATTTAATAATTAATTTTATAATATACAGATTGATTACGACTCTCATTTACGCTTGTGATATCATTGGCAATTTTTTAGAGATTGGGATATTAGTGGTCCACGAGAGACTCTTGCTACAGCTGCTGATTTTGAGCATTACCAACGCATCCGGTGGCTGCATCATAATGCATGCCTTTGTTATACATTAGCTGAGAGATTTTAACCACAGACTTGCACGTTTCACTTTCCACTCGGAGAGATGACCATCACATTAGATGACATTTTTCGTTGTTTAGGACTAAAGATCAATGGGTACCCTATTGTTGTGCCACGTACAAGGAAATAGGAGTATCCCAATCTTATCTATGAGTGTCTTGAAAGACTATCTCCTACTGATGGAAGCTCTTCTAACAGTTTTATTAGCCTTACATGGATATGCGATACATTTGGGAGATTACTAAATAAAGAAAATGTCTATAAATGAGGTAAAATTTAATTTGTATCATTATAAAAATATTAAATTAAAATTAATATATTTTAATTATTTATTAATATTTTACTTTATATTAAGTAAATAATTATACTCGTGGATATATTTTGGCACTATGTGGAGCCACACTATTTTCAGATGCATCGAGTAATGTTGTCGATAGTAGTCTACTTCATTTATTTAAGGATGTACCTGTTACGTCAAATTATGTTTGGGGTGTCGTCGTTCTTGCATTTTTATATTCTTCTCTTAGCAAATTTATAAGAAACGAGAGGAAGCGACCATCAAAACTTATAGGATGTACACCGTTATTACAAGTATGGGCACACGAACGATTATCAATAGGTAGGCCCATACTTACAAGTGATGATCTTTCATTCCCTCGAGTGTGTAAATGGATGACGTATAATATGACATATATTGGTGATCCGCATCATAGTGTCTTACCATCTCGGATCGAGTTGGATTTTCTTCTTCTCTATATGGTAAATATAAATATTTTTAATTTATATATCTAATTAAATTGTTATTATAATATTTCTTCTTATTTATTTATTCTTTTTAGGTTATTTGGACCCCATATCTTCATATTACAGGTAGAGATATGGAGATTATACATACAACTCATAATCTGAGTTTGTACCGATCTTCTATAATATTTTTACACACTGCATTATATCATCCCACGGATAGATGTATGTGACAGTTCGATTTATAACAGTTTTATCTCGGGTCCCATCCAACAATAGGTTACAGTGGGAAGGAGGGGAATAATAGATACCACAATAATGATAGATAGTGAAAAAAGATTTAATAGATTTCCCGTACATAATCAATTATGTCAGAACTTGCAAAGTAATTTTAAAGTGAAGTTCACTTATGTAAATTATGTTTAGACTTACATGATAATTTTAAAAATATTTAAATGATTGACCATTGGAGGAATTTCGGAGATGATATGGTTGTCCTTGGATGCATAATCCGACACTGTATTTTCTTGAACCGCGATATATGACTCGTGGTTATACGGATGACTTGTGCATATTATACAGAGACATATGTTATAACGTGGTAAATTATAACATTTATGTTAGTAATTTAATTTTTTTAAATAAAAAATTATATATAATATAGTGTATTATTTTTCAGGCCAGTGTTCTTAATTCTTTGACTCCACAAATCCGTGAGATGGATGTCCATGGATGAGTCATAAATCAGTTGGAAGCCGTTATCTCGACTTTGACATTACTACCGCATTTACCTCTTCAGATGTCTAAACCAGGTGAGCTAGTCTATACAGTTTCGCAACATCGACGTTGTCAACTTGATCCTGAACCAGAACCTGAGCTTGAGTCTGAGCCTAAGGATGATATGCACAATGACAATGAAGATGAGGATGAGGAGGAAAAGGGTGGTGATGAGGAGTCTCGAGAGTAGCAATATGAGGAGTCTCGAGAGCAACAAGATGATGGGACTGGATATTACACGCAGATGAGTCAGGGTGATTATATTCTAGTATGTGCTGATCAGGATGAGGAAATGATGCGTGCAAATCTCGGGACAGGTTATTTTTCATTTTTGTTGGATCCCCCTTATAACATGCACCCACCATTTTCTCCTTTAGAGCTATATCATACACAATACTCACATATTCCAAAGGATCCACATCTTCAATCATCTCAACCTGCATATGAATACTTGATGCAATACCCATACACTCCACAAAGTCCACAAACTCAACATCTTCAATAATCTCAGCCCCCATTTGATAAAGAATTAGGTATTGTTTTACCTAGACGTAATCCAAAAAGAAACATGTCTAAAAAATCTGTTCGAGAGTTATTAAAAGGTGATTGTAGTCGAGACAAACACTGTCGTTATTAGTCATTTATTATGTTTGTTTACCACGTGATTAAATTTATATTCAAAATATTTGCCACGTAATTAAGTTTTTCACGTAATTAAGTTTGCCATGATATAAAGTTTGAATTCTACAATTGTTAGAGTTACACAATTATCCAATTATGCATTTTAAAAATATTAGTATTTTGCACGATTATCTTCCGGGGTCATGCAAATACATAAGATGGAAAGATTAACTTAACTTTAGGTTGCATTTAATATTAGCCATAACATAAAATTCACCACATTGGTTTTAAAAACTTAGTGTTGAGTTCACCACATTTTATTTAATTATTGTTGAGTTCGATGGTAATCAAATAAAAAATGGTGAACTCAACATTAAGTAGTAAGTTAATTAAGTTAACAAGTGGTGAGTTCACCATTTTTTAACATTGTGTAGTGTTGAATTCACTATTTTCTAACTTAGTGTAGAGTTCATCACATTTTATTTAATTATTGTTGAGTTCGATGGTAATTAAATAAAAAATGGTGAACTCAACACTAAGTAGTAAGTTAATTAAATTAAAAAGTGGTGAACTTAACACTAAGTTATTAAATAAAATAACATAATTAAAGTAAAAAGTACTCAATCTTTATTTACAAGGTTCGTTGCATAATCTAGCAACTACGTCCTCGGGTTTTTACGAATTAATTCACTATTTTCATACGTACATATTACATTTCAACTTACAAATTGATATACAAAATTAAACACAAACATTTAACAAAAATTAAAAAATTACAATTATTTTCCAATTGAATTTCTACATGTGGATCGATTGTGTCTGTAGACACCCAAATTTGACCGGGCCTTCGACGCAAAATGCCCCAAAAATCGCAAACCTTGGAATGGACTCCGAGGCCCAAACCTACAAAAATACAACGTATTTTGTCATCCTATTTTCAATAAACGGCCCAAGGCCTCTCACATGGCCCACGGACCAAATCCCTTACCATCCTTCTAAACCCAACTCAACTCAATCTAACATAAGCCCAAACCCATTATCCAAGCCTATTCAACTCAACCCAAATCCATTCCTATTCAACCAACAATCTAAGCCCAACCAAACACTCTACCCAAGCCCAAATCATTCAACCCAAACCCAACTCAACCCAATCCAACATTACAACCAATCACCACAATCATCAAGGTGTGACACATGTCATCACCCCATCTCACCTCCCTCATCCAACCACCAACTCCCATCACCTTTCTCTAAACAATTAAATATCCCATTAACTTCTCTCTAAATATCATCTACCCATACCTCCAACCTACACCTCTCCCCTAACCTATCCTATCCATTCTTTCAAATCAAACACTTATAACCTACATCTCCCCCTAATCTACCCCCATCATTTCCTATAAAACCTACGTCTACAATCTAAACCTACACTCATCCTCTCAAATCAAACACTCATCCTTTCCCATCAACTCATCTCAACCCTTCATTTTCACACACTTTGACACATGGCATCATCTCCCTTACCCTCCCAAAATATCATCAACCACCTCATTAAATCATCCATTCTCCTAAACCAAACACCATTTAATCACAACCACCATCTTAAACTCACCTCACCAAACACTCCACCCAAATGGGTTGGGTAGGATCCAAATCATTTGGGTCAAAATTCACCCATTTAACCCTCCTTCCCTAAATACCCTCCAATCTCTTCTAAATTACACCCACTTCTTTCTCAAACTCATAATCATTCTATCCTTTTTCTTCATTTCACCCAACTTTACCCCTAAAATAACTCCCCAACTTCTATAAAAACCCCTCCATTCTCCCCTTACAAGAACTAATGAAAATTTGACAAAAAATCCTCTAAAAAAGACAACTCACCTTACTACTCTCAACCCTCAACTCTCTACTCTCAACACCCAACTCTCAACTCTCAACCTTATCTCAAACAAATCAAACAAAGAAAAAGAAGTCAAGGAAAGTCAAAGGAAGTCAAGGAAGGAACAAGGTGGGTTTGGACAAAAGAACACCCCCCAACTCCCCCCTTCTACTTTTCCTTTCTCCACACATTTATACACACCACGATGATTTAAATCACCAAAGGGCCCCTTCTTTATAAGGGTGCCCACAATGATTTGAATCAATATCGAAAGCCCCTCACACTTGAGGGCACACATCAAATGTTTTTTTCAATTTCATTTTCTTTATTTCAAAAGGCCAATCCGAGGTTACCACATTACGTGGATGGAGTAGGGTGCCTAACACCTTCCCTACTCCATAAATGGACCCCCTTACCTTTGAATCAAAGGTTGGACCATGCACCTTATCCTACGAGAGTCAACAAAAAAATGTCAAAATGACATGTTCTTTTAAAGAAATACGACTTCGGGTGACCATTCACACCCATCTCAAAAAATGAATGGTGACGACTCCAAAACACCCCAAAGTGGAGGGATGTTTTAAAATATTGAAAATCCCATGTCCACAGCTTGGCGACTCCACTGGGGAGTACATACTAGTGGGTCCAACCCTCTTCTTCGATTCGGTTATTTTAAAAAAAAATGTTTGCCTTCCTTTTTGTTTTGTTTTCTTTTTTTGTCTATCTACTAACGTTTGCTTTGTTTGTTTTGTTTTATTTATTTCACAAGTTCCATATGGGAATGGTTGTAATGTTTATTTACATATGTTTTTGTTTTATTTTTATTTTTGGACAAGGGATGTAAAGATGGGTACGGTTAAAAAAAAAATGCACACACATGCACATGCGATTCATAGCCTAATGCATAAGTCACCTCCCTCCTCTTTAAATTTCTAACCCCGGATGTCGGTACTCTCAAGCCCTCGAGATCGCTATTTTGGGTGGCTGGGAGGAGAACATTCACCCCATTCACCAACCTAAGACGTGCACACTTCGGTGTACATTGAGGTTTGAAAATGGGTAGTCGAAAATTCATCTACAAACCGCATGCATCAAAGCGTAATTAATAAACAAAGGACATTAAGGCTTGCAAAATCAATTCCGTATCCATCCCATGTTCATATGTGATGTAATTTTTTATTTTTTATTTTTAGCCCACGAAGGCAAGTTGTATAGATTTTAGGATATTTTTATTTTATTTTCGTTTATATGTCCCCCTAGGTAAAAGGGGGAAATCTATTTTTTTTTTTATGTTATCATGTGCATCATAAAAAAAAAGTGACATTTTTGTAGCCCAAGCCAAAAAACAGTGGCTATGTGCCTCAAAACCCATAAATTCTGGGTTAAAATGGGATGAAGACAAAAAACATAGCAAGTTTGAAAAGTCAGAAAAGGTTCTGATCCGTGTTTGAAGCACGGACTCAAGAAACATGTTATGGTCCGTGTTTGAAGCACGGACTTAAGAAAATGGTAAAGTCCGTGTTTGAAGCACGGACCAGTGCAAAAAAAAAAAACAAAATTTTAAGGTTCTGGTCCGTGTTTGAAGCACGGACCAGCCAAAAAATGTTAGGTCCGTACTTGAAAAATGGACCCAAAAAAAAAATATAATTTGATGTTATGGTCCGTATTTGAAGCACAGACCAGCCAAAAATTGGTAGGTCCGTACTTGAAAAACGGACCCTAAAAAAAAAAATTTGCTCATTTTGTTCCTTATGTCAGTCTTGACAACTTTCCTTCTTGGAGTTTTTTTTTTTTGTTTTGAGTTTTAAAACTTGAAAATGACTAAACGAATCACTTTACTATAAAACTCAAGGCCTACTACTCAGAATCGATCCCGCTTAAAATGGATTTTGCCTGACGCGGCTCACTATTGATCTTCGTCATAATCAAACCCGTCCTTCATTGAGTATTCACTTCAAAGTGGGTCAACGACCCAGATCCATTCAATTTGGGTCCACAACCCAGATCCGCTTCCAACTGGGTCCCCACCCAGATCCATATCAAATTGGGTCCACGACCCAGATCCGTTTCAAACTGGGTCCACGAACCAGATCCAACCAAACTGGGTCCACGACCCAGATCCGTGTCAACTGGGTCCACGACCCAGATCCGTTCCAACTGGGTCCCCGACCCAGATCCATGTCAAACTAGGTCCATGACCCAGATCCATGTCAAACTGGGTCCACGACCTAGATCCAACCAAACTAGGTCCACAACCCAGATCCATGTCAACTGGGCATGACCCAGATCCACTTCAACTGGGTCCACGACCCAGATCCATTTCGTTTGGGTATTCGACCCAGATCCATCTCAACTAGGTCTGACCCAGATCCATTTCGTTTGGGTCCATGACCCAGACCCACCTGAATTGGGTCCACGACCCAGATCCACAACAAATCGAGTCCACGACCCATATCGAATCAAGTCCATGATCCATCTATGATCTAATAAAGATAACAACTGATCAATCAATTCAAATGCATGCAACTTTTACACAAAAAAAACAAACAAAATCAAAAACGAAAAAAAAAAAAAAAAGATTTCAAAAAGCACCAATTACAGTCCTTGATCAAAGTCAGTGCCTAGAAAGATCTTACCTTGTTGATACGAGGGGGATAGACTGCGTCTATTCACGGAACAAGGTGATTTAAGAGTGTCATTGTACGTCGCCTCTTCCTTGGAGATCTGCCTGGCCGACAATGATTTCAGATAACTGAATTGGAGGCTACCAAAAATTTGGGTTATTTTAACTTGATTTATCTCAAAAGACTACGCTTTCAAAATATTTTACCAACTTCGTGTCGATGCCAGCTCCGTGCTGATATAATTTCTTTTAAAACGCTTTACCGACTCTGTGTCGATGCCAGCTCCGTGTTGATGAAATTTCTTTTTCAAAACGTTTTACCGACTCTGTGTCGATGCCAGCTCCGTGCTGATGAAATTTCTTTTTCAAAAGGTTTTACCGACTCCGTGTCGATGCCAGCTCCATGCTGATGAAATCTCTTTTTTAAAATGCTTTACCGACTCCGTGTCGATGCCAGCTCCGTGCTGATGTAATTTCTTTTTCAAAATGCTTTACCGACTCCGTGTCGATGCCAGCTCCGTGCTGATGTAATTTCTTTTTCAAAATGCTTTACCGACTCCATGTCGATGCCAGCTCCGTGCTGATGTAATTTCTTTTTCAAAACGTTTTACCGACTCCGTGTCGATGCCAGCTCCGTGCTGATGAAATTTCTTTTTCAAAATATTTTACCGACTCCGTGTCGATGCCAGCTCGTGCTGATGTAATTTCTTTTTCAAAATGTTTTACCGACTCCGTGTCGATGCCAGCTCTGTGCTGATGTAACTTTTTTTCAAAATGTTTTACCGACTCCGTGTCGATGCCAACTCCGTGCTGATGAAATCTCTTTTTTAAAATGCTTTACCGACTCCGTGTCGATGCCAGCTCCGTGCTGATGTAATTTCTTTTTCAAAATGCTTTACCGACTCCGTGTCGATGCCAGCTCCGTGCTGATGTAATTTCTTTTTCAAAATGCTTTACCGACTCCATGTCGATGCCAGCTCCGTGCTGATGTAATTTCTTTTTCAAAACGTTTTACCGACTCCGTGTCGATGCCAGCTCCGTGCTGATGAAATTTCTTTTTCAAAATATTTTACCGACTCCGTGTCGATGCCAGCTCCGTGCTGATGTAATTTCTTTTCAAAATGTTTTACCGACTCCGTGTCGATGCCAGCTCTGTGCTGATGTAACTTTTTTTCAAAATGTTTTACCGACTCCGTGTCGATGCCAACTCCGTGCTGATGAAATCTCTTTTTTAAAATGTTTTACGAACTCTGTGTCGATTTCAGCTCCGTGCTGATGAAATTTCTTTTCAAAAAGTTTTACCGACTTCGTGTTGATACCAGCTCCGTGCTGATGAAATCTCTTTTTTAAAATGCTTTACCAACTCTGTGTCGATGCCAGCTCCGTGCTGATGTAATTTTTTTTTCAAAATGCTTTACCGACTCTGTGTCGATGCCAGCTCCGTGCTGATGTAATTTCTTTTTCAAAACGTTTTACCGACTCCGTGTCGATGCCAGCTCCGTGCTGATGAAATTTCTTTTTCAAAATGTTTTACCGACTCCGTGTCGATGCCAGCTCCGTGCTGATGTAAATTCTTTTTAAAATACTTTACCGACTCCGTGTCGATGCCAGCTCTATGCTGATGGAATTTCTTTTCAAAAGGTTTTACCGACTCCGTGTAGATGCCAGCTCCGTGCTAATGAAATCTCTTCTTTAAAATGCTTTACCGACTCCGTGTCGATGCCAGCTCCGTGCTGATGTAATTTCTTTTTCAAAATGCTTACCGACTCTGTGTCGATGCCAGCTCCATGCTGATGAAATTTCTTTTTCAAAATGTTTTACCGACTCCATGTCAATGCCAGCTTCATGCTGATGTAATTCTTTTCTTTTAAACGATCCAGCTCCGCGCTGACAAAGCACATTTTTAAGTTCACCTAACTAAATTTCTCTTTTGAGTACCATCCCTAATAATTACCGGACTTAATAAAACATCATGCATTTTCATTTTTTTTAAGTAAGATGGTAATGCTTGGTCTTCTGTACCCACAGGTAGCCAAACGAAAGAAGTACAAACATCCTGAGTAGCCTCCGTATTTCCTTCGATCTTCATCAAGTATGAGTAACTCAGAAGACCCACAACTTGCCATGAATGAACTAGCAGAGGCTAATCCGATGATAGCAAAGTTGTTGGAAACAACGAAAAGGCAGGAACAAATCTTGACGACCGTTTTGAGTGGCACTAATTTTCTGCAAGCACAGGTAGCTCAACACCAAGCATTTGGGTCAAACCTTGAACTCCATGAACAAACACGACTAGATCAACAGGCCACCCCGCCTCCTGCTGTACTAGTATACCAGGGCCCTCCACTCTACATCCCACAAAATCAACCACCTCCAATGGTAATCCCAGACGATGAGTGTAACTTCAATGTTCCCGAAGTCAAAAGTTCTACCGATGACAAAATGGCCCAACAAATCGAGTCTCTCCAAGAAAAAATGAGACGAATGAAGGGTACAAATACTTTAGGAGGGACAAGATTTAGGGTCCTTTGCTTTTACCCTAACGCATAGCTGCCCGCCAAGTTCAAGTGTCCAGAATTTGAAAAGTACAACGGGGTTGGGTGTCTTTTGTCGCACCTCAAATTGTATTGTGGATCGATGTGCTAATATGGCGAGGACGACAGATTGTTGGTACAACTTTTCCAAAGAAGCCTAACAGGACCAGCCCTCAAGTGATTTTCGGGATTGGACCATACACTCATCAAGAGTTGGCAGGACTTAGCTGAGATGTTCTGGCACAATTATCGGTTCAATACAGATGTGGGTCTAGATCTAAAGAGTATGCCCAAGGATGGCGGGAGTCCGCTTCACAAGTACGGCCTGCAATGACTGAGCAAGAGATGAACACTACGTTTTTCTCAACACTGGGGCATGCCTTTACACTCATTTGGTTGGACACACTACGGGCACCTTATCAAATTTAGTTCAAGTAGCAAATCGGGTCGAGGACGGGATCCGAACTGGTCTAATATTTGACTTCACAGCCCTAAGCGCAGCAGCAGGTACATCGGCAGTGAAGAAACCAGTGCCATCAGTCAAGAAAAGAGATGAGCTTCAAGTCAACAATATACAACCCAACCAACCTCTCATTATTCAGGCACCAGCTCAAAGGCCACAGGCACCCCAGGCCCCTTGGGCGCCAGTACCTCGAGCTGCTTGGGCTCCAGCACTACAGAATCCCTTCCAAACAGTTCCTCCACAAGCACAATAGGTGCCACTATATGGGTAGAATCAACAAGCAAGACCGAATAGGGTTAATCGAGTGTTCCCCAGGTTACCGATGACATTGTCAGAACTACTTCCCACATTACTACAGGGAGAGTATCTTACTAAGAGACCACCAAATCCAGAAGCTTCTAAAGGGCCAGGGTACAATCCCAACCTCTTCTGTGAGTTTCATATGGGTGCACCAGGACACTCCACTGATCAGTGTTGGTAGCTCAAGCACCAAGTACAGAATCTGATTAATCAAAAAGCCATCATATTGGACGGTCCAGCAAGCCAAGCATCACAACAAAATATCAATCAGAACCCTCTACCTAACCATAACAGAGGAGGAAATGGACCTACAGTGAACATGGTTATAAGAGAGGAATTCGATTTCAACCATTCTGTGTTGATAGCGCCTATCGGGTCCAAAATCAGGGTCTATCTAACTCAGTGATCAGAAACACCAACAATCAGCACAATCAACCATTATACAACAAACCCACCCCAAAATTCACTACCACCACTCAGATTGGCCGACCTCACCATCTATCCCACTCATCAAAATGCTACTACTCGACCACCTCTAGTTATACCTTATGGATCGCCAAACCATCAAAACTCAGCCCGACCTCCTCCTGTTATCTCCTACACACTACCAAACGCTCAAGGATCAACCTGACCCCCTCTCCACATACCATATACTGCATCTTCACGTCCACCACTCATCATCCCATACACTCCATCAACCCCTCCTACTACCACTATATCCAAATCATCGCCACCACCCCTGATTCTCAACGTAAAACCCGAGCCGCCTCCCATGACCATACACTCACCTAAACCATTCCCCTATAGCTCTGACCAGGCAGTGCCCTGGAGCTATGAGACCACCATCACCACAACCTCAAGGGTTGAGACCATGAAGAAAACGATGGTAGTTGATATCGGTCATATGACAAGGGCAGGGAGATGCAAAAAAATATCAGCAAAGGGGGTAAGCATCAGGGAAGAGACTAAAGAAACTACAAAAGGGATGACAGATGAAGAGAAAAGAAAGGTAAAAGGAAAAGGTAAAATGAGCGAGAGCGACTAGAAAAAAAGAGGAAGTGAAAGCAACAGATAAAGAAACTGAGGTTAAAGTAACGGACAAGGAAGCTGCAGATTTCATTAAGCTCATTCGTAAGAGTGAGCATAATATTGTAGACCAGCTAAACAAATAGCCAGCTCAAATTAGTATCCTGGGACTGATGCAAAACTCAGAAGAGCACCAAGAGGCATTGCTAAGAGTCTTGGGAAAATCGCAAGTACCTGCAACTACATCACCGGCACAGTTGGAATAGACGGTTGGCCAAATCATGGCCCCCAATCCTATTTTTTTCACTGAAAGTGAATTTTTGCCTGAAGGAACGGGGCACATTGAGCCACTAAATATTATGGTCACATGCAAGGGCATGATGGTTGTCAGAGTACTGATAGATAACGGCTCAACGCTTAACGTTTGTCCTCTTGAAACCTTTCGAAAGCTTAACGTTGATTAGTCACATGTCAAGCCTAACAATAAGGTCGTTCGAGATTTTGATAGTTCGAGAAGGGATTCTCTAGGAAAAGTGAATCTACCTCTCACAATAGGCCCATGTACATTCGAAGTAACATTCGAGGTCATGGAGATACCAACGACATTCAACTTACTACTGGGCAGGCAATGGATCCATATTGCTGGGGCAGTACCATCTTCTCTACACCAAATAGTCAAGTTCATCATGGGGCAAAAGATGATATCTGTGCTAGCAGAAAATCTCATTCCAGCTGGGAGAGCTCCAGACGTGCCATTTATCGATATAGAGATGACGAAGGACAAATTACTCTATCACTCTTATCAATTCGCTGTTATCAATCATATTGAAAAGGGGCAGGAGAAGGTAAAAGCAAAGCTATCAAGAACAAATCTGATGGTTGGTCGGGTTATGAAAAGGGCAGGTTATTGACCCAAGCAAGGGTTGGGACCGGGAGGAAGAGGAAGAGCTACACCGGTTAAAGCCAAAAAGCATACTCTTTATTTTGGTCTCGGGTTCAGGCCCACAAAAAAGGATATTACAAAAATGAACGACAAGAAAAAAGAGCTTCGACTAGCGAAAAAGCAAAATCGTGAACCAAATGTCTAGAATCTGGGCAAAGTTCCGCTTATCAGCATTAGCTTCCCGAAATCTCATGCTAGACCTAACAGCTTATCGGAACCACTACCTGCAAAAAGGCCAAAAATGGTAAATTTCAAACCTGTACCCATCCAAGAAGATCTAGTCGTTGAGTCCCAGCCATCCTTCGTAGAAGGCATTGATGTTTTATTCAATGGGGATTCGACAAGGGTTTGTCAATGGCTACCCAAGAGCCCACAAAAGAGGAAGCAATCGAGAGTAAGGGAAAAAAATCACCTTTCCCTACTAGTATTGACTGGGCATCAGTCGTCATCCCACCAAGCTTGGGAGGGACTATACCCCCACCTGAAAAAAATCAATCGGAGGTCCTGGTTATCTCTGAACCGCCAACCAAATCACCTAACAAATCACTTTCACATCTCATCCGCCCCCTCAGAGAAGGGCAAAATTTGAATAATTGGGAGGAATTCCCTCTAACCCTTGAGGCTACCATAGCCTTAAAAAAAACGCCGTTAGACAATATCAGTTTGCCCGAATATCATAACAAGCCATCGTCCTCGGGTAAAGATTGTTTTGAGGGCTCCCTATCTTTACTAATGCATGATTGCTCTTCTTATTTCAGATGTCCGGAAAATATCACTCAAAAATCAAAAAAATCAAAAATTCTTCAAAAATTAGAAAAATCAAAAAGCCTTCAAAAAATCAAAAAATCAAAAAACTTTCAAAATCTCAAAAAAAATAGATATATTCCAAAAATCAAAAAAAGAGTTTTCACAAAATTTAAGGGATTTGTCTCAATCGAATGGACCTTTGGACAGAACAGAATATGAAAATGATGAGTATGACTTCGATCTTGAACTCGACTTCGATCTCATGGGAATCGAAGAAGAGTCTGAGGACGAAGTGGAATACCCTCCTGAAGAAATCAAGGACCTGTTAGAACGACATAAAAAAGGTGTTCAACCAAACATTGAGGATACGGACTCAGTTAATCTCAACACTGAAGATGACCCACGTGTTGTAAAAATCGGAGCCTTGTTAACCCCTCAGCAGAAAGAAGAAATGATTGAACTAGTGTGTAACTATCAAGATGTCTTCGCCTAGTCCTACAAAGATATGCCCAGTTTGGACACAGATCTTATTGTTCATAAGTTGCCGATCGCACCTAGGAGCAAGCCAATCAAGCAAAAGTTAAGAAGACTTAAGCCATAATGGACACTCAAAGTCAAAGACGAAGTGATGAAACAGTTCCAAGCAGGATTTCTCGCAGTCTCCACGTACCCCGAATGGCTAGCCAATGTCGTTCTGATACCAAAGAAGGACGGGAAAGTACGAATGTGTGTCGACTATCGGGATTTGAACAGAACCAGTCCTAAGGATGATTTTCCACTACTTCACATAGACACTCTAGTCGATAGCATGGCGGGGCATGGTATGTTCTCATTCATGGATGGTTTTTCCGGGTACAATCAGATAAAAATGGCAGAAGAAGACCAAGAGAAGACGGCATTCATTACACCCTGGGGCATTTTTCATTACAAAGTCATGCCCTTTGGGCTTAAAAACGTAGGGACAACCTATCAACGCGCAATGACGGCTTTATTCAACGACATGATCCATAAAGAAATGAAAGTCTACATAGATGATATGATCGCTAAATCAGGCATAGAAGAAGATCATCTGGTAAACCTTAAGAAATTGTTCGACAGGATAAGGAAATACAGCTTAAGGCTCAATCCAGTAAAGTGTGTATTCGGGACAATATCAGGCCAGTTATTGGATTTTATTGTCAGTAGAAGAGGCATTGAGATAGACCCAACAAAGACCAAGTACATTCTTGAAATAAAAGCACCTGTATCAGAAAAGGACGTCCGAGCATTTCTGGGTAGAATACAGTAAATCAGCAGATTCATCGCGCAACTCACGCCTATCTGTGAACCAGTATTTAAGCTACTCAGAAAAGATATGCCAAAAGCATGGAACGAAGACTGTCAAGAAGCCTTCGACAAGATAAAGAAATATTTGCTCAATCCACCAGTCTTGGTTCCCCCTACTCCAGGACGACCCTTATTGATGTATATCTCGGTGCAAGAAACGTCTATGGGATGTGTATTGGGACAACATGATAAGTCAGGTAGAAAAGAGCAAGCCATCTACTATCTCAACAAAAAGTTCACTGATTATGAGGCAAAGTATTCGGCACTCGAGAAGACTTGTTGCGCACTGGTCTGGGCATCTCAACTACTACGCCACTATCTCATCAACTACTCGACTATGCTCATCGCTCGAATAGACCCTCTCAAGTACCTCTTTGAGAAGTCAGCGTTAACGGGTCGTACTGCAAAGTGGCAATTACTATTATCTAAGTTCGACATCACCTATGTCACTCAAAAGGCCATTAAGGGGCAAGCCATTGCCGACCATTTAGTTGAGCATCCGTTGCATGATTATGAGCCATTGAAGACAAACTTTCCTAACGAAGCCATATTGCTTACTAAGGTTGAGGACGATGATGAAGAACCAGGCTGGAAAATGTATTTTGACGGAGCAACAAATCAGAAGGAAAACGGAATAGGGGCAGTCTTGATCAAACCAGATGGGTCCCACGTGCCAATTGTAATCAGATTGAAGTTCTAATGTTCTAACAACGAGGCTGAATACGAAGCGTGCATAGCAGGGTTGAAAGCAACACTGGATCTCGAGGTAGATGAAATCGATGTTTTCGGAGATTCAAGCCTAGTAGTCTATCAGACGACTGGAGAATGGAAGACTCGAGAGCAAAGATTGATCCCTTACTACGAGCACCTCGAAGAATTAAGCTCAAGCTTTAACAGGATTTCATTCCATATATGCCGAGAGCTAAGAATCAATTTGCTGATGCACTAGCAACGCTCGCTTCTATGATCAATATCTCAGAAGACTTAGTCATTGATCCTATTGAGATTGGACCTCAAGATGAGCCAGCTTACTGTCTACCCGTCGAAGTTGAAGAATCTGAAGAAAAGCCTTGGTATTCAGACATCAAAGCCTATCTCGAAGATCGAACTCTCCCATCAGACGCAACGTCTAATGATCGAAGGACTATTCAGAAGCTGGCAAGCCAATTCTTCCTGAGCATTGGCATTCTATACAAGAAATCACATCATGAAGTCCTACTCCGATGTGTGGCAGAACTAGAGGCAAGACGACTGATTGAAACCGTGCATGGTGGAGTCTGCGGACCTCACATGAATGGTTACATGCTTGCTAAGAAGATCATGAGAATGGGATATTACTGGACTACCATGGAAAGTGATTGTTATCAACACGTCCGTAAATGCCATCTCTGCCAGATCTATGCCAACAAGATCAATGCGCCACCATCAGAATTGTACAACATGACTACTCCCTGGCCTTTCTCACTCTGGGGCATGGACGTTATCGGACAGATTTCGCCAAAAGCTTCAAATGGGCACCATTTCATCCTAGTCACTATCAATTACTTTACGAAATGGGTAGAAGCAGCTTCTTATGCTAATGTCACCAAGAGCAGTGTTCTGAAGTTTGTCAAGAACAACATTATCTGCAGATATGGGCTTCCTAGCGGGTTAGTGACTGACAACGCCAAGAACTTCAAAAACAAGGATATGATCAAGATGTGCGAGGACTTTCAGATCACTCATCACAACTCTGTACCGTATAGACCCAAAATGAACGGAGCAGTTGAAGCTACCAACAAAAACATCAAAAGAATCATCGAGAAAATGGCAGTCACCTACAAGGATTGGCACGACATGTTACCTTTTGCCCTTCATGCTTACCGAACTTCATTTCGAACATCAACTGGGGCAACTCCGTACTCATTGGTATATGGAATGGAAGCAGTCTTACCCGTTGAAGTTGAGATTCCCTCCCTCCGGATCTTAAAAGAGGCAGAGTTGGATGAAACAGAATGGATTCAGGCTCCATTTGATCAACTAAATCTGATTGAAGAGAAGCGGCTTGTAGCTATTTGCCACAGACAGATCTATCAGAGACGAATAGCTCGAGCTTACAACAAGAAAGTCAAACCTCGAAATTTCTCACCGGGAGACCTTGTCTTGAAAAAGATTTTACCAATCCAAGAAGATGTTAGGGGAAAGTTTCGATCAAACTACGAGGGACCATTCATAGTACAGAAGATGATGACGGGAGGAGCTTTGATCCTTACAGAGATGGACGGACAAGTCTTCCCTCAACCGATCAATGCTGACACCATTAAGAAGTACTACGCCTGAGATCTGACCTTGAGATGACAAAAGGCCATCTTTGCTAGCCTGAAAATAACTATCCAACCCTAGTCAACCCTTTTGAGCCATCACGTTCATTTCTTAATCTAAGATTGAGACAAGTCAACAACTACAAAACGATGCGAAAAAAAATGAAAAAAAAAAGACAAAAGAAAAAAAAATCAAAAAGTCAAAGCATCAAAATACTCCTGGCCCGCATGAGGATAAACCGTGAACGGCTAAAATACAAAAAAATCAAAAATTCAAAAAACTCAAACATTTGATCTGAGATCGACCCAAATCTTCAGCCTAAACAAGTTCGAGAGATGCTGGGAGGAGACATAGATCACTTTTTCGAAACAAAATAGATGAATCCCATGTCTAGCCCACTTCAGATAAACTCAGACCTTAACTTTTTTGTATCTTTCCACTACACTTAGCCTTAGCCAACACTTCGTCCCATCAAAAGTCCTTTCGAATCAGGAAATGTTCTAACGCGTCATAATGACGGTGGCAGCACCAATGATCTGGCAACTTGATCCGGACCCCAAGTCTTATTAGTCATTGGAAGACGCGAGAGGGGAATCCAGGTCGGATATTCGAAAAAAAAAGAGTACTCGAAGTGTAGAGTGGCCGATCTCGCGGCTCCACTTGAGTTGCCAAGCCACAAATAGTCGTCAGCAAAACTCGAGAGGGGAATCTAGATCTGTTACTCAAGAAAGAGTGCCACTACAAGAGTAGAGTCGCCGATCTCGCAGCTCAACTTGAGTCACCAAGCCACAAAGACACAGCGGCTCCAAACAAGATTTGTAATGTAAAGTAAAAATAAAAAATACAAGCATAGTCTGAAAGGGCATAGTGAAAACCTACAAAGGCGCTATGAGTAAGAAAACCAGACTATGGCAAGATCAAAGTCACCGGCACGATGAAAACCCAAAAAGGCATCGATGGGCAAAAATGTGGAAACCGGGTCTGGTGAAAACCGTAACTGGCACCAGGGGCAATAAGGGAACAAAAAAAAACAAAATGAAGAACTCCTAACTCGCATGGGTATAAACTGTGAACAGCGAAAATTTCCCAAAATCCCAAATCCCATGCTCAATCGATATTCACCCAATATTGGGGCACGAGGGATGACTCTAAAAAGAGCCTGAAAACTGCTGACATCTATATCCTCAGTAGTTGGCAAAAGCACAAATATCATCGAGATAACAAAGGTTTTTCCAAAATCTTCTTATTTTGGATCTACAATATCTATTCGACAAAGACAAATCACCAAAAATCCAAATGTTTTCAAAACTACTATTTTGGCCAATGATGAAAAATCTAGGACTTACTCAAACTTCATGTTTTCAAAGTAATAGATACATCTGAGGCCAAGTAAGTAAAAAACCTATTTTCTCTTAAAAAAGTTAATTAATTAAAAAGAAAAAAATGTGTGCCAATCACGCATCTTAACAAAAAAAAAAAGAGAATCAAATCTTTCTTCCAAGGCATGGATTCGTGCAGCTTTCCCCATCATCACTACCTTAGCGTCCAAAACATCATGACTCACCAGGTAAGACACGAAGGCATCAAAATCGGGACCCTGAGCAAGCCTCTCCTCAGATCACTCTCCTGGCCTACTAAGGGGATCCATTGTGGGTACATAACATTGATCATGCTTATGAGATTCTAAGTGAAGATGAGTACATGCAAACATTCCCGAGGGGAATTGGGCCAAAACCATTTGGATTGAAGTCAGAAGCTTCTCGAGAAACCGCCGTTGTTATCATAAATCACAGCATTGTTCCAAGAACAATGACTCTTGAGGTCGTATCAACAGGCTAGTAGAAAACTATAAAGGAACCCTTCAAGTGATGATAACAGAATTTCAAGTCCCTCCACCTCTGGTTTCGACTTGAGAGAGTTTCTTTGTAAGGTATTGTAAACAACATGCCGAAGGGATTAGCTTGTGTTCCAACAGCAAAACTTTCTCTTGGATCAGTGACAGCTGTTAACAACCATATTGCATGTGGTCCAACAATAGTAAAACTCTCTCTTGGATCTATGATAGCTGTTAACAACCATATTGCTTGTGGTCCAACAACAGCAAAACTCTCTCTTAGATTAGTGACAACTGTTAACAACCAGATTGCATGTGGTCCAACAACATCAAAACTCTCTCTTAGATCTGTGGCAACTATTAACAACCATGTTGTTTGCACCGTTGAGAATCAAATGCGCCATTACGAAAAAAAAATCAAAACAAAAAAAAAATCAAAAGATAAAAAAAAAATCAAAAAATCAAAAAATCAAAAAATCAAAAAAAAAATCAAAAAGATCAAAATCAAAAAATAAAAAAAAATCAAAAAAATCGAAAAATAACATTTTTGCAAAAGCTCAACTCATTTGTCCAAGACTTGTTAGAAAACTCCCGTTCCAAAGTTTTTTTCCAAACTATCACAAATCTGAGACCTCACACGAGCTCCGCGCCACGAGGTTGAGGAAATCAAAAGGCTCACCCTGTCAGACCCCGTGCTTGGGTAGCCACTTCTTACCATCAAATTCGTCAAATCAAATCGGAGGTTCCAAACTTGTCTAAGCAAAATCCTCGGGCCCGTACAAATCAGTTTCGTCTATTCTTTGCAGTTCTTTACACGTAATTCTTGCAAAGAGGGGCAGCTGTAGACACCCAAATTTGACCGGGCCCTAGACGCAAAATGCCCCAAAAATCGTAAAATTTGGAATGGGCTCCGAGGCCCAAACCTATAAAATACAACGTATTTTGTCATCCTATTTTCAATAAACGGCCCAAGGCCTCTCACGTGACCCACGGACCAAATCCCTTACCATCATTCTAAACCCAACTCAACTCAATCTAACATAAGCCCAAACCCATTATCCAAGCCTATTCAACTCAACTCAACCCAAATCCATTCCTATTCAACCAACAATCTAAGCCCAACCAAACACTCTACCCAAGCCCAAATCATTGAACCCAAACCCAACTCAACCCAATCCAACATCACAACCAATCACCACAATCATCAAGGTGTGACACATGTCATCACCCCATCTCACCTCCCTCATCCAACTACCAACTCCCATCACCTTTCTCTAAATAATTAAATATCCCATTAACTTCTCTCTAAATATCATCTACCCACACTTCCAACCTACACATCTCCCCTAACCTATCCTATCCATTCTCTCAAATCAAACACTTATAACTTATATCTCCCCTTAATATATCCCCATCATTTCCTACAAAACCTACGTCTACAATCTAAACCTACACTCATCCTTTCCCATCAACTCATCTCAACCCATTCATTTTCACCCACTTTGACACATGGCATCATCTCCCTCACCCTCCCAAAATATCATCAACCACCTCATTAAATCATCCATTCTCTTAAACCAAACACCATTTAATCACAACCACCATCTTAAACTCACCTCACCAAACACTCCACCCAAATGGGTTGGGTAGGATCCAAACCATTTGGGTCAAAATTCACCCATTTAACCCTCCTTCCCTAAATACCCTCCAATCTCCTCTAAATTACACCTACTTCTTTCTCAAATTCATAACCATTCTATCATTTTTCTTCATTTCACCCAACTTTACCCCTAAAATAACTCCACAACTTCTATAAAAACCCCTCCATTCTCCCCTTACAAGAACTAATAAAAATTTGATAAAAAATCCTCTAAAAAAGACAACTCACCTTACTACTCTCAACCCTCAACTCTCTACTCTCAACACCCAACTCTCAACTCTCAACCTTCTCTCAAAAAAATCAAACAAAGAAAAAGAAGTCAATGAAAGTCAAAGGAAGTCAAGGAAGGAACAAGGTGGGTTTGGACAAAAGAACACCCCCCAACTCCCCCCTTTTACTTTCCCTTTCTCCACACATTTGCATACACCACGATGATTTAAATCACCAAAGGGCCCCTTTCTTCATAAAGGTGTCCACAATGATTTGAATCAATATCGAAAGTCCCTTACACTTGAGGGCACACATCAAATGTTTTTTTCAATTTCATTTTCTTTATTTCAAAAGGCCAAATCCGAGGTTACCACATTACGTGGATGGAGTAGGGTGCCTAACACCTTCCCTACTCCATAAATGGACCCCCTTACCTTTGAATCAAAGGTTGGACCATGTACCTTATCCTACGAGAGTCAACAAAAAAATGTCAAAATGACATGTTCTTTTAAAGAAATACGACTTCGGGTGACCATTCACACCCATCTCAAAAAATGAATGGTGACGACTCCAAAACACCCCAAAGTGGAGGGATGTTTTAAAATATTGAAAATCCCATGTCCACAGTGTCCAATATTTCTGCAACGACTACATTGCAATGGTCGCACATCTTGAACGTTAGTTTTCTTTCTATTTACCTTTGGACGACCAGGTCGATGTTGAGTCATAAGCGACAAAATTTATTTTTCTTATTGAGGAGGATTTTCTAACTCATATGGATCAAAAATACCTTTCATAGAAGTTGTGTAACACTGTCTATATCTTTCAACACTAAATTCTTTAGAACAAAATTGATATTTATCAAATCTTTTCATATCGTATACTTTGATTGTATGTTGGCATGGAATAAGTGTTTGAGTACATTCGCCGTAAGTACAATGTCTATTATCCATTTGAAGTACGTGTGTTTTTTATTTCTTGTGATCATATACTTCAAATCTCATATCATTAATAGGTAAAAATTTACAACTAATAACTTTTTGTATTCTTTTTCAAATTTTATTTTCAATCCTTCGAACTAATTGAGAATCCCAAGTAAGACTCTTTAATCTACGTCTATTATGTAATTCAATTATTTTACACCTAATACATCTAATAATCCGATTATTGGTTTCATACGCAATTTTAATATCCATGAATTAAAACTTTCATTTGCATTTGATCTTATTATTCTAAAATGAGGTATTGGAGAATGACTTACTACCAATGAATTAATCCATGTGTCGGATTTTCCTCTGATATTATCTAATTATATATTTAAATATTTTCTCTCTTAATTAATTCTAACTTTATTTTACAGTCAATTTTAGTATAAGCTTTAGCAACTTTTTCTAAAAGTTTACAAAATAAATCTGATTTATAAATTCTTTTTAAATTTGCTTGAAAATGTTGAATGCAAAAAAAAATGAAATGATGAAGGAAAATATTTATTAATTGCAAATATTATTATTTTTTATTTATCTGAAATAAATAAAATTTTATTAAAATTATAAGGTCTAAGTGACATTTCAAAACAATTTAAAAATTATTCCCAAGTAACTTTATTTTCTTGTTCAACTATTTCATATGCAAGTGAAAAAAATACCATAATTTGGATCGTGAGCAATCGCAGCAAGTAGTATACCTTGATATTTATCTTTAAAAAATGTATCATCTAATCCTATAATTAGTAAACATCTATTTTTAAAACCATCTATACAAACTTTAAAAAATATATAAAAAAACATTAAAAATGACTATTTGAACTAATTTTATGATAACAAAAACTTTTTGGATTTGTTTCTAAAATAATTTAACAATAATATTCAATATTTTTATATGCCTCAACTTCACAACCATGTATTTCACAATTAACTTTTTCCCTTACTTTCCAAGCTTTTATATATGTGATAGATATATTATATTCATATCTAATATCAGTCATTATAGATTGGGAAGAATAAAATTAATTATTTCTTAGTCGAGTTAATATTTTATCCTTTATCCAGTTACTACTAGCTTGAAGATGAGGTCATAAGTCCATTGTACCTATATATGTGTGAGTTGTGTTAAATTTACGTATAGTAAATAAATCATCATTTATAATTTTTTTGCATATATAATGTAATACCCCGGATTTTCAACTCATATCTCGAAGAAGTCAAATGGTGATATTTCGAGAAAAATGCCAAAGAAGAAAATTAGAGTAAAACACTGGGATATTGTTTTGATCATTTTTAATAAAAATTGACTCCGTCATTGGATTCAAATAGGTCTAAATATATACTTTAGCATGTAAGCAAGTTCGAATTCGAGTTCGGATAAAAAAGTTATAAAATCCTTGAATTTCGCGTTAAGTGAGACCCAAAATAGTGAATTTTTTATAGAGGAAGAATCAAAAAAATTTAATAACCATATTATGAGGTCCGCAACAAAAAATTATTCGAAATGGAGTACTCATATGTCAATTTCTGAGTTCGAATGGTCAAAATTTTGTCGAAAATGTAAACGAAAGAAAAATACAAAAATGCCCTCAGCTTTTATTATAAAGAGAATCAACTCATTTCTTTTATTCACTTTCTACTCTCCAACTCACAAAAGATCAGTCCATTCTCCAAACCTAGGGTTTCAACCTTTCCCATCAAGATCTATCGCAAGTGAGTCCTAGTTGAGCCTCGAAGAAGAAGGCAAAGTCGTCGGCGTTGTTGAGCTCCACGTGCTCACCTCATTTAACCTCCATTTTCTTTTCATTCTCTTGGTCTCCCACAAAAATCAATAAGTGGGTTTGTTTATAACCACTTGGAGCCTCATCCAAATCGTAGGAGAGTCATTGTTTGTCATTAGAAAGGGGAAGAACACTTCCATCGAGGGTTTTGCAATCAAACCGATTCGTTTGGCATTGAAGTTCCACCAAATTCAATATTCCGGACCGCCACTCCTTCATTTCAAGCTAGTTTATCGTGTCAAACCACAAGAGTAAGGGACTCTCGATTCTTATTAATAACCGTAAATTTTGGAAAAATTGCATTTAGGGATGTTTCGAAACTTTTGTATGTTTTAAATTTATAGAATGTCGCTTAATTTACTTCAAATTCATGCTAGAAATAGTTATGTTTGATGTGTTTTATCGTAATTTAAATATTTAATTCGTGGGTGGGTTATTAGAATCGAAAACGAGTGAAAAACGAAGAAAAAAATAGAAAAATTTGTGAATTTCCAACGTTCTGACGGTGCCACAATGCACTATTTACGGTGCCACCGTGCAAATCAAAAAGTGCTCAAAAATTTTTTCTGATATTTTTTTTGGATTCCTCATACTTTTAACATGCTAAAACGACCCCCTCGTAACTCCTTCAAATAAAACAGAAAAAAAAAATTTCATCATGACGGGAATGTTTTAAGTATTCGCGTGATATCTTTTGCATTACTTTGAATTATGTTACAAAAATACATGACTCTTCTCATGTTGTCAAGGGCCTTCATTTACAAAAATCCACTTTCATTTTCGACAACTTTGAAAAATCGAGTTTCCGACACTTAGCCAAATTTTCATCGATTTTCCCAATTTTAGCAGTTTGCCTTCGCATACTTATTGGGACTCCGTTTAAACAAAAATTGGATAGTTTTCGATCGAATGATAAAAGTGATTGTGCAAGCTTGAAAAAGAAATACTTTGTTCGAAAAGTCGAGAAGTAAAAATACGATAGAATAGGAAAGGGATGAATCGATAAAATGTTATAATCATACCGAGGGTTGGTGTCTGCATTTTATGTTGTATGTAGGTTGGTGAAAGGATATCCAAGTTATTAATGAAAGGGTTGCATGTTTATTTAAATTTATGTTAGCGCAGAGGCTTCGAGTACTGTTGTTTATTTTAGGCCAAGTGGTCACAGTTGCATGGTAGGAACTGGATATCAATTCTCAATCCTGTTCTATTAATTTTTTTTTGTTTTAAATGAAAAATAATACATATATATATATAGCTATTTTGTGACATGTTAAAGGGTCTGTGAATGCCTGAAGGGATAGTATGTCACATCATTCAGAAGGATGTACTATCCTAGGATGTACGGTAGGGACCACCAAGCTCATACGTGGTATGGGACGCGTATGAGAGTGGAGTCACAATTGGAATCCGGGTCCATTCCTTTCTTATCTTTACCAGTGAACATGTATTGTAAAGGTGGTCGTATACGAGTGGAGTGTTACTTTGGGAATCACATGCACGCCTGATAGGCATAGACGAAGATGATTGGTCAGTGATTACTAATAATCTAGTAGTAGTCGAACGTTCTAACACATCGAAAAGAGACCCATTGCTTATGATCACATCAAACGGCCAGTCTGAATTGGATAAATGGTCCCGCAAGCGTGGTAAATAGTGACCAACCACAAAATCAGGAACTAAGATGTTATTGAGGAATATCATGTCCCGACTGGGAGCGATCTAGTCGTGAATCCCAACTCTTTAATTCCAATACTTCACCAATTGTATTATGTTTCTATAGCTATATTTCGAAGTATAAACTGAAAAACGTGTATACTATTTCAATGTTGTCAACTATATTTGTATAGGATGAAAAATGTATAGTGAGTACCGATAATTGATGTGATGTAAACTTTTAAACTGTTTAGCTGCTCATCCTTGGCTATATATACCAGTTAATCATATTTTCTTTTGTAAAACTTTGCATATGTTAAACTGTTCAGCATTGCTTACTCGATCATGTTTAGGGGAGGTTATTAGTAGGAATTGGTTGTGGACTTACTAGGTAACCATCGTTACTCACCCTTTTCTTCCTATTTTTTTTAGTTTCAGAGCTTGTAGTCGGAGAAGTAGTCGTAGAGCCATCGAGTGAGGATCATCTGGTGGGTCATACCGACGACCAGGATCCGTTATCCAGTGAGCATTGAGACTACATTCACTAGGAGTTTGTTCATCTCAAGAGATGTATCTAGTTTTAGGGGTGAGTGATTAGATTCATGATAAGGTGAAAGCTTTTTGTAATCCCGTACATTATTGTAAACTTCCGCATTCTGATATACTCACGTATTAGATATTTTCAGTCTTCCGTGTTACCTTTATATATAGTCAGAATTTGTGGTATATTAGATTACGATGTTCTCGAGTTCCGTAAAACACTAATATAAATAAGGGGAGCCATGTCTGAATTTCGAGGTGGCCTTGGGATTTGTGTTAGCGTTTGGCGAGGCGCCACATATGTGCCAATCACAGTTTGGAATATCGTATTTAACTATAATTTTTTTGTTTATTATCAATAACATATTTTATTTTAAAATTATAAGTAATAACTAAAGAAATTATATGTTTTCTTAATTCAATTACATTATTAAAAATTTTATCAATATAAATATCTAATATATTTTCATTATCATCGGATGATGAATTCAAATTGTTATCAACAAATTCATCTACATCACTCTCAAAATTATTTGTGTTACAACATTACATTGAGTTGTATTGTATGTAATATTATGGTCAATATCAATATTTTGATATTGATTTGAAGAACTAAGCTCACCTTGACCATAATTTAATTGATACATCACAAAATTTTCATGTTGTATCACAAAAATAATTGTACTTTGGGAATTTTGATTATAATTTAATATATATTCCCAAGTTCCTTGATAAAAAATATCAATTAAAAAAAATTTCATTATTTAAATTGATAATTGACTTTATTGAAAATTATCGTTGAATATTGTAGATTGAAATAATAAGAGCTTTTAACTCCGCATATGTAATTTCTGATAAAGTTGATAAAAGTCGTGTATTTCCACCAATATACGTGATAATTTCAACATAATCATCATATCAACAAATAATTGCTCTTGAATTCATATTTGATGTAAATTATAAGAGAATAAAAATATAAAAAATGATTAGAAAATCAAAATAGTAAGAATTATGAGAGAATCAAAATAGTGAGAATTGTGAAAAAATAAATGTGTGATATATATATATATATATATGGGTCCCATTCGGCACTCAACAATTCAACAAACATTTTACCAAACATCTTCAGGCTGTTGGATATGACGCCAACGGATGTCACAGATTGAAGGAGAGCCAAAGGTGCGTTTAAGTTATAAAGTAATTCAAATGTTACAACGTCATCCTTAAACAAAATGATATTTATTATTACCTACCCTACGATTTAAAACCCCAAAACAGCATAATAGAGACGTGTTTCTTTCTCCTTCACCCTCTCTCACTCGTCTTTTTCTCTCATTCTTTCCTCTCTCGCTCGTTTGCAACTACCTCTCGACCCTCTCACTCATTCTCTCTCGTTCGCGACTCCCTCTCCATCTCTCGCTCGCGACTCCCTCTTCATCTCTCGCTCTTGCTGCAACTTTCGCTGCAACTCCCTTTCGACGAAGACAGGTACGCTTTGATTTGAAGTGGAAAAATCTGTAATTATTTAATGAGATTTTTTGAAGTTGCAAATTACTTCAAATGGGGTTCTTAATGTGGTGGCAACTTCAAATGGGAGAGGGCGAGAGGGTTTCAGTTCGATGGAGCAGTCGGAAATTGATCGAGAGTGAAAGAAAGGGTTTGAGAGAGTGAGAGAGAGGGGTTGTTGATCGCGAGAGTGTTGCAGAGAGTGAGAGGGAAGGGCGTATGTAGAGAGTTCTCACTCTTTGTAAAAATATTTTGATTTTAAAGAGATAGGGATGAGGCACTAAATATAGGAAAGAATAAGGGTGGCGCTGTAAATATCATATAACTTATGATTTATACGTTAAATGGAATCTGATCCGTCTGATTATCTTATATCCAACGGTCCCTAAACGTTTGCCAAAATGTTTGTTGTTGAACATTTCCCTATATATATATATATATAGGGAAATGTTCAGCACCCTAAGTTTTACCACACACTTTAACAAACGTTTTTTGTCCTACATGGGTTAGAAGTTTTGGAATGGGCTGATTTTTGGTGAGGATGATCTCTATGATTAGAAGATCATCCTCCCCAAAAATCAGCCCATTTTGAAATGTTTAGCCCCATGTTTACACGTTGAAAAATCGTGGACCGTCCATTTTTTGTAAACCATTTTTGATGGGGTTAAAAGTTTTGGAATGAGCTGATTTTTGGTGAGGATGATCTCCTTATCATAGAGATCATCCTCACCAAAAATCAGCCCATTCCAAAATTTCTAACCCATGTAAGACAAAACACGTTTGTTAAAATGTGTGGTAAAGCTTAGGGTGCTGAACGGGACCCATATATATATATATGGGTCCCGTTATTTGGCCAACAGTTTGGCAAACATTTTGGCAAACACTTTTTCAAAACATGGGTTAGAGGTCTTGGAATGGGCTGATTTTTGGTGAGGATGATTTCTACGGTGAGGAGATCATCCTCACCAAAAATCAGCTCATTCCAAAACTTTTAGCCCCAGTTTACAAGTTGAAAAATCGTGAACCGTCCATTTTTTGTAAACCATTTTTGATGGGGTTAGAAGTTTTGGAATGGGCTGATTTTTGGTGATGATGATCTCCTCACCGTAGAGATCATTCTCACCAAAAATCAGCCCATTCCAAGACCTCTAACCCATGTTTGAAAAATGTGTTTGCCAAAATGTTTGCCAAACTGTTGGCCAAATAACGCTACCCTATATATATATATATATATATATATATATATATATATATATATATATGGGTCCCGTTCAGCAACAAACATTTTGGCAAAACATTTTTCAAAACATGGGTTAGAGGTCTTGGAATGGGCTGATTTTTGGTGAGGATGATCTCTACGGTGAGGAGATCATCCTCACCAAAAATCAGCCCATTCCAAAACTTCTAGCCCCAGTTTACAAGTTGAAAAATCGTGGACCCTCCATTGTTTGTAAATCATTTTCGATGGGGTTAGAAGTTTTGGAATGAGCTGATTTTTCGTGATGATAATCTCCTCACTGTAGAGATCATCCTCACCAAAAATCAGCCCATTCCAAAACCTCTAACCTATGTTTTGAAAAATGTTTTGCCAAAATGTTTGTTGCTGAACATTTCCCTATATATATATAGGGTCCCTATCCGTGGCCAACAATTTGGCAAACATTTTGGCAAACACTTTTTCAAAACATGGGTTAGAGGTCTTGGAATGGGCTGATTTTTGGTGAGGATGATCTCTACGGTGAGGAGATCATCCTCACCAAAAATCAGCTCATTCCAAAACTTCTAGCCCCATTTTACAAGTTAAAAAATCGTGAACCGTCCATTTTTTGTAAACCATTTTTGATGAGGTTAGAAGTTTTGGAATGGGCTGATTTTTGGTGATGATGATCTCCTCACCATAGAGATCATCCTCACCAAAAATCAGCCCATTCCAAGACCTCTAACCATGTTTTGAAAAAGTGTTTGCCAAACTGTTGGCCACGGATAGGGACCCTATATATATATAGGGAAATGTTCAGCAACAAAATTTTGGCAAAACATTTTTCAAAACATAGGTTAGAGGTTTTGGAATGGGCTGATTTTTGGTGAGGATGATCTCTATGGTGAGGAGATCATCATCACCAAAAATCAGCCCATTCCAAAACTTATAACCTCATCAAAAATGGTTTACAAAAAATGGACGGTTCACGATTTTTTAACTTGTAAAATGGGGCTAGAAGTTTTGGAATGAGCTGATTTTTGGTGAGGATGATCTCCTCACCGTAGAGATCATCCTCACCAAAAATCAGCCCATTCCAAGACCTCTAACCCATGTTTTGAAAAAGTGTTTGCCAAAATGTTTGCCAAACTGTTGGCCACGGATAGGGACCCTATATGTATGTATATATATATATATATACATACATATAGTATAACGGTTAAATAACGGTAAAAAACGACTAAGTAAGGGTCGGATTGAAAAAAGAAAACGGCTAAGTAACGATTGGATTGTAAGAAGGAGAATTTGGCCCTTGATGGCTGGTCAACAGATTTAAGGAGAAGAGAGAAAAAAAACGGTCATGAGAGAAAGGATCGGACATTCAATGACTGTTTCTTTAAAAAAAATTCATATTGAATGTCCGTTTTTTTTTTAATATTTAAAAAATCAAAAAGAGAGAAAGAAAGAATTGGAAATTGAATGGCCGTTTCATTAAAAAAAAAATTCAATCTTTTATTTAAGAAAGAGGAGAGAAAAAAAAATCAATTGTCGTTTTCGTAATTTTCAATAAATTCGATTCTTTTTGTTAAATAATTGTTATATTAGATTTTTTGTGATAATTTTTTCGAGATTATAAAAGTGATGATTTCATTGGAAAAACATGTTTTGAGAATTAAAATGAACAATGTATGAAATTCGAAATTTCATCATATTAAGTAGACGAAATAGAAATTCAACCTTCAAATTTCAGAAGGATTGGTGTGTTATAAGTAAAAGTTGATGTGTCAATAGAATCTCTCTAATAATCGTGGGATAATATAATTGTCCTTTGACAAAATGATGCTCTTTTATGATAAATGCCCCCTACACCCCATCACAGGTTTGTAGATCATTTGCCTCCGGATACATAAGAAAAATATTTATAGTTATACTCATCCGGAGGTCAAATGATCTAAGGTTCTCTGATGGGGGCGTTTGTAGGAGGGCGGGTCTTATTATTACGAGTATTTTAGATTGAGATGAGATGACTCGGGCGAATCAACTCGGTATTAGCGAGACAAGAGAAGTGAAGAGACGTGACGTGATTTCGGGTTCCTAAACCAATGTAATAAAGAATCAATGCTCCTGAATCCGTTTTTTCAAACTACATGCTGGAAACTTATAGGGTTCAGAATCATAACCTCCTCTGCTTTCATATAAGCAAAATACTTGGCCGAAAGCTTGAACCTTTCTCTTAGCATGTCTTCCCCTGGTGGCGCCATTGAAGTGGAGAGAGCGTTCATAGGGGCTGGATGCAACAGAGTCGTCAACAACGTCTCTTGGGGCTCCTCAGGTTTAGTCGCTTTTGGAGCCCAAAACGCAGTCGCTATTTTCTGTCCCAAGGTCTGTCTGTCTATCTATCTGTTTCTTTCTTTCTAAAAGCTTCAATTTAAACTATTTTCACAGAATTTTATTTTATTTTTTGGGTCCTCAGAAAGCTCAAATTTTGGCAACACTTCCTGGGCACAAGGCAGTTGTCAACTGCACCCAATGGGTTCCAAGCACTAAGGATGCGTTCAAAGGTACAATTTTATGATCATTCATTCAAAGGCAGTTGTAGTAGTTTGCTTCACTTTTGTAAAAATTTAAAACCCTAATTTTTCTAAAGCATGTATTTTACTGTTTCAAACTTATCCGTCAAATATAAATGCTCGAGTGATCTCTGCGATGAATATTGAATTAAAAGGAAAATTTTGTGAAAATGGTTGATCTCGGTGAGACGTCTAGTCTCGTCGTTCATGGACGAGATCGAGTTATCTCGAATGGCTCATTTCATCTCATCTCGGATGACGAGATAAACCATTTAACTCGGTCTACAATTATTTATTAAAATATATTTACTTATAAATAATTTTTTTTTTTTTATATTTTATTTTATAAAATAAGATAAATTATAAGATCATTAGTCCCAAGATCAATTTTTATATTTAAATAATACATATTTAAGTCATAAATATAGTTATTTTTAATAAAAATTCAAAATCCCAATTGATTTGGCTGAGTTTTAATGTCTGGGTTAAGATATTCAAAATATCGTCCGAGTCATCTCATTTGTCTTGTGAGATGGTGTGAAACCCGAGACATGGTGTAAATCCGTCTCGATAGTGAATGATACCGAGTTGACTTGGGCAAGTCATCTTGGCCTCGGATGAGATTTAGAACCATGAATGGTAGTGATCCAGATATGTTTGTGGAGCTGAATGTGGGGTGATCAAGAAGCTTCATGTTAATAGGTTGGGCTTTAGCAAAGATGAGGATGTTGAGATGTATGAATGAAAAGGATAAGAAAGAAAAAATTAGAATGAATGACTTGAGGTATATGTTTGAGTAACTTCAAGGAGGATAAACTAAGAGAAAGTTGATTGGTTTCTTTCAGCTGGGATTTTGCAACCCCAATTAGCATCACAAAGGCTGATTACAACTCCAACTAGTAGGAATTTGCAAGCTGAATATTCTGAAAGAGTGAGGAGAAGATCCAAAAGAAATTGGATTGAGGCTGTGAAAGCTGATGTGAACTTACTTGCAATAACAATGGGGGAACATAATTCTTTCACCTGACCTGAATCTTTGGACAAGGCTTCAATGTCATAATAATATCATTTAGAAGTAAATTTTTTGTTGAATTAATAATTGAAAGCTTAAGATACTTTTTGGTCTTAAATAAACTCAAATTGATAGCATATAAACATGCTTCTTTTGGAAAATACACAAACCAAGTTTATTTCTTGAGCTATGATTGGTAATAAATATTTGGTTTTCAGTTTCATACTGATAAATCTCTTCGAATTTGTCCCCAGTTCATCAGCTAAAGAATCATTATCTACTTTCGGGAGATGCAGATGGTGTCATCACTGTATGGGAATTGGCACTTAAAGGCGAAACGGTACTTGTTGATGCTTCTTTTATATTTGTTGTGACCTGACCCATTGAAAATTTAAATGCATTATATTTGTAGAATTCATTTTCCGACACTTTATGATTTATTTTGAAATTGGCCAACTGGTGTCATGTGGCTGTTCAAATCTGCTACTGTTTTGACCTACTTTTTTTTTCATTTTTTTTTTCTTTTTCTGGGGTTAATTTTCACAGTGGAGGCATGTGTTACAAGTACCAGAACGACACAAAAAAGGTGTTACTTGCATTAGTGGAACTATGGTTTCTCAAACTGTGGCAATGTTTGCTTCCACTTCTTCTGATGGCACTGTTAATATATGGGAAATGGTCCTACCATCCACAATTGGAGGTAAGTCAAATGATTCATTGTATTGATTTTAGATTGCATTGCGGACCATGCCTATTAGAGCCTCAATGATAAAGCTGGTTATTCTATTTGGTAGCTGGATCTGCTTCTTGTTTGTTAATGTTGCTACTCGTTAAAGAATGAGACAACATGTCTATACTGTTAAAAGGCTTAAGCCATGGCTTTAGTAATGGTCATTTTTTTTTATTGTTATTAGCATGATTTAAAGTTGCATACCACTTTGGAATGTTTCGTCTTAGACATCTGGTTTTGGTCAAGACCATAATGATACATTGAACCCCAAACATTGAAATTCTCAGTTTTATTTTTATTTTTTATTTTGAATAAATAAAATTTTATTGAAGCAACAAAGAGAAATAAGAGTGGTCAAGAAATCTAACCACACAAAACCCAAAAACAAACAAGAAAAACAAAACAAAACAAAATCAACAAGGCAAGCCTATGCCAACAACAAGACTAACCCTCTTACCTATTGAATCAAACATATTCCCATATAGCCTAGAAATCCTCAAAGAAGAAATTTTGAATTCAGCATGGAGTTTACACCCAAAAAATAGATGCCCTAGCACAATTTTGGAGAGCAATTTTTCCATCCCTTGAAAGGTACATGTTTCTTTCCTTCCAAAGGCACCAACAAGCAACAAATGGTGAAAGATTCTGTAAAATTATCTTCCTCCCCCTAAAGCATGAGAATAGCTAGCATCTAACATCAACTATAGATTTTGGGAATAGCTAGGAAGTTTGGTATAGAGATAAAAAAAATGAGACTAAACAGACCTAGAAAACTCACAATGAAATTCACTTTCACATGAGACACCTCTCACCATGAGGTTATCGACTGTAAGGATCCTATTGAGGTGTCAATGGACATCTATTGATACATCGGTCGAGATTGTCTTGTTTTTTTCTTTCAACTAAAATATTGTCTCAAGATGAGATTTTTAACCTTGGTTATTAATTATTTTCAACCATGCCCAATATGTTATACTAGTTACCTGTTATTCACGTCATATTAGGATAGTTATAATGTATATATATATATTATATATATATATATTTAAAAAAAAAAAAAATAGGTATAGGGTTAGTGGTTAGCAAATGAAGTTGGGTTCAAGCAGGTTTGAACTTAGGACGTGGGAACAACACTCCACACGTCTTGTCACTTAGCTAAGTTGCCACCATGATTTAAAATTTCGTTCCATTTCAGAATGTTTTGTACGAAACGTTCTGACTTTTTCAATTTATCGAGACGAAACACTCCGGATAACGAAACATTTGAAATTTTCATGATTTCTTTGGGAAATGAGAGAAGAATAAGGAAATGACACACACACACACACAGATAGAGAGAGAGAGAGAGAGAGAGAGAGAGAGAGAGAGAGAGAGAGAGAACCTGTGATGGTTCGAATCCAAGGTTTTTGAGGGTTTCAAGGTCATTAGAGGTTACGCTGTAAGATCATCATCTTCTTCTTTTCTCTCTCTCTCTCTCTTTTTTTTCTTCTCCTTCCATTTGTTTAAGAAACTCAGAAGTTTCGACTGAAAGTGAAACAATTTTCACTTTGCATGCTCTTGACAGTCTTCTATGAAAGATACGGTTATTTAACCAAAAACCCTTGCATTTTGGTAAATATTTGATAAACCTTGTATCTTTGAACTGATAACATGCCCCTTGACCATAGTCTTCCATGTGAGACTTAAAAAAAAAAATATTTTAAGGTATGATATGTTTTGTGATGGTTTCGGTTTTTCGAACGAAACAACGAACCGAAACGAGATTTTAAACCATGGTTGCCACTTCTATTAAGTGAGAATTATTGAAAATTGGTATAGGTGATATTTTATAGGTTTCGCTATGATCGTGAAATTATAGAGGCGACTTTGTCCAATTTTTTTTTATAGCACTAATGGTTTAGATTGTGATTAATCACTCTTGAGATTTGGGATAATACTGATTCCAGATCTTGGGGCGTGGCAGATTTCCTTTTGCTTGTGCATGCTTCTTAGCTTATCTTTTACAATTTTAACTGCTGACATAATAGTTGATTTGGATTATCTTGGTTCAAAACTTAAGATTTCATAGTCCCAAGAATGCTTTGTCGTTTAATTAACATAATATTTGTAAGCTAGGAGTCAACATGAAACCTCATGGTTGCTCTGATTTTAGTTGAGCTATATGAGCTCAAAATCTCCTTCATCATGTTATCGATTGATTGATTTCAAATATATTTTTCTACTTAGTTTTGATTTGTGTTCTTTTGTGTCCTTTGCAAATGTTGAAATATGTATTTTTGGCATTTTCATCCTGATCCAATATGACTGAACATTTTGTACTCTTGATGTCATAAATCTTTAATTGTGTTTATTGTAGGTAACTGTGAATTATCATGTTTGGAGTCCCTCGTTCTGGGTTCAAAACCTATGGTTGCCCTTTCATTAGCAGAATTGCCAGGAAATGCTGGCCATATAGTATTAGCAATGGGGGGATTAGATAACAAGATTCACCTTTATTGTGGGGGAAGGACAGGAAAGGTTTGTAACCTCAAATACATCTACCTTTCCCATACCCTACATATCATATTCTCAGTTATTTGAAAAGTTCATTTTTTTTTTCTCTTTCTCCAGTTTATTCATGCTTGTGAGTTGAAAGGGCACCGTGACTGGATCCGATGTTTGGATTTTTCCTTACCTATTTTCACTAGTGGCGAAAAGGATAGCCTTTTCCTTGTAAGTTCATCTCAGGACAGAAGCATACGCTTATGGAAGTTTACCTCGCACAGTTCTTTAGCTAATTCTAACACGCCATACACAAAAGAAATAGGCTTAGCTTCTTATATTGAAGGTCCTGTTCTCGTTGCTGGCTCTTCCTCTTATCAGATTTCTCTAGAATCTTTACTTATCGGACATGAGGATTGGGTATATTCAGTTGAGTGGAGACCCCCTACAAGTTCATCTACGGAGGAGAATGGTTTCTACCAACCTCATTGCATCTTATCTGCATCTATGGACAAGACAATGATGATTTGGCAACCTGAAAGGACCACGGGTATCTGGATGAATGTAGTTACTGTCGGCGAATTAAGTCATTGTGCTTTAGGGTTTTATGGTGGCCATTGGAGCCCAGGTGGAGATTCAATTCTAGCTCATGGGTATGGTGGATCTTTCCATCTGTGGAAAAATGTTGGTGTTAACTTTGATAATTGGCAGCCACAAAAAGTTCCGTCTGGCCACTTTGCAGCAGTAACAGATATTGCATGGGCTCGCTCTGGCGACTATATGCTCTCAGTTAGCCATGACCAGGTAATATATTATCCATTATCATTAAGTTTCATGAACTAGTGCTAACGAAGGTTATAAGCGACAGGTGAGGCCTAGGCAGTGGACCCCCCCTTAAGGCTTAGGTGGGGTCTAAGCGGCCCAAAAAAAATTGTTTCACTTTCTATTTATGTAGAAAATATCATGCAAAAAAAAAAAAAAAAAGAAGACAAAAAGTATTATAAATATATCAATTATCAAGATAATACCAACTACCAAGCAAGCTCATAAATCAACACAACTTACATGTAAGCAAAATAAAAATCTTGTAATCGCCAATATTCAAGTGGTTTAATGCCCCCTCTCAACTAACGTTTAATTTTAGATATGTCCTCGAAGTTTAGGTGAATATTTGAGACACCCCCTATGTTCTAAATTTGATTAAATACCCATTAGATCACAGTTTCTACAAAAATATTGCATGAAATTATCATTTTAACCTCACTTTTGAAACCTCGCTTAAAGCGAGTAGGGGGGCTTAGACACTTGAATGGTCTAGGCGCAGAACAATTTGTACCCCTCTGTTTTTTAGCCTGAGTTGGGGTTAACGCCACAAGTGCCATGATGATGAAATTAACTGTTGCTCAGAAATTTCCCGACACGCTGCTAATCTGACCAATTTTTCTGCCTTTTCCGGGTTCAGGTTAACCCATTTCAGACGATTATTTCGGGCCAGGCCATAAGTGTCATCTTGAACTTTATCTGATCCATTGCCACCTAGTTTTCCCATCTTTTTTGTTTCTTAGATCAGTTGTTTCATGCTTTTTGTATATTCATTTAGTTCAAGGGAAACAGTAGTTATTTAAAATCTTGTCACAGGGAAATATTAGTTATTTAATATCCCATGCAAACTTAGTATTAATTATGTTGAATGAACTGTCCTAAAAGGGTGAAGTGCCCGTGTTTGATTCTGATGCACCATGGACTCTAGTGTGACATTTCTAATATTTATTTATTTATTTCTTTATTGCAATATATTTTTTTACAATTTCATACTTTAGATCATGAGTTATACCCTTTCTCAGTTTTCATTCCAAAAAAAATATAACATTAAATCTATTTATTCACTTATTTAATTAGCAAGATGTGTTCCATTTTAATTTCAGCAACAGAGTATGAAAGTCACAAATTATAGTTTCATGTTTTGTGAAAGAAGTCCTAACACAGTTTAAGGTGTTTCCAGTTAATATTTCTCAAATTTCACTCGAGGATATGTACATAATTTAGTTATTATTATGTTTGAGTTTGGTTCTGTACTTTAGAGGATCTTATTAACTCCCAAATTTTAAACAAATTGCAGACTACTCGAACTTTCGCTCCATGGAAAAATGAAGTATGTGATAAAGATAATGAGTATTCATGGCATGAAATAGCTCGTCCTCAAGTTCATGGTCATGATATGAACTGTGTCACTGTCATTCAAGGAAAAGGGAATCACCGGTTTGTCAGTGGAGCAGATGAAAAAGTTGCCAGAGTGTTTGAAGCCCCGTTATCATTTTTGAAAACATTAAAGCATGCCAATTTTCAGAAATATAATGTATCTGAAGATTTTCAAGATGACCTTCAGATTTTGGGTGCAAATATGTCAGCACTTGGTCTATCACAAAAACCTATTTATGTTCAAGGTGGGCACGAGTTCTCTCTTTGAGCGTGTTTGTGTTTCTATTGCCTTCTCTATTACCAGAGTCTTAGTTTATGTATCTATTGACTTTGGCTATATATTATTTTATCGGATAAGTACTAGAATATAGGAATTAGAGAATCTTGGTCTATCACAAAAACCTATTTATGTTCAAGGTGGGCATGAGTTCTCTCTTTGAGCGTGTTTGTGTTTCTATTGCCTTCTCTATTACCAGAGTCTTAATTTATGTATCTATTGACTTTGGCTATATATTATTTTACGTAAGGTACTATTTTTTTTTGGTCTACATCCCTTGAAGTTCTATTCAAATTGCAAAAGTAGAAAAAAACTTTGCATCATGCATTTATCTTTGTTTCACATGTTCTGAGTATGATATATGAACTAATGAAAATATTATCTTATACCATGTTTATGTTGGCTGTACTGATTTTGGTTTATAATGTAATGTGATCATATTTTTTTCTGAGCTGATGAATGTGCTATCGATTTTGAATTGAAAACATTTACTTAAATACTTTTTGTTAGTTTTTAATGATACCATAAATTTTTAGGGGCCTAGTCTATCATTGATTTATTTTCTTAAATTTTCAAATTGGTGAAGATCATTGGTCCCAATTATCTATAAGGAATAAGGAAAATCAAGCATAGTAGGTGTTGAGGGTGTGTGTTTGGGTGGACCTGTGTTTGTAGGTTACATTGCCTCTTCAAAAGGGAGGGTGCATTTGTCTCAGGTGGAGTGGCAATTGTTTGAGGTGAAGGTGGGTGAAAAATCGGAGAGATTTTGAAGTGTTTGAAAAGGGTAAAAGTGGAGAGTATTCGTGGAGCCTTTCGAAAGAAGAGGTTAGCTGGTTCAGCCATGCTTTGGATGACGCTGGGACTTTGGTGAAACCGATATGGTCCAAGTTTGTCTTGGGGAACCCGGTGTTCCTTGCTGTGGGTGAAAGGAGTGAGCATGGTGGATTTGTGAGAATCCATTAGTATGTGATAAAGGGTGGGTGAGGCCGTTTTTTATTCTTGAAGAGGACGAAGGAATTGGATGGAAAAAGCTGACCTTGGCTCTGATGAGTTTGGTCGATCTTGATGAGAAAATGGAGGCTGATCCAATAAAGCAGCACCTTGGAGGTTCTTTTCTCAAGGAAGTTGTTGAATCTAAGAGGAAAGTTGATCTTGAGAGGACGATTATGAGGGAGGAGTCTGGGAAGCTCAAGGGGGGAGGGAAATCAATGGAGTCTTTCGGTTGGTGGCGTTGGGTGGTGGTTTGCGTGTCAGATGCCCTACACGATTAGTCTTGTGCAAGATTTGGCATTATCTAGTGAGGGCCCGCTTGATTCCTTGGGGGGGATGAAGGGTGTGTCTTGCTTTCAGAGAGAGCTGCTTTGGCCAAACAAATTTGTAGGCAAGAGAGTTGGTGGTGGTGAGGAGTGTTTGATCAATTTTGGTTTGTTGGGTGAATCGATTGGATGATAGCTGGAAGGAGGTAGGACATTGGGTTTGCATTGTCGGGCTCCCATTCCACCGTTGGGTTCCCTAATTTTTTTAGGTAATTGGGGGGACGAGTTGGGTGGCCTGTCAAAGATTGATCCAATTTCGAAGAAGCTTGGAGAGCTTGTGTTTTGCGAGAATCAGAGTTGGTTGGAGCTGATGGTGTACTCCAAGAGGGTTGAGAGTTTTTTGTGAGGGTTTTCATTTTGTGATCATCTTGGTTACACATGTTGGCTTCCTTGTTGAGGTTGGTGTAGAGAAGAGAAGAATTGTAAAAGAAGACTAGTCAAGTGTCACAGTGAGACTTGCTAGGATATTTATAATCACCAAAATGAATGGACATAAATGCCCTTACAAGAGAAAATATAAAACTATGAAATAATAGGACATTACAAGACATTATTTCCCAATATTCCCCTTTAAGTTGGGGTAAATATATCAACTAACCCTAGCTTGAAAAGATTAGAGTTAGTGACATTAGGACCAATAAACTTCTTAAGCATGTCGGTAAGTTAATCTAAAGATGTGAAAATTGTCTGAAGGGCACCAGAACGAACCTTTTCCCTGAGACAGTAAATATTGACCTCTATATGTTTGGTTCTCTCGTGAAGGACAGAGTCAGAAGCAAACATAATAGCAGGACTTGTTGTCCCAAAATAATGTAGGGGAATTAGTGACATGAAATCCCAGCTCTGTCAGCGAAGATTAAAGCCAAATAAGCTCACATCTATCAAGGGCCATAGCTCAATACTCAGCTTTAGCAGAAGAATAGAAAATCACACTTTGTTTCTTACTTTTCCACGAGATTATATTACTGCTATGGAAAGCATAGAAATTAGAGGTAGATCTCTTATTCGTGATAGAACCAGCATAATCAGCGTCAATGAAGCAGGATAAATAAGGTTAAGTATTAGACAAATAGAAGACCAAGACGCGACTTTAAGTAGCGAAGAATATGATAAACGACGTCAATGTGAGAAGTGCGCGAAGTATGCAAATTGACTAACCACATTAACCGCAAAAGTCAAATCTGGTCTAGTGTTAGTCAGATAAATTAGATGGCCTACGAGTCTCTGATAAGAAGAATAATTAGATATGAGATCATCAGATTTGCCATGAAGGCGATTCTGATCCATAGGAGAGGAAGGAAGACGACACCCAAGCATACCAGTGTCTTGAAGAAGATCCAATGTGTATTTTTGCTGAGATAGAGAAATAACATGGTAAGAGTAGGCCATTTTTATCCCTAAGAGGTACTTAAGAGGACCCAAGTCCTTAACCTGAAAAACATGATCTAGTATCATCTTTACCCTGTCAATCCACTGGACATCATCTCTAGTCAGACTAATATCATCCACATAAACCAGAACAATAGTGCAATGGCCATCCCATCCTCGACGAACAAAACATGTATGATCTGAGTGGCATCTGGAAAACTTCATACATAAGTTGACCTCAGAAAAGTGTTGAAATCAGGCTTACATAGACTATTTCAGGCCATACAGAGATTTGAGAACGCGACATACCTTCCCAGAATACTTTTCCTTAAGACGAAATGTAGGAGGGGTCCATATAGATAATCTCAGTCAGATTACCATTTAGAAAGACACTCTTCACATCGAGTTGGTGAAGAGGTCATGAGTGACATGCAAGTAGAGAGATAAGGAAACGAACAATAGAAAGTTTAGTTACAGGGGCAAATGTAGCATAAAAATCTTTTCCTGGAGTCTATTTGAATCTCTTAGAATCTAGGAGGGCCTTGTATCAATCAACAGTGCTATTCGTGAGATACTTAACAGTGAAAACCCATTTACAACCAACAGTTCGCTCCCCAGAGGGAAGATAAACAAGCTCCTAGGTATGGTTCTTCTGCAAAGCATCCATCTTAGCAGTCATGGCTTTAATCTGCTGAAGATCTCGTAAAATCTCTGATATAGATCGGGAAATTCGAATAGAATTAATGACAGTAAGGTAGGCCTGATAAGAAGGAGAGGGTCCTTATAGGAAACAAACTGGGCAATAGGATGATCAGTAACATGCCCTCTCTTACCTTTGCGAAGTGCAATAGGTAAGTGAGAGTCGGATATAGAAGAGATAAAGGCATGGGTAGGAGAGAATATACCTGAGTCTAAGGAGGAGGTTGGCAAGGTTGGAGAAGGGCGAGGGCGACGGGAGTAAACTTGAAGCGTTGGTGAAAATGAAGAGAAGACTGGAGTAGGTATTACTATAGGAGAAGGATCTTGCAAAGAAAAAGAGTCCTGCAAAGAAGATGTGGCATGAAAGTAAGGAACATTTTTAAAAAATGTGACATCAAAATAATGTATGAAACGATGAGAAATGAGATCATAACACCGATACCCCTTTGACATAGAGGAATAACCCATGAAAACACATCGAATGACTTTGTCATCTAATTTCGTGCGATTAAGGGTCCCTATCTTGAACAAAACAAGTGCACCTAAAAACTTTGAGTGTAATGGGGGAAGATGGTGTGTTATCAGGGTGAAGAACATGAAGTACTTGTCTTCCTAAGGTATAACTTGTAACACTAAAGGAAAGTCACAGTGAGGACTGCATATTCCAATATAACTTAGGAACATGCATTCCTTGAAGAAGACAACAGACAATGTTCATCAAGTGATGATTCTTGCATTCCGTCACCCCGTTCTACTCAGGAGTATAGGGACAGGTTAACCAATGAAACATACTATGCTCATGAAGATGAGAATGAATCTCATCAGAATTATATTTCATATTCCCCACTATTATTAGATCGAAGAGATTTTGCAGTAATGTTGTACCGAGTCTGAATTATTTTAAGAAAATTAACAAAAATAAGGAGCATCTCAGAATGAGAATGCATCAAATAGACTCAAGTACAATGAGAATAGTCATCTATAAATATAACATAATATCGATGACCAGTAAAAACAGTAACAGGGGAAGGCCCCCACACATCATAATGAATTAAATCAAACATTGTATAAATTGATGCATACGAGGAATATATGAAGTACATGTTTGTTTAGATAGGTTGCACACAGAGAACATAAACTTGTGCCCATTATAAGAATTTTTTAAAGCAGGAAATAAAGAACATAAGTGCTGAAAATTAGCATGTTCTAAACGAGCATGCATGCCACAAATCTAAAGACTGAGATGAAAACATATGACTCCCAGAGGAGGCACAGAAGCTGGAACAACATTATGTGGAGATCCAAATAGGTACAACCCATCTCGCTCATACCCCTTGCTATAAAAATCTTCTTCGAAATCAGATCCTGAAAAATACAGTGAATAAGAAAAAATGTTATTGAGCAATTTAGAGATTTGGTAATACTACTCATAGACAAAAGGTTAAGAGATATGTAAGGAACATGAAGCACAATATCAAGGGAAATGTCTCGAAAATTTTAGCAAATAGTTCAGCCATAGACTTATAATGAGAAAATTCCTACCATTGAGACTGAAGAAATCTAAAATAATTAGCTATACCCTAAGTAGCCTGGGAAATGTCTCGGTAGAGCTCATAAATCTTTGAATCATTCTTAGCATGTGCATATGCCTGAGTGAGGGCTAACTACAGTATAGATACGTTGCTCTATGGAATTAAACAATCATCCAATAATAGTACAGTTATCAATCTCTCATTGTTCAAACTTGGAATCAGTAGTAGGTGATTTGTTAATAGTGCCCAAAAGCCATCCAGATTTGCCTTTGCTTCCCAAATAGAGTCTCACAGACTGAGAATATGACTAAAAGTTTCGGCCATCCAATATGACATTAGTAATATGTTGGGCTGAGGAATTTCCCCCTAGAATAGAAGAGTCCTTGTTTTCTTGGTTCAAAGTCATATCTCACAAACACAAGTGGATAAGAAGAGAAACAAGACAATAGCACAAAAACAAGAGTAGGGTCAATTGACAAACACGTTTATTGCGAGAACCAATAGAAGGTGCAAAGAGGAAAATCAGCCGAGAATGTCTGATGCATCAAGAGAGGCAAACCACTTGAGACCTTGGCTTGAAGGGAGGTCTCTCGCAGTCCCAAACCACTGTGCGAGATCAAAGGAGGGGGAAAGAGAAGCCCATACCAAGCAGAAAATGGCAAGGGCAGCCCATAAGAACCGAACCAGCACAAACCACAGTAACAATATCCCTATCGCAGCAGTGGCAGAACAGAGCAGCCCAGTCGAGATGAAAAACAGCAGCCATGATGCAGCAGCATGGCAGAACAGAGCAGCCCAGTTGAGATGAAAAACAGCAGCCCAGTCGCAGCAGTGCTGCTGTTTCATGTCCACAAGGTTGGCCTTCTTGCAGCCAAGTCGCAGCAGTACCAGCAGGTCTCTATCACAGCAGCACCCTTTTGCAGCCAGCAGAAGCACTACTGCCAGCCCAACACAGCAGAGAGGAACCCTATCACAGGGAACCAACATCCTGAAATCTCTATCGCATCTTGCAATTGGGGGAAGAGAATCAAAAAATAAAAGAAGAAACCCCTGAAGGGGAGACCCTCCAACAAAGGCTACTGGCTAGGGTTTGGTCTCAAAGATTAAATGAGTTGATGGAGAAGAGAAGAGAAGAGAGGGAGGTGACAAAAGAGAAACCCTAAGAAGGAGCAGCAGATCCTCTAGGGCTCTAATACCAAGAAGAATTGTAGAAGAAGACTAGTCAAGTCTCACAATGAGATTTGTCAGGATATTTATATGAACCAAAGTGAATGGACATAAATGTCCTTACATAGAGAGAATAGAAAACTTTGAAATAATAAGACATTGTTTCCCAATAAGAAGGATGGGCTTAAGTTGCAGAGGGGTCCAGAGAAGGCTGGTGCTTATAAAGTGGTTTGTCCTCTTGGTTAGCTAACCTTGAGGTGCAGCCTAGGGCTGACAATGATCTGAAAAATATCCGATGTCCTAACTGGTCCGAACTGTTACGATCTGAAAAAAATGAAAAATCAGATTTGCGGATTGGATTCGGATTGACATCTTAAATTTGATACAATTTCTGATCGGTTGTACCCCTAACCGTTCCAAAGAAAATCCTATCCGAACATATATTTTAATTGTTTTTGTTATTCTTAATTTCATATAAATGCATATAGATAAAACATTTTAGTCTTTTTGGTTTCCCTCTATATTTGTAGTTGAAAAGTGGGTTTTTAAAATTTTTATATGATTTTATATATTTTTAATTTTCTGAACCTTGATAATTTAAAAATAAGGCATGTGTTTTGGTCGGATCGGTTTCGGATTAAGGATGAAACGAAACGGATCGGATTCGGTTCACATATTCATTAATCCAATCGGATCGGGTACATGTTTAAAAAATTTCGGATCGGTATTGGAGTGGTACTAATCCAGTACTGAACCGATCCGTTTCCAGCCCTAGTGCAGCCATTCGTGCTCTTGAGGATTAAGGTGTGGGGGAGCTGAGAATGAAGGTTTGTGTTTTTGGAATGGAGAATTGGTTGGAGAGATTTTGGCGTAGTGTCGGGGTCTAGAAAGGGCAAGTGAGGAAGCAACTCTGGTGCTAACAAGGGGAGCGTGGCATTATCATTGTATGGGGAGAATTTTCAAAATATTTTGAATTCCGAACCTTCTTTCTGCAAAGAGCCAGGTGGTTTCTTTAAGGGAAGTGCTCAATCGTGTTACGACACCTTGGAGGCTGATTGTTTGCTGAAGAGAGAGAAGGCTTTACATTTGGCGCACATCTCTCAACGCCTTAGGGATTCCTGCTTGTGAGAAATATGTGCCAGGGTGCTAGCTGCGAGTCAACGTGAGAGGGGCTCCATCAAAGATTTCTTAGGGGAAGATTGTTCCCATGTGTCTGATTCCCTGGATGGAATGGATAAGATCGAATCATTCAAGGCTAACAGTTGCCAAGTGAGCCTGGTTGTGGGCTCAACTTTCGAGGCCCTACTTGGGGTTATAGGACCATAGGGGCCCTGTTCGATCTTGAATCCAGAGGAGGCCCACTCGTCGGTGTTATTTTATAACTCTCTCAACAATAGGCAAGCATTCAATATCTTCCAACATTAGATCAATGCAATCGGCAATGCAAGGTGTCCAATACAAATGTGCTCACTTTGCTTCGAACAATTTGCCTATTAGCACACAACAACGAATGTGGCATAAATATATTATCAAAAGAAAGAAAATATATTGTCGTCTTTGCAGGCGTGCTCCCTCTTTCGAGTACATTTTAATCTTATCAAAAGAAAGAAAATAAAGAAAAGTACTATTGTTGATTGTTGCTGACCATGTTTTAGCAACTTTTCCTTTAATCCAACTAATAGTACCGGAATTTGATTGTTTCCATTTTATGGTGGAAACGCTGGACCAAACAATATTTTCCTTCCAATAGGCTTCTATCCATTATAAGGCTTATTCGCAGGGGCTTTTTCAGTTACTTTCATTTTGCATAATTATTTGTTATCAATGATTCGTCAAGAGAAATTGATTATGTTTTGGTGCAAAATTTTCTATTTTCAGAGGGAAATCCTCACTCGACCTTTTAGTTTGTATTGAATTGATGATCTGAGTTTCTTTAGATAACTTTATGTAGGCCTTGTTGTGTACAAAAAATTAATTCTGATTGTATGGTTTACTTGTTCATGTAGTTGCAACTGAGGCCCCAGAGAAATTTGGTAGTGATGTTATAGATTCACTGGAAACTATTCCACATGCAGCTCCAATAGTTTTGACTAAACCACCTATCGAGGAACAACTGGCATGGCATACACTATGGCCAGAGTCACACAAGCTTTATGGTCATGGGAATGAGCTATTTTCTTTATGCTGTAACCATGAGGGGAAGCTCGTTGCTTCATCATGTAAGGTATAAATTCTGTTCCAATTGTACTTGCATTTTTTTTTCCAATTTTGAGGTGACACAAATTCATAATTGAAGATCTTGCATCTTATATTTCTATGGGCAGTGAGTCTCGTAAAGCTCATTTCAGTTCGATTCTGTATTGGTCACTTCTTTTGGGATTACTTTATACATAATTATTATAAAGTAAGATTTTTACGAAAAAGTAATTTGGACAAGTATTCTCTAGTAGTTGTTGATGTGCTGGCATCTGTCGTCATATATTATGATTTCTCCCTAAGTTTTGTTGTGTTTAGTTCTCACGAACTGTTTTGAATTAATATGTTGTAGTTTTCCTCTGGATGTTACTGTCCTGGATTCCAACAAATTTTAGTGCATATGGATGGATGCCCGAAGGCATTCTAGGAATTGTTTGTGCTTCTTGCAATACCTTTTTATATGTGGTGTAAATACTGTATGAGTTTGTTAATGGCTTACTAGGTCCTATGTGTTATATGATGTGATTGATGTGTCAATGGTCTTGTTACTTGTTCCCAAATTTCTGTGCTAATATGATAATTTGGATGGCATACGAAATTTCAACACTATGTTCAGCTATTTATTGATTTATTGACTTGTTCTTGTCAGTTTTTGTATCATGACCTTACATCTTACATGAAATATGATGTAGGACATTTGGAAGAGTGGTAGGGCAAAGTGATTTTACTTTAATCTCCGGCAAAGCCAAGACTACTTGGAAATCTAGGGACCTGAAGATGCTAATTAAAACAAATGCCCAAAAGTTCATAGGAAACCAAAGAATCCTTGAGGGAAATCATATTCAATTGTCAATAGTATTTTTCTTACATGTTTCCATTGCATCTCTTTATAGGAAACAAGCCCTAAAACTTTTTTTTTTTGTTGATGAATATAAGATTATATTATCAAAAGAAAGGAGGTAAGAGGACCCGCATGCAAGAAATAATAATAATAAAAAAAAAGCGCCACAACCAATGGACACAACAGCAAACCCCCCAACTAATGAGAATCAATACAAGTTGATTTCCTAAAATCGAGAAGAGTAGCTGATCTCCTTATCTTCCTTGAAATTCCAATCGGATCTCACTGTTTCTTTACTTTCTGTACAAACTGCCTTTTAATTTATTAAAGGAAAATCGTTTATTACTGGGATTCTGTTTTTTGAATGGAGTCTGAAGTGAATACTTAGAGGATCAATGAAGTGGGCTGAAGGACCATTATTAGAAATATATACATGACAAGGATTCTGGTTGGATAGGGGCAGGGTACTTCTGGCATTTTTAATTTTATTAGAAACATGATAGTAATTATAATTTTATTATTTTCACCATCATATGTACATAAAAAATTGTGTCTCCACACTTTAAAACCATTATATGTTTAGGTATTTTTTGGGAATTTGGTTGGGTACCCATATCCAAATCTGTGCCCTGGGCTTTGGAAACATATCCCGACTTCCCATCCCGTATCTGTGTCCATGTTCATGTCCAAATCCAGACAACCGACATGGTTACTTTTATCTTTTCATGTTTTTTTTTTAATTAAATAATTTGATTGTTTGTTACATCTGATAGTCATGCAAAGTCCATTTTGCAAACATAGGCAACTTCTTAAATGACTACTCTAAATCAACTCGCAGGCCCAATCAGCAACTGTGGCAGAGATATGGTTATGGCAAGTAGGATCATGGAAGGCACTTGGTCGATTACAGGCTCACACCCTGACTGTGACACAAATGGAATTCTCTCATGATGACTCTATGCTTCTGGCTGTGTCAAGGGATCGCCACTTCTCAGTGTTCTTAATTAAAAAAACAGGTATATCGAAACTCTTGCAATTTTCCGAAACTGTGCCCTTAAAACAATTTGATTGCTGTTTGGCTGTTTCCGTTTCCGTCAAGGTTTTAAAATTTTTGACCTGACTCGAAACATGGTTTAGTGGACTAGAGTAGACTCAAGTCGATTGACGCAATCAGCAGCTACTTGACGATTTGATTCGAAAACTGGATCAAGTTTGTTTATGCCCGATGTCTCACAATTAGAGACATAACCAACTTTGAGATCGTTCAAACTTCGAACTTAAGAAAACCCATCAAGTATATATCTTAAATGGGAATCAAGAAATTCTACTGATCAACAAAAGAGAGCCTGTCTAATCTTTTGTGATCCTTCATTTATAGTATAAAATATGGAATCATCCTTTGTGATATATAAATAGAAGGTATGAATGGGTCGGATATTATCCGAAATCTGAGTGATCCAAAATCTGAATTTAGTAGGTTTGGACTTCAGGAGTAGACCCGAATTAAAAAAAATGGGTCAAATATGGGTCGATGTCCCTTGATCTGAGTCGGATCCAGGTTGGATACGGCTTTGAAAAATTATATTTTGTGTTTTTCAAAGTATCTTTTTTTACTACTTCAATATAACATGAATTTTTATGAGGTAAAAAAAGTATAATAGTATAGCAATTAGAGTCGAATCCAGGTCTATTCCAAGAGACCCAAATCAAGTAATTCGGTCGGGTCGGATCCAGGTCTACTCCAAGAGACCCAAATCAAGTAATTCGGTCGGGTCGGATCCAGGTCTACTCCAAGAGACCCAAATCAAGTAATTCGGTCAGGTCGGATCCGGATTTAATGAAAGCAAAATGGTTCAGTTATGGTTTAAGCTAAATAGGATCCTAGTCGAATTCAGATACGGATCCGAAAAAAAGATTTGGATATGGATATATATTAACATTCGGCCCGAACCTGTTCCTTTTTAAGCCCTATTCCCTTTCAAGTATTGGAAAATAAAAAAAGCATTGATAAAATCAGCATCGAATAAAGAAATTTAATTGGAAATATTGACAAATTCTTGTGTAGTCCAAGGAATGGAATAAAAAAGGGTCTACTGCTATAATTAAATTCCAGGAATTTACTCCTTTTTTTTTTTGTGTGGGTGGTTGTAAATTATACTTGATTTATTGTGCTATCTTTCAGTGAATATCAGTTTGTTCTTTTAGTGAATTCTTTATAATTCTCTGGAAATGATTTTGCCAGGTGCAGTTTTAAATCATCATTCATATTAAATCCTTTGCTGGGGGCATATCGGTCCTTTCAGCCTTATAGCCATGCATTTACGGTGCCTGGTTGTATTTAATACTTTGAATGCACCTTTATGAAATACTTAACATAAAATTGTAAATTGTTGGTTTTGAATCCATGGAGGACTATCCTCAGTCAGATGGGTTTACTTTGGATCTTTCTATTGGTCAGCCCAAAATGAGTGGACCTAGTGCTCCATGATTGGTTTTAATGATACTATATTCCAGTTTTTCTATTTCTATAGAAGCTTGATTAAAGGTCTGACTCAATTACAAAACCTCTTACTGGTCTGGAAATTCTAGGGGTGGAAGAAGTCAGTTATCAACTTGTCACTCGGCAGGAAGCACATAAAAGGATAATATGGACATGTTCATGGAGCCCATTTGGTCATGAATTTGCTACGGGATCCAGAGACAAGACTGTGAAGATTTGGGCTGTAGATAAGGAATCTTCAGTTAAGCTGCTTATGACTTTGCCACAGTTCAAAAGTAGTGTCACGGCACTATCTTGGTTCAGTAGTAATATTACAAGAAATGGTGGATTTCTTGCAGTTGGAATGGAAAGTGGACTCATCGAAATCTGGGTTCTTTCTGGCAGAAGAACTGATGGTAGTGGTGTGGCAGTGTATGATTTCAGTGCTGCTCCTGCAGTTCGACTTGATCCATTAATGTGCCATGTTTCTACGGTACACCGTTTGGCATGGAGAAACTCTGAGAATGGAGATAGCCAAACCATGCAACTTGCTTCTTGTGGAGCTGATCATTGCGTGAGAGTGTTTGATGTAAGATACGATTAATATAATTTTCACGACATTGTTATTCTTGTAGTTTTTGAATTATTCTTGCATTAATTTAAATTTAATCATTATTAGTGCCTTTTTCCCAAGTATTTGGTGTTGGCAACATCCTATTCAATCCTTGAAGAGTCTATCTAAAACTATGCGGTCTATTTTTATTATTTTTGTTGTTGTTCAATAAGATTGCCTACGTCCATGGGGTTCCACATAAAGGGAAAACATTGTACAATGGTGTGCTGATCGCAATCACCCCGCAATACATCTTTAAGTCTGACTTCAAACCAATATCCAAAATAAATATAAGATGCGGAACAAGATTAACTAGGATTTACATTTGAAGTGGTAGTGGTTGTACTCAAGGGATAATAATAGGCCTGCTACTACCCTATCAACTACCAAAACACCACACAGCAACATCTATCTCCAACATTCTCCTACTTGAAGATTGGTTTTTATTTTTGATAGGCATAGGGTTAGTGGTTAGGAAATGAAGCTGGGCTCAAGGGGGTTTGAACCTAGGATTTGGAAACAACACTCCACACATCTTATCACTTAGCTACTTGAAGACTAGTTTCTTTTAGTTATGATAAATACTCCCACTGAAAAACTGCCCATTTTTCACCAATGATCAGGTAATAAGAAGCCTGAGAGAACTTAGACCATACGAACTTCTCCTTTGGAACAAGCTTAATCAACATATGTGCTACATCATCGCCAGTGTGTATCTCGTCTTTCACCACATCATGAACAAAACGATACTGAACTTTAATATGGTTAGTTCGTGCATGGTAAACATGTTTTCTTGCCAAATGTGATGTGCTCTATCACAATCAATTATCACTTTCTTTTGCTAAAATTCCAAGTCTATGCGATCTCTTCAATCACATACCTTCTTTACCTGCATGCATAGCTGCCATGTATTCCGGTTTTAAAATGGACTAGGTTTCCACAAACTGAATCTTTGATAGTCAACTAACTATAGCCCAGCCGAAGGAAAACTGTGATGTGGTTTTATTTCCTTTTATTTTCACACCTACCTAATCTAAATCAACAAATCAGCAAAATCTAAATTTTGACTTTCACCATAGTGAATAGTAAGGTTTCAGTAGCACTGGTACCTTTCAAATAATGAAGGATCCACTTTACAACATTCCAATGCTCAATCCTGAGATTACACTACTTGTGCAATATTGAGTCTAGTACACCCTGTAACAAATATTAGGCTTCCTACCACAGATGAAATTGGTACTTTGGACATCTCAGGCTTCTCTGTTTCTGTGCTAGGATATTGTTCAAAAGACAACTTCAAGCCAATAGAAAATGAAGTATTTGGCATTGCGCATATTGAAGTGGTGTAAAATCCTTTCAACATAACTTGTCTGGGATAACTTTCTTGTTCTTCCTTTCTCTAAGTACCATCATTCCAAGTATCTGATTAACATCCTTTAGATATTTCATGTCAAATTTCATAGCCAATTTAGCTTTCAATGTTACAATGTCACTTAGTATTTATAACCAACATGACATCGGCGTATAATAACAAGAGGATAAGCCACCAATATCATCAACAAGATAGTAATTATAAAGATCAGCTTCACATCTATGAAATTTCAAGCTCTAAATAAAGGTTGAATCGCTCATTCCAGAACCTTAGCAGATGTTTTAAATCGTGTAGCAATTTGGTCAGTCAACAGACTAGGTTCTTCTTGCTTTCATCCATAAAGCCTCTCGGTTGAGTCATGTAAATTTCTTCATTGAAATTATCATGCAAGAAGTTAAAACATCTGATTGCTTGAACTCTAAGTCGGGAATTACCGCCATGCTCAACACAACACAACACCACACACAACATGGATGTTGACTAAACAAACAATTGCAGAAATATTTTGTTGAAGTCAATACGTGATATTCACATTAACATCCTTTTTCAGAAGTGGAAAAGTACAGTCAAAAATCAGGAAAAAAATAGAGAGGAATTTTTATCATTTGAATTACTCTTAAAACGGGAAGTAGGACATAATGAGAATGACAAGAAAGGTATCTACCTTTAGAGCTTGGGTGTTCATCACCTTAAGTCATGTAGAAAACAAGGACCTTAGTCAGAGCGATGCTTTAAAAAGGGTCTTGAGTTGCTTCAATTGCAGAAGAGTAACTATCGCTAGTGAAACGCACGAAGATGGGGGTTTTTACTTTCATATCCTGGTTGAAACGCAAAATGCATGGGACACCATGAAAAAAAAATAAGAGAGACCTTCCTTGAGTTTGAGGGGAAGCAAATTGATGTAAAATTCCACAAAGCGTGGGACTCCATGTGTGCTTACGCAACAAAAGAGGATAAACAGCCCCTCGTTTGGGACGATACTTTAGAACGAATATTAGTTGTAGATACGTGATTTTCGATTACGATGACCACATCTACTGTTAGGAGTCACCACCATTCATATTGTAAGTGGGTGTGAATGGTCACCCGATGTATATTTTTCGAAAAAAATGACATTTTGGCATTTAGTGACTTATGATGGATAGAAACTAATCGAACCTTGAGATTCGGGGTAAGCGGCTCGGTTGGAGAAAAGGGAAGGTATTAGACACCATTTTCTCCCCATTAAATAGTGGTAACCTCAACTCAACTCGGTCATTTTGATTTAAAAAAAAAATGTGAAAAATAAAGTGCCACGTGTCGTGCGTTTGTACCCTAATAGGATTTGCTTTCGACTCGATTATAGGATCATTCCATTGATGGAAATGATCCTTATAAACCTTTGCCTTGGGGGGCCATTCATCCTAAGCCCATCTAAAACAAAATAAAGAGGAGAGGGGATAATAGAAGAGAGAAGAGGAGAGGGTAGAGAAGAAGAAAAGAGGGGGGGGGGGGGCGTATTTTAAACCCACTTTGATGCTTCAATATTTTCTTTTCTTTCCTTCATTCTTCTTCTTTGAGTCTTCTTGAATCCTTAGTAGAATATGAGAGTATGAGAATATGAGAATACAAAGAGGTGATTAGAGAGAGTAGGGATTTTTTTTTTAGTGAGACTTGGTGTGGAGTTAATAAGAGATGATGATTGGTAGATTTGGTGAGAATTGATGATAGTTGTTAGTAGTGAGAGTTGGAGGTAATGGAGGTGAGTTGAGAGTAGTGAGGTGAGTAGAGAGTTTTTTTTTAGAGAGTATTTTTCTCAAATTTTCATTAGGTAGTGAGAGTTGAGAATGAGGGGGGGTTTTTATAGAGTTTGAGATTTATTTTTAAGGGTAAAATTGGGTGAAATGAGGAGGAATGGTAGAATGGTGTGGGGTTTAAAAGAAAGGTAGGGGTAAATTAGAAGTGTTTGGAGGGTATTTGTGTAAGAAGGTTAAATGAGTTGTTTTACAATCCAAATGGATTGGATCTTTCAACCCATTTGGGTTGAGTGTTAGGTGAAGGATAATAAATGGCGAGGATGGGGTGTAAGAGAGTGATGGATGGGTTGAGTGTTTGGGGAGTAGTGTTTGGATTTGAAAGAATGGGGGGGGGGGGTGTAAGAGGGTGGTTTATAATATTTTGGAAGGGTGTGGGAGATGATGTCATGTGTTAAAATGGGTGGAAATGAAGGGTTGAGATGAATTGATACGAAAGTATGAGTGTTTGATTTGAGAGGAGGGGTGTGAGTTTAGATTGTAGATGTGGGTTTTGTAGGGAATGATGAGGGTAGATTAGGGGGAGGTATAGGTTAGGGGTGTGGGTAGATTAGATTTTTTAGAGAAAAGGTGATGGGTTGATGTGGGTAGATTAGAGGGAGGTATAGGTTAGGGGTGTGGGTAGATGATGTTTAGAGAAAAGGTGATGGGATAGATTGGGGATGAGGGAGGTGAGTTGGGGTGGTGACATGTGTCCCACTTTGATGATTGTGGTAATTGGTTGTGATGTTGGGTTGGGTTGAGAATTGGGCTTGGGTAGAGTGTTGGGTAGGTATAGTGTTGGATTGGGCTTAGGTTGTGGGTTGAATATGAATGGATTTGAGTTGAATGGGCTTGGGTAATGAGTAGAATAAGAATGAGTTTGGACTTATGTTGAGTGGGCTTAAGTGAGGGGTTGAATAATAATGGGTTTGGGTTGAGTTGAATGGGCTTAGGTAATGGGTAAAATAAAAATGGGTTTGGACTTAAGTTGGATTGAGTTGAAGAATTTAGAAGGGTGGTGAGGAATTGGGGTCCATGGGCCACGTGGGAAGCTTTAGGCCATTAATTGAAAGAAATAGAGGGCTTTTGGAGGTATGGGTTTTGAGGGTTCAATTCGTTTTTTATTATTTTTTTGGGCATTTTGCGTCGAGGGCCCGGTCAAATTTGGGTGTCTACACTAGCGATACAGCTGGTGAAGAAAGCCCACAAAAGATTCAACGAGCTAGAGCCCACTCTAGAAATTTTAGCAAAAAAATATGTGGAAAGTCTAGACTGGTACACACTCATCGAAGGCCCCCACTTTTTCAAAAGGTGTTTAACCGCACATTCTTCGATAAAACCTAAATGGATCTAAAGATCGCAACCAAAAGAAAGTCAACCGTCCAGGAACGAATTTGCAAATACCTTAAGGAACACAACCTATAGAAGGAGTACGATATAGAGGAAAATATCTTTTGTTGGATTGGATAGCCTGCTAACTCTGCTTTCATAGACCCCTAAAAACGAAGCAACTTTTTCTTTATGGCGAATCAAGTACACAAAAAACACTAATCTTTCACTATCTAGCCAAGGTTCTTAAAATATACTTCGCTAGTTCTCGGGTGAATGATTTCTTAGAGGCAAACGACTTCTATAAACTTTAGGTTTTCGATGAATTTCATGAACCTGAGGAAAACAACACCTTTCATCCAGCTATTGAAGCGGGAACGACTTTTTCTAACACTATGCTAAAAATGCTCGATCGGTAGGAGTGCAGGCTCGACTCCAAATATTTTATAGTTTTTACCAAAAAAAAATGTCCCTATTGCCAAGGTCTTTCTTAAGTGGAGGTGCCTTTAGGGAGAGGTTTCATTCACAATTAGAAAGCTTGGATGAAGATATCATAGCTACCCTGTACGGATGCTTCGAATGAAGAATAAAAAAGAGCCCATTTGGGAAAAAGAACACTGAAACGCGGGACGTGAGCTTAAGGTCACTTGCCATCTATAAACCTTTTGCCCTTAGGTAGTTCAAAAAAGCCCTAAGTTTCGTTTTCATGCAAAATGATGTAGGACGATGAGGGGAGATAAATTTTTTTTGGGGGTTTTAGGAAATTTGATTTAGGATTGAGTTTAGGATTTGGGCTAGGATTTACGATTATAAATCCAAAAGTAAATTTTTTTTTCCAGTAATTAAGACAATTTCAGTAGGATAGAGAAAATGGTTAAGGATTAAGATTTAGAAAAGAGATTAATGAAATAAGGGTTAAAGAAAATGAGGAATGATTAAAGGTAAAATAAAATGGGGTTTGTACATTTCAAGAATTAAGACTTAAAAATCAAAAATCAAGAATAATGAATTAAAAGAAAATCAAGAAAAAAAAATAAAAGAATTGAAAAAAAAAATATAAAGATTAGAAGAAAAAAAGAGAAAATGATAAAAAGATATAATCATGGAATCACACAAAGAATGGTGGGGAACTCACTTCACTTCAACAAAGAAACTCATTTTTTATTTATCAAAATCTTCGTTATTCATTAATAAATAAAGTCTAATATAATTTATATAAAGAAAATAAATTAAGAATCCTAGTCAAACTAAAATGCCAAATAAATAAATCTAATTTTTGTCATTTTCTCTCTCCTAATTTTCATACCTTAATAAACTTAAATAAAAAATAAACTTAAATTACTGAACTGCCCCTAAATATTGTACTAAGACTATGGGCCAATAAAACATCAAAATAAGTCCAAAAAACAGAAAATTTAAGTCCTAAAATAGAAATCTAAATAAAAATTAAAATCTACTTTTTAACACTTGTTGTCCCTATCAATTTTCCTTGAATCGAAAGATTTCGGTTCTGGCGAATTAAAATTGTAGTAATTCTCATTATTAATTGCATTTCGCATTATTTTCATCTGGTTGGAGAAAATTCGTTATCGAATTTTAAAGTGCTTGAGAATGATCATGACAATTTGTTGTTCATCCCTTTTGGCGAAGATTCGTCCTCATGTCTTGATGTGGTGTTGAACCATTAACTGCAAATAGTGATCTTTTTAACTTGGTAAGGTCTCCATTATGCATGTTTGAGAGGATTAAATCGGTTTGGGGTAGTGATGAAACAACTGCATCATGAATAAAAACTGTAGATGTCTCCAAAATATCTTTCTTAGGTTCTTTTAATGTATTTTCCACTCCATAATCATGTTCTTACGTTGATTCTGGAGTTGTAGACACATTATCTTTTGAAGTTGATGTTTGATTTGTCTTTTCTTCAATCTGTTCTTGGACTGATGGTACCACAGGAGTTGTTTCCATAGACATACCTTGAGTATATATTGTTTGTTTGAAGTAACATGTAAAATATTTCGCTCAACATCAAACATAACTTGTACATGTAAGATCAAACACAATATGACAATTTTTTAGAGGAACCACCTTGCATTCAACACCATAGATAAAATTTCCTTAACGTAACTGGATGATATAGTTGTAATCACGATAACCACAATAAGTTTTATTTTCAATATTCTACAAATCTTCTCAGAAAAATTGTGGAAATCAAGTTTTTCTCATATTCATCACTGCACAATACCTTGAATGATTTTCCAGAAGCTAAAACAAATTTGGTTTTGACTCCCAATACCATATCTATCTATTCTAGGTTTTAGCTCTGATACCAAATCTGATGTAGGATGATGAGAGGAGATAAGAAAATTTGGGGGTTTTAGGAAATTCGATTTGGGATTGGATTAAAGATTTGGGCTAGGGTTTACGATTTGGGTTAGGATAGGATAAATCCAAAAGTAAAATATATTTTTTTCTTAGTAACTACAAAAATTTTAGTAGGTAGAGAAAATGGTTAAGGATTAAGATTTAGAAAAGAGATTAATGAAGTAAGGGTGAAAGAAAGTGGGGAAGGATTAATGATAAAATAAAATGGGGTTTGTAGGTTTCAAGAATCAAGAATAATGAACTAAAAGAAAATCAAGAATAAACAAAAAAAGAAAAAAGAAAAATAAAGATTAGAAGAAAAAAAAAAACAACGATAAAAGATAGAACCTTGGAATAACACTAAGGGTTTCTTGGAATCACACTAAAATTGGTGAATAACTTATTTCACTCCATCAAATAAAGTCATTTTTTATTCATTAAAATCTTCATTTTTCATTAATAAAAAAACCCAATACAATCTATACAAAGAAAATAAATCAAGAATCCTAATCAAACTAAAATATCAAATAAATAAATCTAATTTTCGTAACTTTCTCTCTCCTAATTTTCATACCCTAATAAAATTAAATAAAAAATAAACATAAGTTATTAAACTACCCCTAAATATTATACTAAGACGATGAGCCAATAAAACATCAAAATAAGCTCAAAAAATATGAAATTAAAGCTTTAAAATAAAAATTAAATCTAGTCTCCAAGATTTGATGTCCCCATCACAAAAGCTTTTATCTTTTCATCTATGGAAACTTTTCAATGGTAGCTATAGAGGTATTTACTTGGATGTACCTTGAACAACTTAACACTAGCTTTAAATGGTGAATCTGTCTACTTTCACCGATTAGGGGCACCTATTTGGTACCTGCTAAATACCTTTCAACGCTCAAGTTAGTATATAAGTTGCAGAAAGTAATGGTTATAAAGTTGAATCACCACCTAAAAAGTCTCTTCTAATATGGTTTCTTTTATTTATAGGACATTCCCTTTCCTTTACCATATTCTTTACACATCACCCTTGTCCCTGTGGAGTGCGATTCTTGATGATCCTCTTCTGGATCTTCGGGTTCTTTAAGAGAGAGCTTTAGCAAGATAGAAAATTATCAATTCGGAAAGAATGTGAACAACATGATCAACCCTTCCGAGATTCTTGGGATACTTTCCTAATTCCACTGGAAGCCTGGCTGAGTTTGTCCCAACCATCTGCTCTCCTATTTCGGAAAGTGACCAGTTCAGCTCAGCCAAGCTAAGTTGATATAGGCCACAGGTACCCTTGGGTTAAACTGAGCTGGAATACAATCCCTCATTCCCTTCCAACCACTCTTAAATCCCGCCACATGTAGGGCTAGGATTTAGTCAAAATTCTATCCTATACAATAGCATCTACAAGATTACATGCCTCCTGATATGAGATAGATTCAGGCTCTTGAGTGGCATATACATTTTTCACTTAAGCCTATAGATAAGTTAGGAGAATTTTGTATCTCCGAGGTCGACATTTGCGATCCCTGATTGCTTGAGTCCCAATAATATATTGCTCACCATCAACCATGCCTTCAATTATATCAACTTCATATATTTTTTTTGGAATATTTGAAAGACTTTGAATGTTATTTGAAGATTCAGTTTCAAAATTTTCCATTGTTTTGAGTATGCATACATACTCCATTCTACAACGAATCTTTATTGAAGATAATGCCTCGGCTAATAAAGATTTTATGAGTTGTAGGCTCCGACTGTACGATTTTATTTCATGTACATAGTTCAAAATTGCCATACTTGAACCTAGCATCTAATTTGGTCAACTGATTTTTAGGAATCCATATACAAGTATCGCAACTGAAAGTAAATGGGAAGGAATAGTTAATAGCTTAGGCCATACCTCCTTCGGAATTCTACAATCATGTGATGTATTAGGAGACGGTTCACCAAAATGCGATCAGTCAATCCCGCAAAAGAACTTTTCAAAAATGCTATTGGACACCCCCCCTCCCCCGCCCGAAAAAATAAAATAAAAATTGGAACTCTGACAATAGAGTGGTGAACTCAAAAATGTAAATGTGATTCAGATTTTTTTTGGTTGTGAGTTTTTTCGAACACTAGATAAATGTTCTCGAAAGATCTGAAATGCATATATTGTTGTTGGGAAAGGTACAGTTGAATAAAATATTACAATGAAATTTAAAAAAAATTAGAATTCAACTTCGATTGTATTCAATGTTTTTTTTTTATCATTCTCCATTCTCCATTCATTAATTTACCTTTAAAAATCGTCTGAATGGTTGCAAACGTTAGTTTGTGTAGAAGAAGAGAAAAGGGTAGTTTGGTTACACTCCAAAACTTTATGAGAGTAGATGAGAGGTTGAGGGACCATTTAGATAAATATTTTTTTTTTTTAAAGTTACTAAATGTATCATCCAGATACATCCAAAAGTGAGGGACTATTGAGAAAGAAACCTCAACCACAGCGTCTATTAAGTAATTTTCCCTAAATGATAGCTTAAATGGTTAGAAATTGCAGCACGCCAAAGGACTGTTAATAACTTAATTAGTGATTTCTAATTTTCTATACATCCAATACAAAATATTCATTTTTTTTTTCAATCTGTCTTTGTTATTATGAATAGACACATGGTCAAAACAAATGATGAGAGAAAATGAATTCCATGGCTATAAATTACCAATCAGCACAACTTCATGAACCAATAATAAAAGAGATTGCCACACCAACTTTTATTAATGCCACATCTATTGTGTGCAACTCTTTGGGGATTTACATAGGAACTAGTGTTGGATTAGTAAAAGTAGGTTGGTGAGGCAATAGCAGTCTCTAGTAAAATGATCATCGCTTTGTTGAAATTTCCAAACTACAATATATTAAAAAGCTAAAGTTAAGTTTGTAATATTTGGAAATAATCGTCCTTACGATGAGAACTTACATGGAATCTGCCTAGTGAGTTCCGTTATGGGTCACTTCATGGAGTTAAAAACCTTTTACGTTGATTCACTCAATTTTTTGATAGTTCGGTCAAGTTGACCATTTTAGATTGATTTTTAATTGGATGACTATTTGCACACACCAAAATGACCCATTGTACTTATTTTAAGTAAAAATTGTAATAATAAAAAAAAAAACATCTTACAAGTTTACTCATTTTCTATTGCATTCATCATAACCTAATGATAAAAAAAAACTCACCTCTCTCTCTCTCCTCTTGAATTTTGTGAGAAGTTGAATCGATCGAGATTAGATTTTAGAGAAATTTATCAAGACAGAGAACTTTTCAAATTTATTTATCAAAACGGAACATTATACATCTTATTTTGAAAATGGTAATTTATCATTTTTAAAAATATTTTAATTTATTAAAATGGTAAAAATAATAATTTTTAGATTTATGCTATCGAAAATGCCCTTTTTTGATTTCATGTCAGAAGGATTGTTTTGACAGTATATAAAATACATTTTGATCTCATATCAGAAGGATATTTCTAAAGTTGTATAAAATACATTTTCATCTAAATGATCCTTCTGGCATTATATAAAATATATTTTGATCACATGTTAGAAGGGTTTTTCTAACAAAAAAGGTGTTTTTGGTAGAAAAAATATAAAAATTACTATTTTGATAAATAAAATAGTTTCGAAAATGATAAATTACTGTTTTCAAAAATAAGATGTACAGTTTACCATTTTGGTAAATAATTTATATGTTATGCATGTTTTGATAAATTTGCCTAGGTTATATATATATATATATATATTTTTTTTTTAATTTCTTTGATTTTTTATTTAATCACCAAGGAAGATAGAAAAATTACTATTAAAACCTTCAAAACAATGATTTTGGATTCATGAAAGATTTTTGACATATATTGTTTGATAGGTTCAAATCGAACTTGTTTTAACAAATTCGTCAAGTACTTACTGAATATTACCAAACAGATTTAGTAGGTACCTATTAAACAATTTTTTTTTAAAGCAAACTTTGTTTTCAGTATGCTAGTACCAAATATTTATATTATTAAACACAACTGAGTTATAATAGTTGTGTGACACAAACGTCTAATCAACTACAGTCATCGTCTACAATTTTACAAATAAAGCCACTTTATTATTTTTCATCTTTTACCCCTCTAATCTCAATTTTTTTTTTTAATAATATGCTCCAACTCTATTTTTATTTTCACTTTGACTCTATTAACCCAAAAGAGGATGCCCCTCTAACTTTACTATATTTTATCTGTTACCCCTTTAGTCCACTTTATTGTTTTTCATCTCTTACCCTTTTAATCTAATTTTTTTAGTAATACTCATTCCATCAAGCTATAGTTTCTTGGGACCCACTTTATTTAATTTATTCTTCACCTTCTTTAACTTTATTATATTTTTCTTTTACCCTTTTCATGTACTTTATGATGTATAGCCCATGTTATTGCTTTTACTAGTCATCAGTATTAACTTATTTTTGTTGTACTTGGGTCTATTTTATGTGATTTCTGTATGAAATACTTCTTATTTTTGTTAATTTTCTTAAAATGATTTAGACTCAATACATCATCACTGTTAAAATCATTCGGTATGATAATGGAGGTGAATATATTTTTGGTGGGATTTACTCTCACATTCATGAGTATGGTATGCTTTACCAGTTGACCTATCTCTACATTTTTGAAAAGAACGGGGTGGCGGAACACAAGAACTGTCACCTTATGAATACTGTCTGTTATCTTCTTTAGGACATGCATGTTCCTAATTTATATTTGAACATGATGGTCCTCATTGCGATTTTTTTTTTCTGAATCGTGTTCCGAGTCGCACCTTAGGGGACAAGTGCCTTTTTATGAATAAATAAAAATAATATTGAAAAGATAATCATAAAAAAAGCCGTGCTAGGGTGACACAAAGGTGACAAAATGATGTGGTGATGCGCACATTACCTTAAATGCTTTTTCGTGAGATATGAGCAAAAGGCATCTACGATTATGTGCGCGCCACCACATCATTTTTGTCACCTTTGTGTCTCCATTTTTTTATTATTCCAGCATTTTCCTAAAAAGAATTAAACTCGTTAGAGCAAAGTAACCACACCCGAACTTGGTCCCACAAGATCTTCTCTTTGGTTAAAACTTTCCAGAGGAATAAAATATTGATAAATTTCAAACCATTAAATTTTCTAAAAAAACTAAAGTTTCTAAATTTTAAATGAGAATAAAAAATGAAAAATCAAGTAAGATAAAATGGAATCATGGATCAAAGAAAGAAAACTAATAAGTAAGCTATCTTAGTTTTTAAGAATTCTTCCAATGTTCATAGTTGGGGTGGATCTTGATTCTTGATCGAATCGATTAAAGAAAAAGAAACAAAAATTAAAAGGAAAGAAAAACATTCTATAAAAAGGTAGGGTCGTGCACAAGGAGGGAGAATCCCTCGCTCTCTTCTTCGCATTTCAGAGGGCCTCCTCTCTCGAGCTCTATCTGATTTATATTTCACAGCTTTTAGTTATTTGGGAAGCGAAGCTTTAGATTCGTGTCTGACAGAAGGACATCTATCCAGCCACCATTAGTCAAATAAATCAAATGAATCACTACTATTTGTAGGGAAAACAAGAAGGAGAGCTCTTTCACTCTCAGTTTTGTTCTTGTTATGTATTTAACAATAATATTTGAAAAGATAGAACAATTGATTGCTTTGAGGAACCAAAATCCTTCACAAGTTCTGCTAGAATTCAATTCCCTTTCTTCATTCATAACAATAGATTAAATACAACTTTAAAAAATAACCACCAGTCACTAACAACTTACTAGACTACTACTAATAGTAACATTATCTTTGACAGATTCTTAAGGCTGAATTTCAGCAAGACTCGGTAGAACATGCACCTGCCACTAATTACAAATTCAATTAAAACATAAATAAATAACTGAACAGATAAATAGTATCCAATAAGTAATAGGCCGCCCAGATAAGGTCCTACAGCCTAATTAAGGCCCTGTAGCCTAGGCCCGACACATGACCTCAGAAGACCTTGTCCACAAGGTCTGGGAAGTCCTCGCTCAGAACTCGATAGTCCACCTAGGTTGCTTCTTCTAGCCCTAACCCTTTTCGCTTTACAAAAAGTTCTACTGCTGCTCGGTTCCCCTTCTTCACCTTGCACCGTTGTATGATTTCCTCAGGTTCAGGCTTAAAGGTTCCATTTGATGTTGTAGGCGACAAGGATTCTGATTGCTGATTTCGAGCCCCTAACTTCTTCTTTAAGTTTGATACATGGAATACCGGGTGGAAGGGTGCTATAGGAGGAAGCTTCAGCTTATATGCGACGGAGCCCAATTTTTTCAACACTTCGAATGCCCTGTAATATCCCGGAGAATGCTTCGAGTTGCGACATTGGACAACTAACTGCTGCTTGTACGATTGGAGCCGAAGGTAAACATAATCTCCCATTTCAAAGCTTTTTTCTGTCTGTTTTAAATCAGCGAATCACTTCATTCTTGCTTGTGCCTCTTGTAGATTGTATTGAAGGATATAGAGAATCTGATCCCTCGACTTTAAGGTATCTTCCACAGCATGATTTTTTGTAGTTCCTGGAGAATAGGGCAATGATTTTGGGGGTTGGTAGCCATAGACTGATTCAAAGGGTGTCAGTTTGGTCGATGCATAAACATTTGTATTGTAACACCATTCAGCTAAGGGAAGCCATTTGACCCACTCCTTTGGTTTGTCACCTAAAAAATATCGTAAATATTGCTCCATAGCCTTGTTCATGATCTCGGTCTGTCTATCTGTTTGTGGATGGTAAGCTGAGCTGAATTTCAAGTTAGTCCCCTGCAACTTGAATAGTTCCTTCCAGAAATTACTTGTAAAAGTTGGATCCCTGTCTGTTAAAATAGAACTAGGCATTCCATGCAATTTAAAAATATTTGCAACAAATATTTGGGCTATTTTAGAGGCTGTATAGGGATGGGAAACTGGAATAAAATGGGCATATTTAGATAACTTATCAACCACCACCATAATCACTGAGTACCCTCCGAAATAGGCAACCCTTCAAGAAAATCAAGAGAAATGTCAGTCCAAATTTTAGTAGGACTTGGTAAGGGTTGAAGGAGTCCTGTTGGATGTATGTTTTCTGATTTATTTTTTTGACACACATCACTCTCGGATTAAGTTTCGGATGTCACCCTTCATGCCTACCCAATAAAATTCAGAACGAATTCTGTGGATAGTTTTATGGTACCCTGCATTGCCACCCCCTGGACTGCTATGTAAGGCCTGTAGAATCTGCAATTTCAGCTCAGGTGTGTTGCTAATATAGAGTCTACCTTTGTAGTAAAGCAACCCTTCCAATACTCTAAATTTGTTAGGATCCAATCTCCCTTGCTCCACTTTTCTGCAATAGCTTCTGCAACTCAGAATCATTTCCATAGGAAGCCTTGAGAGTGTCCAACCAAGTAGTTGTTGGAACCGTGAGGGTTGCCAACTCTCATTCTTTAGAATCCACCTTTCTAGATAGTGCATCAGCCACCCGGTTGTCTTTCACTTGTTTGTATTCCACTAAGAAATCAAAGCCTAACAACTTGGTGATCCATTTTTGTTGAAGATGTGTTCCAACTTTCTGTTCCAGCAAATATTGTAGGCTTTGCTGATTTGTTTGCACTTTGAATTTTTGCCCCAATAAGCATGATCTCCATTTCTTTATAGCAAGTACCAAGGCCATCAATTATTTCTCATAAGTTGATATTTGTAAAGCCTTCCTACTAATTGCCTGGCTCATAAAAGCAATTAGCCTTCCCTGTTGCAATAAAACCGCTCCAACTCCATATCCACAAACATCACATTGAATAGTAAAAGGATGAGTAAAATCTGGTAGTGCTAAGATCAGAGGGTTAGTAATAGCTTTTTTGAGTTTTTCAAAGGCTTCCTTGGCTGTTTCAGTCTAGTGAAAGGAATTCTTCTTTAAGAGAGAGGTTAAGGGTGCTGCAATGAGGTTATATCCTTTGATAATTTTTTTTGTAGTACTAACTTCAGAACATCCAAAACTACATTTAGAATTTTTTTCAAACAATTGATGCTGTTTCAGAATGTCTAAAACAGTTTGTAAATGAACCAAATGTTTTGAAAAGGTTTTTCTATAGACAAGTATGTCAGCAAAAAAGACCAAAATGAATTTATGTAGATGAGGCTTGAAAATGTCATTCATTAGGCCTTGGAAAGAAACGGGTGCATTGGTAAGCCCGAATGACATTACCAAAAACTCGTAATGACCCTTGTGAGTCCTAAAGGTGGTCTTTTGGATATCATTAGGGTGAACTTGGATTTGATGGTAGCCGGACCTAAGGTCTAATTTGCTGAAAATGGTAGCACCATGTAACTCATCTAATGGTTTATCAACAATTGGTATGGGAAATTTCATGTTGATGGTTTCTTTGTTGAGAGCTCTATAATCAACACAAAGCCTCCAATTACTGTCTTACTTTCTTACCAATAGGATGGGTGAGGAAAATGGGTTTTGACTGGGTCAGATTATTCCATTATTCAACATTTCATTGACCATTTTTTTTATTTATGTTTTTTGGAAGTAAGAGTATCTATATGGACCTACACAGATTGGTTTTGTGTCTTTATGGAGTAAGATATGGTGGTCATGTGTTTTAGGTGGAGGTAAACCTTTGGGTTCTTCAAAAAGTGTTTTGTATTGGTCAATAAGGTCACTCAAAGTCAGGTCAAGTTCAGCAGAAAAAAAAAAAAATTTCAGTGGTTTTTGTAAGCTGTAAAACTAAGCCCTTTTGGTCATTTTTAAATGCCCTACCAAAATTTTCACCTTCTATCAATGATAAATCAGTGGGTGACATGCCTTGAAGTGTTCTACTCGTGCCCATGTAGGAAAATTCCATTTGAAGTTTAGGGAAATTCCATAGAATTTTCCCTAGAGCCCTTAACAATTGGACTCCCAAAATAATATCATATCCCCGCAATGCAAGTAAATAAAATTCAGTAGAATAGAAATTACCCTGCATGTGAAGTTTCAGCTCAGTACACTTTCCTTCACTGCTCAGAGCTACCCCATTGGCTACCTTCACTGTCAATCCTTGGGTGGGATGCATTTTGAGCCGAGCCTTCTCAGCAATAGAGGGATCCATAAAATTATGAGTGCTTCACGTATCAATAAGGACCACCACTACACACCTTTCCACCTTGCCCACTAACTTCACGATTCTTGGATTAGGAGAGCCTGAGAGAGCATGGACTGAAATGCTTAGCTCTACCTCTACATTTTCTGGTTCACTCCGCAAATTGCAGTCTCCCTTTTCCTTGTTATCCCTTACAATTAAGGGTTCTTCATCATTACTAGAATCCTTACACTCCATAATGAATAACTTAGCTGCCTTGCATTTGTGCTCCGGTCCCTATTTCTCATTACAATTGTAGCAAAGACCCTTCTCTCACCTTTTCTTCATTTGAATAGGAGATAAGTGCTGTACTGGAACCATAGCCCTCTTCTCGAGAGAAGGAGAACTAAAGGCCAGCCTTGGGGATGGAGCACCCCCTTGACAACCTTCCTTAAGGCCAACCATTTTCTTCCTGCATTTGAGCCAACCCAAAAGCAATATTCAAAGTTTGTGGGTTCAACATATGTACCATGAATCTGATGTCTTATTTAAGTCCACTAAGGAAACAATTGAGTTTATATGGTTCAACTCTTAATTGGTTAGATAAGACTTCAAATTCTATTTTATAAGCTTCCACGATAGTAGTTTGCTTCAAATTTGTAAGGGCCTCCATTGGATCTTCATAAGATGTAGGACCAAATTGTGTTTGCAGTCCCCTAACAAATGCTTCCCAGCTCGTGATTCCACCTGAAGTTTCCAAATCTTGGAACCAAATTAAGGCCTTACCTTTCATGTGGAAGGAAGCCAATAATATTCGATGCTGTGGGTTAGTTTGGTGATAAGCAAAAAATTGATTTGCTCTATAAATCCATCCTTGAGGGTCCTCACCATGAAATTTAGGGAAATCCAAACAGATGGAACGTGTTTGAATTGTCCCATGTTCTTTAAATAATAGATTGACCATTCTTTGCTTATTTGTGTTGTCCTTAGGTCTTTTCCCACTATTGCATACCAAGGCTTCAACATTACCAACTACTGCCCAAAGCTATTGAGCCAATCCATCTTCCATTTCCTGCAACGACACCTGATTTTGCTGTTGGATCTCCTGTGCTTGTTTCACTCCAGTAAGAGATTCAGCAAGTTGTGAATAACATGTACCAGGTCCACCTTCAGCCATGTGGACGCCTAGTTCTGATACCACTGTTATGTATTTAACAATAATATTAGAAAAGAAAGAACAATTGGTTGCTTCGAGGGAACCAAAATCCTCCACAAGTTCTGCTAGAATTCAATTCCTTTTCTTCATTCATAACAATAGATTAAATACACTTCAGAAAATAACCACCAGCTACTAACAACTTACTAGACTACTACTAACAGTAACATTAGATTTGACAGATTCTTAACCACCAGCCACTAACAACTTACTGAACCTCTACTAACAGTAACATTATCTTTGAGAGATTCTTAAGGCTGAATTTCAGCAAGACTAGACAGAACATGTACCTGTCACTAACTACAGACTCAATTAAAGCATAAATAAATAACATAATATATAAATAATACCCAACAAGTAATGGGCTGCCCAGATAAAGTCGTACAGCCCAATTAAGGCCCTGTAGCCTTGGCCCTACACATGACAGTTCTTCATCATTCTTTCTTTCGACTTCTATATCACGATCGGATCGAACCATTGATCTTACAATCACTGCTCTAACTCTGGAGGGATCTAATCATAACATTGAGTTTATCATTCTTTTAGGTTTGTTTATGTTCCATTTTTAATACTTATTCACCGTAGAATTCTAACTTATTTCATGTTGCAGTATTTTTAGAGATCTCGCATTTAATCACAAGCATTGATTACATGAGATCATTAAAATTGTGGATAATAGATGACTCTATCATCTTGTATGGATGTCGTATTCACAAGTCAATTATTAGAGAAAAAACAAGTTGCCTTGTGTGACACTTCTTTAGAGCATTTTTTATTTTTTATTTTTATTTAAAAAAAACGTAAATCTTTTTTTTTAAAAGGTCAACCGGGTTAAGGTAGACCCGGACCAGCTACAACCTTAAGAAAAGACAACCACTTTTATCTTGGGAGAGAAGAGAAATAAGGGGAGGCGAAGATCCACAAGCGATCTCCGAGCAACCCACAAAAGGAAGACATGATGCAAGGTAGTTAGCCACCTTGTTAACTTCTCTAAATATATGTAAGAAATTAACTACATTGAAATTGGCCAATAAGCTCTTGATTGACAAAATCAAGTGGAGGATGTACCAAGGTGAGCTCCATCTACCATTTAGAATCTTAACTGCCATAATGAGTTCGATTGAACTAGAATTCTAGAGCGACCTTTGGATATAGTAAGGTTTAACTAAAGAAGAATACCTTGCATCTCATGGTATATAACCGATTTTGGGTCTTCACTCCCAGTTAAGGCAGCCACAACCTTACAATCTTGGTCTTGGATGATAGTCCCATAGTCTCCTCTAGTTTTCAAATATGAACCATCAGTGTTCATACACTCCCTGATTTGGTTTCAAGTAAGAGCAAAAAATACTAGGTTTGTAAATAGAGGCTGCATTGGTACCCCAAGCATGAAAGAAATATCTATTGTAGTGGGAGTCTTCTATCTCGTTTAAGGTGTCTTTAAACTTAATCCGAACAATGTCAACAGTTTTTTGAAGCACTTGTTCCGAGCCATTGAATCTGCCTTGGTAGATCCTATTGCATCTTTCCCTCCATTTGTGGTATATAAAAACACAAAAGGCCACCTTCTTAATTCTTTAGATAGGGGTACCTCCCTTAAAGTTTGTGGAAGCCCACTCCCCAACAACTCTACTTACTTAGCATTTCTTGAGAATTTCTGTCTATACCCATCTTGTGAAATGGTAGCCACTAAGAATGTGGTTGGTGTCCTCTTTATGAGCTCTACAAAGCCAACAAAAGTCGCATAAATTATTAAGCCTTAGGACTTGAGTTTCTTCAAGGTTTTTAGTCTACCTTTGAGGGCAAGTCATGATATAAAACTTTGTCTAGGAATGTTATTACTGTTCCAAACCATTTATACCCAAGTAGGATGGCTAGAGTGGGAAGATAGATATTTTACCACTGAACTGTAGACACCCCATTTTTGCATTCGCCTGATTAATCAACTCGTCAACCCGATCGCAACGGTTCCCAATGATGGATGTTTATTCCATTATTTTATTTTGTTACCAGAAATGTTTCAGAAATTCGGATAAGGTATCTCGAATTGACAAAACATTAGAAACCACGCTACGCTAGGAAAATACGATCCCGGAAACATAGAAATCATCATTTTTCAAACAAAAAGAGGTTTCACGATAAAAATCACTAAAAAATGACCAAATTACCAAAATACCCCTAACATCAAAACAATCCTAGAGCTTACGTTACGATTAGAAAAATTATTTCGAACACATGAAACAACAAATTTGAATCAGATAAATCATTTCACCAATTTTCACAGAATTTGACAAAATTACGAAAATGCCCCTCATAAAGTTCATGACCATTTCACACAAAAAATTTCATAAATGACACAAAATAATATTTCCATTGAATTCCTTACAAAAAATCGATTCTAAAACATCTTAGAACATTAAAAACCGACTTAAAACGTGAAAAGTCCTCTCCGGGGGTAAAACAGTAATTTCACAATTTTCATTATTAAAAATTTTGAAATTAATAAATAAAACATTAAATAATTAAAGTGAAATATTAATGAAATTAATTTAAAATTTTAAACTAAAAAAATCGATCAATCGGGCTCTCATACAAAATTATTGAGGGTTCGCAAGATATTTCTTTAAGGACCCCTCCATTTGGGGGACTAAAGAATTAAAGATATAATAGAGGGGGGTTCTCCAAAAAATTAAAGTCAATCAAGCAAGACTAAAGTCAAGATATTAAAGTTAATCAAATAAGACTAAAGTCAAAATTAAAGTCAATTAAGCAAGACCAAAGTCAAGATTAGTTCTTTCCAACCCTGTAACATGATCCCCGAATTTAATTTTTTTTTCTGTTCTAGATTAGTTCTTTATCCATTTAGAGTCATTGATCGGTTCCTAGACCGTAATAACTAGGTGGCGACTCCCAAACCTCAAGGGTAAAAAGCGGATCCGCGTACCCCGCAGATCGATGGTGCTTTCAGTAGCGACTTCACTGGGGACCATTGAGGATCAGACTTGAAAAACCCCAAGTATGGGAGCATTGCTAAAGAGATCTAGTGTTTTTAGTTGATTAGCTTATCTGATTATTTATTTGTTCTTATTTTTTTTAGTTTTTTTTTATCATCTTATTGTTCAAGGTTTAATCATGTGTTTGGATCATGAATATTCTACTATTGTATATTCGTTTTATTTTATTATTGTGGCTCAATCGAGGGGTATTTAGAATGATCCTAAATAATTAAAAAATCAAGAAGTTTAATTGAGGATGGAGCGATGATTAGTGAATCACCTAGGTTTGGTCTTTTTTTCATTTTTTTTAAAATAGAGTTTTTTGGTGGGTGATGTATCCTTCGATAATTTTTTTTATTCGTTTATTTTTATTTTGTTTTATTTTTATTTTTTTTTAAAAGTTTTTTTTAAGTTTCCATTATCAATGATAATGGGCTGAGGGAGTTGATGTGTAAAAAATAATCCTTTTTAACACCCCCCATTTCCTGTTTTTTGTTAGAATTTTTTTTTTTTAAAAAAGGGTGCTGCCTACAGCAACATGGGGCTCGTATACATAAAAAAAATCGATTTTTTTTAAAACAAAAATTCTAATTTTTTAGGTACTGTTCACAGGAGGAATAGGTTGATGTGTAACAAGCAAAAATTGCCTTTTTATACTCACACATCATCTTCTTAAAATGATTAAATCAGTTGGGTTCGACGTTTTTAACAGAGAACGAAATCCTCTCTCTCCTTCTATAGTAAATCTTGAATCTTTTTAAAGGATTGTTATACACTCAGAGATGTCAAGTTGTGTTTGATCAACTAAAATCAATGTATTTATCAAAGAAAGATTCGAATCGAACCAAAGGTCCATGGAGTCCAGGAGAAGACAGGGAGATCATCGGTGTTCAGACGAAATCTAGAAATAAGTAGGCTACAATCATTAGATTTCTGTCTGACTGAACAGATAATGCGATCAAGAATCTTTGCAATTCAACTTTAAAAAGGAAATCTTGGTTAATGGTGGAAGATGATGGTATTGCGAATAGCACTAACACCAACGTTTAAGAAAAAAAAAACCTGCTAGTTTTGGTGCTGTTAGTTGTTCTAGATTTGAGGTAAGTGATTCTAGTTTTCCTTTTGTTGGTTTTTTCACATGTGTATTGACCTATGCAGAGATTAGGAGGAGTAGTGATGACTCCATCACAGATGGAGATGTCTTCTTCGATGATTGATCCACACATCAGAGGCGAACATAACAACAATAACGACATTAAAAACAATAGAAAATTTTAGCCAAAATGAAGTTTTTCCTCTAGCGTTGGTTCCATTACGGCAGATTTCCTTAGAGAATCAACATGATGGACATACAGAGTTTAAGTTGCCAGTTGTAACAGAAAGTGGAGAAGAGTTTTATTCTGTTTAGTCCTGACTTTTTTGGTATAAGAGATGATCAAGAGCGAAGTTAAGGATTATTCATCAGCATTGGATCAGGGCAGATTACACTTGAAAATTGTAGACATAATGATGAACAATGTGGGGAGACAGATTGATTTAAGAGACTTAAAAAATATATTGTGCTTTCTTTCAATCATTTTTTGTTTAGTAAAATTAAAAAAAAAATATGAAAAGGTTGTGTTTAGTTATAATGCTGGTTTCATTTAAAAAAAAAAAAAAAAAAAAAGTAAAAAAACGGAGATGGGGCCAGTAAGTTTCTTGATGGGAATTTTGAGAATTGTTATTAACCCACCAGGTTTTACTTATAACTCATTAATGCTTGGATAAGTAATTATCTATTTTCTAAATAATTGGTGTGTTGTAAATAAATAATGGGTGTGTTAATAATGTCTCAAAATTTTATCTCGAATGTTGTCAAAGACTAGTGGCAACCCTCTTTGTGGCCGAGTGATTTGTTATTTTGACACACCAATTGTTCTAATGTCACCTTAATGATTTACATGGAAATTGGGGTGACACTAGTAAAAGATGGTTTGTCAACAACGATCCACTTGTTGGTTAATTTTTTGTTAGGATTTTATTTTTGTTTTTATTTTTTTAAAATAAAAAAAAAAAAAAAATAGGGTATTTGATTTTAAAATCGCCACCCTAACGAAGATCCAGTCATCCTCAATTCAATATGCTTTGAAATTCTGAATTATTTTGGGTCATTCAAAATAACCCTTGATTGGAATACATAAGGAAATAATGTTGGATTAAATGCTTGCTTCTAACATGGATATAAGCTTGATATACTTATCTTTAATCATGTGATTCGAATGGTGTTGATCTTGATTAAATATTCATGTGATTGAGATGGTGTTTATTTCGATTAGATATTCATGTAACTCAAGTTATAATAATTGGATTGATTGAGCCCATTGGCCCATGTGTTTGAAAAAAGGCCCCGGGCACACCCCACCCTGTTTTTGCACACACCACATGCACGTTTACTGTTTTGCACACTTACACGTCTTATATAGCCAACGTGGTACTAGTGCGTGGCCCGGTCTCTTCGGAGATGCGACGCCATTTATGAAAACCACAACTCTAGTCACGTACCTTAGGGTATATCAAACTGGGGCATCAATACCATCTGATCAGGTGATTCGGAGAGGTATATTGATGCACCCAGGCTGGAGCAACTTGAGCCTTCGACCTATTGTGGGCCACACAATCACATGTCCCGATTGCCAACGTAGTACTAGTACGTGGTCGGTCCCCTCGTGGGACGCCAAACCATTTATGAAAGCTACAACTCTTGACTCGTACCCGTAGGTATAAAAGAAAATCTAAGTATATCAATTGCACTTCTTGGTCAAAACTGGTGTCTAAGCGAGATCTTGCCCCACTGTACCCTACTGTACGAGGGGGATAGACTACGTCTATTCTAGACGAGAGGTATTTAAGTAGGGCCTTGCTCAGCATTGTGTGCCACCTCTCAATTGGAGATCAAACTGGCTGTTTTTGACTTCAGAGAAGTGAGTTGAGGTTTTAGATTATCACCTATATGGTATATCAAACCAAATCACCACATATCGAGAGGTATATAGGTGTGCTTGGGCAAGGGTGGCAAGATAAAATGCATTGCACGTAGTAAGCTTAGAGTCTAGAAACCTTTCCAGTAGGTCACGACTCGAACTTATCATGGGTGTTCCCGGGTTGTTCCTTTTGATTGATGAATGCATGTGAATAATGGAATGATGAGATCAGAGTGTATGATTGTCCTCAAGGATCAAAGATGTTGCTTTTGAAAATTAAAATGGGTGCACCGATCCAATAAAGAATCCATTCTTTTTCAATAATGACCCAGTCCTTCTCGATCCAACAATCATGATGGACCAGGCCATTTAAATCAAAATGAAAATTGAATTTTCAAAGAAGAAAAGGAAAATATTTCCAGAAAAGAATGTTTTCCAAAAGAAGTGTTCTCTAGAAGAAATATTTTCCAAAAAAATATTTTTCAAAAAATATTTTCTATAAGAACAAGATTTTCTGAAAGAAAAATATTGATATTTTACATGAACCTTGGAAGATTACTAAAATACCCTTTTGTGTCAAACCAGGATGTTAGCCGTTGGCAATAACCTGATCGACCAATTAGTCAAAACAACCGTCCTAGGGATGCACCTTGTAGAGAAGATCAATTTTGGGAGATTTATGTTGAGGAGTACTCTCTACTTCCACGAATTTGAGATAGACTGGAACCTCTTACATTCTATGACTAAGTGATAGAACCCCTATCTTCACATATTCCATATGGGGTATATGCATTTGTGCCCTACTCACGAGGATTATTGTGGCATCATGAGGATATCCACTTCAGGACCTCTAGTCAGGCCCTCATTGAAGATCGGATATTCTGGTGACCTCGCCACAGGACTGAACATTTTCAAGGAAGAAGCCAAGGCCTTAGTCCATGACGGAAGATTGAACTTAGTACTTTTATTGGGCCCGTATCGCTCCCGCAGTCATCCTATCAATGTAAAACCCAAAGCCTGGTGAGCCACTAGAGATTATCGATTATGCTTAGGAATCCTAGCCCAATACATACTGACCTCTAATAGTGATGGCCAAACTATCCCTGAGTCTTTCATAGATATAGCCTCTCAACTCTCAAGGAAAGCCAACTCAGTACCTCTCATCCTAACTGAAACTTTCTCAGGTTTAGATGCCATAAAAATGGTGAGCGGGAAAGCTTCAAAGGAAGTCCCTACTTACTCTATATGTGACTTTGTGATCGTCTCAAAATCGTAGATGTTCCCTTAAACCTCGAATATAGGCCAGAACACTTTTCCAAGAGAAACCTGTTAGTGCGTCACAACTCAGTCAAAGCTTAGTGCAAATGGTTAGACTCTCGCTTTGCCTGTCATATCAGTTTTAGGTGCCCTTGGTGGATGACTGATCCACCTGTTCTAGGAACCAAAGGATCCTACTATGTCCGTCTGATTGGTTTAGAAGAAACATCTTTTTACCATCCTAATCTGATCCTAGAATAGTACGACGTACCTATAGAGTTATCCTTACCCCAGCAGAAAGCTTTCTTTCCCCCCGAGCCTTTGACTGAAAAGTTAGTGCACCTCATCGAGAAAATTTGGAACAAGCGCACCTTAGGGTATCCAGACGGACTAGCAGAATTCAAAGAGCCAGTTGTTAGAGTCAAGATGGTCAAGCCTGACATCAATCCTGATGACCATCAAGACAAAATCAAACGTCCATGTAAAAATAATTCAAGTCAAAGTTGTTAAAAGATGTTTTAATAAGAATATTTCTTTGTCAATCATTGTCAATAAGACTATCTTTCTTTTTAATAAATATTTATTTCCTTTTCGAATACTCATTGTGTGAATGGATTAATTAATGGATTGGTGCACAAACCTCAATAAAATGATTTCTTAAAATGTTATCAAGGGGGTAAACTGAAATTGACTAAATCTACCTTTGATGGGGTCATATAGGATTATCATTGTGCCCAAACTCAAGCGTCCACCTCCTAGTTGGAGTCGTAAGTCCAGTCAGTTAGAACAAGCCACAGTACCAAGTCAATAAATAGAGATGACGTCAGAATCTGAGCTCACAGAGATCCGTAAGATCTTGGCAGTCTTTGCCAATGATATCAACAATATAAAGGTAAAGTGAAAATGTTAGAACAGACATCGGAATCGACGAAAAATCCTCTAGATGACCAAAAGGAAAAAAGGTAGAAGAGAAATGTTCACGTGAAGTCTTCGAACTCGACGGAGACGAAGAGTATGTTGATGAAAATCTGACGTTATCTAACAGAATGTCTCAATTGGAGTAAGCTATGAAGAGTATAAAGGGTATTGATGAAATTGCAGCAGGCATTGAAGCTCTGAACCGCATCCCTATAATCCATTTACCAGAGAAGTTTGTGATGCCTGAAATGAACAAGTTCAGTGGGACAAGATGTGCGAAAACACATCTTAAAGTGTATGTTACCAACATGCGCAGTATGGGGCTCAGCGACGAACAGATGACAGTATTGTTCCAAAGAACTTTATCAGGATCAACACTACGTTGGCTAATGTCTCAAGATCCAGTTACTGTGGGTACATGGGAAAACATGTTAAAAGCCTTCTGGCATCAGTATAAATATAGTACTGAGATTGAGACCTCAATAAGGGATTTAGAAGCAACTAAACAGAAAAATGGGGAGACATTCACTGATTTCATTGGTTGCTGGAGGGCCAAGGCTACTCAAATGTGGAATAGGCCCTCGGAGAAGGAACAAGTAGCGATTATCCAAAAGAGCATCTCTCAAGGATATGCTCAGCACCTAGTGGCCCAATACCTCCCTACTTTTGAATCCTTGTAACAAGTCGGAAGCCAACTCGAGGATGCATTTGCCTTTGGGATTCTTTCTAACCCCTCAGATAACAAGCCTAAGAAACCATATGTTCCCAAACCCAATATCAACCATACTTACATCGCCAATACCTCAGTTACCCCAGCTCAACCCCCGGTCCGAGCTAATAACCTGGTTCACCCAAGTTAACCTCGAACTCTGCATCAATTTACCAATTTAGGGATGACCCTTACAGTAGCTTTGCAAAAACTGTTGAAAAAAAGGTTGGTTACCCTGATTCAACCCCGACCTTTATCAAATCCCTTGCCAGTCAGACACAACCCCAACTTATTCTGTGAATTTCATCAAAATCCTAGCCATCACACGGATCGATGTATCACCCTACGCCATGCTATTCAAAATCATATTGATAACAAAAAGATCACAATCTCCAGCCCACCAAATGTCACCACTAATCCACTACCTACCTATCAACCTCCACCAACCTTAAACATGGTTTTCCACGCCTCATTGCCATTTGATCCCGTCTCTCTAATCCACCAAATCCAGGTCAAATCGCTTAGTTACCCCCTTGCCGGGATAGCTTTCATTGATGAGGTTTTCACTACGAACTATGAAACATTTGATCTAACATCGGATGATACATATTGTTTATCCCCGCCTCATTATGATAGTCCCACATTAACTAGTTACATGTTGGCCCAAATGAATCTGAAAAACCCTGTACCTGTGACAGACGAAGATCCATACTTGTTGACTGAAGAAGATGAGCCTTTCTCCTTTTTTTGTGATGAAGTTAGACATATGACTCGAGGGGGAAGAGTTTTTAAGCCACAAGAACTCTGTGTTGATAATCCTGCAGCCCTGACGAGAAAAGAAGGAGAAGATCCCACCAAGAAAAGCATCGAAGAAGATAACTCCATGATCAAGCAGTTGAAAAAATCAGGGGCCAATATCTCAGTATGGGGTTTACTCATGGCTTCTACTGCTCATAGGGAGGCTGTGCTCAAAGTACTAAACACAGCCTAAGTCTCCTTTGATACTTCTCCAGATCAGCTAGCCAGTATAGTAGGGGCAACTTACATGGAGAATATCCTATCATTCTCGGACTCAGATCTCCCAAAAGAAGGGGCAAGCCACACTAAGCCGTTGCACATTACAGTTGACTGTAACAAGATGAGGGTACCTCTGGTTTTGATCGATAATGGGAGTGCACTGAACGCTTGCCCACTGAAAATGGCTACTTGTCTCGGGTTTAAGACTGAAGATCTCAAGCCCACTAATCAAGGTGTTAGGGCCTATGATAACATCAAGAGTGATGTACTGGGAATTTTGCACCTTCGATTGTCCACAGGCATAGCTGAATTTCCTGTGAAATTTCAGGTTATTGACATCCAGTCTTCTTTCAATTTACTATTAGGGAGACCATGGTTACACCAATTCAAAGTCATCCCTTCTACGCTACACCAGAAAGTCAAGTTTGTCAAGGATGGGCTAGTGATTACTCTCCATGGAGATGCTGAAATTGTAGGGATTATAAATAGTACTGAAGCTAAGGATGAGCCGTTGCTTGAAATTCAACCAGAACAACATGGAGTAGAGCTCAGTGGGTTCGAGTTTGAAAAGATATGCTTAGTCCAATGGGATCAAGCCATGAAAGAATATTTTCCAATGGAAAATACCTTTAATTGCTATATGGCCAATATATTCAAGAAAATGAGATTTTTCCCTAGCATGGGCTTAGGTCGCAAGCAGCAAGGTATTAAAGAGGCAGTAGTGATTAAAGAGGTCATCGGCACATTCGGACTAGGATATAAGCCTACTAAGGAAGATTGGGCCCAATACTAGAAGACAAAACGGGACAAGGCCATTATTAAAAGGTAAAGACGTACCACATATCTCATTAAAATGAAGTCCTATCGATAGATTCTCAATGGTTATTTTATGAAAGAAGGAGAAGACATCTGTTACTATGGGTTCCCAGAGCAGTTCATTGATCACATCACGAGTACTCGTCTGTCGAGGTTTGAAATCTTCTTTTTCATGGAATGGCCTTAAAAGAAAACAAGCATAGAAGATAAAGAGAAGAAAGTTGAAGACTGGCAGCTCGATCTGGATTCCCTCAACATCGATCAGCTATTCATTGAAGATCATAGTGTCTTAGTGTTGTCAGTTGAGAAAGGATCCCAATCCTCAGTCTGTAATCAAACTCGCTGTTGGGTATCTCTCAAATTATCATGTAATTAGTCCTGTGTTGCATGTCAAGGCTGGTTCTATCGGTCCCATTAGTCCTGTTCAGTCTGACATGCCAGTCGAGTCCTTTATTTCTATTGAGTCGAGTAAGTTTGTTGTTTCTGCTGAGTTTGTTATTTCTAGTGAGTCTGTTTTTCCTGCTGAGTCAAGTGAGTATGTCCAGTCTGCAATGAGTCCTGTTACCCCATCTCTTTTCAATGAAATGAAAGAAATTTTTGATTACCCCGAATGCAATAATAATTTAACTAATAATCTGACTTCGGAGGGAGAATCTTCTGACGAAAAACCTCCTCCTGAAATAATCAAATTACTTGAACAAGAAAATGAACGTCGGGCTCAACCTCTAATAGAGGACGTAGAGGTTATCAACCTCGGAACAAAAGAAAGTCCTCAAGAAATTCGGATAGGGGTCACTTTATCTTTCGATGAACGCAAAGGGATAGTAGACATGCTCAGAAAGTTCAAAGACGTACTCGCATGGTCTTACGAGGATATGCCAGGGGTAAACACAAATATTGTTCAACATCAGATTCCGTTATATCTTGATGCTCGACCAATCAAACAGAAATTTCAACGTATAAAGTCAGAATGGACTCTGAAAATTAAAGAAGAAGTTACGTAGCAGATTAACGCTGGATTTTTGGAAGTAGTAGAATACCTGAGTGGATTGCTAATGTCGTCCCATTACCGAAAAAGGATGGAAAAGTTAGAATGTGTGTGGATTTCAGAGACCTAAACAAAGGAAGTCCAAAGGATAGTTTCCCTTTACCACACATAAATGTTCTACTGGACAGTACAACAGGACACGCTTTGTTGTCCTTCATGGATGGTTTTTCGAGATACAACTAGATAAAAATGGATTCTCGAGATATGTAAAAAACGTCGTTCATCACACAGTGGGGAATCTTCTGCAACAAGGTCATGCCTTTTGGTTTGAAGAATGCCAAAGCCACCTATCAAAAAGCAACCACGACTTTA